>NC_091987.1:169736780-170944458 GCF_044704955.1 Pristiophorus japonicus | reverse complement strand
CCCAACATCAGGAATCACTGATTGTACCCGCACATCAGGAATCACTGAGTGTACACCCACATCAGGAATCACTGACTGAATCCCCACATCGGGAATCACTGACTGAACGCCCACATTAGGAATCACTGACTGAACCCCCACATCAGGAATCACTGACTGAACCCCCACATCAGGAATCACTGAGTGTACACCCACATCGGGAATCACTGACTGGACCCCCGCATCAGGAATCACTGATTGTACCCCCACATCAGGAATCACTGAGTGTACCCACACATCAGGAATCACTGACTGAACGCCCACATCGGGAATCAATGACTGAAAACTCACATCAGGAATCACGAAGTGTACACCCACATCGGGAATCACTGACTGAACCCCCACATCAGGAATCACTGACTGAACCGCCACATCAGGAACCACTGATTGTACCCCACATCAGGAATCACTGAGTGTAACCCCACATCAAGAATCACTGACTGAACGCCCACATCGGGAATCAATGACCGAAACCCCACATCAGGAATCACTGACTGAATCCCCACATCGGGAATCACTGACTGTACCCCCACATCAGGAATCACTGAGTGTTCATCCACATCAGGAATCATTGAGTGTACCACCACATCGGGAATCATCGAGTGTACCCCCACATCAGGAATCACTGACTGGACCCACACATCAGGAATCACTGACTGAACCCCCACATCAGGAATCACTGCGTGTACCCCCACATCAGGAATCACTGACTGACTCCCCACATCGGGAATCAATGACTGAACCCCCACATCAGGAATCACTGACTGACTCCCCACATCGGGAATCAATGACTGAAACCCCACATCAGGAATCACTGAGCGTACCACAACGCCAGGAATCACTGATTGTACCCTCACATCTGGAGCCAGTGACTGAACCCCCACATCAGGAATCACTAAGAGTACACCCACATCAGGAATCACTGGCTGAACCCCCACATTAGGAATCACTGACTGAACCCACACATCAGGAATCACTGAGTGCACACCCACATCAGGAATCACTGACTGAATCCCCACATCGGGAATCACTGACTGAACGCCCACATCGGGAATCAATGAATGAAACCCCACATCAGGAATCACTAAGTGTACACCCACATCGGGAATCACTGACTCAACCCCCACATCAGGAATCACTGACTGAACCCCCACATCAGGAATCACGGACTGAACCCCCACATCAGGAATCACTGACTGTACCCCCACATCTGGAACCAGTGACTGAACCCCCACATCAAGAATTACTAAGAGTACACCCATATCAGGAATCACTGACTGAACCCCCACATTAGGAATCACTGACTGAACCCCCACAACGGGAATCACTGACTGAACCCCCACATCAGGAATCACTGATTGTACCGCCACATCACGAATCACTGAGTGGACCCACACATCAGGAATCACTGACTGAACGCCCACATCGGGAATCACTGACTGAACCACCACATCAGGAATCACTGACTGAATCCCCACATCGGGAATCACTGACTGAACCCCCACATCAGGAATCACTGATTGTACCGCCACATCACGAATCACTGAGTGGACCCACACATCAGGAATCACTGACTGAACGCCCACATCGGGAATCAATGACTGAAATCCCACATCAGGAATCACTAAGTGTACACCCACATCGGGAATCACTGACTGAACCACCACATCAGGAATCACTGACTGAATCCCCACATCGGGAATCACTGACTGAACCCCCACATCAGGAATCACTGATTGTACCCCCACATCAGGAATCACTGACTGAATCCCCACATCAGGAATCACTGATTGTACCCGCACATCAGGAATCACTGAGTGTACACCCACATCAGGAATCACTGACTGAATCCCCACATCGGGAATCACTGACTGAACGCCCACATTAGGAATCACTGACTGAACCCCCACATCAGGAATCACTGACTGAACCCCCACATCAGGAATCACTGAGTGTACACCCACATCAGGAATCACTGACTGAATCCCCACATCGGGAATCACTGACTGAACGCCCACATCAGGAATCAATGACTGAAACCCCACATCAGGAATCACTAAGTGTACACCCACATTGGGAATCACTGAGTGTAGCCCCACATCAGGAATCACTGACTGAACTCACACATCAGGAATCACTGACTGTACCCCCACATCAGGAATCAATGACTGTACCACCACATCAGAAATCATTGAGTGTACCACCACATCGGTAATCATCGAGTGTACCCCCACATCAGGAATCACTGACTGTACACCCACATCAGGAATCACTGACTGACTCCCCAGATCGGGAATCAATGACTGAACCCCCACATCAGGAATCACTGACTGTCTCCACACATCGGGAATCAATGACTGAAACCCCACATCAGGAATCACTGAGCGTAACCCCACGCCAGGAATCACTGACTGTACCCCCACATCTGGAGCCAGTGACTGAACCCCCACATCAGGAATCACTAAGAGTACACCCACATCCGGAATCACTGACTGAACCCCCACATGAGGATTCACTGCCTGAACCCCAACATCAGGAATCACTGAGTGTACACCCACATCAGGAATCACTGGCCGAAACCCCACATCGGGAATCACTGACTGAACGCCCACATCGGGAATCAATGACTGAAACCCCACATCAGGAATCACTCAGTGTACACCCACATCGGGAATCACTGACTGAACCCCCACATCAGGAATCACTGACTGAACCCCCACATCAGGAATCACTGACTGAACCCCCACATCAGGGATCACTGAGTGTTCCCCCACATCAGGAATCACTGAGTGTACCCCCACATCAGGAATCACTGACTGAACGCCCACATCGGGAATCAATGACTGAAACCCCACATCAGGAATAACTGACTGAATCCCCACATCGGGAATCACTGACTGCACCCCGACATCAGGAATCAATGAGTGTACATCCACATCAGGAATCACTGAGTGCAGCCCCACATCAGGAATCACTGACTGAACCCACACATCAGGAATCACTGACTGTACCCCCACATCAGGAATCAACGACTGTACCACCACATCAGGAATCATTGAGTGCACCACCACATCGAGAATCATCGAGTGTACCCCCACATCAGGAATCACTGACTGTACCCCCACATCAGGAATCACTGACTGTACCCCCACATCAGGAATCAATGACTGTACCACCACATCAGGAATCATTGAGTGTACCACCACATCGAGAATCATCGAGTGTACCCCCACATCAGGAATCACTGACTGTACCCCCACATCAGGAACCACTGACTGAACCCCCACATCATGAATCACTGAGTGTACCACCACATCAGGAATCACTGACTGACTCCCCACATCAGGAATCAATGACTGAACCCCCACATCAGGAATCACTGACTGTTTCCACACATCGGGAATCAATGACTGAAACTCCACATCAGGAATCACTGAGCGTACCCCCACGCCAGGAATCACTGACTGTACCCCCACATCTGGAGCCAGTGACTGAACCCCCACATCAAGAATCACTAAGAGTACACCCACATCCGGAATATTTGACTGAACCCCCACATTAGGAATCACTGACTGAACCCCCACATCAGGAATCACTGAGTGTACACCCACATCAGGAATCACTGACCGAAACCCCACATCGGGAATCACTGACTGAACGCCCACATCGGGAATCAATGACTGAAACCCCACATCAGGAATCACTAAGTGTACACCCACATCGGGAATCACTGACATAACCCCCACATCAGGAATCACTGACTGAACCCCCACATCAGGAATCACTGACTGAACCCCCACATCAGGAATCACTGACATAACCCCCACATCAGGAATCACTGATTGTACCCCCACATCAGGAATCACTGAGTGTACCCCCACATCAGGAATCACGGACTGAACGTCCACATCGGGAATCAATGACTGAAACCCCACATCAGGAATCACTGACTGAATCCCCACATCGGGAATCACTGACTACACCCCCACATCAGGAATCACTGAGTGTACATCCACATCAGGAAACACTGAGTGTAGCCCCACATCAGGAATCACTGATTGAATCCACGCATCAGGAATCACTGACTGTAGCCCCACATCAGGAATCAATGACTGTAACACCACATCAGGAATCATTGAGTGTAGCACCACATCGAGAATCATCGAGTGTACCCCCACATCAGGAATCACTGACTGTACTCCCACATCAGGAATCACTGACTGAACCCCCACATCAGGAATCACTGACTCTCTCCCCACATCGGGAATCAATGACTGAAACGCCACATCAGGAATCACTGAGCGTACCCCCACGCCAGGTATCACTGACTGTACCCCCACATCTGGAGCCAGTGACTGAACCCCCACATCAGGAATCACCAAGAGTACACCCACATCCGGAATCACTGACTGAACCCCCACATTAGGAATCACTGACTGAACCCCCACATCAGGAATCACTGAGTGTACACCCACATCAGGAATCACTGACCGAAACCCCACATCGGGAATCACTGACTGTTTCCCCACATCGGGAATCACTGACTGAATCCCCACATCGGGAATCACTGACTGAACCCCCTCATTAGGAATCACTGATTGTACCCCCATATCAGGAATCACTGAGTGTACCCCCACATCAGGAATCACTTTGAATCCCGACATCGGGAATCACTGACTGAATCCCCAGATCGGGAATCACTGACTGAACCCCCACATCAGGAATCACTGATTGTACCCCCACATCAGGAATCACTGAGTGTAACCCCACATCAAGAATCACTGACTGAACGCCCACATCGGGAATCAATGACCGAAACCCCACATCAGGAATCACTGACTGAATCCCCACATCGGGAATCACTGACTGAACCCCCACATCAGGAATCACTGAGTGTTCATCCACATCAGGAATCATTGAGTGTACCACCACATCGGGAATCATCGAGTGTACCCCCACATCAGGAATCACTGACTGGACCCCCACATTAGGAATCACTGACTGAACCCCCACATCAGGAATCACTGAGTGTACCCCCACATCAGGAACCACTGACTGACTCCCCACATCGGGAATCAATGACTGAACCCCCACATCAGGAATCACTGACTGACTCCCCACATCGGGAATCAATGACTGAAACCCCACATCAGGAATCACTGAGCGTACCCCCACGCCAGGAATCACTGACTGTACCCCCACATCTGGCGCCAGTGACTGAACCCCCACATCAGGAATCACTAAGAGTACACCCACATCAGGAATCACTGGCTGAACCCCCACATTAGGAATCACTGACTGAACCCCCACATCAGGAATCACTGAGTGTACACCCACATCAGGAATCACTGACTGAATCCCCACATCGGGAATCACTGACTGAACGCCCACATCGGGAATCAATGACTGAAACCCCACATCAGGAATCACTAAGTGTACACCCACATCGGGAATCACTGACTGAACCCCCACATCAGGAATCACTGACTGAACCCCCACATCAGGAATCACTGACTGAACCCCCCACATCAGGAATCACTGACTGTACCCCCACATCTGGAACCAGTGACTGAACCCCCACATCAGGAATTACTAAGAGTACACCCACATCGGGAATCACTGATTGAACCCCCACATCAGGAATCACTGATTGTACCCCCACATCAGGAATCACTGACTGAATCCCCACATCAGGAATCACTGATTGTACCCGCACATCAGGAATCACTGAGTGTACACCCACATCAGGAATCACTGACTGAATCCCCACTTCGGGAATCACTGACTGAACGCCCACATTAGGAATCACTGACTGAACCCCCACATCAGGAATCACTGACTGAACCCCCACATCAGGAATCACTGAGTGTACACCCACATCAGGAATCACTGACTGAATCCCCACATCGGGAATCACTGACTGAACGCCCACATCAGGAATCAATGACTGAAACCCCACATCAGGAATCACTAAGTGTACACCCACATTGGGAATCACTGAGTGTAGCCCCACATCAGGAATCACTGACTGAACTCACACATCAGGAATCACTGACTGTACCCCCACATCAGGAATCAATGACTGTACCACCACATCAGAAATCATTGAGTGTACCACCACATCGGTAATCATCGAGTGTACCCCCACATCAGGAATCACTGACTGTACACCCACATCAGGAATCACTGACTGACTCCCCAGATCGGGAATCAATGACTGAACCCCCACATCAGGAATCACTGACTGTCTCCACACATCGGGAATCAATGACTGAAACCCCACATCAGGAATCACTGAGCGTAACCCCACGCCAGGAATCACTGACTGTACCCCCACATCTGGAGCCAGTGACTGAACCCCCACATCAGGAATCACTAAGAGTACACCCACATCCGGAATCACTGACTGAACCCCCACATGAGGATTCACTGCCTGAACCCCAACATCAGGAATCACTGAGTGTACACCCACATCAGGAATCACTGGCCGAAACCCCACATCGGGAATCACTGACTGAACGCCCACATCGGGAATCAATGACTGAAACCCCACATCAGGAATCACTCAGTGTACACCCACATCGGGAATCACTGACTGAACCCCCACATCAGGAATCACTGACTGAACCCCCACATCAGGAATCACTGACTGAACCCCCACATCAGGGATCACTGAGTGTACCCCCACATCAGGAATCACTGAGTGTACCCCCACATCAGGAATCACTGACTGAACGCCCACATCGGGAATCAATGACTGAAACCCCACATCAGGAATAACTGACTGAATCCCCACATCGGGAATCACTGACTGCACCCCGACATCAGGAATCAATGAGTGTACATCCACATCAGGAATCACTGAGTGCAGCCCCACATCAGGAATCACTGACTGAACCCACACATCAGGAATCACTGACTGTACCCCCACATCAGGAATCAACGACTGTACCACCACATCAGGAATCATTGAGTGCACCACCACATCGAGAATCATCGAGTGTACCCCCACATCAGGAATCACTGACTGTACCCCCACATCAGGAATCACTGACTGTACCCCCACATCAGGAATCAATGACTGTACCACCACATCAGGAATCATTGAGTGTACCACCACATCGAGAATCATCGAGTGTACCCCCACATCAGGAATCACTGACTGTACCCCCACATCAGGAACCACTGACTGAACCCCCACATCATGAATCACTGAGTGTACCACCACATCAGGAATCACTGACTGACTCCCCACATCAGGAATCAATGACTGAACCCCCACATCAGGAATCACTGACTGTTTCCACACATCGGGAATCAATGACTGAAACTCCACATCAGGAATCACTGAGCGTACCCCCACGCCAGGAATCACTGACTGTACCCCCACATCTGGAGCCAGTGACTGAACCCCCACATCAAGAATCACTAAGAGTACACCCACATCCGGAATATTTGACTGAACCCCCACATTAGGAATCACTGACTGAACCCCCACATCAGGAATCACTGAGTGTACACCCACATCAGGAATCACTGACCGAAACCCCACATCGGGAATCACTGACTGAACGCCCACATCGGGAATCAATGACTGAAACCCCACATCAGGAATCACTAAGTGTACACCCACATCGGGAATCACTGACATAACCCCCACATCAGGAATCACTGACTGAACCCCCACATCAGGAATCACTGACTGAACCCCCACATCAGGAATCACTGACATAACCCCCACATCAGGAATCACTGATTGTACCCCCACATCAGGAATCACTGAGTGTACCCCCACATCAGGAATCACGGACTGAACGTCCACATCGGGAATCAATGACTGAAACCCCACATCAGGAATCACTGACTGAATCCCCACATCGGGAATCACTGACTACACCCCCACATCAGGAATCACTGAGTGTACATCCACATCAGGAAACACTGAGTGTAGCCCCACATCAGGAATCACTGATTGAATCCACGCATCAGGAATCACTGACTGTACCCCCACATCAGGAATCAATGACTGTAACACCACATCAGGAATCATTGAGTGTAGCACCACATCGAGAATCATCGAGTGTACCCCCACATCAGGAATCACTGACTGTACTCCCACATCAGGAATCACTGACTGAACCCCCACATCAGGAATCACTGACTCTCTCCCCACATCGGGAATCAATGACTGAAACGCCACATCAGGAATCACTGAGCGTACCCCCACGCCAGGTATCACTGACTGTACCCCCACATCTGAAGCCAGTGACTGAACCCCCACATCAGGAATCACCAAGAGTACACCCACATCCGGAATCACTGACTGAACCCCCACATTAGGAATCACTGACTGAACCCCCACATCAGGAATCACTGAGTGTACACCCACATCAGGAATCACTGACTGAATCCCCACATCGGGAATCACTGACTGAACGCCCACATCGGGAATCAATGACTGTACCACCACATCAGAAATCATTGAGTGTACCACCACATCGGGAGTCATCGAGTGTACCCCCACATCAGGAATCACTGACTGTACACCCACATCAGGAATCATCGAGTGTACCCCCACATCAGGAATCACTGACTGTACACCCACATCAGGAATCACTGACTGACTCCCCAGATCGGGAATCAATGACTGAAGCCCCACATCAGAAATCACTCAGTGTACCCCCACATCAGGAATCACTGACTGAACGCCCACATCGGGAATCAATGACTGAAACACCACATCAGGAATCACTGACTGAATCCCCACATCGGGAATTACTGACTGCACCATCACATCAGGAATCACTGAGTGTACATCCACATCAGGAATCACTGAGTGCAGCCCCACATCAGGAATCACTGACTGAACCCACACATCAGGAATCACTGACTGTACCCCCACATCAGGAATCAATGAATGTACCACCACATCAGGAATCATTGAGTGTACCACCACATCGAGAATCATCGCGTGTACCCCCACATCAGGAATCACTGGCTGTACCCCCACATCAGGAATCACTGACTGAACCCCCACATCAGGAATCACTGAGTGTACACCCACATCAGGAATCACTGACTGACTCCCCACATCAGGAATCAATGACTGAACCCCCACATCAGGAATCACTGACTGTTTCCACACATCGGGAATCAATGACTGAAACCCCACATCAGGAATCACTGAGCGTACCCCCACGCCAGGAATCACTGACTGTACCCCCACATCTGGAGCCAGTGACTGAACCCCCACATCAGGAATCACTAAGAGTACACCCACATTAGGAATCACTGACTGAACCCCCACATCAGGAATCACTGAGTGTACACCCACATCAGGAATCACTGACCGAAACCCCACATCGGGAATCACTGACTGAACGCCCACATCGGGAATCAATGACTGAAACCCCACATCAGGAATCACTAAGTATACACCCACATCGGGAATCACTGACATAACCCCCACATCAGGAATCACTGACTGAACCCCCACATTAGGAATCACTGACTGAACCTCCACATCAGGAATCACTGATTGTACCCCCACATCAGGAATCACTGACTGAATCCCCACATCGGGAATCACTGAGTGTACCCCCACATCAGGAATCACTGAGTGTACATCCACATCAGGAATCATTGAGTGTAGCCCCACATCAGGAATCACTGACTCTTCCCACACATCAGGAATCACTGACTGTACCCCCACATCAGGAATCAATGACTGTACCACCACATCAGGAATCATTGAGTGTAGCACCACATCGAGAAGCATCGAGTGTACCCCCACATCAGGAATCACTGACTGTACTCCCACATCAGGAATCACTGACTGAACCCCCACATCAGGAATCACTGACTCTCTCCCCACATCGGGAATCAATGACTGAAACGCCACATCAGGATTCACTGAGCGTACCCCCACGCCAGGTATCACTAACTGTACCCCCACATCTGGAGCCAGTGACTGAACCCCCACATCAGGAATCACTAAGAGTACACCCACATCCGGAATCACTGACTGAACCCCCACATTAGGAATCACTGACTGAACCCCCACATCAGGAATCACTGAGTGTACACCCACATCAGGAATCACTGACCGAAACCCCACATCGGGAATCACTGACTGTTTCCCCACATCGGGAATCACTGACAGAATCCCCACATCGGTAATCACTGACTGTACCCCCACTTCAGGAATCACTGACTGAATCCCCACATCGGGAATCACTGACTGAACCCCCACATTGGGAATCACTGATTGTACCCCCACATCAGGAATCACTGAGTGTACCACCACATCAGGAATCATTGAGTGTAGCACCACATCGAGAAGCATCGAGTGTACCCCCACATCAGGAATCACTGACTGTACTCCCACATCAGGAATCACTGACTGAACCCCCACATCAGGAATCACTGACTCTCTCCCCACATCGGGAATCAATGACTGAAACGCCACATCAGGAATCACTGAGCGTACCCCCACGCCAGGTATCACTAACTGTACCCCCACATCTGGAGCCAGTGACTGAACCCCCACATCAGGAATCACTAAGAGTACACCCACATCCGGAATCACTGACTGAACCCCCACATTAGGAATCACTGACTGAACCCCCATATCAGGAATCACTGAGTGTACACCCACATCAGGAATCACTGACCGAAACCCCACATTGGGAATCACTGACTGTTTCCCCACATCGGGAATCACTGACTGAATCCCCACATCGGTAATCACTGACTGTACCCCCACTTCAGGAATCACTGACTGAATCCCCACATCGGGAATCACTGACTGAACCCCCACGTTGGGAATCACTGATTGTACCCCCACATCAGGAATCACTGAGTGTACCCCCACATCAGGAATCACTGACTGAATCCCCACATCGGGAATCACTGACTGAATCCCCAGATCGGGAATCACTGACTGAACCCCCACATCAGGAATCACTGACTGAATCCCCAGATCGGGAATCACTGACTGAACCCCCACATCAGGAATCACTGATTGTACCCCCACATCAGGAATCACTGAGTGTACCCACACATCAGGAATCACTGACTGAACGCCCACATCGGGAATCAATGAATGAAACCTCACATCAGGAATCACGAAGTGTCCACCAACATCGGAAATCACTGACTGAACCCGCACATCAGGAATCACTGACTGAACCCCCACATCAGGAACCACTGATTGTACCCCACATCAGTAATCACTGAGTGTAACCCCACATCAAGAATCACTGACTGAACGCCCACATCGGGAATCAATGACTGAAACCCCACATCAGGAATCACTGACTGAAACCCCACATCGGGAATCACTGACTGTACCCCCACATCAGGAATCACTGAGTGTACATCCACATCAGGAATCATTGAGTGTACCACCACACCGGGAATCATCGAGTGTACCCCCACATCAGGAATCACTGACTGTACCCCCACATCAGGAATCACTGACTGAACCCCCACATCAGGAATCACTGAGTGCAACCCCACATCAGGAATGACTGACTGACTCCCCACATCGGGAATCAATAACTGAACCCCCACATCAGGAATCACTGACTGACTCCCCACATCAGGAATCACTGACTGAATCCCCACATCGGGAATCACTGACTGCACCCCCACATCAGGAATCACTGAGTGTAGCCCCACATCAGGAATCACTGACTGAACCCACACATCAGGAATCACTGACTGTACCCCCACATCAGGAATCAATGACTGTACCACCACATCAGGAATCATTGAGTGTACCACCACATCGAGAATCATCGAGTGTACCCCCACATCAGGAATCACTGACTGTAACCCCACATCAGGAATCACTGACTGAACCGCCACATCAGGAATCACTGAGTGTACACCCACATCAGGAATCACTGACTGACTCCCCACATCAGGAATCAATGACTGTACCACCACATCAGGAATCATTGACTGTACCACCACATCGAGAATCATCGAGTGTACCCCCACATCAGGAATCACTGACTGTACTCCCACATCAGGAATCACTGACTGAACCCCCACATCAGGAATCACTGACTCTCTCCCCACATCGGGAATCAATGACTGAAACCCCACATCAGGAATCACTGAGCGTACCCCCACGCCAGGTATCACTGACTGTACCCCCACATCTGGAGCCAGTGACTGAACCCCCACATCGTGAATCACTAAGAGTACACCCATATCCGGAATCACTGACTGAACCCCCACATTAGGAATCACTGACTGAACCCACACAGCAGGAAACACTGAGTGTACACCCACATCAGGAATCACTGACCGAAACCCCACATCGGGAATCACTTGCTGTTTCCCCACATCGGGAATCACTGACTGAATCCCCATATCGGGAATCACTGACTGTACCCCCCCATCAGGAATCACTGACTGAATCCCCACATCGGGAATCACTGACTGAACCCCCACATCAGGATTCACTGATTGCACCCCCACATCAGGAATCACTGAGTGTACCCCCACATCAGGAATCACTGACTGAACGCCCACATCGGGAATCAATGACTGAAATCCCACATCAGGAATCACTAAGTGCACACCCACATCGAGAATCACTGACTGAACCCCCACATCAGGAATCACTGACTGAATCCCCAGATCGGGAATCACTGACTGAACCCCCACATCAGGAATCACTGATTGTACCCCCACATCAGGAATCACTGAGTGTACCCACACATCAGGAATCACTGACTGAACGGCCACATCGGGAATCACTGAATGTTTCCCCACATCGGGAATCACTGACTGAATCCCCACATCGGGAATCACTGACTGTACCCCCACATCAGGAATCACGGGCTGAATCCCCACATCGGGAATCACTGACTGAACCCCCACATCAGGAATCACTGATTGCACACCCACATCAGGAATCACTGAGTGCACCCCCACATCAGGAATCACTGACTGAACGCCCACATCGGGAATCAATGACTGAAATCCCACATCAGGAATCACGAAGTGTACACCCACATCGGGAATTACTGACTGAACCCCCACATCAGGAATCACTGACTGAATCCACACATCGGGAATCACTGACTGAACCCCCACATCAGGAATCACTGATTGTACCCACACATCAGGAATCACCGAGTGTACACCCACATCAGGAATCACTGACTGAATCCCCACATCGGGAATCACTGACTGAACGCCCTCATCGGGAATCAATGACTAAAACCCCACATCAGGAATCACTGACTGAACCCCCACATCAGGAATCACTGACTGAACCCCCACATCAGGAATCACTGACTGAACCCCCACGTCAGGAATCGCTGATTGTACCCCCACATCAGGAATCACTGAGTGTACGGCCACATCAGGAATCACTGACTGAACGCCCACATCGTGAATCAATGACTGAAACCCCACATCAGGAATCACTGACTGAATCCCCACATCGGGAATCACTGACTGTACCCCCACATCAGGAATCACTGAGTGTACATCCACATCAGGAATCACTGAGTGTAGCCTCACATCTGGAATCACTGACTGAACCCACACATCAGGAATCACTGACTGTACCCCCACATCAGGAATCAATGACTGTACCACCACATCAGGAATCATTGAGTGTACCACCACATCGGGAATCATCGAGTGTACCCCCACATCAGGAATCACTGATTGTACCCCCACATCAGGAATCACTGAGTGTACCCCCACATCAGGAATCACTGACTGAACGCCCACATCGGGAATCAATGACTGATACCCCACATCAGCAATCACTGACTGAATCCCCACATCGGGAATCACTGACTGTACCCCCACATCAGGAATCACTGACTGAACCCCCACATCAGGAATCACTTAGTGTACCCCCACATCAGGAATCACTGACTGACTCCCCACATCAGGAATCAATGACTGAACCCCCACATCAGGAATCACTGACTGAATCCCCACATCGGGAATCACTGACTGAACCCCCACATCAGAAATCACTGATTGTACCCCCACATCAGGAATCACTGAGTATTCCCACACATCAGGAATCACTGACTGAACGCCCACATCGGGAATCAATGACTGAAACCTCACATCAGGAAACACGAAGTGTACACCCACATCGGGAATTACTGACTGAACCCGCACATCAGGAATCACTGACTGAACCCCCACATCAGGAACCACTGATTGTACCCCACATCAGTAATCACTGAGTGTAACCCCACATCAAGAATCACTGACTGAACGCCCACATCGGGAATCAATGACTGAAACCCCACATCAGGAATCACTGACTGAATCCCCACATCAGAAATCACTGAGTGTACATCCACATCAGGAATCATTGAATGTACCACCACACCGGGAATCATCGAGTGTACCCCCACATCAGGAATCCCTGACTGTACCCCCACATCAGGAATCACTGACTGAACCCCCACATCAGGAATCACTGAGTGTAACCCCACATCAGTAATAACTGACTGTACCCCCACATCTGGAGCCAGTGACTGAAACCCTACATCAGGAATCACTAAGAGTACACCCACATCAGGAATCACTGGCTGAATCCCCACATTAGGATTCACTGACTGAACCCACACATCAGGAATCACTGAGTGTACACCAACATCAGGAATCACTGACTGAATCCCCACATCGGGAATCACTGACTGAACGCCCACATCGGGAATCAATGACTGAAACCCCACATCAGGAATCACTAAGTGTACACCCACATCGGGAATCATTGACTGAACCCCCACATCTGGAATCACTGACTGAACCTCCACATCAGATTTCACTGACTGAACCCCCACATCAGGAATCACTGATTGTACCCCCACATCAGGAATCACTGAGTGTACCCCCACATTAGGAATCACTGACTGAATGCCCACATCGGGAATCAATGACTGAAACCCCACATCAGGAATCACTGACTGAGTCCCCACATCGGGAATCACTGACTGTACCCCCACATCAGGAATCACTGAGTGTACATCCACATCAGGAATCACTGAGTGTAGCCCCACATCTGGAATCACTGACTGTAACCCCACATCAGGAATCACTGAGTGCAACCCCACATCAGGAATGACTGACTGACTCCCCACATCGGGAATCAATGACTGTACCACCATATCAGGAATCATTGAGTGTACCACCACATCGGGAATCATCGAGTGTACCCCCACATCAGGAATCACTGACAGTAACCTCACATCAGGAATCACTGACTGAACCCCCACATCAGCAATCACTGAGTGTACCCCCACATCAGGAATCACTGACTGACTCCAAACATCGGGAATCAATGACTGAACCCCCACATCAGGAATCACTGACTGACTCCCCACATCGGGAATCAATGACTGAAACCCCACATCAGGAATCACTGAGCGTACCCCCACGCCAGGAATCACTGACTGTACCCCCACATCTGGAGCCAGTGACTGAACCCCCACATCAGGAATCATTAAGATTACACCCACATCAGGAATCACTGACTGAACCCCCACATTAGGATTCACTGACTGAACCCCCACATCAGGAATCACTGAGTGTACACCCACATCAGGAATCACTGACCGAAACCCCACATCGGGAATCACTGACTGTTTCCCCACATCAGGAATCACTGACTGAATCCCCACATCGGGAATCACTGACTGTACCCCCAATTCAGGAATCACTGACTGAATCCCCACATCGGGAATCACTGACTGAACCCCCACGTCAGGAATCACTGATTGCACCCCCACATCAGGAATCACTGAGTGTACCCCCACATCAGGAATCACTGACTGAACGCCCACATCGGGAATCAATGACTGAAATCCCACATCAGGAATCACTAAGTGTACACCCACATCGGGCATCACTGACTGAACCCCCACATCAGGAATCACTGACTGAATCCACACATCGGGAATCAATGACTGAACCCCCACAGCAGGAATCACTGATTGACTCCCCACATCGGGAATCAATGACTGAAACCCCACATCAGGAATCACTGAGCGTCCCCCACGCCAGGAATCACTGACTTTACCCCCACATCTGGAGCCAGTGACTGAAACCCCACATCAGGAATCACTAAGAGTACACCCACATCAGGAATCACTGGCTGAAGCCCCACATTAGGATTCACTGACTGAACCCACACATCAGGAATCACTGAGTGTACACCAACATCAGGAATCACTGACTGAATCCCCACATCGGGAATCACTGACTGAACGCCCACATCGGGAATCAATGACTGAAACCCCACATCAGGAATCACTAAGTGTACACCCACATCGGGAATCATTGACTGAACCCCCACATCAGGAATCGCTGACTTAACCTCCACATCAGACTTCACTGACTGAACCCCCACATCAGCAATCACTGAGTGTACCCCCACATCAGGAATCACTGACTGACTCCAAACATCGGGAATCAATGACTGAACCCCCACATCAGGAATCACTGACTGACTCCCCACATCGGGAATCAATGACTGAAACCCCACATCAGGAATCACTGAGCGTACCCCCACGCCAGGAATCACTGACTGTACCCCCACATCTGGAGCCAGTGACTGGACCCCCACATCAGGAATCACTAAGATTACACCCACATCAGGAATCACTGACTGAACCCCCACATTAGGATTCACTGACTGAACCCCCACATCAGGAATCACTGAGTGTACACCCACATCAGCAATCACTGACCGAAACCCCACATCGGGAATCACTGACTGTTTCCACACATCAGGAATCACTGACTGAATCCCCACATCGGGAATCACTGACTGTACCACCACATCAGGAATCACTGACTGAATCCCCACATCGGGAATCACTGACTGAACCCCCACGTCAGGAATCACTGATTGCACCCTCACATCAGGAATCACTGAGTGTACCCCCACATCAGGAATCACTGACTGAACGCCCACATCGGGAATCAATGACTGAAATGCCACATCAGGAATCACGAAGTGTACACCCACATCGGGTATCACTGACTGAACCCCCACATCAGGAATCACTGACTGAATCCACACATCGGGAATCACTGACTGAACCCCCACAGCAGGAATCACTGATTGTACCCCCACATCAGGAATCACTGAGTGTACCCACACATCAGGAATCACTGACTGAACGCCCACATCGGGAATCAATGACTGAAACCCCACATCAGGAATCATGAATTGTACACCCACATCGGGAATCACTGACTGAACCCCCACATCAGCAATCACTGACTGAACCCCCACATCAGGAACCACTGATTGTACCCCACATCAGGAATCACTGAGTGTACCCCCACATCAGGAATCACTGACTGAACGCCCACATCGGGAATCAATGACTGAAACCCCACATCAGGAATCACTAACTGAATCCCCACATCGGGAATCACTGACTGTACCCGCATATCAGGAATCACTGAGTGTACACTCACATCAGGAATCACTGACCGAAACCCCACATCGGGAATCACTGACTGTTTCCCCACATCAGAAATCACTGATTGAATCCCCACATCGGGAATCACTGACTGTACCCCCACATCAGGAATCACTGACTGAATCCCCACATCGGGAATCACTGACTGAACCCCCACGTCAGGAATCACTGATTGCACCCCCACATCAGGAATCACTGAGTGTACCCCCACATCTGGAATCACTGACTGAACGCCCACATCGGGAATCAATGACTGAAATGCCACATCAGGAATCACAAAGTGTACACCCACATCGGGTATCACTGACTGAACCCCCACATCAGGAATCACTGACTGAATCCACACATCGGGAATCACTGACTGAACCCCCACAGCAGGAATCACTGATTGTACCCCCACATCAGGAATCACTGAGTGTACCCACACATCAGGAATCACTGACTGAACGCCCACATCGGGAATCAATGACTGAAACCCCACATCAGGAATCATGAATTGTACACCCACATCGGGAATCACTGACTGAACCCCCACATCAGCAATCACTGACTGAACCCCCACATCAGGAACCACTGATTGTACCCCACATCAGGAATCACAAAGTGTACCCCCACATCAGGAATCACTGACTGAACGCCCACATCGGGAATCAATGACTGAAACCCCACATCAGGAATCACTAACTGAATCCCCACATCGGGAATCACTGACTGTACCCGCATATCAGGAATCACTGAGTGTACACTCACATCAGGAATCACTGACCGAAACCCCACATCGGGAATCACTGACTGTTTCCCCACATCAGAAATCACTGATTGAATCCCCACATCGGGAATCACTGACTGTACCCCCACATCAGGAATCACTGACTGAATCCCCACATCGGGAATCACTGACTGAACCCCCACGTCAGGAATCACTGATTGCACCCCCACATCAGGAATCACTGAGTGTACCCCCACATCTGGAATCACTGACTGAACGCCCACATCGGGAATCAATGACTGAAATGCCACATCAGGAATCACAAAGTGTACACCCACATCGGGTATCACTGACTGAACCCCCACATCAGGAATCACTGACTGAATCCACACATCGGGAATCACTGACTGAACCCCCACAGCAGGAATCACTGATTGTACCCCCACATCAGGAATCACTGAGTGTACCCACACATCAGGAATCACTGACTGAACGCCCACATCGGGAATCAATGACTGAAACCCCACATCAGGAATCATGAATTGTACACCCACATCGGGAATCACTGACTGAACCCCCACATCAGCAATCACTGACTGAACCCCCACATCAGGAACCACTGATTGTACCCCACATCAGGAATCACAAAGTGTACCCCCACATCAGGAATCACTGACTGAACGCCCACATCGGGAATCAATGACTGAAACCCCACATCAGGAATCACTAACTGAATCCCCACATCGGGAATCACTGACTGTACCCGCATATCAGGAATCACTGAGTGTACACTCACATCAGGAATCACTGACCGAAACCCCACATCGGGAATCACTGACTGTTTCCCCACATCAGAAATCACTGATTGAATCCCCACATCGGGAATCACTGACTGTACCCCCACATCAGGAATCACTGACTGAATCCCCACATCGGGAATCACTGACTGAACCCCCACGTCAGGAATCACTGATTGCACCCCCACATCAGGAATCACTGAGTGTACCCCCACATCTGGACTCACTGACTGAACGCCCACATCGGGAATCAATGACTGAAATCCCACATCAGGAATCACTAAGTGTACACCCACATCGGGAATCACTGACTGAACCCCCACATCAGGAATCACTGACTGAATCCACACATCGGGAATCACTGACTGAACCCCCACAGCAGGAATCACTGATTGTACCCCCACATCAGGAATCACTGAGTGTACCCACACATCAGGAATCACTGACTGAACGCCCACATCGGGAATCAATGACTGAAACCCCACATCAGGAATCACGAAGTGTACACCCACATCGGGAATCACTGACTGAACCCCCACATCAGCAATCACTGACTGAACCCCCACATCAGGAACCACTGAGTGTACCCCACGTCAGGAATCACTGAGTGTACCCCCACATCAGGAATCACTGACTGAACGCCCACATCGGGAATCAATGACTGAAAGCCCACATCAGGAATCACTGACTGAATCCGCACATCGGGAATCACTGACTGTACCCCCACATCAGGAATCACTGAGTGTACATCCACATCAGGAATCGTTAACTGTACCACCACATCGGGAATCATCGAGTGTACCCCCACATCAGGAATCACTGAGTGTACCCCCACATCAGGAATCACTGACTGACTCCCCACATCGGGAATCAATGACTGAACCCCCACATCAGGAATCACTGACTGACTCCCCACATCGGGAATCAATGACTGAAACCCCACATCAGGAATCACTGAGCATACCCCCACGCCAGGATTCACTGACTGCACTCCCACATCTGGAACCAGTGACTGAACCCCCACATCAGGAATCACTAAGAGTGAACCCACATCAGGAATCACTGACTGAACCCCCACATTAGGAATCACTGACTGAACCCCCACATCAGGAATCACTGACTGAACGCCCACATCGGGAATCAATGACTGAAATCCCACATCAGGAATCACTAAGTGTACACGGACATCGGGAATCACCGAGTGTAACGCCCACATCAGGAATCATTGACTGTACCCCCACATCAGGAATCACAGACTGAACCTCCACATCAGGAATCACTGAGTGTACCCCCACATCAGGAATCACTGACTGAATACCCACATCGGGAATCAATGACTTAACCCCCACACCTGGAATCACTGACTGAACCCCCACATCAGGAATCACTGGCTGAACCTCCACATCAGGAATCACTGAGTGTACCCCCATATCGGGAATCACTGACTGCACGCCCACATCGGGAATCACTGACTGAAACCCCACATCAGGAATCACTGAGCGTACCCCCACGCCAGGAATCACTGACTGTACCCCCACATCTGGAGCCAGTGACTGAACCACCACATCAGGAATCACTGACTGAATCCCCACATCGGGAATCACTGACTGAACCCCCACATCAGGAATCACTGAGTGTACACCCAAATCAGGAATCACTGACCGAAACCCCACATTGGGAATCACTGACCGAAACCCCACATCGGGAATCACTGACTGTTTCCCCACATCAGGAATCACTGACTGAATCCCCACATCAGGAATCACTGACTGAACCCCCACATCAGGAATCACTGACTGAATCCCCACATCGGGAATCACTGACTGCACCCCCACATCAGGAATCACTGATTGTACCCCCCACATCAGGAATCACTGAGTGTACCCACACATCAGGAATCACTGACTGAACGCCCACATCGGGAATCAATGACTGAAACCGCACATCAGGAATCACGAAGTGTACACCCACATCGGGAATCACTGACTGAACCCGCACATCAGGAATCACTGACTGAATCCCCACACCAGGAACCACTGATTGTACCCCACATCAGTAATCACTGAGTGTAACCCCACATCAAGAATCACTGACTGAACGCCCAAATCGGGAATCAATGACTGAAACCCCAAATCAGGAATCACTGAGCGTACCCCCACGCCAGGAATCACTGACTGTACCCCCACATCTGGAGCCAGTGACTGAAACCCCACATCAGGAATCACTAAGTGTACACCCACATCAGGAATCACTGGCTGAACCCCCACATTAGGAATCACTGACTGAACCCACACATCAGGAATCACTGAGTGTACACCCACATCAGGAATCACTGACTGAATCCCCACATCGGGAATCACTGACTGAAAGCCCACATCGGGAATCAATGACTGAAACCCCACATCAGGAATCACTCAGTGTACACCCACATCGGGAATCATTGACTGAACCCCCACATCAGGAATCACTGACTGAACCCCCACATCAGGCTTCACTGACTGAACCCCAACATCAGGAATCACTGATTGTACCCCCACATCAGGAATCACTGAGTGTACTCCCACATTAGGAATCACTGACTGAACGCCCACATCGGGAATCAATGACTAAAACCCCACATCAGGAATCATTGCGTGTACCACCACATCGGGAATCATCTAGTGTACCCCCACATCAGGAATCACTGACTGTACCCCCACATCAGGAATCACTGACTGAACCCCCACATCAGGAATCACTGAGTGTACCCCCACATCAGGAATCACTGACTGACTCCCCACATCGGGAATCAATGACTCAACCCCCACATCAGGAATCACTAACTGACTCCGCACATCGGGAATCAATGACTGAAACCCCACATCAGGAATCACTGAGCGTACCCCCACGCCAGGAATCACTGACTGTACCCCCACATCTGGAGCCAGTGACTGAACCCCCACATCAGGAATCACTAAGATTACACCCACATCAGGAATCACTGACTGAACCCCCACATTAGGAATCACTGACTGAACCCCCACATCAGGAATCACTGAGTGTACACCCACATCAGGAATCACTGAACGAAACCCCACATCGGGAATCACTGACTGTTTCCCCACATCAGGAATCACTGACTGAATCCCCACATCGGGAATCACTGACTGTACCCCCACATCAGGAATCACTGACTGAATTCCCACATCGGGAATCAATGACTGAAATCCCACATCAGGAATCACTAAGTGTACACCCACATCGGGAATCACTGACTGAACCCCCACATCAGGAATCACTGACTGAATCCACACATCGGGAATCACTGACTGAACCCCCACAGCAGGAATCACTGATTGTACCCCCACATCAGGAATCACTGAGTGTACCCACACACCAGGAATCACTGACTGAACGCCCACATCGGGAATCAATGACTGAAACCCCACATCAGGAATCACAAAGTGCACACCCACATCGGGAATCACTGACTGAACCCCCACATCAGCAATCACTGACTGAACCCCCACGTCAGGAACCACTGATTGTACCCCACATCAGGAATCACTGAGTGTAACCCCACATCAGGAATCACTGACTGAACGCCCACATCGGGAATCAATGACTGAAACCCCACATCAGGAATCACTGACTGAATCCCCACATCGGGAATCACTGACTGTACCCCCACATCAGGAATCACTGAGTGTACATCCACTTCAGGAATCATTAACTGTACCACCACATCGGGAATCATCGAGTGTACCCCCACATCAGGAATCACTGACTGTACCACCACATCGGGAATCATCGAGTGTACCCCCACATCAGGAATCACTGAGTGTACCCCCACATCAGGAATCACTGACTGACTCCCCACATCGGGAATCAATGACTGAACCCCCACATCAGGAATCACTGACTGACTCCCCACATCGGGAATCAATGACTGAAACCCCACATCAGGAATCACTGAGCATACCCCCACGCCAGGATTCACTGACTGCACTCCCACATCTGGAACCAGTGACTGAACCCCCACATCAGGAATCACTAAGAGTGAACCCACATCAGGAATCACTGACTGAACCCCCACATTAGGAATCACTGACTGAACCCCCACATCAGGAATCACTGACTGAACGCCCACATCGGGAATCAATGACTGAAATCCCACATCAGGAATCACTAAGTGTACACGGACATCGGGAATCACCGAGTGTACGCCCACATCAGGAATCATTGACTGTACCCCCACATCAGGAATCACAGACTGAACCTCCACATCAGGAATCACTGAGTGTACCCCCACATCAGGAATCACTGACTGAATACCCACATCGGGAATCAATGACTTAACCCCCACACCTGGAATCACTGACTGAACCCCCACATCAGGAATCACTGGCTGAACCTCCACATCAGGAATCACTGAGTGTACCCTCATATCGGGAATCACTGACTGCACGCCCACATCGGGAATCACTGACTGAAACCCCACATCAGGAATCACTGAGCGTACCCCCACGCCAGGAATCACTGACTGTACCCCCACATCTGGAGCCAGTGACTGAACCACCACATCAGGAATCACTGACTGAATCCCCACATCGGGAATCACTGACTGAACCCCCACATCAGGAATCACTGAGTGTACACCCAAATCAGGAATCACTGACCGAAACCCCACATTGGGAATCACTGACCGAAACCCCACATCGGGAATCACTGACTGTTTCCCCACATCAGGAATCACTGACTGAATCCCCACATCAGGAATCACTGACTGAACCCCCACATCAGGAATCACTGACTGAATCCCCACATCGGGAATCACTGACTGCACCCCCACATCAGGAATCACTGATTGTACCCCCCACATCAGGAATCACTGAGTGTACCCACACATCAGGAATCACTGACTGAACGCCCACATCGGGAATCAATGACTGAAACCGCACATCAGGAATCACGAAGTGTACACCCACATCGGGAATTACTGACTGAACCCGCACATCAGGAATCACTGACTGAATCCCCACACCAGGAACCACTGATTGTACCCCACATCAGTAATCACTGAGTGTAACCCCACATCAAGAATCACTGACTGAACGCCCAAATCGGGAATCAATGACTGAAACCCCAAATCAGGAATCACTGAGCGTACCCCCACGCCAGGAATCACTGACTGTACCCCCACATCTGGAGCCAGTGACTGAAACCCCACATCAGGAATCACTAAGTGTACACCCACATCAGGAATCACTGGCTGAACCCCCACATTAGGAATCACTGACTGAACCCACACATCAGGAATCACTGAGTGTACACCCACATCAGGAATCACTGACTGAATCCCCACATCGGGAATCACTGACTGAAAGCCCACATCGGGAATCAATGACTGAAACCCCACATCAGGAATCACTCAGTGTACACCCACATCGGGAATCATTGACTGAACCCCCACATCAGGAATCACTGACTGAACCCCCACATCAGGCTTCACTGACTGAACCCCAACATCAGGAATCACTGATTGTACCCCCACATCAGGAATCACTGAGTGTACTCCCACATTAGGAATCACTGACTGAACGCCCACATCGGGAATCAATGACTAAAACCCCACATCAGGAATCATTGCGTGTACCACCACATCGGGAATCATCTAGTGTACCCCCACATCAGGAATCACTGACTGTACCCCCACATCAGGAATCACTGACTGAACCCCCACATCAGGAATCACTGAGTGTACCCCCACATCAGGAATCACTGACTGACTCCCCACATCGGGAATCAATGACTCAACCCCCACATCAGGAATCACTAACTGACTCCGCACATCGGGAATCAATGACTGAAACCCCACATCAGGAATCACTGAGCGTACCCCCACGCCAGGAATCACTGACTGTACCCCCACATCTGGAGCCAGTGACTGAACCCCCACATCAGGAATCACTAAGATTACACCCACATCAGGAATCACTGACTGAACCCCCACATTAGGAATCACTGACTGAACCCCCACATCAGGAATCACTGAGTGTACACCCACATCAGGAATCACTGAACGAAACCCCACATCGGGAATCACGACTGTTTCCCCACATCAGGAATCACTGACTGAATCCCCACATCGGGAATCACTGACTGTACCCCCACATCAGGAATCACTGACTGAATTCCCACATCGGGAATCAATGACTGAAATCCCACATCAGGAATCACTAAGTGTACACCCACATCGGGAATCACTGACTGAACCCCCACATCAGGAATCACTGACTGAATCCACACATCGGGAATCACTGACTGAACCCCCACAGCAGGAATCACTGATTGTACCCCCACATCAGGAATCACTGAGTGTACCCACACACCAGGAATCACTGACTGAACGCCCACATCGGGAATCAATGACTGAAACCCCACATCAGGAATCACAAAGTGCACACCCACATCGGGAATCACTGACTGAACCCCCACATCAGCAATCACTGACTGAACCCCCACGTCAGGAACCACTGATTGTACCCCACATCAGGAATCACTGAGTGTAACCCCACATCAGGAATCACTGACTGAACGCCCACATCGGGAATCAATGACTGAAACCCCACATCAGGAATCACTGACTGAATCCCCACATCGGGAATCACTGACTGTACCCCCACATCAGGAATCACTGAGTGTACATCCACTTCAGGAATCATTAACTGTACCACCACATCGGGAATCATCGAGTGTACCCCCACATCAGGAATCACTGACTGGACCCCACATCAGGAATGACTGACTGAACCCCCACATCAGGAATCACTGAGTGTACCCCCACATCAGGAATCACTGACTGACTCCCCACATCGGGAATCAATGACTGAACCCCCACATCAGGAATCACTGACTGACTCCCCACATCGGGAATCAATGACTGAAACCCCACATCAGGAATCACTGAGCATACCCCCACGCCAGGATTCACTGACTGCACTCCCACATCTGGAACCAGTGACTGAACCCCCACATCAGGAATCACTAAGAGTGAACCCACATCAGGAATCACTGACTGAACCCCCACATTAGGAATCACTGACTGAACCCCCACATCAGGAATCACTGACTGAACGCCCACATCGGGAATCAATGACTGAAATCCCACATCAGGAATCACTAAGTGGACACGGACATCGGGAATCACCGAGTGTACGCCCACATCAGGAATCACTGACTGTACCCCCACATCAGGAATCACAGACTGAACCTCCACATCAGGAATCACTGAGTGTACCCCCACATCAGGAATCACTGACTGAATCCCCACATCGGGAATCAATGACTGAACCCCCACATCAGGAATCACTGACTGAACCCCCACATCAAGAATCACTGGCTGAACCCCCACATCAGGAATCACTGAGTGTACCCCCATATCTGGAATCACTGACTGCACGCCCACATCGGGAATCAATGACTGAAACCCCACATCAGGAATCACTAAGTGTACACGGACATCGGGAATCACCGAGTGTACGCCCACATCAGGAATCACTGACTGTACCCCCACATCAGGAATCACAGACTGAACCTCCACATCAGGAATCACTGAGTGTACCCCCACATCAGGAATCAAAGAATGAATCCCCACATCGGGAATCAATGACTGAACCCCCACATCAGGAATCAGTGACTGAACCCCCACATCAGGAATCACTGGCTGAACCCACACATCAGGAATCACTGAGTGTACCCCCATATCTGGAATCACTGACTGCACGCCCACATCGGGAATCAATGACTGAACCCCCGCATCGGGAATCACTGACTGTACCCCCACATCAGGAATCACTGAGTGTACATCCACATCAGGAATCACTGAGTGTAGCCCCACATCAGGAATCACTGACTGAACCCACACATCAGGAATCACTGACTGTACCCCCACATCAGGAATCAATGACTGTACCACCACATCAGGAATCATTGAGTGTACCACCACATCGGGAATCAATGACTGAAACCCCACATCAGGAATCACTGATCGTACCCCCACGCCAGGAATCACTGACTGTACCCCCAAATCTGGAGCCAGTGACTGAACTCCCACATCAGGAATCACTAAGATTACACCCACATCAGGAATCACTGACTGAACCCCTACATTAGGAATCACTGACTGAACCCCCACATCAGGAATCACTGAGTGTACACCCACATCAGGAATCACTGAACGAAACCCCACATCGGGAATCACTGACTGTTTCCCCACATCAGGAATCACTGACTGAATCCCCACATCGGGAATCACTGACTGTACCCCCACATCAGGAATCACTGACTGAATCCCCACATCGGGAATCAATGACTGAAATCCCACATCAGGAATCACTAAGTGTACACCCACATCGGGAATCACTGACTGAACCCCCACATCAGGAATCACTGACTGAATCCACACATCGGGAATCACTGACTGAACCCCCACAGCAGGAATCACTGATTGTACCCCCACATCAGGAATCACTGAGTGTACCCACACACCAGGAATCACTGACTGAACGCCCACATCGGGAATCAATGACTGAAACCCCACATCAGGAATCACAAAGTGCACACCCACATCGGGAATCACTGACTGAACCCCCACATCAGCAATCACTGACTGAACCCCCACATCAGGAACCACTGATTGTACCCCACATCAGGAATCACTGAGTGTAACCCCACATCAGGAATCACTGAGTGAACGCCCACATCGGGAATCAATGACTGAAACCCCACATCAGGAATCACTGACTGAATCCCCACATCGGGAATCACTGACTGTACCCCCACATCAGGAATCACTGAGTGTACATCCACTTCAGGAATCATTAACTGTACCACCACATCGGGAATCATCGAGTGTACCCCCACATCAGGAATCACTGACTGGACCCCACATCAGGAATGACTGACTGAACCCCCACATCAGGAATCACTGAGTGTACCCCCACATCAGGAATCACTGACTGACTCTCCACATCGGGAATCAATGACTGAACCCCCACATCAGGAATCACTGACTGACTCCCCACATCGGGAATCAATGACTGAAACCCCACATCAGGAATCACTGAGCATACCCCCACGCCAGGATTCACTGACTGCACTCCCACATGTGGAACCAGTGACTGAACCCCCACATCAGGAATCACTAAGAGTGAACCCACATCAGGAATCACTGACTGAACCCCCACATGAGGAATCACTGACTGAACGCCCACATCGGGAATCAATGACTGAAATCCCACATCAGGAATCACTAAGTGTACACGGACATCGGGAATCACCGAGTGTACGCCCACATCAGGAATCACTGACTGTACCCCCACATCAGGAATCACAGACTGAACATCCACATCAGGAATCACTGAGTGTACCCCCACATCAGGAATCACTGACTGAATCCCCACATCGGGAATCAATGACTGAACCCCCACATCAGGAATCACTGACTGAACCCCCACATCAAGAATCACTGGCTGAACCCCCACATCAGGAATCACTGAGTGTACCCCCATATCTGGAATCACTGACTGCACGCCCACATCGGGAATCAATGACTGAAACCCCACATCAGGAATCACTAAGTGTACACGGACATCGGGAATCACCGAGTGTACGCCCACATCAGGAATCACTGACTGTACCCCCACATCAGGAATCACAGACTGAACCTCCACATCAGGAATCACTGAGTGTACCCCCACATCAGGAATCACTGACTGAATCCCCACATCGGGAATCAATGACTGAACCCCCACATCAGGAATCAGTGACTGAACCCCCACATCAGGAATCACTGGCTGAACCCCCACATCAGGAATCACTGAGTGTACCCCCATATCTGGAATCACTGACTGCACGCCCACATCGGGAATCAATGACTGAACCCCCGCATCGGGAATCACTGACTGTACCCCCACATCAGGAATCACTGAGTGTACATCCACATCAGGAATCACTGAGTGTAGCCCCACATCAGGAATCACTGACTGAACCCACACATCAGGAATCACTGACTGTACCCCCACATCAGGAATTAATGACTGTACCACCACATCAGGAATCATTGAGTGTACCACCACATCGGGAATCAATGACTGAAACCCCACATCAGGAATCACTGAGCGGACCCCCACGCCAGGAATCACTGACTGTACCCCCACATCTGGAGCCAGTGACTGAACCCCCACATCAGGAATCACTAAGATTACACCCACATCAGGAATCACTGACTGAACCCCTACATTAGGAATCACTGACTGAACCCCCACATCAGGAATCACTGAGTGTACACCCACATCAGGAATCACTGAACGAAACCCCACATCGGGAATCACTGACTGTTTCCCCACATCAGGAATGACTGACTGAACCCCCACATCAGGAATCACTGAGTGTACCCCCACATCAGGAATCACTGACTGAACCCCCACATCAGGAATCATTAACTTTACCACCACATCGAGAATCATCGAGTGTACCCCCACATCAGGAATCACTGACTGTACCCCACATCAGGAATGACTGACTGAACCCCCACATCAGGAATCACTGAGTGTACCCCCACATCAGGAATCACTGACTGAACCCCCACATCAGGAATCACTGATTGCACCCCCACATCAGGAATCACTGAGTGTACCCCCACATCAGGAATCACTGACTGAACGCCCACATCGGGAATCAATGACTGAAATCCCACATCAGGAATCACTAAGTGTACAATAACATCGGGAATCACTGACTGAACCCCCACATCAGGAATCACTGACTGAATCCCCAGATCGGGAATCACTGACTGAACCCCCACATCAGGAATCTATGATTGTACCCCCACATCAGGAATCACTAAGAGTACATCCACATCAGGAATCACTGGCTGAACCCCCACATTAGGAATCACTGACTGAACCCACACATCATGAATCACCGAGTGTACACCCACATCAGGAATCACTGACTGAATCCCCACATCGGGAATCACTGACTGAACGCCCTCATCGGGAATCAATGACTAAAACCCCACATCAGGAATCACTGATTGTACCCCCACATCAGGAATCACTGAGTGTAACCCCACATCAGGAATCACTGACTGAATGCCCACATCGGGAATCAATGACTGAAACCCCACATCAGCAATCACTGACTGAACCCCCACATCAGGAACCACTGATTGTACCCCACATCAGGAATCACTGAGTGTAACCCCACATCAGGAATCACTGACTGAACGCCCACATCGGGAATCAATGACTGAAACCCCACATCAGGAATCACTGACTGAATCCCCACATCGGGAATCACTGACTCTACCCCCACATCAGGAATCACTGAGTGTACATCCACATCAGGAATCATTAACTGTACCACCACATCGGGAATCATCGAGTGTACCCCACATCAGGAATCACTGACTGTACCCCACATCAGGAATGACTGACTGAACCCCCACATCAGGAATCACTGTGATACCCCACATCAGCAATCACTGACTGAATCCCCACATCGGGAATCACTGACTGTACCCCCACATCAGGAATCACTGCGTGTACATCCACATCAGCAATCACTGAGTGTAGCCCCACATCAGGAATCACTGACTGAACCCACACATCAGGAATCACTGACTGTACCCCCACAGCAGGAATCACTGATTGTACCCCCACATCAGGAATCACTGAGTGTACCCACACACCAGGAATCACTGCCTGAACGCCCACATCGGGAATCAATGACTGAAACCCCACATCAGTAATCACGAACTGTACACCCACATCGGGAATCACTGACTGAACCCCCACATCAGCAATCACTGACTGAACCCCCACATCAGGAACCACTGATTGTACCCCACATCAGGAATCACTGAGTGTAACCCCACATCAGGAATCACTGACTGAACGCCCACATCGGGAATCAATGACTGAAACCCCACATCAGGAATCACTGACTGAATCCCCACATCGGGCATCACTGACTGCACCCCCACATCAGGAATCAATGAGTGTACATCCACATCAGGAATCACTGAGTGCAGCCCCACATCAGGAATCACTGACTGAACCCACACATCAGGAATCACTGAGTGTACCCCCACATCAGGAATCACTGACTGACTCCCCACATCGGGAATCAATGACTGAACCCCCACATCAGGAATCACTGACTGACTCCCCACATCGGGAATCAATGACTGAAACCCCACATCAGGAATCACTGAGCATACCCCCACGCCAGGATTCACTGACTGCACTCCCACATCTGGAACCAGTGACTGAACCCCCACATCAGGAATCACTAAGAGTGAACCCACATCAGGAATCACTGACTGAACCCCCACATTAGGAATCACTGACTGAACCCCCACATGAGGAATCACTGACTGAACGCCCACATCGGGAATCAATGACTGAAATCCCACATCAGGAATCACTAAGTGTACACGGACATCGGGAATCACCGAGTGTACGCCCACATCAGGAATCACTGACTGTACCCCCACATCAGGAATCACAGACTGAACCTCCACATCAGGAATCACTGAGTGTACCCCCACATCAGGAATCACTGACTGAATCCCCACGTCGGGAATCAATGACTGAACCCCCACATCAGGAATCACTGACTGAACCCCCACATCAAGAATCACTGGCTGAACCCCCACATCAGGAATCACTGAGTGTACCCCCATATCTGGAATCACTGACTGCACGCCCACATCGGGAATCAATGACTGAACCCCCGCATCGGGAATCACTGACTGTACCCCCACATCAGGAATCACTGAGTGTACATCCACATCAGGAATCACTGAGTGTAGACCCACATCAGGAATCACTGACTGAACCCACACATCAGGAATCACTGACTGTACCCCCACATCAGGAATCAATGACTGTACCACCACATCAGGAATCATTGAGTGTACCACCACATCGGGAATCAATGACTGAAACCCCACATCAGGAATCACTGAGCGTACCCCACGCCAGGAATCACTGACTGTACCCCCACATCTGGAGCCAGTGACTGAACCCCCACATCAGGAATCACTAAGATTACACCCACATCAGGAATCACTGACTGAACCCCTACATTAGGAATCACTGACTGAACCCCCACATCAGGAATCACTGAGTGTACACCCACATCAGGAATCACTGAACGAAACCCCACATCGGGAATCACTGACTGTTTCCCCAAATCAGGAATCACTGACTGAATCCCCACATCGGGAATCACTGACTGTACCTCCACATCAGGAATCACTGACTGAATCCCCACATCGGGAATCACTGACTGAACCCCCACATCAGGAATCACTGAGTGTACCCCCACATCAGGAATCACTGACTGAACGCCCACATCGGGAATCAATGACTGAAATCCCACATCAGGAATCACTAAGTGTACACCCACATCGGGAATCACTGACTGAACCCCCACATCAGGAATAACTGACTGAATCCCCACATCGGGAATCACTGACTCTACCCCCACATCAGGAATCACTGAGTGTACATCCACATCAGGAATCATTAACTGTACCACCACATCGAGAATCATCGAGTGTACCCCCACATCAGGAATCACTGACTGTACCCCACATCAGGAATGACTGACTGAACCCCCACATCAGAAATCACTGAGTGTACCCCCACATCAGGAATCACTGACTGAACCCCCACATCAGGAATCACTGATTGCACCCCCACATCAGGAATCACTGAGTGTACCCCCACATCAGGAATCACTAACTGAACGCCCACATCGGGAATCAATGACTGAAATCCCACATCAGGAATCACTAAGTGTACACCCACATCGGGAATCACTGACTGAACCCCCACATCAGGAATAACTGACTGAATCCCCACATCGGGAATCACTGACTCTACCCCCACATCAGGAATCACTGAGTGTACATCCACATCAGGAATCATTAACTGTACCAACACATCGAGAATCATCGAGTGTACCCCACATCAGGAATCACTGACTGTACCCCACATCAGGAATGACTGACTGAACCCCCACATCAGGAATCACTGAGTGTACCCCCACATCAGGAATCACTGACTGAACCCCCACATCAGGAATCACTGATTGCACCCCCACATCAGGAATCACTGAGTGTACCCCCACATCGGGAATCACTGACTGAACGCCCACATCGGGAATCAATGACTGAAATCCCACATCAGGAATCACTAAGTGTACACCCACATCGGGAATCACTGACTGAACCTCCACATCAGGAATCACTGACTGAATCCCCAGATCGGGAATCACTGACTGAACCCCCACATCAGGAATCACTGATTGTACCCCCACATCAGGAATCACTAAGAGTACATCCACATCAGGAATCACTGGCTGAACCCCCACATTAGGAATCACTGACTGAACCCACACATCATGAATCACCGAGTGTACACCCACATCAGGAATCACTGACTGAATCCCCACATCGGGAATCACTGACTGAACGCCCTCATCGGGAATCAATGACTAAAACCCCACATCAGGAATCACTAAGTGTACACCCACATCGGGAATCACTGACTGAACCCCGACATCAGGAATCACTGACTGAACCCCACATCTGGAATCACTGACTGAACCCCCACATCAGGAATCACTGATTGTACCCCCACATCAGGAATCACTGAGTGTACCCCCACATCAGGAATCACTGACTGAATGCCCACATCGGGAATCAATGACTGAAACCCCACATCAGCAATCACTGACTGAACCCCCACATCAGGAACCACTGATTGTACCCCACATCAGGAATCACTGAGGGTAACCCCACATCAGGAATCACTGACTGAACGCCCACATCGGGAATCAATGACTGAAACCCCACATCAGGAATCACTGACTGAATCCCCACATCGGGAATCACTGACTCTACCCCCACATCAGGAATCACTGAGTGTACATCCACATCAGGAATAATTAACTGTACCACCACATCGGGAATCATCGAGTGTACCCCACATCAGGAATCACTGACTGTACCCCACATCAGGAATGACTGACTAAACCCCCACATCAGGAATCACTGAGTGATACCCCACATCAGCAATCACTGACTGAATCCCCACATCGGGAATCACTGACTGTACCCCCACATCAGGAATCACTGAGTGTACATCCACATCAGGAATCACTGAGTGTAGCCCCACATCAGGAATCACTGACTGAACCCACACATCAGGAATCACTGACTGTACCCCCACAGCAGGAATCACTGATTGTACCCCCACATCAGGAATCACTGAGTGTACCCACACACCAGGAATCACTGACTGAACGCCCACATCGGGAATCAATGACTGAAACCCCACATCAGTAATCACGAACTGTACACCCACATCGGGAATCACTGACTGAACCCCCACATCAGCAATCACTGACTGAACCCCCACATCAGGAACCACTGATTGTACCCCACATCAGGAATCACTGAGTGTAACCCCACATCAGGAATCACTGACTGAACGCCCACATCGGGAATCAATGACTGAAACCCCACATCAGGAATCACTGACTGAATCCCCACATCGGGAATCACTGACTGCACCCCCACATCAGGAATCAATGAGTGTACATCCACATCAGGAATCACTGAGTGCAGCCCCACATCAGGAATCACTGACTGAACCCACACATCAGGAATCACTGAGTGTACCCCCACATCAGGAATCACTGACTGACTCCCCACATCGGGAATCAATGACTGAACCCCCACATCAGGAATCACTGACTGACTCCCCACATCGGGAATCAATGACTGAAACCCCACATCAGGAATCACTGAGCATACCCCCACGCCAGGATTCACTGACTGCACTCCCACATCTGGAACCAGTGACTGAACCCCCACATCAGGAATCACTAAGAGTGAACCCACATCAGGAATCACTGACTGAACCCCCACATTAGGAATCACTGACTGAACCCCCACATGAAGAATCACTGACTGAACGCCCACATCGGAAATCAATGACTGAAATCCCACATCAGGAATCACTAAGTGTACACGGACATCGGGAATCACCGAGTGTACGCCCACATCAGGAATCACTGACTGTACCCCCACATCAGGAATCACAGACTGAACCTCCACATCAGGAATCACTGCGTGTACCCCCACATCAGGAATCACTGACTGAATCCCCACGTCGGGAATCAATGACTGAACCCCCACATCAGGAATCACTGACTGAACCCCCACATCAAGAATCACTGGCTGAACCCCCACATCAGGAATCACTGAGTGTACCCCCATATCTGGAATCACTGACTGCACTCCCACATCGGGAATCAATGACTGAAACCCCACATCAGGAATCACTAAGTGTACACGGACATCGGGAATCACCGAGTGTACGCCCACATCAGGAATCACTGACTGTACCCCCACATCAGGAACCACAGACTGAACCTCCACATCAGGAATCACTGAGTGTACCCCCACATCAGGAATCACTGACTGAATCCCCACATCGGGAATCAATGACTGAACCCCCACATCAGGAATCAGTGACTGAACCCCACATCAGGAATCACTGGCTGAACCCCCACATCAGGAATCACTGAGTGTACCCCCATATCTGGAATCACTGACTGCACGCCCACATCGGGAATCAATGACTGAACCCCCGCATCGGGAATCACTGACTGTACCCCCACATCAGGAATCACTGAGTGTACATCCACATCAGGAATCACTGAGTGTAGCCCCACATCAGGAATCACTGACTGAACCCACACATCAGGAATCACTGACTGTACCCCCACATCAGGAATCAATGACTGTACCACCACATCAGGAATCATTGAGTGTACCACCACATCGGGAATCAATGACTGAAACCCCACATCAGGAATCACTGAGCGTATCCCCACGCCAGGAATCACTGACTGTACCCCCACATCTGGAGCCAGTGACTGAACCCCCCACATCAGGAATCACTAAGATTACACCCACATCAGGAATCACTGACTGAACCCCTACATTAGGAATCACTGACTGAAACACACATCAGGAATCACTGAGTGTACACCCACATCAGGAATCACTGACTCTACCCCCACATCAGGAATCACTGAGTGTACATCCACATCAGGAATCATTAACTGTACCACCACATCGAGAATCATCGAGTGTACCCCCACATCAGGAATCACTGACTGTACCCCACATCAGGAATGACTGACTGAACCCCCACATCAGGAATCACTGAGTGTACCCCCACATCAAGAATCACTGACTGAACCCCCACATCAGGAATCACTGATTGCACCCCCACATCAGGAATCACTGAGTGTACCCCCACATCAGGAATCACTAACTGAACGCCCACATCGGGAATCAATGATTGAAATCCCACATCAGGAATCACTAAGTGTACACCCACATCGGGAATCACTGATTGAACCCCCACATTAGGAATCACTGACTGAATCCCCAGATCGGGAATCACTGACTGAACCCCCACATCAGGAATCACTGGCTGAACCCCCACATTAGGAATCACTGACTGAACCCACACATCAGGAATCACCGAGTGTACACCCACATCAGGAATCACTGACTGAATCCCCACATCGGGAATCACTGACTGAACGCCCTCATCGGGAATCAATGACTAAAACCCCACATCAGGAATCACTAAGTGTACACCCACATCGGGAATCACTGACTGAACCCCGACATCAGGAATCACTGGCTGAACCCCACATCAGGAATCACTGACTGAACCCCCACATCAGGAATCACTGATTGTACCCCCACATCAGGAATCACTGAGTGTACCCCCACATCAGGAATCACTGACTGAATGCCCACATCTGGAATCAATGACTGAAACCCCAAATCAGCAATCACTGACTGAACCCCCACATCAGGAACCACTGATTGTACCCCACATCAGGAATCACTGAGTGTAACCCCACTTCAGGAATAACTGACTGAACGCCCACATCGGGAATCAATGACTGAAACCCCACATCAGGAATCACTGACTGAATCCCCACATCGGGAATCACTGACTCTACCCCCACATCAGGAATCACTGAGTGTACATCCACATCAGGAATCATTAACTGTACCACCACATCGGGCATCATCGAGTGTACCCCACATCAGGAATCACTGACTGTACCCCACATCAGGAATGACTGACTGAACCCCCACATCAGGAATCACTGAGTGATACCCCACATTAGCAATCACTGACTGAATCCCCACATCGGGAATCACTGACTGTACCCCCACATCAGGAATCACTGAGTGTACATCCACATCAGGAATCACTGAGTGTAGCCCCACATCAGGAATCACTGACTGAACCCACACATCAGGAATCACTGACTGTACCCCCACAGCAGGAATCACTGATTGTACCCCCACATCAGGAATCACTGAGTGTACCCACACACCAGGAATCACTGACTGAACGCCCACATCGGGAATCAATGACTGAAACCCCACATCAGTAATCACGAACTGTACACCCACATCGGGAATCACTGACTGAACCCCCACATCAGCAATCACTGACTGAACCCCCACATGAGGAACCACTGATTGTACCCCACATCAGGAATCACTGAGTGTAACCCCACATCAGGAATCACTGACTGAACGCCCACATCGGGAATCAATGACTGAAACCCCACATCAGGAATCACTGACTGAATCCCCACATCGGGAATCACTGACTGTACCCCCACATCAGGAATCACTGAGTGTACATCCACATCAGGAATCATTAACTGTACCACCACATCGGGAATTATCGAGTGTACCCCCACATCAGGAATCACTGACTGTACCCCACATCAGGAATGACTGACTGAACCCCCACATCAGGAATCACTGAGTGTACCCCCACATCAGGAATCGCTGACTGACTCCCCACATCGGGAATCAATGACTGAACCCCCGCATCAGGAATCACTGACTGACTCCCCACATCGGGAATCAATGACTGAAACCCCACATCAGGAATCACTGAGCATACCCCCACGCCAGGATTCACTGACTGCACTCCCACATCTGGAACCAGTGACTGAACCCCCACATCAGGAATCACTAAGAGTGAACCCACATCAGGAATCACTGACTGAACCCCCACATTAGGAATCACTGACTGAACCCCCACATCAGGAATCACTGACTGAACACCCACATCGGGAATCAATGACTGAAATCCCACATCAGGAATCACTAAGTGTACACAGACATCGGGAATCACCGAGTGTACGCCCACATCAGGAATCACTGACTGTACCCCTACATCAGGAATCACAGACTGAACCTCCACATCAGGAATCACTGACTGAATCCCCACATCGGGAATCACTGACTGAACCCCCACATCAGGAATCACTGACTGAACCCCCACATCAAGAATCACTGGCTGAACCCCCACATCAGGAATCACTGAGTGTACCCCCATATCTGGAATCACTGACTGCACGCCCACATCGGGAATCAATGACTGAAACCCCACATCAGGAATCACGAAGTGTACACGGACATCGGGAATCACCGAGTGTACGCCCACATCAGGAATCACTGACTGTACCCCCACATCAGGAATCACAGACTGAACCTCCACATCAGGAATCACTGACTGAACCCCCACATCAGGAATCACTGGCTAAACCCCCACTTCAGGAATCACTGACTGAATCCCCACATCGGGAATCAATGACTGAACCCCCACATCAGGAATCACTGACTGAACCCCCACATCAGGAATCACTGGCTAAACCCCCACATCAGGAATCACTGAGTGTACCCCCATATCTGGAATCACTGACTGCACGCCCACATCGGGAATCAATGACTGAACCCCCGCATCGGGAATCACTGACTGTACCCCCACATCAGGAATCACTGACTGAACCCACACATCAGGAATCACTGACTGTACCCCCACATCAGGAATCAATGACTGTACCACCACATCAGGAATCATTGAGTGTACCACCACATCGGGAATCAATGACTGAAACCCCACATCAGGAATCACTGAGCGTACCCCACGCCAGGAATCACTGACTGTACCCCCACATCTGGATCCAGTGACTGAACCCCCACATCAGGAATCACTAAGATTACACCCACATCAGGAATCACTGACTGAACCCCCACATTAGGAATCACTGACTGAACCCCCACATCAGGAATCACTGAGTGTGCACCCACATCAGGAATCACTGAACGAAACCCCACATCGGGAATCACTGACTGTTTCCCCACATCAGGAATCACTGACTGAATCCCCACATCGGGAATCACTGACTGTACCCCCACATCAGGAATCACTGACTGAATCCCCACATCGGGAATCACTGACTGAACCCCCACGTCAGGAATCACTGATTGCACCCCCAAATCAGGAATCACTGAGTGTACCCCCACATCAGGAATCACTGACTGAACGCCCACATCGGGAATCAATGACTGAAATCCCACATCAGGAATCACAAAGTGTCACCCACATCGGGTATCACTGACTGAACCCCCACATCAGGAATCACTGACTGAATCCACACATCGGGAATCACTGACTGAACCCCCACAGCAGGAATCACTGATTGTACCCCCACATCAGGAATCACTGAGTGCACCCACACATCAGGAATTACTGACTGAACGCCCACATCGGGAATCAATGACTGAAACCTCACATCAGGAATCACGAAGTGTACACCCACATCAGGAATCACTGACTGAAGCCCCACATCGGGAATCACTGACTGAACCCCCACATCAGGAATCACTGATTGTACCCCCACATCAGGAATCACTGAGTGTTCCCACACATCAGGAATCACTGACTGAACGCCCACATCGGGAATCAATGACTGAAACCTCACATCAGGAATCACGAAGTGTACGCCCACATCGGGAATTACTGACTGAACCCGCACATCAAGAATCACTGACTGAACCCCCACATCAGGAACCACTGATTGTACCCCACATCAGTAATCACTGAGTGTAACCCCACATCAAGAATCACTGACTGAACGCCAACATCGGGAATCAATGACTGAAACCCCACATCAGGAATAACTGACTGAATCCCCACATCGGGAATCACTGACTCTATCCCACATCAGGAATCACTGAGTGTACATCCACATCAGGAATCATTAACTGTACCACCACATCGAGAATAATCGAGTGTACCCCCACATCAGGAATCACTGACTGTACCCCACATCAGGAATGACTGACTGAACCCCCACATCAGGAATCACTGAGTGTACCCCCACATCAGGAATCACTGACTGAACCCCCACATCAGGAATCACTGATTGCACCCCCACATCAGGAATCACTGAGTGTACCCCCACATCAGGAATCACTGACTGAACGCCCACATCGGGAATCAATGACTGAAATCCCACATCAGGAATCACTAAGTGTACACCCACATCGGGAATCACTGACTGAACCCCCACATCAGGAATCACTGACTGAATCCCCAGATCGGGAATCATTGACTGAACCCCCACATCAGTAATCACTGATTGTACCCCCACATCAGGAATCACTAAGAGTACATCCACATCAGGAATCACTGGCTGAACCCCCACATTAGGAATCACTGACTGAACCCACACATCAGGAATCACCGAGTGTACACCCACATCAGGAATCACTGACTGAATCCCCACATCGGGAATCACTGACTGCATGCCCTCATCGGGAATCAATGACTAAAACCCCACATCAGGAATCACTAAGTGTACACCCACATCGGGAATCACTGACTGAACCCTGACATCAGGAATCACTGACTGAACCCCACATCAGGAATCACTGACTGAACCCCCACATCAGGAATCACTGATTGTACCCCCACATCAGGAATCACTGAGTGTACCCCCACATCAGGAATCACTGACTGAACGCCCACATCGGGAATCAATGACTGAAACCCCACATCAGCAATCACTGATTGAACCCCCACATCAGGAACCACTGATTGTACCGCACATCAGGAATCACTGAGTGTAACCCCACATCAGGAATCACTGACTGAACGCCCACATCGGGAATCAATGACTGAAACCCCACATCAGGAATCACTGACTGAATCCCCACATCGGGAATCACTGACTCGACACCCACATCAGGAATCACTGAGTGTACATCCACATCAGGAATCATTAAATGTACCACCACATCGGGAATCATCGAGTGTACCCCCACATCAGGAATCACTGACTGTACCCCACATCAGGAATGACTGACTGAACCCCCACATCAGGAATCACTGAGTGATACCCCACATCAGCAATCACTGACTGAATCCCCACATCGGGAATCACTGACTGTACCCCCACATCAGGAATCACTGAGTGTACATCCACATCAGGAATCACTGAGTGTAGCCCCACATCAGGAATCACTGACTGAACCCACACATCAGGAATCACTGACTGTACCCCCATATCAGGAATCAATGACTGTACCACCACATCAGGAATCATTGAGTGTACCACCACATCGAGAATCATCGAGTGTACCCCCACATCAGGAATCACTGACTGTACCCCCACATCAGGAATCACTGACTGAACCCCCACATCAGGAATCACTTAGTGTACCCCCACATCAGGAATCACTGACTGACTCCCCACATCAGGAATCAACGACTGAACCCCCACATCAGGAATCACTGACTGAAGCCCCACATCGGGAATCACTGACTGAACCCCCACATCAGGAATCACTGATTGTACCCCCACATCAGGAATCACTGAGTGTTCCCACACATCAGGAATCACTGACTGAACGCCCACATCGGGAATCAATGACTGAAACCTCACATCAGGAATCACGAAGTGTACACCCACATCGGGAATTACTGACTGAACCCGCACATCAAGAATCACTGACTGAACCCCCACATCAGGAACCACTGATTGTACCCCACATCAGTAATCACTGAGTGTAACCCCACATCAAGAATCACTGACTGAACGCCCACATCGGGAATCAATGACTGAAACCCCACATCAGGAATCACTGACTGAATCCCCACATCGGGAATCACTGACTGTACCCCCACATCAGGAATCACTGAGTGTACATCCACATCAGGAATCATTGAGTGTATCACCACACCGGGCATCATCGAGTGTACCCCCACATCAGGAATCACTGACTGTACCCCCACATCAGGAATCACTGACTGAACCCCTACATCAGGAATCACTGAGTGTAACCCCACATCAGGAATAACTGACTGACTCCCCACATCGGGAATCAATGACTGAACCCCCACATCAGGAATCACTGACTGACTCCCCACATCGGGAATCAATGACTGAAACCCCACATCAGGAATCACTGAGCGTAACCCCACGCCAGAAATCACTGACTGTACCCCCACCTCTGGAGCCAGTGACTGAAACCCCACATCAGGAATCACTAAGAGTACACCCACATCAGGAATCACTGGCTGAACCCCCACATTAGGATTCACTGACTGAACCCACACATCAGGAATCACTGAATGTACACCCACATCAGGAATCACTGACTGAATCCCCACATCGGGAATCACTGACTGAACGCCCACATCGGGAATCAATGATGAAACCCCACATCAGGAATCACTAAGTGTAGACCCACATCGGGAATCATTGACTGAACCCCCACATCAGGAATCACTGACTGAACCTCCACATCAGGCTTCACTGACTGAACCCCCACATCAGGATTCACTGATTGTACCCCCACATCAGGAATCACTGAGTGTACCCCCACATTAGGAATCACTGACTGAACGCCCACATCGGGAATCAATGACTGAAACCCCACATCAGGAATCACTGACTGAATCCCCACATCGGGAATCACTGACTGAACCCCCAAATCAGGAATCACTGAGTGTACATCCACATCAGGAATCACTGAGTGTAGCCCCACATCTGGAATCACTGACTGTACCCCCACATCAGGAATCACTGACTGAACCCCCATATCAGGAATCACTGACTGTACCCCAACATCAGGAATCAATGACCGTACCACCACATCAGGAATCATTGAGTGTACCACCACATCGGGAATCATCGAGTGTACCCCCACATCAGGAATCACTGCCTGTACCCCCACATCAGGAATCACTGACTGAACCCCCACATCAGGAAACACTGAGTGTACCCCCACATCAGGAATCACTGACTGACTCCAAACATCGGGAATCAATGACTGAACCGCCACATCAGGAATCACTGACTGACTCCCCACATCGGGAATCAATGACTGAAACCCCACATCAGGAATCACTGAGCGTACCCCCACGGCAGGAATCACTGACTGTACCCCCACATCTGGAGCCAGTGACTGAACCCCCACATCAGGAATCACTAAGATTACACCCACATCAGGAATCACTGACTGAACCCCCACATTAGGATTCACTGCCTGAACCCCCACATCAGGAATCACTGAGTGTACACCCACATCAGGAATCACTGACCGAAACCCTACATCGGGAATCACTTACTGTTTCCCCACATCAGGAATCACTGACTGAATCCCCACATCGGGAATCACTGACTGTACCCCCACATCAGGAATCACTGACTGAATCCCCACATCGGGAATCACTGACTGAACCCCCACGTCAGGAATCACTGATTGCACCCCCACATCAGGAATCACTGAGTGTACCCCCACATCAGGAATCACTGACTGAACGCCCACATCGGGAATCAATGACTGAAATCCCACATCAGGAATCACTAAGTGTACACCCACATCGGGTATCACTGACTGAACCCCCACATCAGGAATCACTGACTGAATCCACACATCGGGAATCACTGACTGAACCCCCACAGCAGGAATCACTGATTGTACCCCCACATCAGGAATCACTGTGTTTACCCACACATCAGGAATTACTGACTGAACGCCCACATCGGGAATCAATGACTGAAACCTCACATCAGGAATGACGAAGTGTACACCCACATCAGGAATCACTGACTGAAGCCCCACATCGGGAATCACTGACTGAACCCCCACATCAGGAATCACTGATTGTACCCCCACATCAGGAATCACTGAGTGTTCTCACACATCAGGAATCACTGACTGAACGCCCACATCGGGAATCAATGACTGAAACCTCACATCAGGAATCACGAAGTGTACACCCACATCGGGAATTACTGACTGAACCCGCACATCAAGAATCACTGACTGAACCCCCACATCAGGAACCACTGATTGTACCCCACATCAGTAATCACTGAGTGTAACCCCACATCAAGAATCACTGACTGAACGCCCACATCGGGAATCAATGACTGAAACCCCACATCAGGAATCACTGACTGAATCCCCACATCTGGAATCACTGACTGAACCCCCACGTCAGGAATCACTGAGTGCACCCCCACATCAGGATTCACTGAGTGTACCCCCACATCAGGAATCACTGACTGAACGCCCACATCGGGAATCAATGACTGAAATCCCACATCAGGAATCACTAAGTGTACACCCACATCGGGTATCACTGACTGAACCCCCACATCAGGAATCACTGACTGAATCCACACATCGGGAATCACTGACTGAACCCCCACAGCAGGAATCACTGATTGTACCCCCACATCAGGAATCACTGAGTGTACCCACACATCAGGAATTACTGACTGAATGCCCACATCGGGAATCAATGACTGAAACCTTACATCAGGAATCACGAAGTGTACACCCACATCAGGAATCACTGACTGAAGCCCCACATCGGGAATCACTGACTGAACTCCCACATCAGGAATCACTGATTGTACCCCCACATCAGGAATCACTGAGAGTTCCAACACATCAGGAATCACTGACTGAACGCCCACATCGGGAATCAATGACTGAAACCTCACATCTGGAATCACGAAGTGTACGCCCACATCGGGAATTACTGACTGAACCCGCACATCAAGAATCACTGACTGAACCCCCACATCAGGAACCACTGATTGTACCCCACATCAGTAATCACTGAGTGTAACCCCACATCAAGAATCACTGACTGAACGCCCACATCGGGAATCAATGACTGAAACCCCACATCAGGAATCACTGACTGAATCCCCACATCGGGAATCACTGACTGTACCCTCACATCAGGAATCACTGAGTGTACATCCACATCAGGAATCATTGAGTGTACCACCACAACGGGAATCATCGAGTGTACCCCCACATCGGGAATCATCGAGTGTACCCCCACATCAGGAATCACTGACTGTACCCCCACATCAGGAATCACTGACTGAACCCCCACATCAGGAATCACTGAGTGTAACCCCACATCAGGAATAACTGACTGACTCCCCACATCGGGAATCAATGACTGAACCCCCACATCAGGAATCACTGACTGACTCCCCACATCGGGAATCAATGACTGAAACCCCACATCAGGAATCACTGAGCGTACCCCCACGCCAGAAATCACTGACAGTACCCCCACCTCTGGAGCCAGTGACTGAAACCCCACATCAGGAATCACTAAGAGTACACCCACATCAGGAATCACTGGCTGAACCCCCACATTAGGATTCACTGGCTGCACCCACACATCAGGAATCACTGAATGTACACCCACATCAGGAATCACTGACTGAATCCCCACATCGGGAATCACTGACTGAACGCCCACATCGGGAATCAATGACTGAAACCCCACATCAGGAATCACTAAGTGTGCACCCACATCGGGAATCATTGACTGAACCCCCACATCAGGAATCACTGACTGAACCTCCACATCAGGCTTCACTGACTGAACCCCCACATCAGGAATCACTGATTGTACCCCCACATCAGGAATCACTGAGTGTACCCCCACATTAGGAATCACTGACTGAACGCCCACATCGGGAATCAATGACTGAAACCCCACATCAGGAATCACTGACTGAACCCCCACATCAGGAATCACTGACTGTACCCCCACATCAGGAATCAATGACCGTACCACCACATCAGGTATCATTGAGTGTACCACCACATCGGGAATCATCGAGTGTACCCCCACATCAGGAATCAATGTCTGTACCCCCACATCAGGAATCACTGACTGAACCCCCACATCAGGAATCACTGAGTGTACCCCCGCATCAGGAATCACTGACTGACTCCAAACATCGGGAATCAATGACTGAACCGCCACATCAGGAATAACTGACTGACTCCCCACATCGGGAATCAATGACTGAAACCCCACATCAGGAATCACTGAGCGTACCCCCACGGCAGGAATCACTGACTGTACCCCCACATCTGGAGCCAGTGACTGAACCCCCACATCAGGAATCACTAAGATTACACCCACATCAGGAATCACTGACTGAACCCCCACATTAGGATTCACTGCCTGAACCCCCACATCAGGAATCACTGAGTGTACACCCACATCAGGAATCACTGACCGAAACCCCACATCGGGAATCACTGACTCTTTCCCCACATCAGGAATCACTGACTGAATCCCCACATCGGGAATCACTGACTGTACCCCCACATCAGGAATCACTGACTGAATCCCCACATCGGGAATCACTGACTGAACCCCCACGTCAGGAATCACTGATTGCACCCCCACATCAGGAATCACTGAGTGTACCCCCACATCAGGAATCACTGACTGAACGCCCACATCGGGAATCAATGACTGAAATCCCACATCAGGAATCACTAAGTGTACACCCACATCGGGTATCACTGACTGAACCCCCACATCAGGAATCACTGACTGAATCCACACATCGGGAATCACTGACTGAACCCCCACAGCAGGAATCACTGATTGTACCCCCACATCAGGAATCACTGAGTGTACCCACACATCAGGAATTACTGACTGAACGCCCACATCGGGAATCAATGACTGAAACCTCACATCAGGAATCACGAAGTGTACACCCACATCGGGAATCACTGACTGAACCCCCACATCAGCAATCACTGGCTGAACCCCCACATCAGGAATCACTGACTGAACGCCCACATCAGGAATCAATGACTGAAACCCCACATCAGGAATCACTGACCGAAACCCCACATCGGGAATCACTGACTGTTTCCCCACATCAGGAATCACTGACTGAATCCCCACATCGGGAATCACTGACTGTACCCCCACATCAGGAATCACTGACTGAATCCCCACATCGGGAATCACTGACTGAACCCCCACGTCAGGAATCACTGATTGCACCCCCACATCAGGAATCACTGAGTGTACCCCCACAGCAGGAATCACTGATTGTACCCCCACATCAGGAATCAATGACTGAAACCCCACATCAGGAATCACTGACTGAACGCCCACATCGGGAATCAATGACTGAAATCCCACATCAGGAATCACTAAGTGTACACCCACATCGGGAATCACTGACTGAACCCCCACATCAGGAATCACTGACTGAATCCACACATCGGGAATCACTGACTGAACCCCCACAGCAGGAATCACTGATTGTACCCCCACATCAGGAATCACTGAGTGTACCCACACATCAGGAATCACTGACTGAACGCCCACATCGGTAATCAATGACTGAAACCCCACATCAGGAATCATGAAGTGTACACCCACATCAGGAATCACTGACTGAAGCCCCACATCGGGAATCACTGACTGAACCCCCACATCAGGAATCACTGATTGTACCCCCACATCAGGAATCACTGAGTGTTCCCACACATCAGGAATCACTGACTGAACGCCCACATAGGGAATCAATGACTGAAACCTCACATCAGGAATCACGAAGTGTACGCCCACATCGGGAATTACTGACTGAACCCGCACATCAAGAATCACTGACTGAACCCCCACATCAGGAACCACTGATTGTACCCCACATCAGTAATCACTGAGTGTAACCCCACATCAAGAATCACTGACTGAACGCCCACATCGGGAATCAATGACTGAAACCCCACATCAGGAATCACTGACTGAATCCCCACATCGGGAATCACTGACTGTACCCCCACATCAGGAATCACTGAGTGTACATCCACATCAGGAATCATTGAGTGTACCACCACACCGGGAATCATCGAGTGTACCCCCACATCAGGAATCACTGACTGTACCCCCACATCAGGAATCACTGACTGAACCCCCACATCAGGAATCACTGAGTGTAACCCCACATCAGGAATAACTGACTGACTCCCCACATCGGGAATCAATGACTGAACCCCCACATCAGGAATCACTGACTGACTCCCCACATCGGGAATCACTGACTGAACCCCCACATCAGCAAACACTGACTGAACCCCCACATCAGGAACTACTGATTGTACCCCACATCAGGAATCACTGAGTGTACCCCCACATCAGGAATCACTGACTGAACGCCCACATCAGGAATCAATGACTGAAACCCCACATCAGGAATCACTGACTGAATCCCCACATCGGGAATCACTGACTGTACCCCCACATCAGAAATCACTGAGTGTACATCCACATCAGGAATCATTAACTGTACCACCACATCGGGAATCATCGAGTGTACCCCCACATCAGGAATCACTGACTGTACCCCACATCAGGAATGACTGACTGAACCCCCACATCAGGAATCACTGAGTGTACCCCCACATCAGGAATCACTGACTGACTCCCCACATCGGGAATCAATGACTGAACCCCCACATCAGGAATCACTGACTGACTCCCCACATCGGGAATCAATGACTGAAACCCGACATCAGGAATCACTGAGCATACCCCCACGCCAGGATTCACTGACTGCACTCCCACATCTGGAACCAGTGACTGAACCCCCACATCAGGAATCACTAAGAGTGAACCCACATCAGGAATCACTGACTGAACCCCCACATTAGGAATCACTGACTGAACTCCCACATCTGGAATCACTGACTGAACGCCCACATCGGGAATCAATGACTGAAATCCCACATCAGGAATCATCAAGTGTACACGGACATCGGGAATCACCGAGTGTACGCCCACATCAGGAATCATTGACTGTACCCCCACATCAGGAATCACAGACTGAACCTCCACATCAGGAATCACTGAGTGTACCCCCACATCAGGAATCACTGACTGAATCCCCACATCGGGAATCACTGACTGAACACCCACATCGGGAATCAATGACTGAACCCCCACATCAGGAATCACTGATTGAACCCCCACATCAGTAATCACTGGCTGAACCCCCACATCAGGAATCACTGAGTGTACCCCCATATCGGGAATCACTGACTGCACGCCCACATCGGGAATCAATGACTGAAACCCCACATCAGGAATCACAAAGTGTACACCAACATCAGGAATCAATGACTGAACCCCCACATCAAGAATCACTGAGTGTACACCCACATCAGGAATCACTGAGTGTACCCCCACATGAGGAATCGCTGACTGAACCCACACATCAGGAATCACTGACTGTACCCCCACATCGAGAATCACTGACTGTACCCCCACATCAGGAATCACTGAGTGTTCCCACACATCAGGAATCACTGACTGAACGCCCACATCGGGAATCAATGACTGAAACCTCACATCAGGAATCACGAAGTGTACGCCCACATCGGGAATTACTGACTGAACCCGCACATCAAGAATCACTGACTGAACCCCCAAATCAGGAACCACTGATTGTACCCCACATCAGTAATCACTGAGTGTAACCCCACATCAAGAATCACTGACTGAACGCCCACATCGGGAATCAATGACTGAAACCCCACATCAGGAATCACTGACTGAACCCCCACATCAGGAATCACTGACTGAACCCCCACATCAGGAATCACTGAGTGTAACCCCACATCAGGAATAACTGACTGACTCCCCACATCGGGAATCAATGACTGAACCCCCACATCAGGAATCACTGACTGACTCCCCACATCGGGAATCACTGACTGAACCCCCACATCAGCAAACACTGACTGAACCCCCACATCAGGAACCACTGATTGTACCCCACATCAGGAATCACTGAGTGTACCCCCACATCAGGAATCACTGACTGAACGCCCACATCAGGAATCAATGACTGAAACCCCACATCAGGAATCACTGACTGAATCCCCACATCGGGAATCACTGACTGTACCCCCACATCAGAAATCACTGAGTGTACATCCACATCAGGAATCATTAACTGTACCACCACATCGGGAATCATCGAGTGTACCCCCACATCAGGAATCACTGACTGTACCCCACATCAGGAATGACTGACTGAACCCCCACATCAGGAATCACTGAGTGTACCCCCACATCAGGAATCACTGACTGACTCCCCACATCGGGAATCAATGACTGAACCCCCACATCAGGAATCACTGACTGACTCCCCACATCGGGAATCAATGACTGAAACCCGACATCAGGAATCACTGAGCATACCCCCACGCCAGGATTCACTGACTGCACTCCCACATCTGGAACCAGTGACTGAACCCCCACATCAGGAATCACTAAGAGTGAACCCACATCAGGAATCACTGACTGAACCCCCACATTAGGAATCACTGACTGAACTCCCACATCTGGAATCACTGACTGAACGCCCACATCGGGAATCAATGACTGAAATCCCACATCAGGAATCATCAAGTGTACACGGACATCGGGAATCACCGAGTGTACGCCCACATCAGGAATCATTGACTGTACCCCCACATCAGGAATCACAGACTGAACCTCCACATCAGGAATCACTGAGTGTACCCCCACATCAGGAATCACTGACTGAATCCCCACATCGGGAATCACTGACTGAACACCCACATCGGGAATCAATGACTGAACCCCCACATCAGGAATCACTGATTGAACCCCCACATCAGTAATCACTGGCTGAACCCCCACATCAGGAATCACTGAGTGTACCCCCATATCGGGAATCACTGACTGCACGCCCACATCGGGAATCAATGACTGAAACCCCACATCAGGAATCACAAAGTGTACACCAACATCAGGAATCAATGACTGAACCCCCACATCAAGAGTCACTGAGTGTACACCCACATCAGGAATCACTGAGTGTACCCCCACATGAGGAATCGCTGACTGAACCCACACATCAGGAATCACTGACTGTACCCCCACATCGAGAATCACTGACTGTACCCCCACATCTGGAATCACTGAGTTTGCCCCACATCTGGAATTATCGAGTGTACCCCCACATCAGGAATCTCTGACTGAATCCCCACATCGGGTATCACTGGCTGAACCCCCACATCAGGAATCACTGAGTGTACCCCCACATCGGGATTCACTGACTGAACGCCCACATCGGGAATCAATGACTGAAACCCCACATCAGGAATCACGAAGTGTACATCCACATCAGGAATTAATGACTGAACCCCCACATCAGGAATCACTGAGTGTACACCCACATCAGGAATCACTGAGTGTACCCCCACATGAGGAATCACTGACTGAACGCCCAGATCGGGAATCAATGACTGAAACCCCACATCAGGAATCACTGACTGAATCACCACATCGGGAATCACTGACTGTACCCCCACATCAGGAATCACTGAGTGTACATCCACATCAGGAATCACTGAGTGTAGCCCCACATCAGGAATCACTGACTGAACCCCCACATCAGGAATCACTGACTGTACCCCCACATCAGGAATCACTGACTGAACCCCCACATCAGGAATCACTGAGTGTACCCCCACATCAGGAATCACTGACTGACTCCCCACATCAGGAATCAATGAATGAACCCCCACATCAGGAATCACTGACTATCTCCCCACATCGGGAATCAATGACTGAAACCCCACATCAGGAATCACTGAGCGTACCCCCACGCCAGGAATCACTGACTGTACCCCCACATCTGGAGCCAGTGACTGAACCACCACATCAGGAATCACTAAGAGTACACCCACATCCGGAATCACTGACTGAACCACAACATTAGGAATCACTGACTGAACCCCCACATCAGGAATCACTGAGTGTACACCCACATCGGGAATCACTGACTGAACCCCCACATCAGGAATCACTGACTGAATCCCCACATCGGGAATCACTGACTGAACCCCCACATCAGGAATCACTGATTGTACCCCCACATCAGGAATCACTGAGTGTACCCACACATCAGGAATCACTGACTGAACGCCCACATCGGGAATCAATGACTGAAAGCTCACATCAGGAATCACGAAGTGTACACCCACGTCGGGAATTACTGACTGAACCCGCACATCAGGAATCACTGACTGAACCCCCACATCAGGAACCACTGATTGTACCCCACATCAGTAATCACTGAGTGTAAACCCACATCAAGAATCACTGACTGAACGCCCACATCGGGAATCAATGACTGAAACCCCACATCAGGAATCACTGACTGAATCCCCACATCGGGAATCACTGACTGAACACCCACATCGGGAATCAATGACTGAACCCCCACATCAGGAATCACTGATTGAACCCCCACATCAGTAATCACTGGCTGAACCCCCACATCAGGAATCACTGAGTGTACCCCCATATCGGGAATCACTGACTGCACGCCCACATCGGGAATCAATGACTGAAACCCCACATCAGGAATCACAAAGTGTACACCAACATCAGGAATCAATGACTGAACCCCCACATCAGGAATCACTGAGTGTACACCCACATCAGCAATCACTGAGTGTACCCCCACATGAGGAATCGCTGACTGAACCCACACATCAGGAATCACTGACTGTACCCCCACATCGAGAATCACTGACTGTACCCCCACATCTGGAATCACTGAGTGTGCCCCACCTCTGGAATTATCGAGTGTACCCCCACATCAGGAATCACTGACTGAATCCCCACATCGGGTATCACTGGCTGGACCCCCACATCAGGAATCACTGAGTGTACCCCCACATCGGGATTCACTGACTGAACGCCCACATCGGGAATCAATGACTGAAACCCCACATCAGGAATCACGAAGTATACATCCACATCAGGAATTAATGACTGAACCCCCACATCAGGAATCACTGAGTGTACACCCACATCAGGAATCACTGAGTGTACCCCCACATGAGGAATCACTGACTGAACGCCCAGATCGGGAATCAATGACTGAAACCCCACATCAGGAATCACTGACTGAATCACCACATCGGGAATCACTGACTGTACCCCCACATCAGGAATCACTGAGTGTACATCCACATCAGGAATCACTGAGTGTGGCCCCACATCAGGAATCACTGACTGAACCCCCACATCAGGAATCACTGACTGTACCCCCACATCAGGAATCACTGACTGAACCCCCACATCAGGAATCACTGAGTGTACCCCCACATCAGGAATCACTGACTGACTCCCCACATCAGGAATCAATGAATGAACCCCCACATCAGGAATCACTGACTATCTCCCCACATCGGGAATCAATGACTGAAACCCCACATCAGGAATCACTGAGCGTACCCCCACGCCAGGAATCACTGACTGTACCCCCACATCTGGAGCCAGTGACTGAACCACCACATCAGGAATCACTAAGAGTACACCCACATCCGGAATCACTGACTGAACCACAACATTAGGAATCACTGACTGAACCCCCACATCAGGAATCACTGAGTGTACACCCACATCGGGAATCACTGACTGAACCCCCACATCAGGAATCACTGACTGAATCCCCACATCGGGAATCACTGACTGAACCCCCACATCAGGAATCACTGATTGTACCCCCACATCAGGAATCACTGAGTGTACCCACACATCAGGAATCACTGACTGAACGCCCACATCGGGAATCAATGACTGAAAGCTCACATCAGGAATCACGAAGTGTACACCCACGTCGGGAATTACTGACTGAACCCGCACATCAGGAATCACTGACTGAACCCCCACATCAGGAACCACTGATTGTACCCCACATCAGTAATCACTGAGTGTAAACCCACATCAAGAATCACTGACTGAACGCCCACATCGGGAATCAATGACTGAAACCCCACATCAGGAATCACTGAGCGTACCCCCACGCCAGGAATCACTGACTGTACCCCCACATCTGGAGCCAGTGACTGAAACCCCACATCAGGAATCACTAAGAGTAAACCCACATCAGGAATCACTGGCTGAACCCCCACATTAGGAATCACTGACTGAACCCACACATCAGGAATCACTGAGTGGACACCCACATCAGGAATCACTGACTGAATCCCCACATCGGGAATCACTGACTGAACGCCCACATCGGGAATCAATGACTGAAACCCCACATCAGGAATCACTAAGTGTACACCCACATCGGGAATCATTGACTGAACCCCCACATCAGGAATCACTGACTGAACCCCCACATCAGGCTTCACTGACTGAACCCCACATCAGGAATCACTGATTGTACCCCCACATCAGGAATCACTGAGTGTACCCCCACATCAGGAATGACTGACTGAACGCCCACATCGGGAATCAATGACTGAAACCCCACATCAGGAATCACTGAATGAATCCCCACATCGGGAATCACTGACTGTACCCCCACATCAGGAATCACTGAGTGTACATCCACATCAGGAATCACTGAGTGCAGCCTCACATCTGGAATCACTGACTGAACCCACACATCAGGAATCACTGAATGAATCCCCACATCGGGAATCACTGACTGTACCCCCACATCAGGAATCACTGAGTGTACATCCACATCAGGAATCACTGAGTGCAGCCTCACATCTGGAATCACTGACTGAACCCACACATCAGGAATCACTGACTGTACCCCCACATCAGGAATCAATGACTGTACCACCACATCAGGAATCATTGCGTGTACCACCACATCGGGAATCATCGAGTGTATCCCCACATCAGGAATCACTGACTGTACCCCCACATCATGAATCACTGACTGAACCCGCACATCAGGAATCACTGAGTGTACCCCCACATCAGGAATCACTGACTGACTCCCCACATCAGGAATCAATGAATGAACCCCCACATCAGGAATCACTGACTATCTCCCCACATCGGGAATCAATGACTGAAACCCCACATCAGGAATCACTGAGCGTACCCCCACGCCAGGAATCACTGACTGTACCCCCACATCTGGAGCCAGTGACTGAACCACCACATCAGGAATCACTAAGAGTACACCCACATCCGGAATCACTGACTGAACCACAACATTAGGAATCACTGACTGAACCCCCACATCAGGAATCACTGAGTGTACACCCACATCGGGAATCACTGACTGAACCCCCACATCAGGAATCACTGACTGAATCCCCACATCGGGAATCACTGACTGAACCCCCACATCAGGAATCACTGATTGTACCCCCACATCAGGAATCACTGAGTGTACCCACACATCAGGAATCACTGACTGAACGCCCACATCGGGAATCAATGACTGAAAGCTCACATCAGGAATCACGAAGTGTACACCCACGTCGGGAATTACTGACTGAACCCGCACATCAGGAATCACTGACTGAACCCCCACATCAGGAACCACTGATTGTACCCCACATCAGTAATCACTGAGTGTAAACCCACATCAAGAATCACTGACTGAACGCCCACATCGGGAATCAATGACTGAAACCCCACATCAGGAATCACTGACTGAATCCCCACATCGGGAATCACTGACTGAACACCCACATCGGGAATCAATGACTGAACCCCCACATCAGGAATCACTGATTGAACCCCCACATCAGTAATCACTGGCTGAACCCCCACATCAGGAATCACTGAGTGTACCCCCATATCGGGAATCACTGACTGCACGCCCACATCGGGAATCAATGACTGAAACCCCACATCAGGAATCACAAAGTGTACACCAACATCAGGAATCAATGACTGAACCCCCACATCAGGAATCACTGAGTGTACACCCACATCAGGAATCACTGAGTGTACCCCCACATGAGGAATCGCTGACTGAACCCACACATCAGGAATCACTGACTGTACCCCCACATCGAGAATCACTGACTGTACCCCCACATCTGGAATCACTGAGTGTGCCCCACCTCTGGAATTATCGAGTGTACCCCCACATCAGGAATCACTGACTGAATCCCCACATCGGGTATCACTGGCTGAACCCCCACATCAGGAATCACTGAGTGTACCCCCACATCGGGATTCACTGACTGAACGCCCACATCGGGAATCAATGACTGAAACCCCACATCAGGAATCACGAAGTATACATCCACATCAGGAATTAATGACTGAACCCCCACATCAGGAATCACTGAGTGTACACCCACATCAGGAATCACTGAGTGTACCCCCACATGAGGAATCACTGACTGAACGCCCAGATCGGGAATCAATGACTGAAACCCCACATCAGGAATCACTGACTGAATCACCACATCGGGAATCACTGACTGTACCCCCACATCAGGAATCACTGAGTGTACATCCACATCAGGAATCACTGAGTGTGGCCCCACATCAGGAATCACTGACTGAACCCCCACATCAGGAATCACTGACTGTACCCCCACATCAGGAATCACTGACTGAACCCCCACATCAGGAATCACTGAGTGTACCCCCACATCAGGAATCACTGACTGACTCCCCACATCAGGAATCAATGAATGAACCCCCACATCAGGAATCACTGACTATCTCCCCACATCGGGAATCAATGACTGAAACCCCACATCAGGAATCACTGAGCGTACCCCCACGCCAGGAATCACTGACTGTACCCCCACGTCTGGAGCCAGTGACTGAACCACCACATCAGGAATCACTAAGAGTACACCCACATCCGGAATCACTGACTGAACCACAACATTAGGAATCACTGACTGAACCCCCACATCAGGAATCACTGAGTGTACACCCACATCGGGAATCACTGACTGAACCCCCACATCAGGAATCACTGACTGAATCCCCACATCGGGAATCACTGACTGAACCCCCACATCAGGAATCACTGATTGTACCCCCACATCAGGAATCACTGAGTGTACCCACACATCAGGAATCACTGACTGAACGCCCACATCGGGAATCAATGACTGAAAGCTCACATCAGGAATCACGAAGTGTACACCCACGTCGGGAATTACTGACTGAACCCGCACATCAGGAATCACTGACTGAACCCCCACATCAGGAACCACTGATTGTACCCCACATCAGTAATCACTGAGTGTAAACCCACATCAAGAATCACTGACTGAACGCCCACATCGGGAATCAATGACTGAAACCCCACATCAGGAATCACTGAGCGTACCCCCACGCCAGGAATCACTGACTGTACCCCCACATCTGGAGCCAGTGACTGAAACCCCACATCAGGAATCACTAAGAGTACACCCACATCAGGAATCACTGGCTGAACCCCCACATTAGGAATCACTGACTGAACCCACACATCAGGAATCACTGAGTGGACACCCACATCAGGAATCACTGACTGAATCCCCACATCGGGAATCACTGACTGAACGCCCACATCGGGAATCAATGACTGGAACCCCACATCAGGAATCACTAAGTGTACACCCACATCGGGAATCATTGACTGAACCCCCACATCAGGAATCACTGACTGAACCCCCACATCAGGCTTCACTGACTGAACCCCACATCAGGAATCACTGATTGTACCCCCACATCAGGAATCACTGAGTGTACCCCCACATCAGGAATGACTGACTGAACGCCCACATCGGGAATCAATGACTGAAACCCCACATCAGGAATCACTGAATGAATCCCCACATCGGGAATCACTGACTGTACCCCCACATCAGGAATCACTGAGTGTACATCCACATCAGGAATCACTGAGTGCAGCCTCACATCTGGAATCACTGACTGAACCCACACATCAGGAATCACTGACTGTACCCCCACATCAGGAATCAATGACTGTACCACCACATCAGGAATCATTGCGTGTACCACCACATCGGGAATCATCGAGTGTATCCCCACATCAGGAATCACTGACTGTACCCCCACATCATGAATCACTGACTGAACCCGCACATCAGGAATCACTGAGTGTACCCCCACATCAGGAATCACTGACTGACTCCCCACATCGGGAATCAATGACTCAACCCCCACATCAGGAATCACTAACTGACTCCGCACATCGGGAATCCATGACTGAAACCCCACATCAGAAATCACTGAGCATACCCCCACGCCAGGAATCACTAACTGTACCCCCACATCTGGAGCCAGTGACTGAACCCCCACATCAGGAATCACTAAGATTACACCCACATCAGGAATCACTGACTGAACCCCCACATTAGGAATCCCTGACTGAAACCCCACATCAGGAATCACTGAGTGTACACCCACATCAGGAATCACTGAACGAAACCCCACATCGGGAATCACTGACTGTTTCCCCACATCAGGAATCACTGACTGAATCCCCACATCGGGAATCACTGACTGTACCCCCACATCAGGAATCACTGACTGAATCCCCACATCGGGCATCAATGAATGAAATCCCACATCAGGAATCACTAAGTGTACACCCACATCGGGAATCACTGACTGAACCCCCACATCAGGAATCACTGACTGAATCCAAACATCGGGAATCACTGACTGAACCCCCACAGAAGGAATCACTGATTGCACCCCCACATCAGGAATCACTGAGTGTACCCACACATCAGGAATCACTGACTGAACGCCCACATCGGGAATCAATGACTGAAACCCCACATCAGGAATCACAAAGTGTACACCCACATCGGGAATCACTGACTGAACCCCCACATCAGCAATCACTGACTGAATCCCCACATCAGGAACCACTGATTGTACCCCACATCTGGAATCACTGAGTGTAACCCCACATCAGGAATCACTGACTGAACGCCCACATCGGGAATCAATGACTGAAACCCCACATCAGGAATCACTGACTGAATCCCCACATCGGGAATCACTGACTGTACCCCCACATCAGGAATCACTGAGTGTACATCCACTTCAGGAATCATTAACTGTGCCACCACATCGGGAATCATCGAGTGTACCCCCACATCAGGAATCACTGAGTGTACATCCACATCAGGAATGAATGACTGAACCCCCACATCAGGAATCACTGAGTGTACACCCACATCAGGAATCACTGAGTGTACCCCCACATGAGGAATCGCTGACTAAACCCACACATCAGGAATCACTGACTGTATCCCCACATCGGGAATCACTGACTGTACTCCCACATCTGGAATCACTGAGTGTACCCCACATCAGGAATCATCGAGTGTACCCCACGTACGGAATCACTGACTGTACACCCACATCTGGAATCACTGACTGAATCCCCACATCAGGAATCACTTTGTATAAACCCACATGAGGAATCACTGACTGAATACCCACATCGAGAATCACTGACTGTTCCCCCACATCAGGAATCACTGACTGAATCCCCACATCGGGAATCAATGACTGAACCCCCACATGAGGAATCACTGACTGACTCCCCACATCGGGAATCAATGACTGAAACCCCACATCAGGAATCACTGAACATACCCCCACGCCAGGATTCACTGACTGCACCCCCACATTAGGAATCACTGACTGAACCCCCACATCAGGAATCACTGAGTGTACACCCACATCAGGAATCACTGACTGAATTCCCACATCGGGAATCACTGACTGTTCCCCCACATCAGGAATCACTGACTGAATCCCCACATCGGGAATCACTGATTGTACCCCCACATCAGGACTCACTGACTGAATCCTCACATCGGGAATCGCTGACTGAACCCCCACATCAGGAATCACTGATTGTACGCCCACACCAGGAATCACTGAGTGTACCCCCACATCAGGAATCACTGACTGAACGCCCACATCGGGAATCAATGACTGAAATCCCACATAAGGAATCACTAAGTGTACACAGACATCGGGAATCACCGAGTGTACCCCCACATCAGGAATCACTGACTGTACCCCCACATCAGGAATCACAGACTGAACCTCCACATCAGGAATCAATGAGTGTACCCCCACACCAGGAATCGCTGACTGAATCCCCACATCGGGAATCACTGACTGAACCCCCACATCAGGAATCACTGAGTGTACCCCCACATCAGGAATCACTGACTGAACGCCCACATCGGGAATCAATGACTGAAACCCCACATCAGGAATCACTAAGTGTACCCCCACATGAGGAATCGCTGACTGAACCCACACATCAGGAATCACTGACTGTACCCCCACATCGAGAATCACTGACTGTACCCCCACATCAGGAATCACTGAGTGTTCCCACACATCAGGAATCACTGACTGAACGCCCACATCGGGAATCAATGACTGAAACCTCACATCAGGAATCACGAAGTGTACGCCCACATCGGGAATTACTGACTGAACCCGCACATCAAGAATCACTGACTGAACCCCCACATCAGGAACCACTGATTGTACCCCACATCAGTAATCACTGAGTGTAACCCCACATCAAGAATCACTGACTGAACGCCCACATCGGGAATCAATGACTGAAACCCCACATCAGGAATCACTGACTGAATCCCCACATCGGGAATCACTGACTGTACCCCCACATCAGGAATCACTGAGTGTACATCCACATCAGGAATCATTGAGTGTACCACCACACCGGGAATCATCGAGTGTACCCCCACATCAGGAATCACTGACTGTACCCACACATCAGGAATCACTGACTGAACCCCCACATCAGGAATCACTGAGTGTAACCCCACATCAGGAATAACTGACTGACTCCCCACATCGGGAATCAATGACTGAACCCCCACATCAGGAATCACTGACTGACTCCCCACATCGGGAATCACTGACTGAACCCCCACATCAGCAAACACTGACTGAACCCCCACATCAGGAACCACTGATTGTACCCCACATCAGGAATCACTGAGTGTACCCCCACATCAGGAATCACTGACTGAACGCCCACATCAGGAATCAATGACTGAAACCCCACATCAGGAATCACTGACTGAATCCCCACATCGGGAATCACTGACTGTACCCCCACATCAGAAATCACTGAGTGTACATCCACATCAGGAATCATTAACTGTACCACCACATCGGGAATCATCGAGTGTACCCTCACATCAGGAATCACTGACTGTACCCCACATCAGGAATGACTGACTGAACCCCCACATCAGGAATCACTGAGTGTACCCCCACATCAGGAATCACTGACTGACTCCCCACATCGGGAATCAATGACTGAACCCCCACATCAGGAATCACTGACTGACTCCCCACATCGGGAATCAATGACTGAAACCCGACATCAGGAATCACTGAGCATACCCCCACGCCAGGATTCACTGACTGCACTCCCACATCTGGAACCAGTGACTGAACCCCCACATCAGGAATCACTAAGAGTGAACCCACATCAGGAATCACTGACTGAACCCCCACATTAGGAATCACTGACTGAACTCCCACATCTGGAATCACTGACTGAACGCCCACATCGGGAATCAATGACTGAAATCCCACATCAGGAATCATCAAGTGTACACGGACATCGGGAATCACCGAGTGTACGCCCACATCAGGAATCATTGACTGTACCCCCACATCAGGAATCACAGACTGAACCTCCACATCAGGAATCACTGAGTGTACCCCCACATCAGGAATCACTGACTGAATCCCCACATCGGGAATCACTGACTGAACACCCACATCGGGAATCAATGACTGAACCCCCACATCAGGAATCACTGATTGAACCCCCACATCAGTAATCACTGGCTGAACCCCCACATCAGGAATCACTGAGTGTACCCCCATATCGGGAATCACTGACTGCACGCCCACATCGGGAATCAATGACTGAAACCCCACATCAGGAATCACAAAGTGTACACCAACATCAGGAATCAATGACTGAACCCCCACATCAAGAATCACTGAGTGTACACCCACATCAGGAATCACTGAGTGTACCCCCACATGAGGAATCGCTGACTGAACCCACACATCAGGAATCACTGACTGTACCCCCACATCGAGAATCACTGACTGTACCCCCACATCTGGAATCACTGAGTGTGCCCCACATCTGGAATTATCGAGTGTACCCCCACATCAGGAATCTCTGACTGAATCCCCACATCGGGTATCACTGGCTGAACCCCCACATCAGGAATCACTGAGTGTACCCCCACATCGGGATTCACTGACTGAACGCCCACATCGGGAATCAATGACTGAAACCCCACATCAGGAATCACGAAGTGTACATCCACATCAGGAATTAATGACTGAACCCCCACATCAGGAATCACTGAGTGTACACCCACATCAGGAATCACTGAGTGTACCCCCACATGAGGAATCACTGACTGAACGCCCAGATCGGGAATCAATGACTGAAACCCCACATCAGGAATCACTGACTGAATCACCACATCGGGAATCACTGACTGTACCCCCACATCAGGAATCACTGAGTGTACATCCACATCAGGAATCACTGAGTGTAGCCCCACATCAGGAATCACTGACTGAACCCCCACATCAGGAATCACTGACTGTACCCCCACATCAGGAATCACTGACTGAACCCCCACATCAGGAATCACTGAGTGTACCCCCACATCAGGAATCACTGACTGACTCCCCACATCAGGAATCAATGAATGAACCCCCACATCAGGAATCACTGACTATCTCCCCACATCGGGAATCAATGACTGAAACCCCACATCAGGAATCACTGAGCGTACCCCCACGCCAGGAATCACTGACTGTACCCCCACATCTGGAGCCAGTGACTGAACCACCACATCAGGAATCACTAAGAGTACACCCACATCCGGAATCACTGACTGAACCACAACATTAGGAATCACTGACTGAACCCCCACATCAGGAATCACTGAGTGTACACCCACATCGGGAATCACTGACTGAACCCCCACATCAGGAATCACTGACTGAATCCCCACATCGGGAATCACTGACTGAACCCCCACATCAGGAATCACTGATTGTACCCCCACATCAGGAATCACTGAGTGTACCCACACATCAGGAATCACTGACTGAACGCCCACATCGGGAATCAATGACTGAAAGCTCACATCAGGAATCACGAAGTGTACACCCACGTCGGGAATTACTGACTGAACCCGCACATCAGGAATCACTGACTGAACCCCCACATCAGGAACCACTGATTGTACCCCACATCAGTAATCACTGAGTGTAAACCCACATCAAGAATCACTGACTGAACGCCCACATCGGGAATCAATGACTGAAACCCCACATCAGGAATCACTGACTGAATCCCCACATCGGGAATCACTGACTGAACACCCACATCGGGAATCAATGACTGAACCCCCACATCAGGAATCACTGATTGAACCCCCACATCAGTAATCACTGGCTGAACCCCCACATCAGGAATCACTGAGTGTACCCCCATATCGGGAATCACTGACTGCACGCCCACATCGGGAATCAATGACTGAAACCCCACATCAGGAATCACAAAGTGTACACCAACATCAGGAATCAATGACTGAACCCCCACATCAGGAATCACTGAGTGTACACCCACATCAGGAATCACTGAGTGTACCCCCACATGAGGAATCGCTGACTGAACCCACACATCAGGAATCACTGACTGTACCCCCACATCGAGAATCACTGACTGTACCCCCACATCTGGAATCACTGAGTGTGCCCCACCTCTGGAATTATCGAGTGTACCCCCACATCAGGAATCACTGACTGAATCCCCACATCGGGTATCACTGGCTGAACCCCCACATCAGGAATCACTGAGTGTACCCCCACATCGGGATTCACTGACTGAACGCCCACATCGGGAATCAATGACTGAAACCCCACATCAGGAATCACGAAGTATACATCCACATCAGGAATTAATGACTGAACCCCCACATCAGGAATCACTGAGTGTACACCCACATCAGGAATCACTGAGTGTACCCCCACATGAGGAATCACTGACTGAACGCCCAGATCGGGAATCAATGACTGAAACCCCACATCAGGAATCACTGACTGAATCACCACATCGGGAATCACTGACTGTACCCCCACATCAGGAATCACTGAGTGTACATCCACATCAGGAATCACTGAGTGTAGCCCCACATCAGGAATCACTGACTGAACCCCCACATCAGGAATCACTGACTGTACCCCCACATCAGGAATCACTGACTGAACCCCCACATCAGGAATCACTGAGTGTACCCCCACATCAGGAATCACTGACTGACTCCCCACATCAGGAATCAATGAATGAACCCCCACATCAGGAATCACTGACTATCTCCCCACATCGGGAATCAATGACTGAAACCCCACATCAGGAATCACTGAGCGTACCCCCACGCCAGGAATCACTGACTGTACCCCCACATCTGGAGCCAGTGACTGAACCACCACATCAGGAATCACTAAGAGTACACCCACATCCGGAATCACTGACTGAACCACAACATTAGGAATCACTGACTGAACCCCCACATCAGGAATCACTGAGTGTACACCCACATCGGGAATCACTGACTGAACCCCCACATCAGGAATCACTGACTGAATCCCCACATCGGGAATCACTGACTGAACCCCCACATCAGGAATCACTGATTGTACCCCCACATCAGGAATCACTGAGTGTACCCACACATCAGGAATCACTGACTGAACGCCCACATCGGGAATCAATGACTGAAAGCTCACATCAGGAATCACGAAGTGTACACCCACGTCGGGAATTACTGACTGAACCCGCACATCAGGAATCACTGACTGAACCCCCACATCAGGAACCACTGATTGTACCCCACATCAGTAATCACTGAGTGTAAACCCACATCAAGAATCACTGACTGAACGCCCACATCGGGAATCAATGACTGAAACCCCACATCAGGAATCACTGAGCGTACCCCCACGCCAGGAATCACTGACTGTACCCCCACATCTGGAGCCAGTGACTGAAACCCCACATCAGGAATCACTAAGAGTACACCCACATCAGGAATCACTGGCTGAACCCCCACATTAGGAATCACTGACTGAACCCACACATCAGGAATCACTGAGTGGACACCCACATCAGGAATCACTGACTGAATCCCCACATCGGGAATCACTGACTGAACGCCCACATCGGGAATCAATGACTGAAACCCCACATCAGGAATCACTAAGTGTACACCCACATCGGGAATCATTGACTGAACCCCCACATCAGGAACCACTGACTGAACCCCCACATCAGGCTTCACTGACTGAACCCCACATCAGGAATCACTGATTGTACCCCCACATCAGGAATCACTGAGTGTACCCCCACATCAGGAATGACTGACTGAACGCCCACATCGGGAATCAATGACTGAAACCCCACATCAGGAATCACTGAATGAATCCCCACATCGGGAATCACTGACTGTACCCCCACATCAGGAATCACTGAGTGTACATCCACATCAGGAATCACTGAGTGCAGCCTCACATCTGGAATCACTGACTGAACCCACACATCAGGAATCACTGACTGTACCCCCACATCAGGAATCAATGACTGTACCACCACATCAGGAATCATTGCGTGTACCACCACATCGGGAATCATCGAGTGTATCCCCACATCAGGAATCACTGACTGTACCCCCACATCATGAATCACTGACTGAACCCGCACATCAGGAATCACTGAGTGTACCCCCACATCAGGAATCACTGACTGACTCCCCACATCGGGAATCAATGACTCAACCCCCACATCAGGAATCACTAACTGACTCCGCACATCGGGAATCCATGACTGAAACCCCACATCAGAAATCACTGAGCATACCCCCACGCCAGGAATCACTAACTGTACCCCCACATCTGGAGCCAGTGACTGAACCCCCACATCAGGAATCACTAAGATTACACCCACATCAGGAATCACTGACTGAACCCCCACATTAGGAATCCCTGACTGAACCCCCACATCAGGAATCACTGAGTGTACACCCACATCAGGAATCACTGAACGAAACCCCACATCGGGAATCACTGACTGTTTCCCCACATCAGGAATCACTGACTGAATCCCCACATCGGGAATCACTGACTGTACCCCCACATCAGGAATCACTGACTGAATCCCCACATCGGGCATCAATGAATGAAATCCCACATCAGGAATCACTAAGTGTACACCCACATCGGGAATCACTGACTGAACCCCCACATCAGGAATCACTGACTGAATCCAAACATCGGGAATCACTGACTGAACCCCCACAGAAGGAATCACTGATTGCACCCCCACATCAGGAATCACTGAGTGTACCCACACATCAGGAATCACTGACTGAACGCCCACATCGGGAATCAATGACTGAAACCCCACATCAGGAATCACAAAGTGTACACCCACATCGGGAATCACTGACTGAACCCCCACATCAGCAATCACTGACTGAATCCCCACATCAGGAACCACTGATTGTACCCCACATCTGGAATCACTGAGTGTAACCCCACATCAGGAATCACTGACTGAACGCCCACATCGGGAATCAATGACTGAAACCCCACATCAGGAATCACTGACTGAATCCCCACATCGGGAATCACTGACTGTACCCCCACATCAGGAATCACTGAGTGTACATCCACTTCAGGAATCATTAACTGTGCCACCACATCGGGAATCATCGAGTGTACCCCCACATCAGGAATCACTGAGTGTACATCCACATCAGGAATCAATGACTGAACCCCCACATCAGGAATCACTGAGTGTACACCCACATCAGGAATCACTGAGTGTACCCCCACATGAGGAATCGCTGACTAAACCCACACATCAGGAATCACTGACTGTATCCCCACATCGGGAATCACTGACTGTACTCCCACATCTGGAATCACTGAGTGTACCCCACATCAGGAATCATCGAGTGTACCCCACGTACGGAATCACTGACTGTACACCCACATCTGGAATCACTGACTGAATCCCCACATCAGGAATCACTTTGTATAAACCCACATGAGGAATCACTGACTGAATACCCACATCGAGAATCACTGACTGTTCCCCCACATCAGGAATCACTGACTGAATCCCCACATCGGGAATCAATGACTGAACCCCCACATGAGGAATCACTGACTGACTCCCCACATCGGGAATCAATGACTGAAACCCCACATCAGGAATCACTGAACATACCCCCACGCCAGGATTCACTGACTGCACCCCCACATTAGGAATCACTGACTGAACCCCCACATCAGGAATCACTGAGTGTACACCCACATCAGGAATCACTGACTGAATTCCCACATCGGGAATCACTGACTGTTCCCCCACATCAGGAATCACTGACTGAATCCCCACATCGGGAATCACTGATTGTACCCCCACATCAGGACTCACTGACTGAATCCTCACATCGGGAATCGCTGACTGAACCCCCACATCAGGAATCACTGATTGTACGCCCACACCAGGAATCACTGAGTGTACCCCCACATCAGGAATCACTGACTGAACGCCCACATCGGGAATCAATGACTGAAATCCCACATAAGGAATCACTAAGTGTACACAGACATCGGGAATCACCGAGTGTACCCCCACATCAGGAATCACTGACTGTACCCCCACATCAGGAATCACAGACTGAACCTCCACATCAGGAATCAATGAGTGTACCCCCACACCAGGAATCGCTGACTGAATCCCCACATCGGGAGTCACTGACTGAACCCCCACATCAGGAATCACTGAGTGTACCCCCACATCAGGAATCACTGACTGAACGCCCACATCGGGAATCAATGACTGAAACCCCACATCAGGAATCACTAAGTGTACATCCACATCAGGAATCAATGACTGAACCCCCACATCAGGAATCACTGAGTGTACACCCACATCAGGAATCACTGAGTGTACCCCCACATGAGGAATCGCTGACTAAACCCAGACATCAGGAATCACTGACTGTATCCCCACATCGGGAATCACTGACTGTACTCCCACATCTGGAATCACTAAGTGTACCCCACATCAGGAATCGTCGAGTGTAACCCACATACGGAATCACTGAATGTACACCCACATCTGGAATCACTGACTGAATCCCCACATCAGGAATCACTTTGTATACACCCACATGAGGAATCACTGACTGAATACCCACATCAAGAATCACTGACTGTTCCCCCACATCAGGAATCACTGACTGAATCCCCACATCGGGAATCAATGACTGAACCCCCACATCAGGAATCACTGACTGACTCCCCACATCGGGAATCAATGACTGAAACCCCACATCAGGAATCACTGAGCATACCCCCACGCCAGGATTCACTGACTGCACCCCCACATCTGGAACCAGTGACTGAACCCCCACATCAGGAATCACTAAGAGTGCACCCACATCAGGAATCACTGACTGAACCCCCACATTAGGAATCACTGACTGAACCCCCACATCAAGAATCACTGAGTGTACACCCACATCAGGAATCACTGACTGAATCTCCACATCGGGAATCACTGACTGTTCCCCGACATCAGGAATCACTGGCTGAATCCCCACATCGGGAATCACTAACTGAATCCCCACATCGGGAATCAATGACTGAACCCCCACATCAGGAATCACTGACTGAACCCCCACATCAGGAATCACTGACTGAACCCCCACATCAGAAATCACTGATTGTACGCCCACACCAGGAATCACTGAGTGTACCCCCACATCAGGAATCACTGACTGAACGCCCACATCGGGAATCAATGACTGAAATCCCACATCAGGAATCACTAAGTGCACACAGACATCAGGAATCACCGAGTGTACCCCCACATCAGGAATCACTGACTGTACCCCCACATCAGGAATCACAGACTGAACCTCCACATCAGGAATCACTGAGTGTACCCCCACATCAGGAATCACTGACTGAATCCCCACATCGGGAATCAATGACTGAACCCCCACATCAGGAATCACTGACTGAACCCCCACATCAGGAATCACTGGCTGAACCCCCACATCAGGAATCACTGAGTGTACCCCCATATCGGGAATCACTGACTGCACGCCCACATCGGGAATCAATTACTGAAACCCCACATCAGGAATCACTAAGTGTACACCCACATCAGGAATTAATGACTGAACCCCCACATCAGGAATCACTGAGTGTACACCCACATCAGGAATCACTGAGTGTACCCCCACGTGAGGAATCGCTGACTGAACCCACACATCAGGAATCAATGCGTGTACACCCACATGAGGAATCACTGACTGAATCCCCACATCGGGAATCACTGACTGTTCCCCCACATCAGGAATCACTGACTGAATCCCCACATCGGGAATCACTGGCTGAACCCCCACATCAGGAATCACTGAGTGTACCCCCACATCGGGAATCACTGACTGAACGCCCACATCGGGAATCAATGACTGAAACCCCACATCAGGAATCACTAAGTGTTCATCCACATCAGGAATCAATGACTGAACCCCCACATCAGGAATCACTGAGTGTACACCCACATCAGGAATCACTGAGTGTACCCCCACATGAGGAATCGCTGACTGAACCCACACATCAGGAATCACTGACTGTATCCCCACATCGGGAATCACTGACTGTACCCCCACATCTGGAATCACTGAGTGTGCCCCACATCAGGAATCATCGAGTGTACCACACATACGGAATCACTGACTCTACCCCCACATCTGGAATCACTGACTGAATCCCCACATCAGGAATCACTGACTGTTCCCCCACATCAGGAATCACTGACTGAATCCCCACATCGGGAATCACTGACTGAACCCCCACATCAGGAATGACTGTCTGAACGCCCACATCAGGAATCACTGACTGAACCCCCACATCAGGAATCACTGACTGTACCCCCACATCAGGAATCACTGACTGAACCACAACATCAGGAATCACTGAGTGTACCCCCACATCAGGAATCACTGACTGAATTCCCACATCGGAAATCAATGACTGAACCCCCACATCAGGGATCACTGGATGAACCCCCATATCAGGAATCACTGGCTGAACCCCAACATCAGGAATCACTGATCGTACCCCCACATCAGGAATCACCGAGTGTACCCCACATCTGGAGCCAGTGACTGAACCCCCACATCAGGAATCACAAAGAGTACACCCACATCAGGAATCACTGACTGAAGCCCCACATTAGGAATCACTGACTGAACACCCACATCAGGAATCACTGAGCGCACACCCACATCAGGAATCACTGACCGAAACCCCACATCGGGAATCACTAACAGTTGCCGCACAGCAGGAATCACTGACTGAATCCCCACATCGGGAATCACTGACTGTACCCCCACATCAGGAATCACTGACTGAAACCCCACATCGGGAATCACTGAGTGTACCCCCACATCGGGAATCACTGACTGAATGCCCACATCGGGAATCAATGACTGAAACCCCACATCAGGAATCACGAAGTGTACATCCACATCAGGAATCAATGACTGAACCCCCACATCAGGAATCACTGAGTGTACACCCACATCAGGAATCACTGAGTGTACCCCCACATGAGGAATCGCTGACTGAACCCACACATCAGGAATCACTGACTGTATCCCCACATCGGGAATCACTGACTGTATCCCCACATCTGGAATCACTGAGTGTACCCCACATCGGGAATCATCGAGTGTACCCCCACATCGGGAATCACTGACTGAATCCCCACATCAGGAATCACTGTGTGTACACCCACATGAGGAATCACTGACTGAATCCCCACATCGGGAATCAATGACTGTTCCCCCACATCAGGAATCACTGACTGAATCCCCACATCTGGAATCACTGACTGAACCCCCACATCAGGAATGACTGACTGAACGCCCACATCAGGAATCACTGACTGAACCCCCACATCAGAAATCACTGAGTGTACATCCACATCAGGAATCATTAACTGTACCACCACATCGGGAATCATCGAGTGTACCCCCACATCAGGAATCACTGACTGTACCCCACATCAGGAATGACTGACTGAACCCCCACATCAGGAATCTCTGAGTGTACCCCCACATCAGGAATCACTGACTGACTCCCCACATCGGGAATCAATGACTGAACCCCCACATCAGGAATCACTGACTGACTCCCCACATCGGGAATCAATGACTGAAACCCGACATCAGGAATCACTGAGCATACCCCCACGCCAGGATTCACTGACTGCACTCCCACATCTGGAACCAGTGACTGAACCCCCACATCAGGAATCACTAAGAGTGAACCCACATCAGGAATCACTGACTGAACCCCCACATTAGGAATCACTGACTGAACTCCCACATCTGGAATCACTGACTGAACGCCCACATCGGGAATCAATGACTGAAATCCCACATCAGGAATCATCAAGTGTACACGGACATCGGGAATCACCGAGTGTACGCCCACATCAGGAATCATTGACTGTACCCCCACATCAGGAATCACAGACTGAACCTCCACATCAGGAATCACTGAGTGTACCCCCACATCAGGAATCACTGACTGAATCCCCACATCGGGAATCACTGACTGAACACCCACATCGGGAATCAATGACTGAACCCCCACATCAGGAATCACTGATTGAACCCCCACATCAGTAATCACTGGCTGAACCCCCACATCAGGAATCACTGAGTGTACCCCCATATCGGGAATCACTGACTGCACGCCCACATCGGGAATCAATGACTGAAACCCCACATCAGGAATCACAAAGTGTACACCAACATCAGGAATCAATGACTGAACCCCCACATCAAGAATCACTGAGTGTACACCCACATCAGGAATCACTGAGTGTACCCCCACATGAGGAATCGCTGACTGAACCCACACATCAGGAATCACTGACTGTACCCCCACATCGAGAATCACTGACTGTACCCCCACATCTGGAATCACTGAGTGTGCCCCACATCTGGAATTATCGAGTGTACCCCCACATCAGGAATCTCTGACTGAATCCCCACATCGGGTATCACTGGCTGAACCCCCACATCAGGAATCACTGAGTGTACCCCCACATCGGGATTCACTGACTGAACGCCCACATCGGGAATCAATGACTGAAACCCCACATCAGGAATCACGAAGTGTACATCCACATCAGGAATTAATGACTGAACCCCCACATCAGGAATCACTGAGTGTACACCCACATCAGGAATCACTGAGTGTACCCCCACATGAGGAATCACTGACTGAACGCCCAGATCGGGAATCAATGACTGAAACCCCACATCAGGAATCACTGACTGAATCACCACATCGGGAATCACTGACTGTACCCCCACATCAGGAATCACTGAGTGTACATCCACATCAGGAATCACTGAGTGTAGCCCCACATCAGGAATCACTGACTGAACCCCCACATCAGGAATCACTGACTGTACCCCCACATCAGGAATCACTGACTGAACCCCCACATCAGGAATCACTGAGTGTACCCCCACATCAGGAATCACTGACTGACTCCCCACATCAGGAATCAATGAATGAACCCCCACATCAGGAATCACTGACTATCTCCCCACATCGGGAATCAATGACTGAAACCCCACATCAGGAATCACTGAGCGTACCCCCACGCCAGGAATCACTGACTGTACCCCCACATCTGGAGCCAGTGACTGAACCACCACATCAGGAATCACTAAGAGTACACCCACATCCGGAATCACTGACTGAACCACAACATTAGGAATCACTGACTGAACCCCCACATCAGGAATCACTGAGTGTACACCCACATCGGGAATCACTGACTGAACCCCCACATCAGGAATCACTGACTGAATCCCCACATCGGGAATCACTGACTGAACCCCCACATCAGGAATCACTGATTGTACCCCCACATCAGGAATCACTGAGTGTACCCACACATCAGGAATCACTGACTGAACGCCCACATCGGGAATCAATGACTGAAAGCTCACATCAGGAATCACGAAGTGTACACCCACGTCGGGAATTACTGACTGAACCCGCACATCAGGAATCACTGACTGAACCCCCACATCAGGAACCACTGATTGTACCCCACATCAGTAATCACTGAGTGTAAACCCACATCAAGAATCACTGACTGAACGCCCACATCGGGAATCAATGACTGAAACCCCACATCAGGAATCACTGACTGAATCCCCACATCGGGAATCACTGACTGAACACCCACATCGGGAATCAATGACTGAACCCCCACATCAGGAATCACTGATTGAACCACCACATCAGTAATCACTGGCTGAACCCCCACATCAGGAATCACTGAGTGTACCCCCATATCGGGAATCACTGACTGCACGCCCACATCGGGAATCAATGACTGAAACCCCACATCAGGAATCACAAAGTGTACACCAACATCAGGAATCAATGACTGAACCCCCACATCAGGAATCACTGAGTGTACACCCACATCAGGAATCACTGAGTGTACCCCCACATGAGGAATCGCTGACTGAACCCACACATCAGGAATCACTGACTGTACCCCCACATCGAGAATCACTGACTGTACCCCCACATCTGGAATCACTGAGTGTGCCCCACCTCTGGAATTATCGAGTGTACCCCCACATCAGGAATCACTGACTGAATCCCCACATCGGGTATCACTGGCTGAACCCCCACATCAGGAATCACTGAGTGTACCCCCACATCGGGATTCACTGACTGAACGCCCACATCGGGAATCAATGACTGAAACCCCACATCAGGAATCACGAAGTATACATCCACATCAGGAATTAATGACTGAACCCCCACATCAGGAATCACTGAGTGTACACCCACATCAGGAATCACTGAGTGTACCCCCACATGAGGAATCACTGACTGAACGCCCAGATCGGGAATCAATGACTGAAACCCCACATCAGGAATCACTGACTGAATCACCACATCGGGAATCACTGACTGTACCCCCACATCAGGAATCACTGAGTGTACATCCACATCAGGAATCACTGAGTGTAGCCCCACATCAGGAATCACTGACTGAACCCCCACATCAGGAATCACTGACTGTACCCCCACATCAGGAATCACTGACTGAACCCCCACATCAGGAATCACTGAGTGTACCCCCACATCAGGAATCACTGACTGACTCCCCACATCAGGAATCAATGAATGAACCCCCACATCAGGAATCACTGACTATCTCCCCACATCGGGAATCAATGACTGAAACCCCACATCAGGAATCACTGAGCGTACCCCCACGCCAGGAATCACTGACTGTACCCCCACATCTGGAGCCAGTGACTGAACCACCACATCAGGAATCACTAAGAGTACACCCACATCCGGAATCACTGACTGAACCACAACATTAGGAATCACTGACTGAACCCCCACATCAGGAATCACTGAGTGTACACCCACATCGGGAATCACTGACTGAACCCCCACATCAGGAATCACTGACTGAATCCCCACATCGGGAATCACTGACTGAACCCCCACATCAGGAATCACTGATTGTACCCCCACATCAGGAATCACTGAGTGTACCCACACATCAGGAATCACTGACTGAACGCCCACATCGGGAATCAATGACTGAAAGCTCACATCAGGAATCACGAAGTGTACACCCACGTCGGGAATTACTGACTGAACCCGCACATCAGGAATCACTGACTGAACCCCCACATCAGGAACCACTGATTGTACCCCACATCAGTAATCACTGAGTGTAAACCCACATCAAGAATCACTGACTGAACGCCCACATCGGGAATCAATGACTGAAACCCCACATCAGGAATCACTGAGCGTACCCCCACGCCAGGAATCACTGACTGTACCCCCACATCTGGAGCCAGTGACTGAAACCCCACATCAGGAATCACTAAGAGTACACCCACATCAGGAATCACTGGCTGAACCCCCACATTAGGAATCACTGACTGAACCCACACATCAGGAATCACTGAGTGGACACCCACATCAGGAATCACTGACTGAATCCCCACATCGGGAATCACTGACTGAACGCCCACATCGGGAATCAATGACTGAAACCCCACATCAGGAATCACTAAGTGTACACCCACATCGGGAATCATTGACTGAACCCCCACATCAGGAATCACTGACTGAACCCCCACATCAGGCTTCACTGACTGAACCCCACATCAGGAATCACTGATTGTACCCCCACATCAGGAATCACTGAGTGTACCCCCACATCAGGAATGACTGACTGAACGCCCACATCGGGAATCAATGACTGAAACCCCACATCAGGAATCACTGAATGAATCCCCACATCGGGAATCACTGACTGTACCCCCACATCAGGAATCACTGAGTGTACATCCACATCAGGAATCACTGAGTGCAGCCTCACATCTGGAATCACTGACTGAACCCACACATCAGGAATCACTGACTATACCCCCACATCAGGAATCAATGACTGTACCACCACATCAGGAATCATTGCGTGTACCACCACATCGGGAATCATCGAGTGTATCCCCACATCAGGAATCACTGACTGTACCCCCACATCATGAATCACTGACTGAACCCGCACATCAGGAATCACTGAGTGTACCCCCACATCAGGAATCACTGACTGACTCCCCACATCGGGAATCAATGACTCAACCCCCACATCAGGAATCACTAACTGACTCCGCACATCGGGAATCCATGACTGAAACACCACATCAGAAATCACTGAGCATACCCCCACGCCAGGAATCACTAACTGTACCCCCACATCTGGAGCCAGTGACTGAACCCCCACATCAGGAATCACTAAGATTACACCCACATCAGGAATCACTGACTGAACCCCCACATTAGGAATCCCTGACTGAACCCCCACATCAGGAATCACTGAGTGTACACCCACATCAGGAATCACTGAACGAAACCCCACATCGGGAATCACTGACTCTTTCCCCACATCAGGAATCACTGACTGAATCCCCACATCGGGAATCACTGACTGTACCCCCACATCAGGAATCACTGACTGAATCCCCACATCGGGCATCAATGAATGAAATCCCACATCAGGAATCACTAAGTGTACACCCACATCGGGAATCACTGACTGAACCCCCACATCAGGAATCACTGACTGAATCCAAACATCGGGAATCACTGACTGAACCCCCACAGAAGGAATCACTGATTGCACCCCCACATCAGGAATCACTGAGTGTACCCACACATCAGGAATCACTGACTGAACGCCCACATCGGGAATCAATGACTGAAACCCCACATCAGGAATCACAAAGTGTACACCCACATCGGGAATCACTGACTGAACCCCCACATCAGCAATCACTGACTGAATCCCCACATCAGGAACCACTGATTGTACCCCACATCTGGAATCACTGAGTGTAACCCCACATCAGGAATCACTGACTGAACGCCCACATCGGGAATCAATGACTGAAACCCCACATCAGGAATCACTGACTGAATCCCCACATCGGGAATCACTGACTGTACCCCCACATCAGGAATCACTGAGTGTACATCCACTTCAGGAATCATTAACTGTGCCACCACATCGGGAATCATCGAGTGTACCCCCACATCAGGAATCACTGAGTGTACATCCACATCAGGAATCAATGACTGAACCCCCACATCAGGAATCACTGAGTGTACACCCACATCAGGAATCACTGAGTGTACCCCCACATGAGGAATCGCTGACTAAACCCACACATCAGGAATCACTGACTGTATCCCCACATCGGGAATCACTGACTGTACTCCCACATCTGGAATCACTGAGTGTACCCCACATCAGGAATCATCGAGTGTACCCCACGTACGGAATCACTGACTGTACACCCACATCTGGAATCACTGACTGAATCCCCACATCAGGAATCACTTTGTATAAACCCACATGAGGAATCACTGACTGAATACCCACATCGAGAATCACTGACTGTTCCCCCACATCAGGAATCACTGACTGAATCCCCACATCGGGAATCAATGACTGAACCCCCACATGAGGAATCACTGACTGACTCCCCACATCGGGAATCAATGACTGAAACCCCACATCAGGAATCACTGAACATACCCCCACGCCAGGATTCACTGACTGCACCCCCACATTAGGAATCACTGACTGAACCCCCACATCAGGAATCACTGAGTGTACACCCACATCAGGAATCACTGACTGAATTCCCACATCGGGAATCACTGACTGTTCCCCCACATCAGGAATCACTGACTGAATCCCCACATCGGGAATCACTGATTGTACCCCCATATCAGGACTCACTGACTGAATCCTCACATCGGGAATCGCTGACTGAACCCCCACATCAGGAATCACTGATTGTACGCCCACACCAGGAATCACTGAGTGTACCCCCACATCAGGAATCACTGACTGAACGCCCACATCGGGAATCAATGACTGAAATCCCACATAAGGAATCACTAAGTGTACACAGACATCGGGAATCACCGAGTGTACCCCCACATCAGGAATCACTGACTGTACCCCCACATCAGGAATCACAGACTGAACCTCCACATCAGGAATCAATGAGTGTACCCCCACACCAGGAATCGCTGACTGAATCCCCACATCGGGAGTCACTGACTGAACCCCCACATCAGGAATCACTGAGTGTACCCCCACATCAGGAATCACTGACTGAACGCCCACATCGGGAATCAATGACTGAAACCCCACATCAGGAATCACTAAGTGTACATCCACATCAGGAATCAATGACTGAACCCCCACATCAGGAATCACTGAGTGTACACCCACATCAGGAATCACTGAGTGTACCCCCACATGAGGAATCGCTGACTAAACCCACACATCAGGAATCACTGACTGTATCCCCACATCGGGAATCACTGACTGTACTCCCACATCTGGAATCACTAAGTGTACCCCACATCAGGAATCGTCGAGTGTAACCCACATACGGAATCACTGAATGTACACCCACATCTGGAATCACTGACTGAATCCCCACATCAGGAATCACTTTGTATACACCCACATGAGGAATCACTGACTGAATACCCACATCAAGAATCACTGACTGTTCCCCCACATCAGGAATCACTGACTGAATCCCCACATCTGGAATCAATGACTGAACCCCCACATCAGGAATCACTGACTGACTCCCCACATCGGGAATCAATGACTGAAACCCCACATCAGGAATCACTGAGCATACCCCCACGCCAGGATTCACTGACTGCACCCCCACATCTGGAACCAGTGACTGAACCCCCACATCAGGAATCACTAAGAGTGCACCCACATCAGGAATCACTGACTGAACCCCCACATTAGGAATCACTGACTGAACCCCCACATCAAGAATCACTGAGTGTACACCCACATCAGGAATCACTGACTGAATCTCCACATCGGGAATCACTGACTGTTCCCCGACATCAGGAATCACTGGCTGAATCCCCACATCGGGAATCACTAACTGAATCCCCACATCGGGAATCAATGACTGAACCCCCACATCAGGAATCACTGACTGAACCCCCACATCAGGAATCACTGACTGAACCCCCACATCAGAAATCACTGATTGTACGCCCACACCAGGAATCACTGAGTGTACCCCCACATCAGGAATCACTGACTGAACGCCCACATCGGGAATCAATGACTGAAATCCCACATCAGGAATCACTAAGTGCACACAGACATCAGGAATCACCGAGTGTACCCCCACATCAGGAATCACTGACTGTACCCCCACATCAGGAATCACAGACTGAACCTCCACATCAGGAATCACTGAGTGTACCCCCACATCAGGAATCACTGACTGAATCCCCACATCGGGAATCAATGACTGAACCCCCACATCAGGAATCACTGACTGAACCCCCACATCAGGAATCACTGGCTGAACCCCCACATCAGGAATCACTGAGTGTACCCCCATATCGGGAATCACTGACTGCACGCCCACATCGGGAATCAATTACTGAAACCCCACATCAGGAATCACTAAGTGTACACCCACATCAGGAATTAATGACTGAACCCCCACATCAGGAATCACTGAGTGTACACCCACATCAGGAATCACTGAGTGTACCCCCACGTGAGGAATCGCTGACTGAACCCACACATCAGGAATCAATGCGTGTACACCCACATGAGGAATCACTGACTGAATCCCCACATCGGGAATCACTGACTGTTCCCCCACATCAGGAATCACTGACTGAATCCCCACATCGGGAATCACTGGCTGAACCCCCACATCAGGAATCACTGAGTGTACCCCCACATCGGGAATCACTGACTGAACGCCCACATCGGGAATCAATGACTGAAACCCCACATCAGGAATCACTAAGTGTTCATCCACATCAGGAATCAATGACTGAACCCCCACATCAGGAATCACTGAGTGTACACCCACATCAGGAATCACTGAGTGTACCCCCACATGAGGAATCGCTGACTGAACCCACACATCAGGAATCACTGACTGTATCCCCACATCGGGAATCACTGACTGTACCCCCACATCTGGAATCACTGAGTGTGCCCCACATCAGGAATCATCGAGTGTACCACACATACGGAATCACTGACTCTACCCCCACATCTGGAATCACTGACTGAATCCCCACATCAGGAATCACTGACTGTTCCCCCACATCAGGAATCACTGACTGAATCCCCACATCGGGAATCACTGACTGAACCCCCACATCAGGAATGACTGTCTGAACGCCCACATCAGGAATCACTGACTGAACCCCCACATCAGGAATCACTGACTGTACCCCCACATCAGGAATCACTGACTGAACCACAACATCAGGAATCACTGAGTGTACCCCCACATCAGGAATCACTGACTGAATTCCCACATCGGAAATCAATGACTGAACCCCCACATCAGGGATCACTGGATGAACCCCCATATCAGGAATCACTGGCTGAACCCCAACATCAGGAATCACTGATCGTACCCCCACATCAGGAATCACCGAGTGTACCCCACATCTGGAGCCAGTGACTGAACCCCCACATCAGGAATCACAAAGAGTACACCCACATCAGGAATCACTGACTGAAGCCCCACATTAGGAATCACTGACTGAACACCCACATCAGGAATCACTGAGCGCACACCCACATCAGGAATCACTGACCGAAACCCCACATCGGGAATCACTAACAGTTGCCGCACAGCAGGAATCACTGACTGAATCCCCACATCGGGAATCACTGACTGTACCCCCACATCAGGAATCACTGACTGAAACCCCACATCGGGAATCACTGAGTGTACCCCCACATCGGGAATCACTGACTGAATGCCCACATCGGGAATCAATGACTGAAACCCCACATCAGGAATCACGAAGTGTACATCCACATCAGGAATCAATGACTGAACCCCCACATCAGGAATCACTGAGTGTACACCCACATCAGGAATCACTGAGTGTACCCCCACATGAGGAATCGCTGACTGAACCCACACATCAGGAATCACTGACTGTATCCCCACATCGGGAATCACTGACTGTATCCCCACATCTGGAATCACTGAGTGTACCCCACATCGGGAATCATCGAGTGTACCCCCACATCGGGAATCACTGACTGAATCCCCACATCAGGAATCACTGTGTGTACACCCACATGAGGAATCACTGACTGAATCCCCACATCGGGAATCAATGACTGTTCCCCCACATCAGGAATCACTGACTGAATCCCCACATCTGGAATCACTGACTGAACCCCCACATCAGGAATGACTGACTGAACGCCCACATCAGGAATCACTGACTGAACCCCCACATCAGGAATCACTGACTGTACCCCCACATCAGGAATCACTAACTGTACATTCACATCAGGAATCAATGACTGAACCCCCACATCAGGAATCACTGAGTGTACACCCACATCAGGAATCACTGAGTGTACCACCACATGAGGAATCGCTGACTGAACCCACACATCAGGAATCACTGACTGTATCCCCACATCGGGAATCACTGACTGTACCCCCACATCTGGAATCACTGAGTGTACCCCACATCGGGAATCATCGAGTGTACCCCACATACGGAATCACTGACTGTACCCCCACATCTGGAATCACTGTCTGAATCCCCACATCAGGAATCACTGTGTATACACCCATATGAGGAATCACTGACTGAATACCCACATCGAGAATCACTGACTGTTCCCCCACATCAGGAATCACTGACTGAATCCACACATCTGGAATCACTGACTGAATCCCCACAACAGGAATGACTGACTGAACGTCCACATCAGGAATCACTGAGTGTACCCCCACATCAGGAATCACTGACTGAATCCCCACATCGGAAATCAATGACTGAACCCCCACATCACGAATCACTGGCTGAACCCCCATATCAGGAATCACTGGCTGGACCCAACATCAGGAATCACTGATCGTACCCCCACATCAGGAATCACTGAGTGTACCCCACATCTGGAGCCAGTGACTGAACCCCCACATCAGGAATCACAAAGAGTACACCCACATCAGGAATCACTGACTGAAGCCCCACATAAGGAATCACTGACTGAACCCCCACATCAGGAATCACTGAGCGTACACCCACATCAGAAATCACTGACCGAAACCCCACATCGGGAATCACTGACAGTTGCCCCACATCAGGAATCACTGACTGAATGCCCACATCGGGAATCACTGACTGTACCACCACATCAGGAATCACTGACTGAATCCCCACATCGGGAATCACTGAGTGTACCCCCACATCGGGAATCACTGCCTGAACGCCCACATCGGGAATCAATGACTGAAACCCCACATCAGGAATCACTGAGTGTACACCCACATCAGGAATCAATGACTGTACCCCCACATCTGGAGCCAGTGACTGAACCCCCACATCAGGAATCACTGACTGAACCCCCACATCAGGAATCACTGAGTGTACACCCACATCATGAATCACTGACTGAATCCCCACATAGGGAATCACTGACTGAACCCCCACATCAGGAATCACTAAGAGTGAACCCGCATCAGGAATCACTGACTGAACCCCCACATTGGGAATCACTGACTGAACCCCCACATCAGGAATCACTGACTGAACGCCCACATCGGGAATCAATGACTGAAATCCCACATCAGGAATCACTAAGTGTACACCCACATCGGGAATCACCGAGTGCACCCCACATCAGGAATCACTGACTGTACCCCCACATCAGGAATCACTGACTGAATCCCCAAATCGGGAATCAATGACTGAACCCCCACATCAGGAATCACTGACTGAACCCCCACATCACGAATCACTGGCTGAACCCCCATATCAGGAATCACTGGCTGGGCCCAACATCAGGAATCACTGATCGTACCCCCACATCAGGAATCACTGAGTGTACCCCACATCTGGAGCCAGTGACTGAACCCCCACATCAGGAATCACAAAGAATACACCCACATCAGGAATCACTGACTGAAGCCCCACATTAGGAATCACTGACTGAACCCCCACATCAGGAATCACTGAGCGTACACCCACATCAGAAATCACTGACCGAAACCCCACATCGGGAATCACTGACAGTTGCCCCACATCAGGAATCACTGACTGAATGCCCACATCGGGAATCACTGACTGTACCACCACATCAGGAATCACTGACTGAATCCCCACATCGGGAATCACTGAGTGTACCCCCACATCGGGAATCACTGCCTGAACGCCCACATCGGGAATCAATGACTGAAACCCCACATCAGGAATCACTGAGTGTACACCCACATCAGGAATCAATGACTGTACCCCCACATCTGGAGCCAGTGACTGAACCCCCACATCAGGAATCACTGACTGAACCCCCACATCAGGAATCACTGAGTGTACACCCACATCATGAATCACTGACTGAATCCCCACATAGGGAATCACTGACTGAACCCCCACATCAGGAATCACTAAGAGTGAACCCGCATCAGGAATCACTGACTGAACCCCCACATTGGGAATCACTGATTGAACCCCCACATCAGGAATCACTGACTGAACGCCCACATCGGGAATCAATGACTGAAATCCCACATCAGGAATCACTAAGTGTACACCCACATCGGGAATCACCGAGTGTACCCCACATCAGGAATCACTGACTGTACCCCCACATCAGGAATCACTGACTGAATCCCCACATCGGGAATCACCGAGTGTACCCCACATCAGGAATCACTGACTGTACCCCCACATCAGGAATCACTGACTGAATCCCCAAATCGGGAATCAATGACTGAACCCCCACATCAGGAATCACTGACTGAACCCCCACATCAGGAATCACTGGCTGAACCCCCACATCAGGAATCACTGAGTGTACCCCCCATATCGGGAATCACTGACTGCACGCCCACATCGGGAATCAATGACTGAAACCCCACATCAGGAATCACTAAGTGTACACCCACATCAGGAATCAATGACTGAACCCCCACATCAGGAATCACTGAGTGTACACCCACATCAGGAATCACTGAGTGCACCCCCACACGAGGAATGGCTGAATGAACCCACACATCAGGAATCACTGACTGTACCCCCACATCGAGAATCACTGATTGTACCCCCACATCTGGAATCGCTGAGTGTGTCCCACATCGGGAATCATCGAGTGTACCCCCACATCAGGAATCACTGACTGTACCCCCACATCAGGAATCACTGACTGAATCCCCACATCAGGAATCACTGTGTGTACACCCACATGAGGAATCACTGACTGAATCCCCACATCGGGAATCACTGACTGTTCCCCCACATCAGGAATCACTGACTGAATCCCCACATCGGGAATCACTGGCTGAACCCCCACATCAGGAATAACTGAGTGTACCCCCACATCAGGAATCACTGACTGAACGCCCACGTCGGGAATCAATGACTGAAACCCCACATCAGGAATCACTAAGTGTACATCCACATCAGGAATCAATGACTGAACCCCCACATCAGGAATCACTGAGTGTACACCCACATCAGGAATCACTGAGTGTACCCCCACATGAGGAATCGCTGACTGAACCCACACATCAGGAATCACTGACTGTATCCCCACATCGGGAATCACTGACTGTACTCCCACATCTGGAATCACTGAGTGTACCCCACATCAGGAATCATCGAGTGTACCCCACATACGTAATCACTGACTGTACACCCACATCTGGAATCACTGACTGAATCCCCACATCAGGAATCACTTTGTATACACCCACATGAGGAATCACTGACTGAATCCCCACATCGGGAACCAGTGACTGAACCCCCACATCAGGAATCACTAAGAGTACACCCACATCAGGAATCACTGACTGAACCCCCACATTAGGAATCACTGACTGAACCCCCACATCAGGAATCACTGAGTGTACACCCACATCAGGAATCACTGACTGAATCCCCACATCGGGAATCACTGACTGTTCCCCCACATCAGGAATCACTGACTGAATCCCCACATCGGGAATCACTGATTGTACCCCCACATCAGGACTCACTGACTGAATCCTCACATCGGGAATCACTGACTGAACCCCCACATCAGGAATCACTGATTGTACGCCCACACCAGGAATCACTGAGTGTACCCCCACATCAGGAATCACTGACTGAACGCCCACATCGGGAATCAATGACTGAAATCCCACATCAGGAATCACTAAGTGTACACGGACATCGGGAATCACCGAGTGTACCCCCACATCAGGAATCACTGACTGTACTCCCACATCAGGAATCACAGACTGAACCTCCACATCAGGAATCACTGAGTGTACCCCCACATCAGGAATCACTGACTGAATCCCCACATCGGGAATCAATGACTGAACCCCCATATCAGGAATCACTGACTGAACCCCCACATCAGGAATCATTGGCTGAACCCCCACATCAGGAATCACTGAGTGTGCCCCCATATCGGGAATCACTGACTGCACGCCCACATCGGGAATCAATTACTGAAACCCCACATCAGGAATCACTAAGTGTACACCCACATCAGGAATCACTGAGTGTACCCCCACATGAGGAATCGCTGACTGAACCCACACATCAGGAATCACTGACTGTATCCCCACATCGGGAATCACTGACTGTACTCCCACATCTGGAATCACTGAGTGTACCCCACATCAGGAATCATCGAGTATACCCCACATACGGAATCACTGAAAACACCCACATCTGGAATCACTGACTGAATCCCCACATCAGGAATCACTAAGTGTACACCCACATCAGGAATCACTGAGTGTACCCCCACATGAGGAATCGCTGACTGAACCCACACATCAGGAATCACTGACTGTATCCCCACATCGGGAATCACTGACTGTACTCCCACATCTGGAATCACTGACTGTACTCCCACATCTGGAATCACTGAGTGTACCCCACATCAGGAATCATCGAGTGTACCCCACATACGGAATCACTGACTGTACACCCACATGAGGAATCACTGACTGAATACCCACATCGAGAATCACTGACTGTTCCCCCACATCAGGAATCACTGACTGAATCCCCACATCGGGAATCAATGACTGAACCCCCAATCAGGAATCACTGACTGACTCCCCACATCGGGAATCAATGACTGAAACCCCACATCAGGAATCACTGAGCATACCCCCACGCCAGGATTCACTGACTGCACCGCCACATCTGGAACCAATGACTGAACCCCCACATCAGGAATCACTAAGAGTGCACCCACATCAGGAATCACTGACTCAACCCCCACATTAGGAATAACTGACTGAACCCCCACATCAGGAATCACTGAGTGTACATCCACATCAGGAATCACTGACTGAATCCCCACATCGGGAATCACTGGCTGAACCCCCACATCAGGAATCACTGAGTGTACCCCCACATCGGGAATCACTGACTGAACGCCCACATCGGGAATCAATGACTGAAACCCCACATCAGGAATCACTAAGTGTACATCCACATCAGGAATCAATGACTGAACCCCCACATCAGGAATCACTGAGTGTACACCCACATCAGGAATCACTGAGTGTACCCCCACACGAGGAATCGCTGACTGAACCCACACATCAGGAATCACTGACTGTATCCCCACATCGGGAATCGCTGACTGTACCCCCACATCTGGAATCACTGAGTGTGCCCCACATCAGGAATCATCGAGTGTACCCCACATACGGAATCACTGACTGTACCCCCACATCTGGAATCACTGACTGAATCCCCACATCAGGAATCACTGACTGTTCCCCCACATCAGGAATCACCGACTGAATCCCCACATCGGGAATCACTGACTGAACCCCCAAGTCAGGAATGACTGACTGAACGCCCACATCAGGAATCGCTGACTGAACACCCACATCAGGAATCACTGACTGTACCCCCACATCAGGAATCACTGACTGAACCTCCACATCAGGAATCACTGAGTGTACCCCCACATCAGGAATCACTGACTGAATCCCCACATCGGAAATCAATGACTGAACCCCCACATCAAGGATCACTGGCTGAACCCCCATATCAGGAATCATTGGCTGAACCCCAACATCAGGAATCACTGATCGTACCCCCACATCAGGAATCACCGAGTGTACCCCACATCTGGAGCCAGTGACTGAACCCCCACATCAGGAATCACAAAGAGTACACCCACATCAGGAATCACTGACTGAAGCCCCACATTAGGAATCACTGACTGAACCCCCACATCAGGAATCACTGAGCATACACCCACATCAGGAATCATTGACTGAAACCCCACATCGGGAATCACTGACAGTTGCCCCACATCAGGAATCACTGACTGAATCCCCACATCGGGAATCACTGACTGTACCCCCACATCAGGAATCACTGACTGAATCCCCACAGCGGGAATCACTGAGTGTACCCCCACATCGGGAATCACTGAATGAACGCCCACATCGGGAATCAATGACTGAAACCCCACATCAGGAATCACTGAGTGTACACCCACATCAGGAATCACTGAGTGTACCCCCACATGAGGAATCGCTGACTGAACCCACACATCAGGAATCACTGACTGTATCTCCACTTCGGGAATCACTGACTGTACCCCAACATCTGGAATCACTGAGTGTACCCGGCATCGGGAATCATCGAGTGTACCCCCACATCAGGAATCACTGACTGTACCCCCACATCGGGAATCACTGACTGAATCCCCACATCAGGAATCACTGTGTGTACACCCACATGAGGAATCGCTGACTGAATCCCCACATCGGGAATCACTAACTGTTCCCCCACATCAGGAATCACTGACTGAATCCCCACATCGGGAATCACTGGCTGAACCCCCACATCAGGAATCACTGAGTGTACCCCCACATCGGGAATCACTGACTGAACGCCCACATCGGGAATCAATGATTGAAACCCCACATCAGGAATCACTAACTGTTCCCCCACATCAGGAATCACTGACTGAATCCCCACATTGGGAATCAATGACTGAACCCCCACAACAGGAATCACTGACTGACTCCCCACATCGGGAATCAATGACTGAAACCCCACATCAGGAATCACTGAGCATACCCCCACGCCAGGATTCACTGACTGCACCCCCACATCTGGAACCAATGACTGAACCCCCACATCAGGAATCACTAAGAGTGCACCCACATCAGGAATCACTGACTGAACCCCCACATTAGGAATAACTGACTGAACCCCCACATCAGGAATCACTGAGTGTACATCCACATCAGGAATCACTGACTGAATCCCCACATCGGGAATCACTGACTGTTCCCCCACATCAGGAATCACTGACTGAATCCCCACATCGGTAATCACTGATTGTACCACCACATCAGGACTCACTGACTGAATCCTCACATCGGGAATCACTGACTGAACCCCCACATCAGGAATCACTGATTGTACGCCCACACCAGGAATCACTGAGTGTACCCCCACATCAGGAATCACTGACTGAACGCCCACATCGGGAATCAATGACTGAAATCCCACATCAGGAATCACTAAGTGTACACGGACATCGGGAATCACCGAGTGTACCCCCACATCAGGAATCACTGACTGTACCCCCACATCAGGAATCACAGACTGAACCTCCACATCAGGAATCACTGAGTGTACCCCCACATCAGGAATCACTGACTGAATCCCCACATCGGGAATCAATGACTGAACCCCCACATCAGGAATCAATGGCTGAACCCACACATCAGGAATCACTGAGTGTACCCCCATATCGGGAATCACTGACTGCACGCCCACATCGGGAATCAATTACTGAAACCCCACATCAGGAATCACTAAATGTACCCCCACATCTGGAATCACCGACTGAATCCCCACATCGGGAATCACTGACTGAACCCCCAAGTCAGGAATGACTGACTGAACGCCCACATCAGGAATCACTGACTGAACCCCCACATCAGGAATCACTGACTGTACCCCCACATCAGGAATCACTGACTGAACCTCCACATCAGGAATCACTGAGTGTACCCCCACATCAGGAATCACTGACTGAATCCCCACATCGGAAATCAATGACTGAACCCCCACATCAGGGATCACTGGCTGAACCCCCATATCAGGAATCACTGGCTGAACCCCAACATCAGGAATCACTGATCGTACCCCCACATCAGGAATCACCGAGTGTACCCCACATCTGGAGCCAGTGACTGAACCCCCACATCAGGAATCACAAAGAGTATACCCACATCAGGAATCACTGACTGAAGCCCCACATTAGGAATCACTGACTGAACCCCCACATCAGGAATCACTGAGCATACACCCACATCAGGAATCATTGACCGAAACCCCACATCGGGAATCACTGACAGTTGCCCCACATCAGGAATCACTGACTGAATCCCCACATCGGGAATCACTGACTGTACCCCCACATCAGGAATCACTGACTGAATCCCCACAGCGGGAATCACTGAGTGTACCCCCACATCGGGAATCACTGAATGAACGCCCACATCGGGAATCAATGACTGAAACCCCACATCAGGAATCATTGAGTGTACACCCACATCAGGAATCACTGAGTGTACCCCCACATGAGGAATGGCTGAATGAACCCACACATCAGGAATCACTGACTGTACCCCCACATCGAGAATCACTGATTGTACCCCCACATCTGGAATCACTGAGTGTGTCCCACATCGGGAATCATCGAGTGTACCCCCACATCAGGAATCACTGACTGTACCCCCACATCAGGAATCACTGACTGAATCCCCACATCGGGAATCACCGAGTGTACCCCACATCAGGAATCACTGACTGTACCCCCACATCAGGAATCACTGACTGAATCCCCAAATCGGGAATCAATGACTGAACCCCCACATCAGGAATCACTGACTGAACCCCCACATCAGGAATCACTGGCTGAACCCCCACATCAGGAATCACTGAGTGTACCCCCCATATCGGGAATCACTGACTGCACGCCCACATCGGGAATCAATGACTGAAACCCCACATCAGGAATCACTAAGTGTACACCCACATCAGGAATCAATGACTGAACCCCCACATCAGGAATCACTGAGTGTACACCCACATCAGGAATCACTGAGTGTACCCCCACACGAGGAATGGCTGAATGAACCCACACATCAGGAATCACTGACTGTACCCCCACATCGAGAATCACTGATTGTACCCCCACATCTGGAATCACTGAGTGTGTCCCACATCTGGAATCATCGAGTGTACCCCCACATCAGGAATCACTGACTGTACCCCCACATCAGGAATCACTGACTGAATCCCCACATCAGGAATCACTGTGTGTACACCCACATGAGGAATCACTGACTGAATCCCCACATCGGGAATCACTGACTGTTCCCCCACATCAGGAATCACTGACTGAATCCCCACATCGGGAATCAATGACTGAACCCCCAATCAGGAATCACTGACTGACTCCCCACATCGGGAATCAATGACTGAAACCCCACATCAGGAATCACTGAGCATACCCCCACGCCAGGATTCACTGACTGCACCGCCACATCTGGAACCAATGACTGAACCCCCACATCAGGAATCACTAAGAGTGCACCCACATCAGGAATCACTGACTCAACCCCCACATTAGGAATAACTGACTGAACCCCCACATCAGGAATCACTGAGTGTACATCCACATCAGGAATCACTGACTGAATCCCCACATCGGGAATCACTGGCTGAACCCCCACATCAGGAATCACTGAGTGTACCCCCACATCGGGAATCACTGACTGAACGCCCACATCGGGAATCAATGACTGAAACCCCACATCAGGAATCACTAAGTGTACATCCACATCAGGAATCAATGACTGAACCCCCACATCAGGAATCACTGAGTGTACACCCACATCAGGAATCACTGAGTGTACCCCCACACGAGGAATCGCTGACTGAACCCACACATCAGGAATCACTGACTGTATCCCCACATCGGGAATCGCTGACTGTACCCCCACATCTGGAATCACTGAGTGTGCCCCACATCAGGAATCATCGAGTGTACCCCACATACGGAATCACTGACTGTACCCCCACATCTGGAATCACTGACTGAATCCCCACATCAGGAATCACTGACTGTTCCCCCACATCAGGAATCACCGACTGAATCCCCACATCGGGAATCACTGACTGAACCCCCAAGTCAGGAATGACTGACTGAACGCCCACATCAGGAATCACTGACTGAACACCCACATCAGGAATCACTGACTGTACCCCCACATCAGGAATCACTGACTGAACCTCCACATCAGGAATCACTGAGTGTACCCCCACATCAGGAATCACTGACTGAATCCCCACATCGGAAATCAATGACTGAACCCCCACATCAGGGATCACTGGCTGAACCCCCATATCAGGAATCATTGGCTGAACCCCAACATCAGGAATCACTGATCGTACCCCCACATCAGGAATCACCGAGTGTACCCCACATCTGGAGCCAGTGACTGAACCCCCACATCAGGAATCACAAAGAGTACACCCACATCAGGAATCACTGACTGAAGCCCCACATTAGGAATCACTGACTGAACCCCCACATCAGGAATCACTGAGCATACACCCACATCAGGAATCATTGACTGAAACCCCACATCGGGAATCACTGACAGTTGCCCCACATCAGGAATCACTGACTGAATCCCCACATCGGGAATCACTGACTGTACCCCCACATCAGGAATCACTGACTGAATCCCCACAGCGGGAATCACTGAGTGTACCCCCACATCGGGAATCACTGAATGAACGCCCACATCGGGAATCAATGACTGAAACCCCACATCAGGAATCACTGAGTGTACACCCACATCAGGAATCACTGAGTGTACCCCCACATGAGGAATCGCTGACTGAACCCACACATCAGGAATCACTGACTGTATCTCCACTTCGGGAATCACTGACTGTACCCCAACATCTGGAATCACTGAGTGTACCCGGCATCGGGAATCATCGAGTGTACCCCCACATCAGGAATCACTGACTGTACCCCCACATCGGGAATCACTGACTGAATCCCCACATCAGGAATCACTGTGTGTACACCCACATGAGGAATCGCTGACTGAATCCCCACATCGGGAATCACTAACTGTTCCCCCACATCAGGAATCACTGACTGAATCCCCACATCGGGAATCACTGGCTGAACCCCCACATCAGGAATCACTGAGTGTACCCCCACATCGGGAATCACTGACTGAACGCCCACATCGGGAATCAATGATTGAAACCCCACGTCAGGAATCACTAACTGTTCCCCCACATCAGGAATCACTGACTGAATCCCCACATTGGGAATCAATGACTGAACCCCCACAACAGGAATCACTGACTGACTCCCCACATCGGGAATCAATGACTGAAACCCCACATCAGGAATCACTGAGCATACCCCCACGCCAGGATTCACTGACTGCACCCCCACATCTGGAACCAATGACTGAACCCCCACATCAGGAATCACTAAGAGTGCACCCACATCAGGAATCACTGACTGAACCCCCACATTAGGAATAACTGACTGAACCCCCACATCAGGAATCACTGAGTGTACATCCACATCAGGAATCACTGACTGAATCCCCACATCGGGAATCACTGACTGTTCCCCCACATCAGGAATCACTGACTGAATCCCCACATCGGGAATCACTGATTGTACCACCACATCAGGACTCACTGACTGAATCCTCACATCGGGAATCACTGACTGAACCCCCACATCAGGAATCACTGATTGTACGCCCACACCAGGAATCACTGAGTTTACCCCCACATCAGGAATCACTGACTGAACGCCCACATCGGGAATCAATGACTGAAATCCCACATCAGGAATCACTAAGTGTACACGGACATCGGGAATCACCGAGTGTACCCCCACATCAGGAATCACTGACTGTACCCCCACATCAGGAATCACAGACTGAACCTCCACATCAGGAATCACTGAGTGTACCCCCACATCAGGAATCACTGACTGAATCCCCACATCGGGAATCAATGACTGAACCCCCACATCAGGAATCAATGGCTGAACCCACACATCAGGAATCACTGAGTGTACCCCCATATCGGGAATCACTGACTGCACGCCCACATCGGGAATCAATTACTGAAACCCCACATCAGGAATCACTAAATGTACCCCCACATCTGGAATCACCGACTGAATCCCCACATCGGGAATCACTGACTGAACCCCCAAGTCAGGAATGACTGACTGAACGCCCACATCAGGAATCACTGACTGAACCCCCACATCAGGAATCACTGACTGTACCCCCACATCAGGAATCACTGACTGAGCCTCCACATCAGGAATCACTGAGTGTACCCCCACATCAGGAATCACTGACTGAATCCCCACATCGGAAATCAATGACTGAACCCCCACATCAGGGATCACTGGCTGAACCCCCATATCAGGAATCACTGGCTGAACCCCAACATCAGGAATCACTGATCGTACCCCCACATCAGGAATCACCGAGTGTACCCCACATCTGGAGCCAGTGACTGAACCCCCACATCAGGAATCACAAAGAGTATACCCACATCAGGAATCACTGACTGAAGCCCCACATTAGGAATCACTGACTGAACCCCCACATCAGGAATCACTGAGCATACACCCACATCAGGAATCATTGACCGAAACCCCACATCGGGAATCACTGACAGTTGCCCCACATCAGGAATCACTGACTGAATCCCCACATCGGGAATCACTGACTGTACCCCCACATCAGGAATCACTGACTGAATCCCCACAGCGGGAATCACTGAGTGTACCCCCACATCGGGAATCACTGAATGAACGCCCACATCGGGAATCAATGACTGAAACCCCACATCAGGAATCATTGAGTGTACACCCACATCAGGAATCACTGAGTGTACCCCCACATGAGGAATGGCTGAATGAACCCACACATCAGGAATCACTGACTGTACCCCCACATCGAGAATCACTGATTGTACCCCCACATCTGGAATCACTGAGTGTGTCCCACATCGGGAATCATCGAGTGTACCCCCACATCAGGAATCACTGACTGTACCCCCACATCAGGAATCACTGACTGAATCCCCACATCGGGAATCACCGAGTGTACCCCACATCAGGAATCACTGACTGTACCCCCACATCAGGAATCACTGACTGAATCCCCAAATCGGGAATCAATGACTGAACCCCCACATCAGGAATCACTGACTGAACCCCCACATCAGGAATCACTGGCTGAACCCCCACATCAGGAATCACTGAGTGTACCCCCCATATCGGGAATCACTGACTGCACGCCCACATCGGGAATCAATGACTGAAACCCCACATCAGGAATCACTAAGTGTACACCCACATCAGGAATCAATGACTGAACCCACACATCAGGAATCACTGAGTGTACACCCACATCAGGAATCACTGAGTGTACCCCCACACGAGGAATGGCTGAATGAACCCACACATCATGAATCACTGACTGTACCCCCACATCGAGAATCACTGATTGTACCCCCACATCTGGAATCACTGAGTGTGTCCCACATCGGGAATCATCGAGTGTACCCCCACATCAGGAATCACTGACTGTACCCCCACATCAGGAATCACTGACTGAATCCCCACATCAGGAATCACTGTGTGTACACCCACATGAGGAATCACTGACTGAATCCCCACATCGGGAATCACTGACTGTTCCCCCACATCAGGAATCACTGACTGAATCCCCACATCGGGAATCACTGGCTGAACCCCCACATCAGGAATAACTGAGTGTACCCCCACATCAGGAATCACTGACTGAACGCCCACGTCGGGAATCAATGACTGAAACCCCACATCAGGAATCACTAAGTGTACATCCACATCAGGAATCAATGACTGAACCCCCACATCAGGAATCACTGAGTGTACACCCACATCAGGAATCACTGAGTGTACCCCCACATGAGGAATCGCTGACTGAACCCACACATCAGGAATCACTGACTGTATCCCCACATCGGGAATCACTGACTGTACTCCCACATCTGGAATCACTGAGTGTACCCCACATCAGGAATCATCGAGTGTACCCCACATACGTAATCACTGACTGTACACCCACATCTGGAATCACAGCCTGAATCCCCACATCAGGAATCACTTTGTATACACCCACATGAGGAATCACTGACTGAATCCCCACATCGGGAACCAGTGACTGAACCCCCACATCAGGAATCACTAAGAGTACACCCACATCAGGAATCACTGACTGAACCCCCACATTAGGAATCACTGACTGAACCCCCACATCAGGAATCACTGAGTGTACACCCACATCAGGAATCACTGACTGAATCCCCACATCGGGAATCACTGACTGTTCCCCCACATCAGGAATCACTGACTGAATCCCCACATCGGGAATCACTGATTGTACCCCCACATCAGGACTCACTGACTGAATCCTCACATCGGGAATCACTGACTGAACCCCCACATCAGGAATCACTGATTGTACGCCCACACCAGGAATCACTGAGTGTACCCCCACATCAGGAATCACTGACTGAACGCCCACATCGGGAATCAATGACTGAAATCCCACATCAGGAATCACTAAGTGTACACGGACATCGGGAATCACCGAGTGTATCCCCACATCGGGAATCAATGACTGAACCCCCACATCAGGAATCACTGACTGAACCCCCACATCAGGAATCATTGGCTGAACCCCCACATCAGGAATCACTGAGTGTGCCCCCATATCGGGAATCACTGACTGCACGCCCACATCGGGAATCAATTACTGAAACCCCACATCAGGAATCACTAAGTGTACACCCACATCAGGAATCACTGAGTGTACCCCCACATGAGGAATCGCTGACTGAACCCACACATCAGGAATCACTGACTGTATCCCCACATCGGGAATCACTGACTGTACTCCCACATCTGGAATCACTGAGTGTACCCCACATCAGGAATCATCGAGTATACCCCACATACGGAATCACTGACTACACCCACATCTGGAATCAATGACTGAATCCCCACATCAGGAATCACTAAGTGTACACCCACATCAGGAATCACTGAGTGTACCCCCACATGAGGAATCGCTGACTGAACCCACACATCAGGAATCACTGACTGTACTCCCACATCTGGAATCACTGACTGTACTCCCACATCTGGAATCACTGAGTGTACCCCACATCAGGAATCATCGAGTGTACCCCACATACGGAATCACTGACTGTACACCCACATGAGGAATCAATGACTGTTCCCCCACATCAGGAATCACTGACTGAATCCCCACATCGGGAATCAATGACTGAACCCCCAATCAGGAATCACTGACTGACTCCCCACATCGGGAATCAATGACTGAAACCCCACATCAGGAATCACTGAGCATACCCCCACGCCAGGATTCACTGACTGCACCCCCACATCTGGAACCAATGACTGAACCCCCACATCAGGAATCACTAAGAGTGCACCCACATCAGGAATCACTGACTGAACCCCCACATTAGGAATAACTGACTGAACCCCCACATCAGGAATCACTGAGTGTACATCCACATCAGGAATCACTGACTGAATCCCCACATCGGGAATCACTGGCTGAACCCCCACATCAGGAATCACTGAGTGTACCCCCACATCGGGAATCACTGACTGAACGCCCACATCGGGAATCAATGACTGAAACCCCACATCAGGAATCACTAAGTGTACATCCACATCAGGAATCAATGACTGAACCCCCACATCAGGAATCACTGAGTGTACACCCACATCAGGAATCACTGAGTGTACCCCCACATGAGGAATCGCTGACTGAACCCACACATCAGGAATCACTGACTGTATCCCCACATCGGGAATCGCTGACTGTACCCCCACATCTGGAATCACTGAGTGTGCCCCACATCAGGAATCATCGAGTGTACCCCACATACGGAATCACTGACTGTACCCCCACATCTGGAATCACTGACTGAATCCCCACATCAGGAATCACTGACTGTTCCCCCACATCAGGAATCACCGACTGAATCCCCACATCGGGAATCACTGACTGAACCCCCAAGTCAGGAATGACTGACTGAACGCCCACATCAGGAATCGCTGACTGAACCCCCACATCAGGAATCACTGACTGTACCCCCACATCAGGAATCACTGACTGAACCTCCACATCAGGAATCACTGAGTGTACCCCCACATCAGGAATCACTGACTGAATCCCCACATCGGAAATCAATGACTGAACCCCCACATCAGGGATCACTGGCTGAACCCCCATATCAGGAATCACTGGCTGAACCCCAACATCAGGAATCACTGATCGTACCCCCACATCAGGAATCACCGAGTGTACCCCACATCTGGAGCCAGTGACTGAACCCCCACATCAGGAATCACAAAGAGTACACCCACATCAGGAATCACTGACTGAAGCCCCACATTAGGAATCACTGACTGAACCCCCACATCAGGAATCACTGAGCATACACCCACATCAGGAATCATTGACTGAAACCCCACATCGGGAATCACTGACAGTTGCCCCACATCAGGAATCACTGACTGAATCCCCACATCGGGAATCACTGACTGTACCCCCACATCAGGAATCACCGACTGAATCCTCACATCGGGAATCACTGACTGAACCCCCAAGTCAGGAATGACTGACTGAACGCCCACATCAGGAATCACTGACTGAACCCCCACATCAGGAATCACTGACTGTACCCCCACATCAGGAATCACTGACTGAACCTCCACATCAGGAATCACTGAGTGTACCCCCACATCAGGAATCACTGTCTGAATCCCCACATCGGAAATCAATGACTGAACCCCCACATCAGGGATCACTGGCTGAACCCCCATATCAGGAATTACTGGCTGAACCCCAACATCAGGAATCACTGATCGTACCCCCACATCAGGAATCACCGAGTGTACCCCACATCTGGAGCCAGTGACTGAACCCCCACATCAGGAATCACAAAGAGTACACCCACATCAGGAATCACTGACTGAAGCCCCACATTAGGAATCACTGACTGAACCCCCATATCAGGAATCACTGAGCATACACCCACATCAGGAATCATTGACTGAAACCCCACATCGGGAATCACTGACAGTTGCCCCACATCAGGAATCACTGACTGAATCCCCACATCGGGAATCACTGACTGTACCCCCACATCAGGAATCACTGACTGAATCCCCACAGCGGGAATCACTGAGTGTACCCCCACATCGGGAATCACTGAATGAACGCCCACATCGGGAATCAATGACTGAAACCCCACATCAGGAATCACTGAGTGTACACCCACATCAGGAATCACTGAGTGTACCCCCACATCGGGAATCATCGAGTGTACCCCCACATCAGGAATCGCTGACTGTACCCCCACATCGGGAATCACTGACTGAATCCCCACATCAGGAATCACTGTGTGTGCACCCACATGAGGAATCGCTGACTGAATCCCCACATCGGGAATCACTAACTGTTCCCCCACATCAGGAATCACTGACTGAATCCCCACATCGGGAATCACTGGCTGAACCCCCACATCAGGAATCACTGAGTGTACCCCCACATCGGGAATCACTGACTGAACGCCCACATCGGGAATCAATGACTGAAACCCCACATCAGGAATCACTAACTGTTCCCCCACATCAGGAATCACTGACTGAATCCCCACATCGGGAATCAATGACTGAACCCCCACAACAGGAATCACTGACTGACTCCCCACATCGGGAATCAATGACTGAAACCCCACATCAGGAATCACTGAGCATACCCCCACGCCAGGATTCACTGACTGCACCCCCACATCTGGAACCAATGACTGAACCCCCACATCAGGAATCACTAAGAGTGCACCCACATCAGGAATCACTGACTGAACCCCCACATTAGGAATAACTGACTGAACCCCCACATCAGGAATCACTGAGTGTACATCCACATCAGGAATCACTGACTGAATCCCCACATCGGGAAACACTGACTGTTCCCCCACATCAGGAATCACTGACTGAATCCCCACATCGGGAATCAATGACTGAACCCCCACATCAGGAATCACTGACTGAACCCCCACATCAGGAATCAATGGCTGAACCCACACATCAGGAATCACTGAGTGTACCCCCATATCGGGAATCACTGACTGCACGCCCACATCGGGAATCAATTACTGAAACCCCACATCAGGAATCACTAAATGTACCCCCACATCTGGAATCACTGACTGAATCCCCACATCAGGAATCACTGACTGTTCCCCCACATCAGGAATCACCGACTGAATCCCCACATCGGGAATCACTGACTGAACCCCCAAGTCAGGAATGACTGACTGAACGCCCACATCAGGAATCACTGACTGAACCCCCACATCAGGAATCACTGACTGTACCCCCACATCAGGAATCACTGACTGAACCTCCACATCAGGAATCACTGAGTGTACCCCCACATCAGGAATCACTGACTGAATCCCCACATCGGAAATCAATGACTGAACCCCCACATCAGGGATCACTGGCTGAACCCCCATATCAGGAATCACTGGCTGAACCCCAACATCAGGAATCACTGATCGTACCCCCACATCAGGAATCACCGAGTGTACCCCACATCTGGAGCCAGTGACTGAACCCCCACATCAGGAATCACAAAGAGTATACCCACATCAGGAATCACTGACTGAAGCCCCACATTAGGAATCACTGACTGAACCCCCACATCAGGAATCACTGAGCATACACCCACATCAGGAATCATTGACCGAAACCCCACATCGGGAATCACTGACAGTTGCCCCACATCAGGAATCACTGACTGAATCCCCACATCGGGAATCACTGACTGTACCCCCACATCAGGAATCACTGACTGAATCCCCACAGCGGGAATCACTGAGTGTACCCCCACATCGGGAATCACTGAATGAACGCCCACATCGGGAATCAATGACTGAAACCCCACATCAGGAATCACTGAGTGTACACCCACATCAGGAATCACTGAGTGTACCCCCACATGAGGAATGGCTGAATGAACCCACACATCAGGAATCACTGACTGTACCCCCACATCGAGAATCACTGATTGTACCCCCACATCTGGAATCACTGAGTGTGTCCCACATCGGGAATCATCGAGTGTACCCCCACATCAGGAATCACTGACTGTACCCCCACATCAGGAATCACTGACTGAATCCCCACATCGGGAATCACCGAGTGTACCCCACATCAGGAATCACTGACTGTACCCCCACATCAGGAATCACTGACTGAATCCCCAAATCGGGAATCAATGACTGAACCCCCACATCAGGAATCACTGACTGAACCCCCACATCAGGAATCACTGGCTGAACCCCCACATCAGGAATCACTGAGTGTACCCCCCATATCGGGAATCACTGACTGCACGCCCACATCGGGAATCAATGACTGAAACCCCACATCAGGAATCACTAAGTGTACACCCACATCAGGAATCAATGACTGAACCCCCACATCAGGAATCACTGAGTGTACACCCACATCAGGAATCACTGAGTGTACCCCCACACGAGGAATGGCTGAATGAACCCACACATCAGGAATCACTGACTGTACCCCCACATCGAGAATCACTGATTGTACCCCCACATCTGGAATCACTGAGTGTGTCCCACATCGGGAATCATCGAGTGTACCCCCACATCAGGAATCACTGACTGTACCCCCACATCAGGAATCACTGACTGAATCCCCACATCAGGAATCACTGTGTGTACACCCACATGAGGAATCACTGACTGAATCCCCACATCGGGAATCACTGACTGTTCCCCCACATCAGGAATCACTGACTGAATCCCCACATCGGGAATCAATGGCTGAACCCCCACATCAGGAATAACTGAGTGTACCCCCACATCAGGAATCACTGACTGAACGCCCACGTCGGGAATCAATGACAGAAACCCCACATCAGGAATCACTAAGTGTACATCCACATCAGGAATCAATGACTGAACCCCCACATCAGGAATCACTGAGTGTACACCCACATCAGGAATCACTGAGTGTACCCCCACATGAGGAATCGCTGACTGAACCCACACATCAGGAATCACTGACTGTATCCCCACATCGGGAATCACTGACTGTACTCCCACATCTGGAATCACTGAGTGTACCCCACATCAGGAATCATCGAGTGTACCCCACATACGTAATCACTGACTGTACACCCACATCTGGAATCACAGCCTGAATCCCCACATCAGGAATCACTTTGTATACACCCACATGAGGAATCACTGACTGAATCCCCACATCGGGAACCAGTGACTGAACCCCCACATCAGGAATCACTAAGAGTACACCCACATCAGGAATCACTGACTGAACCCCCACATTAGGAATCACTGACTGAACCCCCACATCAGGAATCACTGAGTGTACACCCACATCAGGAATCACTGACTGAATCCCCACATCGGGAATCACTGACTGTTCCCCCACATCAGGAATCACTGACTGAATCCCCACATCGGGAATCACTGATTGTACCCCCACATCAGGACTCACTGACTGAATCCTCACATCGGGAATCACTGACTGAACCCCCACATCAGGAATCACTGATTGTACGCCCACACCAGGAATCACTGAGTGTACCCCCACATCAGGAATCACTGACTGAACGCCCACATCGGGAATCAATGACTGAAATCCCACATCAGGAATCACTAAGTGTACACGGACATCGGGAATCACCGAGTGTACCCCCACATCGGGAATCAATGACTGAACCCCCACATCAGGAATCACTGACTGAACCCCCACATCAGGAATCATTGGCTGAACCCCCACATCAGGAATCACTGAGTGTACCCCACATCAGGAATCATCGAGTATACCCCACATACGGAATCACTGACTACACCCACATCTGGAATCAATGACTGAATCCCCACATCAGGAATCACTAAGTGTACACCCACATCAGGAATCACTGAGTGTACCCCCACATGAGGAATCGCTGACTGAACCCACACATCAGGAATCACTGACTGTACTCCCACATCTGGAATCACTGACTGTACTCCCACATCTGGAATCACTGAGTGTACCCCACATCAGGAATCATCGAGTGTACCCCACATACGGAATCACTGACTGTACACCCACATGAGGAATCACTGACTGAATACCCACATCGAGAATCACTGACTGTTCCCCCACATCAGGAATCACTGACTGAATCCCCACATCGGGAATCAATGACTGAACCCCCAATCAGGAATCACTGACTGACTCCCCACATCGGGAATCAATGACTGAAACCCCACATCAGGAATCACTGAGCATACCCCCACGCCAGGATTCACTGACTGCACCCCCACATCTGGAACCAATGACTGAACCCCCACATCAGGAATCACTAAGAGTGCACCCACATCAGGAATCACTGACTGAACCCCCACATTAGGAATAACTGACTGAACCCCCACATCAGGAATCACTGAGTGTACATCCACATCAGGAATCACTGACTGAATCCCCACATCGGGAATCACTGGCTGAACCCCCACATCAGGAATCACTGAGTGTACCCCCACATCGGGAATCACTGACTGAACGCCCACATCGGGAATCAATGACTGAAACCCCACATCAGGAATCACTGACTGTATCCCCACATCGGGAATCGCTGACTGTACCCCCACATCTGGAATCACTGAGTGTGCCCCACATCAGGAATCATCGAGTGTACCCCACATACGGAATCACTGACTGTACCCCCACATCTGGAATCACTGACTGAATCCCCACATCAGGAATCACTGACTGTTCCCCCACATCAGGAATCACCGACTGAATCCCCATATCGGGAATCACTGACTGAACCCCCAAGTCAGGAATGACTGACTGAACGCCCACATCAGGAATCACTGACTGAACCCCCACATCAGGAATCACTGACTGTACCCCCACATCAGGAATCACTGACTGAACCTCCACATCAGGAATCACTGAGTGTACCCCCACATCAGGAATCACTGACTGAATCCCCACATCGGAAATCAATGACTGAACCCCCACATCAGGGATCACTGGCTGAACCCCCATATCAGGAATCACTGGCTGAACCCCAACATCAGGAATCACTGATCGTACCCCCAGATCAGGAATCACCGAGTGTACCCCACATCTGGAGCCAGTGACTGAACCCCCACATCAGGAATCACAAAGAGTACACCCACATCAGGAATCACTGACTGAAGCCCCACATTAGGAATCACTGACTGAACCCCCACATCAGGAATCACTGAGCATACACCCACATCAGGAATCATTGACTGAAACCCCACATCGGGAATCACTGACAGTTGCCCCACATCAGGAATCACTGACTGAATCCCCACATCGGGAATCACTGACTGTACCCCCACATCAGGAATCACCGACTGAATCCCCACATCGGGAATCACTGACTGAACCCCCAAGTCAGGAATGACTGACTGAACGCCCACATCAGGAATCACTGACTGAACCCCCACATCAGGAATCACTGACTGTACCCCCACATCAGGAATCACTGACTGAACCTCCACATCAGGAATCACTGAGTGTACCCCCACATCAGGAATCACTGTCTGAATCCCCACATCGGAAATCAATGACTGAACCCCCACATCAGGGATCACTGGCTGAACCCCCATATCAGGAATTACTGGCTGAACCCCAACATCAGGAATCACTGATCGTACCCCCACATCAGGAATCACCGAGTGTAACCCACATCTGGAGCCAGTGACTGAACCCCCACATCAGGAATCACAAAGAGTACACCCACATCAGGAATCACTGACTGAAGCCCCACATTAGGAATCACTGACTGAACCCCCACATCAGGAATCACTGAGCATACACCCACATCAGGAATCATTGACTGAAACCCCACATCGGGAATCACTGACAGTTGCCCCACATCAGGAATCACTGACTGAATCCCCACATCGGGAATCACTGACTGTACCCCCACATCAGGAATCACTGACTGAATCCCCACAGCGGGAATCACTGAGTGTACCCCCACATCGGGAATCACTGAATGAACGCCCACATCGGGAATCAATGACTGAAACCCCACATCAGGAATCACTGAGTGTACACCCACATCAGGAATCACTGAGTGTATCCCCACATGAGGAATCGCTGACTGAACCCACACATCAGGAATCACTGACTGTATCTCCACTTCGGGAATCACTGACTGTACCCCCACATCTGGAATCACTGAGTGTACCCCACATCGGGAATCATCGAGTGTACCCCCACATCAGGAATCGCTGACTGTACCCCCACATCGGGAATCACTGACTGAATCCCCACATCAGGAATCACTGTGTGTACACCCACATGAGGAATCGCTGACTGAATCCCCACATCGGGAATCACTAACTGTTCCCCCACATCAGGAATCACTGACTGAATCCCCACATCGGGAATCACTGGCTGAACCCCCACATCAGGAATCACTGAGTGTACCCCCACATCGGGAATCACTGACTGAACGCCCACATCGGGAATCAATGACTGAAACCCCACATCAGGAATCACTAACTGTTCCCCCACATCAGGAATCACTGACTGAATCCCCACATCGGGAATCAATGACTGAACCCCCACAACAGGAATCACTGACTGACTCCCCACATCGGGAATCAATGACTGAAACCCCACATCAGGAATCACTGAGCATACCCCCACGCCAGGATTCACTGACTGCACCCCCACATCTGGAACCAATGACTGAGCCACCACATCAGGAATCACTAAGAGTGCACCCACATCAGGAATCACTGACTGAACCCCCACATTAGGAATAACTGACTGAACCCCCACATCAGGAATCACTGAGTGTACATCCACATCAGGAATCACTGACTGAATCCCCACATCGGGAAACACTGACTGTTCCCCCACATCAGGAATCACTGACTGAATCCCCACATCGGGAATCACTGATTGTACCACCACATCAGGACTCACTGACTGAATCCTCACATCGGGAATCACTGACTGAACCCCCACATCAGGAATCACTGATTGTACGCCCACACCAGGAATCACTGAGTGTACCCCCACATCAGGAATCACTGACTGAACGCCCACATCGGGAATCAATGACTGAAATCCCACATCAGGAATCACTAAGTGTACACGGACATCGGGAATCACCGAGTGTACCCCCACATCAGGAATCACTGACTGTACCCCCACATCAGGAATCACAGACTGAACCTCCACATCAGGAATCACTGAGTGTACCCCCACATCAGGAATCACTGACTGAATCCCCACATCGGGAATCAATGACTGAACCCCCACATCAGGAATCACTGACTGAACCCCCACATCAGGAATCACTGGCTGAACCCACATATCAGGAATCACTGAGTGTACCCCCATATCGGGAATCACTGACTGCACGCCCACATCGGGAATCAATTACTGAAACCCCACATCAGGAATCACTAAATGTACCCCCACATCTGGAATCACTGACTGAATCCCCACATCAGGAATCACTGACTGTTCCCCCACATCAGGAATCACCGACTGAATCCCCACATCGGGAATCACTGACTGAACCCCCAAGTCAGGAATGACTGACTGAACGCCCACATCAGGAATCACTGACTGAACCCCCACATCAGGAATCACTGACTGTACCCCCACATCAGGAATCACTGACTGAACCTCCACATCAGGAATCACTGAGTGTACCCCCACATCAGGAATCACTGACTGAATCCCCACATCGGAAATCAACGACTGAACCCCCACATCAGGGATCACTGGCTGAACCCCCATATCAGGAATCACTGGCTGAACCCCAACATCGGGAATCACTGATCGTACCCCCACATCAGGAATCACCGAGTGTACCCCACATCTGGAGCCAGCGACTGAACCCCCACATTAGGAATCACAAAGTGTACACCCACATCAGGAATCACTGACTGAAGCCCCACATTAGGAATCACTGACTGAACCCCCACATCAGGAATCACTGAGCATACACCCACATCAGGAATCATTGACCGAAACCCCACATCGGGAATCACTGACAGTTGCCCCACATCAGGAATCACTGACTGAATCCCCACATCGGGAATCACTGACTGTACCCCCACATCAGGAATCACTGACTGAATCCCCACAGCGGATATCACTGAGTGTACCCCCACATCGGGAATCACTGAATGAACGCCCACATCGGGAATCAATGACTGAAACCGCACATCAGGAATCACTGAGTGTACACCCACATCAGGAATCACTGAGTGTACCCCCACATGAGGAATCGCTGACTGAACCCACACATCAGGAATCACTGACTGTATCTCCACTTCGGGAATCACTGACTGTACCCCCACATCTGGAATCACTGAGTGTACCCCACATCGGGAATCATCGAGTGTACCCCCACATCAGGAATCACTGACTGTACCCCCACATCGGGAATCGCTGACTGAATCCCCACATCAGGAATCACTGTGTGTACACCCACATGAGGAATCGCTGACTGAATCCCCACATCGGGAATCACTGGCTGAACCCCCACATCAGGAATCACTGAGTGTACCCCCACATCGGGAATCACTGACTGAACGCCCACATCGGGAATCAATGACTGAAACCCCACATCAGGAATCACTAACTGTTCCCCCACATCAGGAATCACTGACTGAATCCCCACATCGGGAATCAATGACTGAACCCCCACAACAGGAATCACTGACTGACTCCCCACATCGGGAATCAATGACTGAAACCCCACATCAGGAATCACTGAGCATACCCCCACGCCAGGATTCACTGACTGCACCCCCACATCTGGAACCAATGACTGAACCCCCACATCAGGAATCACTAAGAGTGCACCCACATCAGGAATCACTGACTGAACCCCCACATTAGGAATAACTGACTGAACCCCCACATCAGGAATCACTGAGTGTACATCCACATCAGGAATCACTGACTGAATCCCCACATCGGGAATCACTGACTGTTCCCCCACATCAGGAATCACTGACTGAATCCCCACATCGGGAATCACTGATTGTACCACCACATCAGGACTCACTGACTGAATCCTCACATCGGGAATCACTGACTGAACCCCCACATCGGGAATCACTGACTGAACGCCCACATCGGGAATCAATGACTGATACCCCACATCAGGAATCACTAAGTGTACATCCACATCAGAAATCAATGACTGAACCCCCACATCAGGAATCACTGAGTGTACACCCACATCAGGAATCACTGAGTGTACACCCACATCAGGAATCACTGAGTTTACCCCCACATGAGGAATCGCTGACTGAACCCACACATCAGGAATCACTGACTGTATCCCCACATCGGGAATCACTGACTGTACCCCCACATCTGGAATCACTGAGTGTACCCCACATCGAGAATCATCGAGTGTACCCCCACATCAGGAATCACAGACTGAACCTCCACATCAGGAATCACTGAGTGTACCCCCACATCAGGAATCACTGACTGAATCCCCACATCGGGAATCAATGACTGAACCCCCACAACAGGAATCACTGACTGAACCCCCACATCAGGAATCACTGGCTGAACCCACACATCAGGAATCACTGAGTGTACCCCTATATCGGGAATCACTGACTGCACGCCCACATCGGGAATCAATTACTGAAACCCCACATCAGGAATCACTAAATGTACACCCACATCAGGAATCAATGACTGAACCCCCACATCAGGAATCACTGAGTGTACGCCCACATCAGGAATCACTGAGTGTACCCCCACATGAGGAATCGCTGACTGAACCCACACATCAGGAATCACTGACTGTAACCCCACATCGAGAATCACTGACTGTACCCCCACATGTGGAATCACTGAGTGTACCCCACATCGGGAATCATCGAGTGTACCCCCACATACGGAATCACTGACTGTACCCCCACATCTGGGATCACTGACTGAATCCCCACATCAGGAATCACTGACTGTTCCCCCACATCAGGAATCACCGACTGAATCCCCACATCGGGAATCACTGACTGAACCCCCAAGTCAGGAATGACTGACTGAACGCCCACATCAGGAATCACTGACTGAACCCCCACATCAGGAATCACTGACTGTACCCCCACATCAGGAATCACTGACTGAACCTCCACATCAGGAATCACTGAGTGTACCCCCACATCAGGAATCACTGACTGAATCCCCACATCGGAAATCAATGACTGAACCCCCACATCAGGGATCACTGGCTGAACCCCCATATCAGGAATCACTGGCTGAACCCCAACATCAGGAATCACTGGTCGTACCCCCACATCAGGAATCACCGAGTGTACCCCACATCTGGAGCCAGTGACTGAACCCCCACATCAGGAATCACAAAGAGTACACCCACATCAGGAATCACTGACTGAAGCCCCACATTAGGAATCACTGACTGAACCCCCACATCAGGAATCACTGAGCATACACCCACATCAGGAATCATTGACCGAAACCCCACATCGGGAATCACTGACAGTTGCCCCACATCAGGAATCACTGACTGAATCCTCACATCGGGAATCACTGACTGTACCCCCACATCAGGAATCACTGACTGAATCCCCACAGCGGGAATCACTGAGTGTACCCCCACATCGGGAATCACTGAATGAACGCCCACATCTGGAATCAATGACTGAAACCCCACATCAGGAATCACTGAGTGTACACCCACATCAGGAATCACTGAGTGTACCCCCACATGAGGAATCGCTGACTGAACCCACACATCAGGAATCACTGACTGTATCTCCACTTCGGGAATCACTGACTGTACCCCCACATCTGGAATCATTGAGTGTACCCCACATCGGGAATCATCGAGTGTACCCCCACATCAGGAATCACTGACTGTACCCCCACATCGGGAATCACTGACTGAATCCCCACATCAGGAAACACTGTGTGTACACCCACATGAGGAATCGCTGACTGAATCCCCACATCGGGAATCACTAACTGTTCCCCCACATCAGGAATCACTGACTGAATCCCCACATCGGGAATCACTGGCTGAACCCCCACATCAGGAATCACTGACTGAATCCCCACAGCGGGAATCACTGAGTGTACCCCCACATCGGGAATCACTGAATGAACGCCCACATCGGGAATCAATGACTGAAACCCCACATCAGGAATCACTGAGTGTACACCCACATCAGGAATCACTGAGTGTATCCCCACATGAGGAATCGCTGACTGAACCCACACATCAGGAATCACTGACTGTATCTCCACTTCGGGAATCACTGACTGTACCCCCACATCTGGAATCACTGAGTGTACCCCACATCGGGAATCATCGAGTGTACCCCCACATCAGGAATCGCTGACTGTACCCCCACATCGGGAATCACTGACTGAATCCCCACATCAGGAATCACTGTGTGTACACCCACATGAGGAATCGCTGACTGAATCCCCACATCGGGAATCACTAACTGTTCCCCCACATCAGGAATCACTGACTGAATCCCCACATCGGGAATCACTGGCTGAACCCCCACATCAGGAATCACTGAGTGTACCCCCACATCGGGAATCACTGACTGAACGCCCACATCGGGAATCAATGACTGAAACCCCACATCAGGAATCACTAACTGTTCCCCCACATCAGGAATCACTGACTGAATCCCCACATCGGGAATCAATGACTGAACCCCCACAACAGGAATCACTGACTGACTCCCCACATCGGGAATCAATGACTGAAACCCCACATCAGGAATCACTGAGCATACCCCCACGCCAGGATTCACTGACTGCACCCCCACATCTGGAACCAATGACTGAGCCACCACATCAGGAATCACTAAGAGTGCACCCACATCAGGAATCACTGACTGAACCCCCACATTAGGAATAACTGACTGAACCCCCACACCAGGAATCACTGAGTGTACATCCACATCAGGAATCACTGACTGAATCCCCACATCGGGAAACACTGACTGTTCCCCCACATCAGGAATCACTGACTGAATCCCCACATCGGGAATCACTGATTGTACCACCACATCAGGACTCACTGACTGAATCCTCACATCGGGAATCACTGACTGAACCCCCACATCAGGAATCACTGATTGTACGCCCACACCAGGAATCACTGAGTGTACCCCCACATCAGGAATCACTGACTGAACGCCCACATCGGGAATCAATGACTGAAATCCCACATCAGGAATCACTAAGTGTACACGGACATCGGGAATCACCGAGTGTACCCCCACATCAGGAATCACTGACTGTACCCCCACATCAGGAATCACAGACTGAACCTCCACATCAGGAATCACTGAGTGTACATCCACATCAGGAATCACTGACTGAATCCCCACATCGGGAAACACTGACTGTTCCCCCACATCAGGAATCACTGACTGAATCCCCACATCGGGAATCACTGATTGTACCACCACATCAGGACTCACTGACTGAATCCTCACATCGGGAATCACTGACTGAACCCCCACATCAGGAATCACTGATTGTACGCCCACACCAGGAATCACTGAGTGTACCCCCACATCAGGAATCACTGACTGAACGCCCACATCGGGAATCAATGACTGAAATCCCACATCAGGAATCACTAAGTGTACACGGACATCGGGAATCACCGAGTGTACCCCCACATCAGGAATCACTGACTGTACCCCCACATCAGGAATCACAGACTGAACCTCCACATCAGGAATCACTGAGTGTACCCCCACATCAGGAATCACTGACTGAATCCCCACATCGGGAATCAATGACTGAACCCCCACATCAGGAATCACTGACTGAACCCCCACATCAGGAATCACTGGCTGAACCCACATATCAGGAATCACTGAGTGTACCCCCATATCGGGAATCACTGACTGCACGCCCACATCGGGAATCAATTACTGAAACCCCACATCAGGAATCACTAAATGTACCCCCACATCTGGAATCACTGACTGAATCCCCACATCAGGAATCACTGACTGTTCCCCCACATCAGGAATCACCGACTGAATCCCCACATCGGGAATCACTGACTGAACCCCCAAGTCAGGAATGACTGACTGAACGCCCACATCAGGAATCACTGACTGAACCCCCACATCAGGAATCACTGACTGTACCCCCACATCAGGAATCACTGACTGAACCTCCACATCAGGAATCACTGAGTGTACCCCCACATCAGGAATCACTGACTGAATCCCCACATCGGAAATCAACGACTGAACCCCCACATCAGGGATCACTGGCTGAACCCCCATATCAGGAATCACTGGCTGAACCCCAACATCGGGAATCACTGATCGTACCCCCACATCAGGAATCACCGAGTGTACCCCACATCTGGAGCCAGCGACTGAACCCCCACATTAGGAATCACAAAGTGTACACCCACATCAGGAATCACTGACTGAAGCCCCACATTAGGAATCACTGACTGAACCCCCACATCAGGAATCACTGAGCATACACCCACATCAGGAATCATTGACCGAAACCCCACATCGGGAATCACTGACAGTTGCCCCACATCAGGAATCACTGACTGAATCCCCACATCGGGAATCACTGACTGTACCCCCACATCAGGAATCACTGACTGAATCCCCACAGCGGATATCACTGAGTGTACCCCCACATCGGGAATCACTGAATGAACGCCCACATCGGGAATCAATGACTGAAACCCCACATCAGGAATCACTGAGTGTACACCCACATCAGGAATCACTGAGTGTACCCCCACATGAGGAATCGCTGACTGAACCCACACATCAGGAATCACTGACTGTATCTCCACTTCGGGAATCACTGACTGTACCCCCACATCTGGAATCACTGAGTGTACCCCACATCGGGAATCATCGAGTGTACCCCCACATCAGGAATCACTGACTGTACCCCCACATCGGGAATCGCTGACTGAATCCCCACATCAGGAATCACTGTGTGTACACCCACATGAGGAATCGCTGACTGAATCCCCACATCGGGAATCACTGGCTGAACCCCCACATCAGGAATCACTGAGTGTACCCCCACATCGGGAATCACTGACTGAACGCCCACATCGGGAATCAATGACTGAAACCCCACATCAGGAATCACTAACTGTTCCCCCACATCAGGAATCACTGACTGAATCCCCACATCGGGAATCAATGACTGAACCCCCACAACAGGAATCACTGACTGACTCCCCACATCGGGAATCAATGACTGAAACCCCACATCAGGAATCACTGAGCATACCCCCACGCCAGGATTCACTGACTGCACCCCCACATCTGGAACCAATGACTGAACCCCCACATCAGGAATCACTAAGAGTGCACCCACATCAGGAATCACTGACTGAACCCCCACATTAGGAATAACTGACTGAACCCCCACATCAGGAATCACTGAGTGTACATCCACATCAGGAATCACTGACTGAATCCCCACATCGGGAATCACTGACTGTTCCCCCACATCAGGAATCACTGACTGAATCCCCACATCGGGAATCACTGATTGTACCACCACATCAGGACTCACTGACTGAATCCTCACATCGGGAATCACTGACTGAACCCCCACATCGGGAATCACTGACTGAACGCCCACATCGGGAATCAATGACTGATACCCCACATCAGGAATCACTAAGTGTACATCCACATCAGAAATCAATGACTGAACCCCCACATCAGGAATCACTGAGTGTACACCCACATCAGGAATCACTGAGTGTACACCCACATCAGGAATCACTGAGTTTACCCCCACATGAGGAATCGCTGACTGAACCCACACATCAGGAATCACTGACTGTATCCCCACATCGGGAATCACTGACTGTACCCCCACATCTGGAATCACTGAGTGTACCCCACATCGAGAATCATCGAGTGTACCCCCACATCAGGAATCACAGACTGAACCTCCACATCAGGAATCATTGAGTGTACCCCCACATCAGGAATCACTGACTGAATCCCCACATCGGGAATCAATGACTGAACCCCCACAACAGGAATCACTGACTGAACCCCCACATCAGGAATCACTGGCTGAACCCACACATCAGGAATCACTGAGTGTACCCCTATATCGGGAATCACTGACTGCACGCCCACATCGGGAATCAATTACTGAAACCCCACATCAGGAATCACTAAATGTACACCCACATCAGGAATCAATGACTGAACCCCCACATCAGGAATCACTGAGTGTACGCCCACATCAGGAATCACTGAGTGTACCCCCACATGAGGAATCGCTGACTGAACCCACACATCAGGAATCACTGACTGTAACCCCACATCGAGAATCACTGACTGTACCCCCACATGTGGAATCACTGAGTGTACCCCACATCGGGAATCATCGAGTGTACCCCCACATACGGAATCACTGACTGTACCCCCACATCTGGGATCACTGACTGAATCCCCACATCAGGAATCACTGACTGTTCCCCCACATCAGGAATCACCGACTGAATCCCCACATCGGGAATCACTGACTGAACCCCCAAGTCAGGAATGACTGACTGAACGCCCACATCAGGAATCACTGACTGAACCCCCACATCAGGAATCACTGACTGTACCCCCACATCAGGAATCACTGACTGAACCTCCACATCAGGAATCACTGAGTGTACCCCCACATCAGGAATCACTGACTGAATCCCCACATCGGAAATCAATGACTGAACCCCCACATCAGGGATCACTGGCTGAACCCCCATATCAGGAATCACTGGCTGAACCCCAACATCAGGAATCACTGGTCGTACCCCCACATCAGGAATCACCGAGTGTACCCCACATCTGGAGCCACTGACTGAACCCCCACATCAGGAATCACAAAGAGTACACCCACATCAGGAATCACTGACTGAAGCCCCACATTAGGAATCACTGACTGAACCCCCACATCAGGAATCACTGAGCATACACCCACATCAGGAATCATTGACCGAAACCCCACATCGGGAATCACTGACAGTTGCCCCACATCAGGAATCACTGACTGAATCCTCACATCGGGAATCACTGACTGTACCCCCACATCAGGAATCACTGACTGAATCCCCACAGCGGGAATCACTGAGTGTACCCCCACATCGGGAATCACTGAATGAACGCCCACATCTGGAATCAATGACTGAAACCCCACATCAGGAATCACTGAGTGTACACCCACATCAGGAATCACTGAGTGTACCCCCACATGAGGAATCGCTGACTGAACCCACACATCAGGAATCACTGACTGTATCTCCACTTCGGGAATCACTGACTGTACCCCCACATCTGGAATCATTGAGTGTACCCCACATCGGGAATCGTCGAGTGTACCCCCACATCAGGAATCACTGACTGTACCCCCACATCGGGAATCACTGACTGAATCCCCACATCAGGAATCACTGTGTGTACACCCACATGAGGAATCGCTGACTGAATCCCCACATCGGGAATCACTAACTGTTCCCCCACATCAGGAATCACTGACTGAATCCCCACATCGGGAATCACTGGCTGAACCCCCACATCAGGAATCACTGAGTGTACCCCCACATCGGGAATCACTGACTGAACGCCCACATCGGGAATCAATGACTGAAACCCCACATCAGGAATCACTAAGTGTACATCCACATCAGAAATCAATGACTGAACACCCACATCAGGAATCACTGAGTGTACACCCACATCAGGAATCACTGAGTGTACACCCACATCAGGAATCACTGAGTTTACCCCCACATGAGGAATCGCTGACTGAACCCACACATCAGGAATCACTGACTGTATCCCCACATCGGGCATCACTGACTGTACCCCCACATCTGGAATCACTGAGTGTACCCCACATCGAGAATCATCGAGTGTACCCCCACATCAGGAATCACAGACTGAACCTCCACATCAGGAATCACTGAGTGTACCCCCTCATCAGGAATCACTGACTGAATCCCCACACCGGGAATCAATGACTGAACCCCCACATCAGGAATCACTGACTGAACCCCCACATCAGGAATCACTGGCTGAACCCACACATCAGGAATCACTGAGTGTACCCCCATATCTGGAATCACTGACTGCACGCCCACATCGGGAACCAATTACTGAAACCCCACATCAGGAATCACTAAGTGTACACCCACATCAGGAATCAATGACTGAACCCCCACATCAGGAATCACTGAGTGTACGCCCACATCAGGAATCACTGAGTGTACCCCCACATGAGGAATCGCTGACTGAACCCACACATCAGGAATCACTTACTGTAACCCCACATCGAGAATCACTGACTGTACCCCCACATCTGGAATCACTGAGTGTACCCCACATCGGGAATCATCGAGTGTACCACCACATCAGGAATCACTGACTGTACCCCCACATCGGGAATCACTGACTGAATCCCCACATCAGGAATCACTGTGTGTACACCCACATGAGGAATCACTGACTGAATCCCCACATCGGGAATCACTGACTGTTCCCCCACATCAGGAATCACTGACTGAATCCCCACATCGGGAGTCACTGGCTGAACCCCCACATCAGGAATCACTGAGTGTACCCCCACATCTGGAATCACTGACTGAACGCCCACATCGGGAATCAATGACTGAAACCCCACATCAGGAATCACTAAGTGTACATCCACATCAGGAATCAATGACTGAACCCCCACATCAGGAATCACTGAGTGTACACCCACATCAGGAATCACTGAGTGTACCCCCACATGAGGAATCGCTGACTGAACCCACACATCAGGAATCACTGACTGTATCCCCACATCGGGAATCGCTGACTGTACCCCCACATCTGGAATCACTGAGTGTGCCCCACATCAGGAATCATCGAGTGTACCCCACATACGGAATCACTGACTGTACCCCCACATCTGGAATCACTGACTGAATCCCCACATCAGGAATCACTGACTGTTCCCCCACATCAGGAATCACCGACTGAATCCCCACATCGGGAATCACTGACTGAACCACCAAGTCAGGAATGACTGACTGAACGCCCACATCAGGAATCACTGACTGAACCCCCACATCAGGAATCACTGACTGTACCCCCACATCAGGAATCACTGACTGAAACTCCACATCAGGAATCACTGAGAGTACCCCCACATCAGGAATCACTGAGTGTACCCCCACATGAGGAATCGCTGACTGAACCCACACATCAGGAATCACTGACTGTATCTCCACTTCGGGAATCACTGACTGTACCCCCACATCTGGAATCACTGAGTGTACCCCACATCGGGAATCATCGAGTGTACCCCCACATCAGGAATCACTGACTGTACCCCCACATGGGGAATCACTGACTGAATCCCCACATCAGGAATCACTGTGTGTACACCCACATGAGGAATCGCTGACTGAATCCCCACATCGGGAATCACTAACTGTTCCCCCACATCAGGAATCACTGACTGAATCCCCACATCGGGAATCACTGGCTGAACCCCCACATCAGGAATCACTGAGTGTACCCCCACATCGGGAATCACTGACTGAACGCCCACATCGGGAATCAATGACTGAAACCCCACATCAGGAATCACTAAGTGTACATCCACATCAGAAATCAATGACTGAACACCCACATCAGGAATCACTGAGTGTACACCCACATCAGGAATCACTGAGTGTACACCCACATCAGGAATCACTGAGTTTACCCCCACATGAGGAATCGCTGACTGAACCCACACATCAGGAATCACTGACTGTATTCCCACATCGGGAATCACTGACTGTACCCCCACATCTGGAATCACTGAGTGTACCCCACATCGAGAATCATCGAGTGTACCCCCACATCAGGAATCACAGACTGAACCTCCACATCAGGAATCACTGAGTGTACCCCCTCATCAGGAATCACTGACTGAATCCCCACACCGGGAATCAATGACTGAACCCCCACATCAGGAATCACTGACTGAACCCCCACATCAGGAATCACTGGCTGAACCCACACATCAGGAATCACTGAGTGTACCCCCATATCGGGAATCACTGACTGCACGCCCACATCGGGAACCAATTACTGAAACCCCACATCAGGAATCACTAAGTGTACACCCACATCAGGAATCAATGACTGAACCCCCACATCAGGAATCACTGAGTGTACGCCCACATCAGGAATCACTGAGTGTACCCCCACATGAGGAATCGCTGACTGAACCCACACATCAGGAATCACTTACTGTAACCCCACATCGAGAATCACTGACTGTACCCCCACATCTGGAATCACTGAGTGTACCCCACATCGGGAATCATCGAGTGTATCACCACATCAGGAATCACTGACTGTACCCCCACATCGGGAATCACTGACTGAATCCCCACATCAGGAATCACTGTGTGTACACCCACATGAGGAATCACTGACTGAATCCCCACATCGGGAATCACTGACTGTTCCCCCACATCAGGAATCACTGACTGAATCCCCACATCGGGAGTCACTGGCTGAACCCCCACATCAGGAATCACTGAGTGTACCCCCACATCTGGAATCACTGACTGAACGCCCACATCGGGAATCAATGACTGAAACCCCACATCAGGAATCACTAAGTGTACATCCACATCAGGAATCAATGACTGAACCCCCACATCAGGAATCACTGAGTGTACACCCACATCAGGAATCACTGAGTGTACCCCCACATGAGGAATCGCTGACTGAACCCACACATCAGGAATCACTGACTGTATCCCCACATCGGAAATCGCTGACTGTACCCCCACATCTGGAATCACTGAGTGTGCCCCACATCAGGAATCATCGAGTGTACCCCACATACGGAATCACTGACTGTACCCCCACATCTGGAATCACTGACTGAATCCCCACATCAGGAATCACTGACTGTTCCCCCACATCAGGAATCACCGACTGAATCCCCACATCGGGAATCACTGACTGAACCCCCACATCAGGAATGACTGACTGAACGCCCACATCAGGAATCACTGACTGAACCCCCACATCAGGAATCACTGACTGTACCCCCACATCAGGAATCACTGACTGAACCTCCACATCAGGAATCACTGAGTGTACCCCCACATCAGGAATCACTGACTGAATCCCCACATCGGAAATCAATAACTGAACCCCCACATCAGGGATCACTGGCTGAACCCCCATATCAGGAATCACTGGCTGAACCCAACATCAGGAATCACTGATCGTACCCCCACATCAGGAATCACCGAGTGTACCCCACATCTGGAGCCAGTGACTGAACCCCCACATCAAGAATCACAAAGAGTACACCCACATCAGGAATCACTGACTGAAGCCCCACATTAGGAATCACTGACTGAACCCCCACATCAGGAATCACTGAGCGTACACCCACATCAGGAATCATTGACCGAAACCCCACATCGGGAATCACTGACAGTTGCCCCACATCAGGAATCACTGACTGAATCCCCACATCGGGAATCACTGACTGTACCCCCACATCAGGAATCACTGACTGAATCCCCACAGCGGGAATCACTGAGTGTACCCCCACATCGGGAATCACTGAATGAACGCCCACATCGGGAATCAATGACTGAAACCCCACATCAGGAATCACTGAGTGTACACCCACATCAGGAATCACTGAGTGTACCCCCACATGAGGAATCGCTGACTGAACCCACACATCAGGAATCACTGACTGTATCTCCACTTCGGGAATCACTGACTGTACCCCCACATCTGGAATCACTGAGTGTACCCCACATCGGGAATCATCGAGTGTACCCCCACATCCGGAATCACTGACTGTACCCCCACATCGGGAATCACTGACTGAATCCCCACATCAGGAATCACTGTGTGTACACCCACATGAGGAATCGCTGACTGAATCCCCACATCGGGAATCACTAACTGTTCCCCCACATCAGGAATCACTGACTGAATCCCCACATCGGGAATCACTGGCTGAACTCCCACATCAGGAATCACTGAGTGTACCCCCACATCGGGAATCACTGACTGAACGCCCACATCGGGAATCAATGACTGAAACCCCACATCAGGAATCACTAAGTGTACATCCACATCAGGAATCAATGACTGAACCCCCACATCAGGAATCACTGAGTGTACACCCACATCAGGAATCACTGAGTGTACCCCCACATGAGGAATCGCTGACTGAACCCACACATCAGGAATCACTGACTGTATCCCACATCGGGAATCACTGACTGTACCCCCACATCTGGAATCACTGAGTGTACCCCACATCAGGAATCACTGACTGAATCCCCACATCGGGAATCACTGACTGTACCCCCACATCAGGAATCACTGACTGAATCCCCACATCGGGAATCACTGAGTGTACCCACACATCGGGAATCACTGACTGAACGCCCACATCGGGAATCAATGACTGAAACCCCACATCAGGAATCACTGAGTGTACACCCACATCAGGAATCACTGAGTTTACCCCCACATGAGGAATCGCTGACTGAACCCACACATCAGGAATCACTGACTGTATCCCCACATCGGGAATCACTGACTGTACCCCCACATCTGGAATCACTGAGTGTACCCCACATCGAGAATCATCGAGTGTACCCCCACATCAGGAATCACTGACTGTACCCCCACATCGGGAATCACTGACTGAATCCCCACATCAGGAATCACTGTGTGTACACCCACATGAGGAATCGCTGACTGAATCCCCACATCAGGAATCACCGACTGTTCCCCCACATCAGGAATCACTGACTGAATCCCCACATCGGGAATCACTGGCTGAACCCCCACATCAGGAATCACTGAGTGTACCCCCACATCGGGAATCACTGACTGAACGCCCACATCGGCAATCAATGACTGAAACACCACATCAGGAATCACTAAGTGTACATCCACATCAGGAATCAATGACTGAACCCCCACATCAGGAATCACTGAGTGTACACCCACATCAGGAATCACTGAGTGTACCCCCACATGAGGAATCGCTGACTGAACCCACACATCAGGAATCACTGACTGTATCCCCACATCGGGAATCACTGACTGTACCCCCACATCTGGAATCACTGAGTGTACCCCACATCAGGAATCATCGAGTGTACCCCACATACGGAATCACTGACTGTACCCCCACATCTGGAATCACTGACTGAATCCCCACATCAGGAATCACTGTGTATACACCCATATGAGGAATCACTGACTGAATACCCACATCGAGAATCACTGAATGTTCCCCCACCTCAGGAATCACTGACTGAATCCCCACATCGGGAATCACAGACTGAACCCCCACATCAGGAATGACTGACTGAACGCCCACATCAGGAATCACTGACTGAACCGCCACATCAGGAATCACTGACTGTACCCCCACATCAGGAATCACTGACAGAACCTCCACATCAGGAATCACTGAGTGTACCCCCACATCAGGAATCACTGACTGAATCCCCACATCGGAAATCAATGACTGAACCCCCACATCACGAATCACTGGCTGAACCCCCATATCAGGAATCACTGAGTGTACCTCCACATCAGGAATCACTGAGCATACCCCCACGCCAGGAATCACTGACTGTACCCCCACATCTGGAGCCAGTGACTGAACCCCCACATCAGGAATCACTAAGAGAACACCCACATCAGGAATCACTGAGTGTACACCCACATCAGGAATCACTGACTGAACGCCCACATCGGGAATCACTGACTGAACCTCCACATCAGAAATCACCGAGTGTACCCCCACATCAGGAATCACTGACTGAATCCCCACATCGGAAATCAATGACTGAACCCCCACATCACGAATCACTGGCTGAACCCCCATATCAGGAATCACTGGCTGGAACCCAACATCAGGAATCACTGATCGTACCCCCACATCAGGAATCACCGAGTGTACCCCACATCTGGAGCCAGTGACTGAACCCCCACATCAGGAATCACATAGAGTACACCCACATCAGGAATCACTGACTGAAGCCCCACATTAGGAATCACTGACTGAACCCCCACATCAGGAATCACTGAGCGTACACCCACATCAGGAATCACTGACCGAAACCCCACATCGGGAATCACTGACAGTTGCCCCACATCAGGAATCACTGACTGAACCTCCACATCAGAAATCACCGAGTGTACCCCCACATCAGGAATCACTGACTGAATCCCCACATCGGAAATCAATGACTGAACCCCCACATCACGAATCACTGGCTGAACCCCCATATCAGGAATCACTGGCTGGAACCCAACATCAGGAATCACTGATCGTACCCCCACATCAGGAATCACCGAGTGTACCCCACATCTGGAGCCAGTGACTGAACCCCCACATCAGGAATCACATAGAGTACACCCACATCAGGAATCACTGACTGAAGCCCCACATTAGGAATCACTGACTGAACCCCCACATCAGGAATCACTGAGCGTACACCCACATCAGGAATCACTGACCGAAACCCCACATCGGGAATCACTGACAGTTGCCCCACATCAGGAATCACTGACTGAATCCCCACATCGGGAATCACTGACTGTACCACCACATCAGGAATCACTGACTGAATCCCCACATCGGGAATCACTGAGTGTACCCCCACATCGGGAATCACTGACTGAACGCCCACATCGGGAATCACTGACTGAACCCCCACATCAGGAATCACTGACTGAATCCCCACATCGGGAATCACTGACTGAACCCCCACATCAGGAATCACTGATTGTACCCCCAGATCAGGAATCACTGAGTGTACCCGCACATCAGGAATCACTGACTGTACCCCCACATCAGGAATCACTGACTGAACCTCCACATCAGGAATCACGGAGTGTACCCCCACATCAGGAAGCACTGACTGAATCCCCACATCGGAAATCAATGACTGAACCACCACATCAGGAATCACTGACTGAACGCCCACATCAGGAATCACTGACTGAACCCCCACATCAGGAATCACTGATTGTACCCCCACATCAGGAATCACTGAATGTACCCACACATCAGGAATCACTGACTGAACCCCCACATCAGGAATCACTGAGTGTACCCCCACATCAGGAATCACTGACTGACTCCCCACATCGGGAATCAATGACTGAGACCCCACATCAGGAATCACTGAGTGTACCCCCACATCAGAAATCACTGACTGACTCCCCACATCAGGAATCACTGAGTGTACCCACACATCAGGAATCACTGACTGAACCCCCACATCAGGAATCACTGAGTGTACCTCCACATCAGGAATCACTGAGCATACCCCCACGCCAGGAATCACTGACTGTACCCCCACATCTGGAGCCAGTGACTGAACCCCCACATCAGGAATCACTAAGAGTACACCCACATCAGGAATCACTGAGTGTACACCCACATCAGGAATCACTGACTGAACGCCCACATCGGGAATCAATGACTGAAACCCCACATCAGCAATCACTAAGTGTACACCCACATTGGGAATCACTGACTGAACCCCCGCATCAGGAATCACTGACTGAACCCCCGCATCAGGAATCACTGACTAACCCCCACATCAGGAATCACTGAGTGTACCCCCACATCAGCAATCACTGACTGAACGCCCACATCGGGAATCAATGACTGAAACCCCACATCAGGAATCACTGACTGAATTCCCACATCGGGAATCACTGACTGTAGCCCCACATCAGGAATCACCGAGTGTACATCCACATCAGGAATCACTGAGTGTAGCCCCACATCTGGAATCACTGACTGAACCCACACATCAGGAATCACTGACTGTACCCCCACATCAGGAATCACTGAGTGTACACCCACATCAGGAATCACTGACCGAAACCCCACATTGGGAATCACTGACTGTTTCCCCACATCGGGAATCACTGACTGTACCTCCACATCAGGAATCACTGACTGAATCCCCACATCGGGAATCACTGACTGTACCCCCACATCAGGAATCACTGACTGAATCCCCACATCGGGAATCACTGACTGAACCCCCACGTCAGGAATCACTGATTGCACCCCCACATCAGGAATCACTGAGTGTACCCCCACATCAGGAATAACTGACTGAACGCCCACATCGGAAATCACTGACTGAACCCCCACATCAGGGATCACTGGCTGAACCCCCATATCAGGAATCACTGGCTGAACCCCAACATCAGGAATCACTGATCGAACCCCCACATCAGGAATCACCGAGTGTACCCCACATCTGGAGCCAGTGACTGAACACCCACATCAGGAATCACAAAGAGTACACCCACATCAGGAATCACTGACTGAAGCCCCACATTAGGAATCACTGACTGAACCCCCACATCAGGAATCACTGAGCGTACACCCACATCAGGAATCACTGACCGAAACCCCACATCGGGAATCACTGACAGTTGCCCCACATCAGGAATCACTGACTGAATCCCCACATCGGGAATCACTGACTGTACCCCCACATCAGGAATCACTGACTGAATCCCCACATCGGGAATCACTGAGTGTACCCCCACATCGGGAATCACTGACTGAACACCCACATCGGGAATCAATGACTGAAACCCCATATCAGGAATCACTAAGTGCACATCCACATCAGGAATCAATGACTGAACCCCCACATCAGGAATCACTGAGTGTACACCCACATCAGGAATCACTGAGTGTACCCCCACATGAGGAAACGCTGACTGAACCCACACACCAGGAATCACTGACTGTATCCCCACATCGAGAATCACTGACTGTACCCCTCATCTGGAATCACTGAGTGTACCCCACATCGGGAATCATCGAGTGTACCCCCACATCAGGAATCACTGACTGCACCCCCACATCGGGAATCACTGACTGAATCCCCACATCAGGAATCACTGTGTGTACACCCACATGAGGAATCACTGACTGAATCCCCACATCGGGAATCACTGACTGTTCCTCCACATCAGGAATCACTGACTGAATCCCCACATCGGGAATCACTGGCTGAACCCCCACATCAGGAATCACTGAGTGTACCCCCACATCGGGAATCACTGACTGAACGCCCACATCGGGAATCAATGACTGAAACCCCACATCAGGAATCACTAAGTGTACATCCACATCAGGAATCAATGACTGAACCCCCACATCAGGAATCACTGAGTGTACACCCACATCAGGAATCACTGAGTGTACCCCCACATGAAGAATCGCTGACTGAACCCACACATCAGGAAACACTGATTGTATCCACACATCGGGAATCACTGACTGTACCCCCACATCTGGAATCACTGAGTGTACCCCACATCAGGAATCATCGAGTGTACCCCCCATACGGAATCACTGACTGTACACCCACATCTGGAATCACTGACTGAATCCCCACATCAGGAATCACTGTGTATACACCCATATGAGGAATCACTGACTGAATACCCACATCGAGAATCACTGAATGTTCCCCCACCTCAGGAATCACTGACTGAATCCCCACATCGGGAATCACTGACTGAACCCCCACATCAGGAATGACTGACTGAACGCCCACATCAGGAATCACTGACTGAACCCCCACATCAGGAATCACTGACTGTACCCCCACATCAGGAATCACTGACAGAACCTCCACATCAGGAATCACTGAGTGTACCCCCACATCAGGAATCACTGACTGAATTCCCACATCGGAAATCAATGACTGAACCCCCACATCACGAATCACTGGCTGAACCCCCATATCAGGCATCACTGGCTGGACCCCAACATCAGGAATCACTGATCGTACCCCCACATCAGGAATCACCGAGTGTACCCCACATCTGGAGCCAGTGACTGAACCCCCACATCAGGAATCACAAAGAGTACACCCACATCAGGAATCACTGACTGAAGCCCCACATTAGGAATCACTGACTGAACCCCCACATCAGGAATCACTGAGCGTACACCCACATCAGGAATCACTGACCGAAACCCCACATCGGGAATCACTGACAGTTGCCCCACATCAGGAATCACTGAGTGTACACCCACATCAGGAATCACTGACTGTACCCCCACATCTGGAATCACTGAGTGTACCCCACGTCAGGAATCATCGAGTGTACCCCACATACGGAATCACTGACTGTACCCCCACATCTGGAATCACTGACTGAATCCCCACATCAGGAATCACTGACTGAATCCCCACATCGGGAATCACTGACTGTACCACCACATCAGGAATCACTGACTGAATCCCCACATCGGGAATCACTGAGTGTACCCCCACATCGGGAATCACTGACTGAACGCCCACATCGGGAATCACTGACTGAACCCCCACATCAGGAATCACTGACTGAATCCCCACATCGGGAATCACTGACTGAACCCCCACATCAGGAATCACTGATTGTACCCCCACATCAGGAACCACTGAGTGTACCCGCACATCAGGAATCACTGACTGTACCCCCACATCAGGAATCACTGACTGAACCTCCACATCAGGAATCACGGAGTGTACCCCCACATCAGGAAGCACTGACTGAATCCCCACATCGGAAATCAATGACTGAACCCCCACATCAGGAATCACTGACTGAACGCCCACATCAGGAATCACTGACTGAACCTCCACATCAGGAATCACGGAGTGTACCCCCACATCAGGAAGCACTGACTGAATCCCCACATCGGAAATCACTGACTGTACCCCCACATCAGGAATCACTGACTGTACATCCACATCAGGAATCACTGACTGAATCCCCACATCGGGAATCACTGACTGAACCCCCACATCAGGAATCACTGATTGCACCCCCAAATCGGGAATCAATGACTGAAATTCCACATCAGGAATCACTAAGTGTACACCCACATCGGGAATCACTGACTGAACCCCCACATCAGGAATCACTGACTGAATCCCCACATCGGGAATCACTGACTGAACCCCCACATCAGGAATCACTGATTGTACCCCCACATCAGGAATCACTGAGTGTACCCACACATCAGGAATCACTGACTGAACCCCCACATCAGGAATCACTGAGTGTACCCCCACATCAGGAATCACTGACTGACTCCCCACATCGGGAATCAATGACTGAGACCCCACATCAGGAATCACTGAGTGTACCCCCACATCAGAAATCACTGACTGACTCCCCACATCAGGAATCACTGAGTGTACCCACACATCAGGAATCACTGACTGAACCCCCACATCAGGAATCACTGAGTGTACCTCCACATCAGGAATCACTGAGCATACCCCCACGCCAGGAATCACTGACTGTACCCCCACATCTGGAGCCAGTGACTGAACCCCCACATCAGGAATCACTAAGAGTACACCCACATCAGGAATCACTGAGTGTACACCCACATCAGGAATCACTGACTGAACGCCCACATCGGGAATCAATGACTGAAACCCCACATCAGCAATCACTAAGTGTACACCCACATTGGGAATCACTGACTGAACCCCCGCATTAGGAATCACTGACTGAACCCCCGCATCAGGAATCACTGACTAACCCCCACATCAGGAATCACTGAGTGTACCCCCACATCAGCAATCACTGACTGAACGCCCACATCGGGAATCAATGACTGAAACCCCACATCAGGAATCACTGACTGAATTCCCACATCGGGAATCACTGACTGTAGCCCCACATCAGGAATCACCGAGTGTACATCCACATCAGGAATCACTGAGTGTAGCCCCACATCTGGAATCACTGACTGAACCCACACATCAGGAATCACTGACTGTACCCCCACATCAGGAATCACTGAGTGTACATCCACATCAGGAATCACTGACCGAAACCCCACATTGGGAATCACTGACTGTTTCCCCACATCGGGAATCACTGACTGTACCTCCACATCAGGAATCACTGACTGAATCCCCACATCGGGAATCACTGACTGTACCCCCACATCAGGAATCACTGACTGAATCCCCACATCGGGAATCACTGACTGAACCCCCACGTCAGGAATCACTGATTGCACCCCCACATCAGGAATCACTGAGTGTACCCCCACATCAGGAATAACTGACTGAACGCCCACATCGGAAATCAATGACTGAACCCCCACATCAGGGATCACTGGCTGAACCCCCATATCAGGAATCACTGGCTGAACCCCAACATCAGGAATCACTGATCGAACCCCCACATCAGGAATCACCGAGTGTACCCCACATCTGGAGCCAGTGACTGAACACCCACATCAGGAATCACAAAGAGTACACCCACATCAGGAATCACTGACTGAAGCCCCACATTAGCAATCACTGACTGAACCCCCACATCAGGAATCACTGAGCGTACACCCACATCAGGAATCACTGACCGAAACCCCACATCGGGAATCACTGACAGTTGCCCCACATCAGGAATCACTGACTGAATCCCCACATCGGGAATCACTGACTGTACCCCCACATCAGGAATCACTGACTGAATCCCCACATCGGGAATCACTGAGTGTACCCCCACATCGGGAATCACTGACTGAACACCCACATCGGGAATCAATGACTGAAACCCCCACATCAGGAATCACTAAGTGCACATCCACATCAGGAATCAATGACTGAACCCCCACATCAGGAATCACTGAGTGTACACCCACATCAGGAATCACTGAGTGTACCCCCACATGAGGAAACGCTGACTGAACCCACACACCAGGAATCACTGACTGTATCCCCACATCGAGAATCACTGACTGTACCCCTCATCTGGAATCACTGAGTGTACCCCACATCGGGAATCATCGAGTGTACCCCCACATCAGGAATCACTGACTGCACCCCCACATCGGGAATCACTGACTGAATCCCCACATCAGGAATCACTTTGTGTACACCCACATGAGGAATCACTGACTGAATCCCCACATCGGGAATCACTGACTGTTCCTCCACATCAGGAATCACTGACTGAATCCCCACATCGGGAATCACTGGCTGAACCCCCACATCAGGAATCACTGAGTGTACCCCCACATCGGGAATCACTGACTGAACGCCCACATCGGGAATCAATGACTGAAACCCCACATCAGGAATCACTAAGTGTACATCCACATCAGGAATCAATGACTGAACCCCCACATCAGGAATCACTGAGTGTACACCCACATCAGGAATCACTGAGTGTACCCCCACATGAAGAATCGCTGACTGAACCCACACATCAGGAAACACTGATTGTATCCACACATCGGGAATCACTGACTGTACCCCCACATCTGGAATCACTGAGTGTACCCCACATCAGGAATCATCGAGTGTACCCCCCATACGGAATCACTGACTGTACACCCACATCTGGAATCACTGACTGAATCCCCACATCAGGAATCACTGTGTATACACCCATATGAGGAATCACTGACTGAATACCCACATCGAGAATCACTGAATGTTCCCCCACCTCAGGAATCACTGACTGAATCCCCACATCGGGAATCACTGACTGAACCCCCACATCAGGAATGACTGACTGAACGCCCACATCAGGAATCACTGACTGAACCCCCACATCAGGAATCACTGACTGTACCCCCACATCAGGAATCACTGACAGAACCTCCACATCAGGAATCACTGAGTGTACCCCCACATCAGGAATCACTGACTGAATTCCCACATCGGAAATCAATGACTGAACCCCCACATCACGAATCACTGGCTGAACCCCCATATCAGGCATCACTGGCTGGACCCCAACATCAGGAATCACTGATCGTACCCCCACATCAGGAATCACCGAGTGTACCCCACATCTGGAGCCAGTGACTGAACCCCCACATCAGGAATCACAAAGAGTACACCCACATCAGGAATCACTGACTGAAGCCCCACATTAGGAATCACTGACTGAACCCCCACATCAGGAATCACTGAGCGTACACCCACATCAGGAATCACTGACCGAAACCCCACATCGGGAATCACTGACAGTTGCCCCACATCAGGAATCACTGAGTGTACACCCACATCAGGAATCACTGACTGTACCCCCACATCTGGAATCACTGAGTGTACCCCACGTCAGGAATCATCGAGTGTACCCCACATACGGAATCACTGACTGTACCCCCACATCTGGAATCACTGACTGAATCCCCACATCAGGAATCACTGAGTGTACCCCACATCAAGAATCATCGAGTGTACCCCACATACGGAATCACTGACTGTACCCCCACATTTGGAATCACTGACTGAATCCCCACATCAGGAATCACTGTGTATACACCCACATGAGGAATCACTGACTGAATACCCACATCGAGAATCACTGACTGTTCCCCCACATCGGGAATGACTGACTGAACGCCCACATCAGGAATCACTGACTGAATCCCCACATCAGCAATCACTGACTGTACCCCCACATCAAGAATCACTGACTGCACCCCCACATCGGGAATCACTGACTGAACCCCCACATCAGGAATCACTGATTGCACCCCCACATCGGGAATCAATGACTGAAATCCCACATCAGGAATCACTAAGTGTACACCCACATCGGGAATCACTGACTGAACCCCCACATCAGGAATCACTGACTGAATCCCCACATCGGGAATCACTGACTGAACCCCCACATCAGGAATCACTGATTGTACCGCCACATCAGGAATCACTGAGTGTACCCACACATCAGGAATCACTGACTGTACCCCCACATCAGGAATCACTGACTGAACCTCCACATCAGGAATCACTGAGTGTACCGCCACATCAGGAATCACTGACTGAATCCCCACATCGGAAATCAATGACTGAACCCCCACATCAGGAATCACTGACTGAACGCCCACATCGGGAATCAATGACTGAAACCCCACATCAGGAATCACTAAGTGTACACCCACATCGGGAATCAATGACTGAACCCCCACATCCGGAATCACTGACTGAACCCCCACATCAGGAATCACTGACTGAACCCCCACATCAGGAATCACTGATTGTACCCCCACATCAGGAATCACTGAGTGTACCCCCACATCCGGAATCACCGACTGAACGTCTACATCGGGAATCAATGACTGGAACCCCACATCAGGAATCACTGACTGAACCCCCACATTGGATATCACTGACTGTACCCCCACATCAGGAATCACTGAGTGTACATCCACATCAGGAATCACTGACTGAATCCCCACATCGGGAATCACTGACTGAACCCCCACATCAGGAATCACTTATTGCACTCCCACATCGGGAATCAATGACTGAAATTCCACATCAGGAATCACTAAGTGTACACCCACATCGGGAATCTCTGACTGAACCCCCACATCAGGAATCACTGACTGAATCCCCACATCGGGAATCACTGACTGAACCCCCAAATCAGGAATCACTGAGTGTACTCCCACATCAGGAATCACTGACTGACTCCCCACATCGGGAATCAATGACTGAGACCCCACATCAGGAATCACTGAGTGTACCCCCACATCAGAAATCACTGACTGAACGCCCACATCGGGAATCAATGACTGAAACCCGACATCAGGAATCACTAAGTGTACACCCACATCGGGAATCAATGACTGAACCCCCATATCCAGAATCACTGACTGAACCCCCACATCAGGAATCACTGACTTAACCCCCACATCAGGAATCACTGATTGTACCCCCACATCAGGAATCACTGAGTGTACCCCCACATCAGGAATCACCGACTGAACGCCTACATCGGGAATCAATGACTGGAACCCCACATCAGGAATCACTGACTGAATCCCAACATTGGATATCACTGACTGTACCCCCACATCAGGAATCACTGAGTGTACATCCACATCAGGAATCACTGAGTGTAGCCCCACTTCTGGAATCACTGACTGAACCCACACATCAGGAATCACTGACTGTATCACCACATCAGGAATCATTGAGTGTACCACCACATCGGGAATCATCGAGTGTACCCCCACATCAGGAATCACTGACTGTACCCACGCATCAGGAATCACTGACTGAACCCCCACATCAGGAATCACTGAGTGTACCCCCACATCAGGAATCACTGACTGACTCCCCACATCGGGAATCAATGACTGAACCCCCACATCAGGAATCACTGACTGACTCCCCACATCAGGAATCATTGAGTGTACCCCCACATTAGGAATCACTGACTGAACCCCCACATCAGGAATCACTGAGTGTACCTCCACATCAGGAATCACTGAGCGTAACCCCACGCCAGAAATCACTGACTGTACCCCCACATCTGGAGCCAGTGACTGAACCCCCACATCAGGAATCACTAAGAGTAGACCCACATCAGGAATCACTGAGTGTACACCCACATCAGGAATCACTGACTGAACGCCCACGTCGGGAATCAATGACTGAAACCCCACATCAGCAATCACTAAGGGTACACCCACATCGGGAATCACTGACTGAACCCCCACATCAGTAATCACTGACTGAATCCCCACATCGGGAATCACTGACTGAACCCCCACATCAGGAATCACTGATTGTACCCCCACATCAGGAATCACTGAGTGTACCCACACATCAGGAATCACTGACTGTACCCCCACATCAGGAATCACTGACTGAACCTCCACATCAGGAATCACTGAGTGTACACCCACATCGGGAATCACTGACTGAACCCCCACATCAGGAATCAATGACTGAATCCCCACATCGGGAATCACTGACTGAACCCCCACATCAGGAATCACTGATTGTACCCCCACATCAGGAATCACTGAGTGTACCCACACATCAGGAATCACTGACTGAACTCCCACATCAGAAATCACTGAGTGTACCCCCACATCAGGAATCACTGACTGACTCCCCACATCGGGAATCAATGACTGAGACCCCACATCAGGAATCACTGAGTGTACCCCCACATCAGAAATCACTGACTGAACGCCCACATCGGGAATCAATGACTGAAACCCCACATCAGGAATCACTAAGTGTACACCCACATCGGGAATCAATGACTGAACCCCCACATCCGGAATCACTGACTGAACCCCCACATCAGGAATCACTGACTGAACCCCCACATCAGGAATCACTGATTGTACCCCCACATCAGGAATCACTTAGTGTACCCCCACATCAGGAATCACCGACTGAACGCCTACATCGGGAATCAATGACTGGAACCCCACATCAGGAATCACTGACTGAATCCCCACATTGGATATCACTGACTGTACCCCCACATCAGGAATCACTGAGTGTACATCCACATCAGGAATCACTGAGTGTAGCCCCACATCTGGAATCACTGACTGAACCCACACATCAGGAATCACTGAATGTATCACCACATCAGGAATCATTGAGTGTACCACCACATCGGGAATCATCGAGTGTACCCCCACATCAGGAATCACTGACTGTACCCACGCATCAGGAATCACTGACTGAACCCCCACATCAGGAATCACTGAGTGTACCCCCACATCAGGAATCACTGACTGACTCCCCCCATCGGGAATCAATGACTGAACCCCCACATCAGGAATCACTGACTGACTCCCCACATCAGGAATCACTGAGTGTACCCCCACATTAGGAATCACTGACTGAACCCCACATCAGGAATCACTGAGTGTACCTCCACATCAGGAATCACTGAGCGTAACCCCACGCCAGGAATCACTGACTGTACCCCCACATCTGGAGCCAGTGACTGAACCCCCACATCAGGAATCACTAAGAGTACACCCACATCAGGAATCACTGAGTGTACACCCACATCAGGAATCACTGACTGAACGCCCACATCGGGAATCAATGACTGAAACCCCACATCAGCAATCACTAAGGGTACACCCACATCGGGAATCACTGACTGAACCCCCACATCAGGAATCACTGACTGAACCCCCACATCAGGAATCACTGACTGAACCCCCACATCAGGAATCACTGACTAACCCCCACATCAGGAATCACTGAGTGTACCCCCACATCAGCAATCACTGACTGAACGCCCACATCGGGAATCAATGACTGAAACCCCACATCAGGAATCACTGACTGAATCCCCACATCGGGAATCACTGACTGTAGCCCCACATCAGGAATCACCGAGTGTACATCCACATCAGGAATCACTGAGTGTAGCGCCACATCTGGAATCACTGACTGAACCCACACATCAGGAATCACTGACTGTACCCCCACATCAGGAATCACTGAGTGTACACCCACATCAGGAATCACTGACCGAAACCCCACATCGGGAATCACTGACTGTTTCCCCACATCGGGAATCACTGACTGTACCCCCACATCAAGAATCACTGACTGAATCCCCACATCGGGAATCACTGACTGAACCCCCACGTCAGGAATCACTGATTGCACCCCCACATCAGGAATCACTGAGTGTACCCCCACATCAGGAATAACTGACTGAACGCCCACATCGGGAATCAATGACTGAAACCCCACATCAGGAATCACGAAGTGTACACCCACATCGGGAATCACTGACTGAACCCCCACATCAGCAATCACTGACTGAACCCCCACATCAGGAACCACTGATTGTACCCCACATCAGGAATCACTGAGTGTACCACAACATCAGGAATCACTGACTGAACGCCCACATCGGGAATCAATGACTGAAACCCCACTTCAGGAATCACTGACTGAATCCCCACATCGGGAATCACTGCCTGTACCCCCACATCAGGAATCACTGACTGAACCCACACATCAGGAATCACTGACTGTATCCCCACCTCGGGAATCACTGACTGTACCCCCACATCTGGAATCACTGAGTGTACCCCACATCAAGAATCATCGAGTGTACCCCACATACGGAATCACTGACTGTACCCCCACATTTGGAATCACTGACTGAATCCCCACATCAGGAATCACTGTGTATACACCCACATGAGGAATCACTGACTGAATACCCACATCGAGAATCACTGACTGTTCCCCCACATCAGGAATCACTGACTGAATCCCCACATCAGGAATCACTGACTGAACCCCCACATCAGGAATGATTGACTGACTCCCCACATCGGGAATCAATGACTGAACCCCCACATCAGGAATCACTGACTGACTCCCCACATCGGGAATCAATGACTGAAACCCCACTTCAGGAATCACTGAGCATACCCCCACGCCAGGATTCACTGACTGCACCCCCACATCTGGAACCAGTGACTGAACCCCCACATCAGGAATCACTAAGAGTGCACCCACATCAGGAATCACTAACTGAACCCTCACATTAGGAATCACTGAATGAATCCCCACATCAGGAATCACTGAGTGTACACCCACATCAGGAATCACTGACTGAATCCCCACATCGGGAATCACTGACTGTTCCCCCACATCAGGAATCACTGACTGAATCCCCACATCAGGAATCACTGATTGTACGAGCACACCAGGAATCACTGAGTGTACCCCCACATCAGGAATCACTGACTGAACGCCCACATCGGGAATCAATGACTGAAACCTCACATCAGGAATCACGAAGGGTACACCAACATCGGGAATCACTGACTGAACCCGCACATCAGGAACCACTGATTGTACCCCACATCAGTAATCACTGAGTGGAACCCCACATCAAGAATCACTGACTGAACGCACACATCGGGAATCAATGACCGAAACCCCACATCGGGAATCACTGACAGTTGCCCCACAACAAGAATCACTGACTGAATCCCCACATCGGGAATCACTGACTGTACCCCCACATCAGGAATCACTGACTGAATCCCCACATCGGGAATCACTGAGTGTACCCCCACATCGAGAATCACTGACTGAACGCCCACATCGAGAATCAATGACTGAAACCCCACATCAGGAATCACTAAGTGTACATCCACATCACGAATCAATGACTGAACCCCCACATCAGGAATCACTGAGTGTACACCCACATCAGGAATCACTGAGTGTACCCCCACATGAGGAATCGCTGACTGAAACCATACACCAGGAATCACTGACTGTATCCCCACATCGGGAATCACTGACTGTAACCCCACATCTGGAATCACTGAGTGTACCCCACATCGGGAATCATCGAGTGTACCCCCACATCAGGAATCACTGACTGTACCCACACATCGGGAATCACTGACTGAATACCCACATCAGGAATCACTATGTGTACACCCACATGAGGAATCACTGACTGAATCCCCACATCGGGAATCACTGACTGTTCCCCCGCATCAGGAATCACTGAGTGTACATCCACATCAGGAATCACTGAGTGTAGCCCCACATCTGGAATCACTGACTGAACCCACACATCAGGAATCACTGACTGTATCACCACATCAGGAATCATTGAGTGTACCACCACATCGGGAATCATCGAGTGTACCCCCACATCAGGAATCACTGACTGTACCCACGCATCAGGAATCACTGACTGAACCCCCACATCAGGAATCACTGAGTGTACCCCCACATCAGGAATCACTGACTGACTCCCCACATCGGGAATCAATGACTGAACCCCCACATCAGGAATCACTGACTGACTCCCCACATCAGGAATCACTGAGTGTACCCCCACATTAGGAATCACTGACTGAACCCCACATCAGGAATCACTGAGTGTACCTCCACATCAGGAATCACTGAGCGTAACCCCACGCCAGGAATCACTGACTGTACCCCCACATCTGGAGCCAGTGACTGAACCCCCACATCAGGAATCACTAAGAGTACACCCACATCAGGAATCACTGAGTGTACACCCACATCAGGAATCACTGACTGAACGCCCACATCGGGAATCAATGACTGAAATCCCACATCAGCAATCACTAAGGGTACACCCACATCGGGAATCACTGACTGAACCCCCACATCAGGAATCACTGACTGAACTCCCACATCAGGAATCACTGACTGAACCCCCACATCAGGAATCACTGACTAACCCCCACATCAGGAATCACTGAGTGTACCCCCACATCAGCAATCACTGACTGAACGCCCACATCGGGAATCAATGACTGAAACCCCACATCAGGAATCACTGACTGAATCCCCACATCAGGAATCACTGACTGTAGCCCCACATCAGGAATCACCGAGTGTACATCCACATCAGGAATCACTGAGTGTAGCCCCACATCTGGAATCACTGACTGAACCCACACATCAGGAATCACTGACTGTACCCCCACATCAGGAATCACTGAGTTTACACCCACATCAGGAATCACTGACCGAAACCCCACATCGGGAATCACTGACTGTTTCCCCACATCGGGAATCACTGACTGTACCCCCACATCAGGAATCACTGACTGAATCCCCACATCGGGAATCACTGACTGAACCCCCACGTCAGGAATCACTGATTGCACCCCCACATCAGGAATCACTGAGTGTACCCCCACATCAGGAATAACTGACTGAACGCCCACATCGGGAATCAATGACTGAAATCCCACATCAGGAATCACTAAATGTCCACCCACATCGGGAATCACTGACTGAACGCCCACATCAGGAATCACTGACTGAATCCACACATCGGGAATCACTGACTGAACCCCCACATCAGGAATCACTGATTGTACCCACACATCAGGAATCACTGAGTGTACCCACACATCAGGAATCACTGACTGAACGCCCACATCGGGAATCAATCACTGAAACCCCACATCAGGAATCACGAAGTGTACACCCACATCGGGAATCACTGACTGAACCCCCACATCAGCAATCACTGACTGAACCCCCACATCAGGAACCACTGATTGTACCCCACATCAGGAATCACTGAGTGTACCACAACATCAGGAATCACTGACTGAACGCCCACATCGGGAATCAATGACTGAAACCCCACATCAGGAATCACTGCCTGTACCCCCACATCAGGAATCACTGACTGAACCCACACATCAGGAATCACTGACTGTATCCCCACATCGGGAATCACTGACTGTACCCCCACATCTGGAATCACTGAGTGTACCCCACATCAAGAATCATCGAGTGTACCCCACATACGGAATCACTGACTGTACCCCCACATCTGGAATCACTGACTGAATCCCCACATCAGGAATCACTGTGTATACACCCACATGAGGAATCACTGACTGAATACGCACATCGAGAATCACTGACTGTTCCCCCACATCAGGAATCACTGACTGAATCCCCACATCGGGAATCACTGACTGAACCCCCACATCAGGAATGATTGACTGATTCCCCACATCGGGAATCAATGACTGAACCCCCACATCAGGAATCACTGACTGACTCCCCACATCGGGAATCAATGACTGAAACCCCACATCAGGAATCACTGAGCATACCCCCACGCCAGGATTCACTGACTGCACCCCCACATCTGGAACCAGTGACTGAACCCCCACATCAGGAATCACTAAGAGTGCACCCACATCAGGAATCACTGACTGAACCCTCACATTAGGAATCACTGAATGAACCCCCACATCAGGAATCACTGAGTGTACACCCACATCAGGAATCACTGACTGAATCCCCACATCGGGAATCACTGACTGTTCCCCCACATCAGGAATCACTGACTGAATCCCCACATTGGGAATCACTGATTGTACCCCCACATCAGGACTCACTGACTGAATCCTCACATCGGGAATCACTGACTGAACCCCCACATCAGGAATCACTGATTGTACCCACACATCAGGAATCACTGAGTGTACCCACACATCAGGAATCACTGACTGAACGCCCACATCGGGAATCAATGACTGAAATCCCACATCAGGAATCACTAAGTGTCCACCCACACCGGGAATCACTGACTGAACGCCCACATGAGGAATCACTGACTGAATCCACACATCGGGAATCACTGACTGAACCCCCACATCAGGAATCACTGATTGTACCCACACATCAGGAATCACTGAGTGTACCCACACATCAGGAATCACTGACTGAACGCCCACATCGGGAATCAATGACTGAAACCCCACATCAGGAATCACTGAGTGTACCCCACATCAGGAATCACTGACTGAACGCCCACATCGGGAATCAATGACTGAAACCCCACATCAGGAATCACTGACTGAATCCCCACATCGGGAATCACTGAGTGTAACCCCACATCAGGAATCACTGAGTGTACATCCACATCAGGAATCATTAACTTTACCACCACATCGGGAATCATCGAGTGTACCCCCACATCAGGAATCACTGACTGTACCCCCACATCAGGAATCACTGACTGAACCCCCACATCAGGAATCACTGACTGAACTCCCACATCAGGAATCACTGACTGAACCCCCACATCAGGAATCACTGACTAACCCCCACATCAGGAATCACTGAGTGTACCCCCACATCAGCAATCACTGACTGAACGCCCACATCGGGAATCAATGACTGAAACCCCACATCAGGAATCACTGACTGAATCCCCACATCGGGAATCACTGACTGTAGCCCCACATCAGGAATCACCGAGTGTACATCCACATCAGGAATCACTGAGTGTAGCCCCACATCTGGAATCACTGACTGAACCCACACATCAGGAATCACTGACTGTACCCCCACATCAGGAATCACTGAGTTTACACCCACATCAGGAATCACTGACCGAAACCCCACATCGGGAATCACTGACTGTTTCCCCACATCGGGAATCACTGACTGTACCCCCACATCAGGAATCACTGACTGAATCCCCACATCGGGAATCACTGACTGAACCCCCACGTCAGGAATCACTGATTGCACCCCCACATCAGGAATCACTGAGTGTACCCCCACATCAGGAATAACTGACTGAACGCCCACATCGGGAATCAATGACTGAAATCCCACATCAGGAATCACTAAATGTCCACCCACATCGGGAATCACTGACTGAACGCCCACATCAGGAATCACTGACTGAATCCACACATCGGGAATCACTGACTGAACCCCCACATCAGGAATCACTGATTGTACCCACACATCAGGAATCACTGAGTGTACCCACACATCAGGAATCACTGACTGAACGCCCACATCGGGAATCAATCACTGAAACCCCACATCAGGAATCACGAAGTGTACACCCACATCGGGAATCACTGACTGAACCCCCACATCAGCAATCACTGACTGAACCCCCACATCAGGAACCACTGATTGTACCCCACATCAGGAATCACTGAGTGTACCACAACATCAGGAATCACTGACTGAACGCCCACATCGGGAATCAATGACTGAAACCCCACATCAGGAATCACTGCCTGTACCCCCACATCAGGAATCACTGACTGAACCCACACATCAGGAATCACTGACTGTATCCCCACATCGGGAATCACTGACTGTACCCCCACATCTGGAATCACTGAGTGTACCCCACATCAAGAATCATCGAGTGTACCCCACATACGGAATCACTGACTGTACCCCCACATTTGGAATCACTGACTGAATCCCCACATCAGGAATCACTGTGTATACACCCACATGAGGAATCACTGACTGAATACCCACATCGAGAATCACTGACTGTTCCCCCACATCAGGAATCACTGACTGAATCCCCACATCGGGAATCACTGACTGAACCCCCACATCAGGAATGATTGACTGATTCCCCACATCGGGAATCAATGACTGAACCCCCACATCAGGAATCACTGACTGACTCCCCACATCGGGAATCAATGACTGAAACCCCACATCAGGAATCACTGAGCATACCCCCACGCCAGGATTCACTGACTGCACCCCCACATCTGGAACCAGTGACTGAACCCCCACATCAGGAATCACTAAGAGTGCACGCACATCAGGAATCACTGACTGAACCCTCACATTAGGAATCACTGAATGAACCCCCACATCAGGAATCACTGAGTGTACACCCACATCAGGAATCACTGACTGAATCCCCACATCGGGAATCACTGACTGTTCCCCCACATCAGGAATCACTGACTGAATCCCCACATCGGGAATCACTGATTGTACCCCCACATCAGGACTCACTGACTGAATCCTCACATCGGGAATCACTGACTGAACCCCCACATCAGGAATCACTGATTGTACCCACACATCAGGAATCACTGAGTGTACCCACACATCAGGATTCACTGACTGAACGCCCACATCGGGAATCAATGACTGAAATCCCACATCAGGAATCACTAAGTGTCCACCCACATCGGGAATCACTGACTGAACGCCCACATGAGGAATCACTGACTGAATCCACACATCGGGAATCACTGACTGAACCCCCACATCAGGAATCACTGATTGTACCCACACATCAGGAATCACTGAGTGTACCCACACATCAGGAATCACTGACTGAACGCCCACATCGGGAATCAATGACTGAAACCCCACATCAGGAATCACTGAGTGTACCCCACATCAGGAATCACTGACTGAACGCCCACATCGGGAATCAATGACTGAAACCCCACATCAGGAATCACTGACTGAATCCCCACATCGGGAATCACTGAGTGTAACCCCACATCAGGAATCACTGAGTGTACATCCACATCAGGAATCATTAACTTTACCACCACATCGGGAATCATCGAGTGTACCCCCACATCAGGAATCACTGACTGTACCCCCACATCAGGAATCACTGACTGAACCCCCACATCAGGAATCACTGACTGAACCCCCACATCAGGAATCACTGACAGATTCCCCACATCGGGAATCAATGACTGAAACCCCACATCAGGAATCACTGAGCATACCCCCACGCCAGGATTCACTGACTGCACCCCCACATCTGGAGCCAGTGGCTGAACCCCCACATCAGGAATCACTAAGAGTGCACCCACATCAGGAATCACTGACTGAACCCCCACATTAGGAATCACTGACTGAACCCCCATATCAGGAATCACTGAGTGTACACCCACATCAGGAATCACTGACTGAATCCCCACATCGCGAATCACTGACTGTTCCCCCACATCAGGAATCACTGACTGAATCCCCACATCGGGAATCACTGATTGTACCCCCACATCAGGACTCACTGACTGAATCCTCACATCGGGAATCACTGACTGAACCCCCACATCAGGAATCACTGATTGTACGCCCACACCAGGAATCACTGAGTGTACCCCCACATCAGGAATCACTGACTGAACGCCCACATCGGGAATCGATGACTGAAATCCCACATCAGTAATCACTGAGTGTACACGGACATCGGGAATCACCGAGTGTACCCCCACGTCAGGAATCACTGACTGTACCCCCACATCAGGAATCACAGACTGAACCTCCACATCAGGAATCACTGACTGTACCCCCACATCAGGAATCACTGACTGAATCCCCACATCCGGAATCAATGACTGAACCCCCACATCAGGAATCACTGACTGAACCGCCGCATCAGGAATCACTGGCTGAACCCCCACATCAGGAATCACTGAGTGTACCCCCATATCGGGAATCACTGACTGCACGCCCACATCGGGAATCAAGGACTGAAACCCCACATCGGGAATCACTGAGTGTACCCCCACAAGAGGAATCGCTGACTGAACCCACACATCAGGAATCACTGACTGTACCCCCACATCGAGAATCACTGACTGTACCCCCACATCTGGAATCACTGAGTGTACCCCACATCGTGAATAATCGAGTGTACCCCCACATCAGGAATCACTGACTGTACCCCCACATCGGGAATCACTGACTGAATCCCCACATCAGGAATCACTGTGTGTACACCCACAAGAGGAATCACTGACTGAATCCCCACATCGGGAATCACTGACTGTTCATCCACATCGGGAATCACTGACTGAATCCCCACATCGGGAATCACTGGCTGAACCCCCACATCAGGAATCACTGAGTGTACCCCCACATCGGGAATCACTGACTGAACGCCCACATCAGGAATCAATGACTGAAACCCCACATCAGGAATCACTAAATGTACATCCACATCAGGAATCAATGACTGAACCACAACATCAGGAATCACTGAGTGTACACCCACATCAGGAATCACTGAGTGTACCCCCACATGAGGAATCGCTGACTGAACCCACACATCAGGAATCACTGACTGTATCCCCACATCGGAATCACTGACTGTACCCCCACATCTGGAATCACTGAATGTATCCCACATGAGGAATCATCGAGTGTACCCCACATACAGAATCACTGACTGTACCCCCACATCTGGAATCACTGACTGAATTCCCACATCAGGAATCACTGTGTATACACCCACATGATGAATCACTGACTGTACCCCCACATCTGGAATCACTGACTGAATACCAACATCGAGAATCACTGATTGTTCCCCCACATCAGGAATCACTGACTGAATCCCCACATCGGGAATCACTGACTGAACCCCCACATCAGGAATGACTGACTGAACGCCCACATCAGGAATCACTGACTGAACCCCCACAACAGGAATCACTGACTGTACCCCCACATCAGGAATCACTGACTGACCCTCCACATCAGGAATCACTGAGTGTACCCCCACATCAGGAATCACTGACTGAATCCCCACATCGGAAATCAATGACTGAACCCCACATCAGGAATCACTGGCTGAACCCCAACATCAGGAATCACTGATCGTACCCCCACATCAAGAATCACCGAGTGTACCCCCACATCTGGAGGCAGTGACTGAAACCCCACATCAGGAATCACAAAGAGTGCACCCACATCAGGAATCACTGACAGAAGCCCCACATTAGGAATCACTGACGGAACCCCCACATCAGGAATCACTGAGTGTACACCCACATCAGGAATCACTGACCGAAAACCCACCTCGGGAATCACTGACAGTTTCCCCACATGAGGAATCACTGACTGAATCCCCACATCGGTAATCACTGACTGTACCCCCACATCAGGAATCACTGACTGAATCCCCACATCGGTAATCACTGACTGTACCCCCACATCAGGAATCACTGATTGCACCCCCACATCAGGAATCAATGACTGAAATCCCACATCAGGAATCACTAAGTGTACACCCACATCGGGAATCACTGACTGAACCCCCACATCAGGAATCACTGAATGAATCCCCACATCAGGAATCACTGACTGAACCCCCACATCAGGAATCACTGATTGTACCCCCACATCAGGAATCACTGGGTGTACGCTCACATCAGGAATCACTGACTGAATCCCCACATCGGTAATCACTGACTGTACCCCCACATCAGGAATCACTGACTGAATCCCCACATTGGTAATCACTGACTGTACCCCCACATCAGGAATCACTGATTGCACCCCCACATCGGGAATCAATGACTGAAACCTCACATCAGGAATCACGAAGTGTACACCCACATCGGGAATCACTGACTGAACCCCCACATCAGGAATCACTGACTGAACCCCCACATCAAGAACCACTGATTGTACCCCACATCAGGAATCACTGAGTGTAACCCCACATCAAGAATCACTGACTGAACGCCCACATCGGGAATCAATGACTGAAACCCCACATCAGGAATCACTGACTGAATCCCCACATCGGGAATCGCTGACTGTACCCCCACATCAGGAATCACTGAGTGTACATCCACATCAGGAATCATTGAGTGTACCACCACATCGGGAATCATCGAGTGTACCCCCACATCAGGAATCACTGACTGTACCCCCACATCAGGTGTCACTGACTGAACCCCCACATCAGGAATCGCTGAGTGTACCCTCACATCAGGAATCACTGACTGATTCCCCACATCGGGAATCATCGAATGTACCCCCACATCAGGAATCACTGACTGTACCCCCACATCTGGAGCCAGTGACTGACCCCCACATCAGGAATCACTAAGAGTACACCCACATCAGGAATCACTGGCTGAACCCCCACATTAGGAATCACTGACTGAACCCCCACACCAGGAATCACTGAGTGTACACCCACATCAGGAATCACTGACTGAATCCCCACATCGGGAATCACTGACTGAACGCCCACATCGGGAATCAATGACTGAAACCCCACATCAGGAATCACTAAGTGTACACCCACATCGGGAATCACTGAGTGTAGCCCCACATCAGGAATCACTGACTGAACCCCCACATCAGGAATCACTGACTGAACCCCCACATCAGGAAACACTGATTGTACCCCCACATCAGGAATCACTGAGTGTACCTCCACATCAGGAATCACTGACTGAACGCCTACATCGGGAATCAATTTCTGAAACCCCACATCAGGAATCACTGAATGAATCCCCACATTGGGAATCACTGACTGTACCCCCACATCAGGAATCACTGAGAGTACATCCACATCAGGAATCACTGAGTGTAGCCCCACATCTGGAATCACTGACTGAACCCACACATCAGGAATCACTGACTGTATCACCACATCAGGAATCATTGACTGAACCCCCACATCAGGAATCACTGAGTGTACCCCCACATCAGGAATCACTGACTGACTCCCCACCTCGGGAATCAATGACTGAACCCCCACATCAGGAAACACTGACTGACTCCCACATCAGGAATCACTGAGTGTACCCCCACATTAGGAATCACTGACTGAACCCCCACATCAGGAATCACTGAGTGTACACCCACATCAGGAATCACTGACTGAATCCCCACATCGGGAATCACTGACTGAACGCCACATCGGGAATCATTGACTGGAACCCGACATCAGGAATCACTAAGTGTACACCCACATCGGGAATCACTGACTGAACCCCCACATCGGGAATCACTGACTGAACCCCCACATCAGGAATCACTGACTGAACCCCCACATCAGTAATCACTTATTGTACCCCCACATCAGGAATCACTGACTGAACCCCCACATCAAGAACCACTGATTGTACCCCACATCAGGAATCACTGAGTGTAACCCCACATCAAGAATCACTGACTGTACCCCCACATCAGGAATCACTGAGTGTACATCCACATCAGGAATCATTGAGTGTACCACCACATCGGGAATCATCGAGTGTTCCCCCACATCAGGAATTACTGACTGTACCCCCACATCAGGTATCACTGACTGAACCCCCACATCAGGAATCACTGAGTGTACCCCCACATCAGGAATAACTGACTGACTCCCCACATCGGGAATCAATGACTGAACCCCCACATCAGGAATCACTGACTGACTCCCCACATCGGGAATCAATGACTGAAACCCCACATCAGGAATCACTGAGCTTACCCCCACACCAGGAATCACAGACTGTACCCCCACATTTGGAGCCAGTGACTGAACCCCCACATCAGGAATCACTAAGAGTACACCCACATCAGGAATCACTGGCTGAATCCCCACATTAGGAATCACTGACTGAACCCCCACATCAGGAATCACTGAGTTTACACCCACATCAGGAATCACTGAGTGTACCCCCACATCAGGAATCACTGACTGAACGCCCACATCGCGAATCCATGACTGAAACCCAACATCAGGAATCACTGACTGAATCCCCACATCGGGAATCGCTGACTGTACCCCCACATCAGGAATCACTGAGTGTACATCTACATCAGGAATCATTGAGTGTACCACCACATCGGGAATCATCGAGTGTACCCCCACATCAGGAATCACTGACTGTACCCCCACATCAGGTGTTACCGACTGAACCCCCACATCATGAATCAATGACTGAACCCCCACATCAGGAATCACTGACTGACTCCCCTCCTCGGGAATCAATGACTGAAACCCCACATCAGGAATCACTGAGAGTACCCCCACGCCAGGAATCACTGATGTACCCCCACATCTGGAGCCAGTGACTGAACCCCCACATCAGGAATCACTAAGAGTACACCCACATCAGGAATCAATGGCTGAAACCCCACATTAGGAATCACTGACTGAACCCCCACATCAGGAATCACTGAGTGTACACCCACATCAGGAATCACTGACTGAAACCCCGCATCGGGAATCACTGATTGTTTACCCACATCGGGAATCACTGACTGAACGTCCACATCGGGAATCAATGACTGAAACCCCACATCAGGAATCACGAAGTGTACACCCACATCGGGAATCACTGAGTGTAGCCCCACATCAGGAATCACTGACTGAACCCCCACATCAGGAATCACTGACTGAACCCGCACATCAGGAATCACTGACTGAACCCCCACATCAGGAATCACTGAATGTACCCCCACATCAGGAATCACTGAGTGCACCCCCACATCGGGAATCACTGACTGAACGCCCACATCAGGAATCAATGACTGAAACCCCACATCAGGAATCACTAAATGTACATCCACATCAGGAATCAATGACTGAACCACAACATCAGGAATCACTGAGTGTACACCCACATCAGGAATCACTGAGTGTACCCCCACATGAGGAATCGCTGACTGAACCCACACATCAGGAATCACTGACTGTATCCCCACATCGGAATCACTGACTGTACCCCCACATCTGGAATCACTGAATGTATCCCACATGAGGAATCATCGAGTGTACCCCACATACAGAATCACTGACTGTACCCCCACATCTGGAATCACTGACTGAATTCCCACATCAGGAATCACTGTGTATACACCCACATGATGAATCACTGACTGTACCCCCACATCTGGAATCACTGACTGAATACCAACATCGAGAATCACTGATTGTTCCCCCACATCAGGAATCACTGACTGAATCCCCACATCGGGAATCACTGACTGAACCCCCACATCAGGAATGACTGACTGAACGCCCACATCAGGAATCACTGACTGAACCCCCACAACAGGAATCACTGACTGTACCCCCACATCAGGAATCACTGACTGACCCTCCACATCAGGAATCACTGAGTGTACCCCCACATCAGGAATCACTGACTGAATCCCCACATCGGAAATCAATGACTGAACCCCACATCAGGAATCACTGGCTGAACCCCAACATCAGGAATCACTGATCGTACCCCCACATCAAGAATCACCGAGTGTACCCCCACATCTGGAGCCAGTGACTGAAACCCCACATCAGGAATCACAAAGAGTACACCCACATCAGGAATCACTGACAGAAGCCCCACATTAGGAATCACTGACGGAACCCCCACATCAGGAATCACTGAGTGTACACCCACATCAGGAATCACTGACCGAAAACCCACCTCGGGAATCACTGACAGTTTCCCCACATGAGGAATCACTGACTGAATCCCCACATCGGTAATCACTGACTGTACCCCCACATCAGGAATCACTGACTGAATCCCCACATCGGTAATCACTGACTGTACCCCCACATCAGGAATCACTGATTGCACCCCCACATCGGGAATCAATGACTGAAATCCCACATCAGGAATCACTAAGTGTACACCCACATCGGGAATCACTGACTGAACCCCCACATCAGGAATCACTGAATGAATCCCCACATCAGGAATCACTGACTGAACCCCCACATCAGGAATCACTGATTGTACCCCCACATCAGGAATCACTGGGTGTACGCTCACATCAGGAATCACTGACTGAATCCCCACATCGGTAATCACTGACTGTACCCCCACATCAGGAATCACTGACTGAATCCCCACATTGGTAATCACTGACTGTACCCCCACATCAGGAATCACTGATTGCACCCCCACATCGGGAATCAATGACTGAAACCTCACATCAGGAATCACGAAGTGTACACCCACATCGGGAATCACTGACTGAACCCCCACATCAGGAATCACTGACTGAACCCCCACATCAAGAACCACTGATTGTACCCCACATCAGGAATCACTGAGTGTAACCCCACATCAAGAATCACTGACTGAACGCCCACATCGGGAATCAATGACTGAAACCCCACATCAGGAATCACTGACTGAATCCCCACATCGGGAATAGCTGACTGTACCCCCACATCAGGAATCACTGAGTGTACATCCACATCAGGAATCATTGAGTGTACCACCACATCGGGAATCATCGAGTGTACCCCCACATCAGGAATCACTGACTGTACCCCCACATCAGGTGTCACTGACTGAACCCCCACATCAGGAATCGCTGAGTGTACCCTCACATCAGGAATCACTGACTGATTCCCCACATCGGGAATCATCGAATGTACCCCCACATCAGGAATCACTGACTGTACCCCCACATCTGGAGCCAGTGACTGACCCCCACATCAGGAATCACTAAGAGTACACCCACATCAGGAATCACTGGCTGAACCCCCACATTAGGAATCACTGACTGAACCCCCACACCAGGAATCACTGAGTGTACACCCACATCAGGAATCACTGACTGAATCCCCACATCGGGAATCACTGACTGAACGCCCACATCGGGAATCAATGACTGAAACCCCACATCAGGAATCACTAAGTGTACACCCACATCGGGAATCACTGAGTGTAGCCCCACATCAGGAATCACTGACTGAACCCCCACATCAGGAATCACTGACTGAACCCCCACATCAGGAAACACTGATTGTACCCCCACATCAGGAATCACTGAGTGTACCTCCACATCAGGAATCACTGACTGAACGCCTACATCGGGAATCAATTTCTGAAACCCCACATCAGGAATCACTGAATGAATCCCCACATTGGGAATCACTGACTGTACCCCCACATCAGGAATCACTGAGAGAACATCCACATCAGGAATCACTGAGTGTAGCCCCACATCTGGAATCACTGACTGAACCCACATATCAGGAATCACTGACTGTATCACCACATCAGGAATCATTGACTGAACCCCCACATCAGGAATCACTGAGTGTACCCCCACATCAGGAATCACTGACTGACTCCCCACCTCGGGAATCAATGACTGAACCCCCACATCAGGAAACACTGACTGACTCCCACATCAGGAATCACTGAGTGTACCCCCACATTAGGAATCACTGACTGAACCCCCACATCAGGAATCACTGAGTGTACACCCACATCAGGAATCACTGACTGAATCCCCACATCGGGAATCACTGACTGAACGCCACATCGGGAATCATTGACTGGAACCCGACATCAGGAATCACTAAGTGTACACCCACATCGGGAATCACTGACTGAACCCCCACATCAGGAATCACTGACTGAACCCCCACATCAAGAACCACTGATTGTACCCCACATCAGGAATCACTGAGTGTAACCCCACATCAAGAATCACTGACTGAACGCCCACATCGGGAATCAATGACTGAAACCCCACATCAGGAATCACTGACTGAATCCCCACATCGGGAATCGCTGACTGTACCCCCACATCAGGAATCACTGAGTGTACATCCACATCAGGAATCATTGAGTGTACCACCACATCGGGAATCATCGAGTGTACCCCCACATCAGGAATCACTGACTGTACCCCCACATCAGGTGTCACTGACTGAACCCCCACATCAGGAATCGCTGAGTGTACCCTCACATCAGGAATCACTGACTGATTCCCCACATCGGGAATCATCGAATGTACCCCCACATCAGGAATCACTGACTGTACCCCCACATCTGGAGCCAGTGACTGACCCCCACATCAGGAATCACTAAGAGTACACCCACATCAGGAATCACTGGCTGAACCCCCACATTAGGAATCACTGACTGAACCCCCACACCAGGAATCACTGAGTGTACACCCACATCAGGAATCACTGACTGAATCCCCACATCGGGAATCACTGACTGAACGCCCACATCGGGAATCAATGACTGAAACCCCACATCAGGAATCACTAAGTGTACACCCACATCGGGAATCACTGAGTGTAGCCCCACATCAGGAATCACTGACTGAACCCCCACATCAGGAATCACTGACTGAACCCCCACATCAGGAAACACTGATTGTACCCCCACATCAGGAATCACTGAGTGTACCTCCACATCAGGAATCACTGACTGAACGCCTACATCGGGAATCAATTTCTGAAACCCCACATCAGGAATCACTGAATGAATCCCCACATTGGGAATCACTGACTGTACCCCCACATCAGGAATCACTGAGAGTACATCCACATCAGGAATCACTGAGTGTAGCCCCACATCTGGAATCACTGACTGAACCCACACATCAGGAATCACTGACTGTATCACCACATCAGGAATCATTGACTGAACCCCCACATCAGGAATCACTGAGTGTACCCCCACATCAGGAATCACTGACTGACTCCCCACCTCGGGAATCAATGACTGAACCCCCACATCAGGAAACACTGACTGACTCCCACATCAGGAATCACTGAGTGTACCCCCACATTAGGAATCACTGACTGAACCCCCACATCAGGAATCACTGAGTGTACACCCACATCAGGAATCACTGACTGAATCCCCACATCGGGAATCACTGACTGAACGCCACATCGGGAATCATTGACTGGAACCCGACATCAGGAATCACTAAGTGTACACCCACATCGGGAATCACTGACTGAACCCCCACATCGGGAATCACTGACTGAACCCCCACATCAGGAATCACTGACTGAACCCCCACATCAGTAATCACTTATTGTACCCCCACATCAGGAATCACTGACTGAACCCCCACATCAAGAACCACTGATTGTACCCCACATCAGGAATCACTGAGTGTAACCCCACATCAAGAATCACTGACTGTACCCCCACATCAGGAATCACTGAGTGTACATCCACATCAGGAATCATTGAGTGTACCACCACATCGGGAATCATCGAGTGTTCCCCCACATCAGGAATTACTGACTGTACCCCCACATCAGGTATCACTGACTGAACCCCCACATCAGGAATCACTGAGTGTACCCCCACATCAGGAATAACTGACTGACTCCCCACATCGGGAATCAATGACTGAACCCCCACATCAGGAATCACTGACTGACTCCCCACATCGGGAATCAATGACTGAAACCCCACATCAGGAATCACTGAGCTTACCCCCACACCAGGAATCACAGACTGTACCCCCACATTTGGAGCCAGTGACTGAACCCCCACATCAGGAATCACTAAGAGTACACCCACATCAGGAATCACTGGCTGAATCCCCACATTAGGAATCACTGACTGAACCCCCACATCAGGAATCACTGAGTTTACACCCACATCAGGAATCACTGAGTGTACCCCCACATCAGGAATCACTGACTGAACGCCCACATCGCGAATCCATGACTGAAACCCAACATCAGGAATCACTGACTGAATCCCCACATCGGGAATCGCTGACTGTACCCCCACATCAGGAATCACTGAGTGTACATCTACATCAGGAATCATTGAGTGTACCACCACATCGGGAATCATCGAGTGTACCCCCACATCAGGAATCACTGACTGTACCCCCACATCAGGTGTTACCGACTGAACCCCCACATCATGAATCAATGACTGAACCCCCACATCAGGAATCACTGACTGACTCCCCTCCTCGGGAATCAATGACTGAAACCCCACATCAGGAATCACTGAGAGTACCCCCACGCAAGGAATCACTGATGTACCCCCACATCTGGAGCCAGTGACTGAACCCCCACATCAGGAATCACTAAGAGTACACCCACATCAGGAATCAATGGCTGAAACCCCACATTAGGAATCACTGACTGAACCCCCACATCAGGAATCACTGAGTGTACACCCACATCAGGAATCACTGACTGAAACCCCGCATCGGGAATCACTGATTGTTTACCCACATCGGGAATCACTGACTGAACGTCCACATCGGGAATCAATGACTGAAACCCCACATCAGGAATCACGAAGTGTACACCCACATCGGGAATCACTGAGTGTAGCCCCACATCAGGAATCACTGACTGAACCCCCACATCAGGAATCACTGACTGAACCCGCACATCAGGAATCACTGACTGAACCCCCACATCAGGAATCACTGAATGTACCCCCACATCAGGAATCACTGAGTGCACCCCCACATCGGGAATCACTGACTGAACGCCCACATCAGGAATCAATGACTGAAACCCCACATCAGGAATCACTAAATGTACATCCACATCAGGAATCAATGACTGAACCACAACATCAGGAATCACTGAGTGTACACCCACATCAGGAATCACTGAGTGTACCCCCACATGAGGAATCGCTGACTGAACCCACACATCAGGAATCACTGACTGTATCCCCACATCGGAATCACTGACTGTACCCCCACATCTGGAATCACTGAATGTATCCCACATGAGGAATCATCGAGTGTACCCCACATACAGAATCACTGACTGTACCCCCACATCTGGAATCACTGACTGAATTCCCACATCAGGAATCACTGTGTATACACCCACATGATGAATCACTGACTGTACCCCCACATCTGGAATCACTGACTGAATACCAACATCGAGAATCACTGATTGTTCCCCCACATCAGGAATCACTGACTGAATCCCCACATCGGGAATCACTGACTGAACCCCCACATCAGGAATGACTGACTGAACGCCCACATCAGGAATCACTGACTGAACCCCCACAACAGGAATCACTGACTGTACCCCCACATCAGGAATCACTGACTGACCCTCCACATCAGGAATCACTGAGTGTACCCCCACATCAGGAATCACTGACTGAATCCCCACATCGGAAATCAATGACTGAACCCCACATCAGGAATCACTGGCTGAACCCCAACATCAGGAATCACTGATCGTACCCCCACATCAAGAATCACCGAGTGTACCCCCACATCTGGAGCCAGTGACTGAAACCCCACATCAGGAATCACAAAGAGTACACCCACATCAGGAATCACTGACAGAAGCCCCACATTAGGAATCACTGACGGAACCCCCACATCAGGAATCACTGAGTGTACACCCACATCAGGAATCACTGACCGAAAACCCACCTCGGGAATCACTGACAGTTTCCCCACATGAGGAATCACTGACTGAATCCCCACATCGGTAATCACTGACTGTACCCCCACATCAGGAATCACTGACTGAATCCCCACATCGGTAATCACTGACTGTACCCCCACATCAGGAATCACTGATTGCACCCCCACATCGGGAATCAATGACTGAAATCCCACATCAGGAATCACTAAGTGTACACCCACATCGGGAATCACTGACTGAACCCCCACATCAGGAATCACTGAATGAATCCCCACATCAGGAATCACTGACTGAACCCCCACATCAGGAATCACTGATTGTACCCCCACATCAGGAATCACTGGGTGTACGCTCACATCAGGAATCACTGACTGAATCCCCACATCGGTAATCACTGACTGTACCCCCACATCAGGAATCACTGACTGAATCCCCACATTGGTAATCACTGACTGTACCCCCACATCAGGAATCACTGATTGCACCCCCACATCGGGAATCAATGACTGAAACCTCACATCAGGAATCACGAAGTGTACACCCACATCGGGAATCACTGACTGAACCCCCACATCAGGAATCACTGACTGAACCCCCACATCAAGAACCACTGATTGTACCCCACATCAGGAATCACTGAGTGTAACCCCACATCAAGAATCACTGACTGAACGCCCACATCGGGAATCAATGACTGAAACCCCACATCAGGAATCACTGACTGAATCCCCACATCGGGAATAGCTGACTGTACCCCCACATCAGGAATCACTGAGTGTACATCCACATCAGGAATCATTGAGTGTACCACCACATCGGGAATCATCGAGTGTACCCCCACATCAGGAATCACTGACTGTACCCCCACATCAGGTGTCACTGACTGAACCCCCACATCAGGAATCGCTGAGTGTACCCTCACATCAGGAATCACTGACTGATTCCCCACATCGGGAATCATCGAATGTACCCCCACATCAGGAATCACTGACTGTACCCCCACATCTGGAGCCAGTGACTGACCCCCACATCAGGAATCACTAAGAGTACACCCACATCAGGAATCACTGGCTGAACCCCCACATTAGGAATCACTGACTGAACCCCCACACCAGGAATCACTGAGTGTACACCCACATCAGGAATCACTGACTGAATCCCCACATCGGGAATCACTGACTGAACGCCCACATCGGGAATCAATGACTGAAACCCCACATCAGGAATCACTAAGTGTACACCCACATCGGGAATCACTGAGTGTAGCCCCACATCAGGAATCACTGACTGAACCCCCACATCAGGAATCACTGACTGAACCCCCACATCAGGAAACACTGATTGTACCCCCACATCAGGAATCACTGAGTGTACCTCCACATCAGGAATCACTGACTGAACGCCTACATCGGGAATCAATTTCTGAAACCCCACATCAGGAATCACTGAATGAATCCCCACATTGGGAATCACTGACTGTACCCCCACATCAGGAATCACTGAGAGAACATCCACATCAGGAATCACTGAGTGTAGCCCCACATCTGGAATCACTGACTGAACCCACACATCAGGAATCACTGACTGTATCACCACATCAGGAATCATTGACTGAACCCCCACATCAGGAATCACTGAGTGTACCCCCACATCAGGAATCACTGACTGACTCCCCACCTCGGGAATCAATGACTGAACCCCCACATCAGGAAACACTGACTGACTCCCACATCAGGAATCACTGAGTGTACCCCCACATTAGGAATCACTGACTGAACCCCCACATCAGGAATCACTGAGTGTACACCCACATCAGGAATCACTGACTGAATCCCCACATCGGGAATCACTGACTGAACGCCACATCGGGAATCATTGACTGGAACCCGACATCAGGAATCACTAAGTGTACACCCACATCGGGAATCACTGACTGAACCCCCACATCGGGAATCACTGACTGAACCCCCACATCAGGAATCACTGACTGAACCCCCACATCAGTAATCACTTATTGTACCTCCACATCAGGAATCACTGACTGAACCCCCACATCAAGAACCACTGATTGTACCCCACATCAGGAATCACTGAGTGTAACCCCACATCAAGAATCACTGACTGTACCCCCACATCAGGAATCACTGAGTGTACATCCACATCAGGAATCATTGAGTGTACCACCACATCGGGAATCATCGAGTGTACCCCCACATCAGGAATTACTGACTGTACCCCCACATCAGGTATCACTGACTGAACCCCCACATCAGGAATCACTGAGTGTACCCCCACATCAGGAATCACTGACTGACTCCCCACATCGGGAATCAATGACTGAACCCCCACATCAGGAATCACTGACTGACTCCCCACATCGGGAATCAATGACTGAAACCCCACATCAGGAATCACTGAGCTTACCCCCACACCAGGAATCACAGACTGTACCCCCACATTTGGAGCCAGTGACTGAACCCCCACATCAGGAATCACTAAGAGTACACCCACATCAGGAATCACTGGCTGAATCCCCACATTAGGAATCACTGACTGAACCCCCACATCAGGAATCACTGAATGTACACCCACATCAGGAATCACTGAGTGTACCCCCACATCAGGAATCACTGACTGAACGCCCACATCGCGAATCAATGACTGAAACCCCACATCAGGAATCACTGACTGAATCCCCACATCGGGAATCGCTGACTGTACCCCCACATCAGGAATCACTGAGTGTACATCTACATCAGGAATCATTGAGTGTACCACCACATCGGGAATCATCGAGTGTACCCCCACATCAGGAATCACTGACTGTACCCCCACATCAGGTGTTACCGACTGAACCCCCACATCAGGAATCAATGACTGAACCCCCACATCAGGAATCACTGACTGACTCCCCTCCTCGGGAATCATTGACTGAACCCCCACATCAGGAATCACTGAGTGTACCCCCACATCAGGAATCACTGACTGACTCCCCACCTCGGGAATCAATGACTGAACCCCCACATCAGGAAACACTGACTGACTCCCACATCAGGAATCACTGAGTGTACCCCCACATTAGGAATCACTGACTGAACCCCCACATCAGGAATCACTGAGTGTACACCCACATCAGGAATCACTGACTGAATCCCCACATCGGGAATCACTGACTGAACGCCACATCGGGAATCATTGACTGGAACCCGACATCAGGAATCACTAAGTGTACACCCACATCGGGAATCACTGACTGAACCCCCACATCGGGAATCACTGACTGAACCCCCACATCAGGAATCACTGACTGAACCCCCACATCAGTAATCACTTATTGTACCCCCACATCAGGAATCACTGACTGAACCCCCACATCAAGAACCACTGATTGTACCCCACATCAGGAATCACTGAGTGTAACCCCACATCAAGAATCACTGACTGTACCCCCACATCAGGAATCACTGAGTGTACATCCACATCAGGAATCATTGAGTGTACCACCACATCGGGAATCATCGAGTGTACCCCCACATCAGGAATTACTGACTGTACCCCCACATCAGGTATCACTGACTGAACCCCCACATCAGGAATCACTGAGTGTACCCCCACATCAGGAATCACTGACTGACTCCCCACATCGGGAATCAATGACTGAACCCCCACATCAGGAATCACTGACTGACTCCCCACATCGGGAATCAATGACTGAAACCCCACATCAGGAATCACTGAGCTTACCCCCACACCAGGAATCACAGACTGTACCCCCACATTTGGAGCCAGTGACTGAACCCCCACATCAGGAATCACTAAGAGTACACCCACATCAGGAATCACTGGCTGAATCCCCACATTAGGAATCACTGACTGAACCCCCACATCAGGAATCACTGAATGTACACCCACATCAGGAATCACTGAGTGTACCCCCACATCAGGAATCACTGACTGAACGCCCACATCGCGAATCAATGACTGAAACCCCACATCAGGAATCACTGACTGAATCCCCACATCGGGAATCGCTGACTGTACCCCCACATCAGGAATCACTGAGTGTACATCTACATCAGGAATCATTGAGTGTACCACCACATCGGGAATCATCGAGTGTACCCCCACATCAGGAATCACTGACTGTACCCCCACATCAGGTGTTACCGACTGAACCCCCACATCAGGAATCAATGACTGAACCCCCACATCAGGAATCACTGACTGACTCCCCTCCTCGGGAATCAATGACTGAAACCCCACATCAGGAATCACTGAGAGTACCCCCACGCCAGGAATCACTGATGTACCACCACATCTGGAGCCAGTGACTGAACCCCCACATCAGGAATCACTAAGAGTACACCCACATCAGGAATCAATGGCTGAAACCCCACATTAGGAATCACTGACTGAACCCCCACATCAGGAATCACTGAGTGTACACCCACATCAGGAATCACTGACTGAAACCCCGCATCGGGAATCACTGATTGTTTACCCACATCGGGAATCACTGACTGAACGTCCACATCGGGAATCAATGACTGAAACCCCACATCAGGAATCACGAAGTGTACACCCACATCGGGAATCACTGAGTGTAGCCCCACATCAGGAATCACTGACTGAACCCCCACATCAGGAATCACTGACTGAACCCGCACATCAGGAATCACTGACTGAACCCCCACATCAGGAATCACTGAATGTACCCCCACAGCAGGAATCACTGACTGAACCCCCACATCAAGAACCACTGATTGTACCCCACATCAGGAATCACTGAGTGTAACCCCACATCAAGAATCACTGACTGAACGCCCACATCGGGAATCAATGACTGAAACCCCACATCAGGAATCACTGACTGAATCCCCACATCGGGAATCACTGACTGTACCCCCACATCAGGAATCACTGAGTTTGCATCCACATCAGGAATCATTGAGTGTACCACCACATCGGGAATCATCGAGTGTACCCCCACATCAGGAATCACTGACTGTACCCCCACATCAGGAATCACTGACTGAACCCCCACATCAGGAATCACTGAGTGTACCCCCACATCAGGAATCACTGACTGACTCCCCACATCGGGAATCAATGACTGACCCCCCACATCAGGAATCACTGACTGACTCCCCACATCGGGAATCAATGACTGAAACCCCACATCAGGAATCACTGAGCGTACCCCCACATCAGGAATCACTAAGAGTACACCCACATCAGGAATCACTGGCTGAACCCCCACATTAGGAATCACTGACTGAACCCCCACATCAGGAATCACTGAGTGTACACCCACATCAGGAATCACTGACTGAATCCCCACATCGGGAATCACTGACTGAACGCCCACATTGGGAATCAACGACTGAAACCCCACATCAGGAATCACTAAGTGTACACCCACATAAGGAATCACTGACTGAACTCCCACATTAGGAATCACTGACTGAACCCCCACATCAGGAATCACTGAGTATAAACCCACATCGGGAATCATCGAGTGTACCCTAACATCAGGAATCACTGACTGTACCCCCACATCGGATATCACTGACTGAATTCCCACATCAGGAATCACTGAGTGTGCACCCACATGAGGAATCACTGATTGAATCCCCACATCGGGAATCACTGACTGTTCCCCCACATCAGGAATCACTGACTGAATCCCCACATCGGGAATCACTGACTGAGCGCCCACATCAGGAATCACTGACTGAACCCCCACATCAGGAATCACCGACTGAATCCCCACATCGGGAATCAATGACTGAACCCCCAAATCAAGAATCACTGACTGAACCCCCGCATCAGGAATCATTGGCTGAACCCTCACATCAGGAATCACTGATTGTACCCCCACATCAGGAATCACTGAGTGTACCCTCACATCAGGAATCACTGACTGAACGCCCACATCGGGAATCAATGACTGAAACCCCACATCAGGAATCACTGACTGAACCCCCACATCAGGAATCACTGAGTGTACACCAACATCAGGAATCACTGACTGTACCCCCACATGAGGAATCGCTGACTGAAACCACACATCAGGAATCACTGACTGAATCCTCACATCGGGAATCACTGATTGTACCCCCACATCAGGAATCACTGAGTGTACCCCCACATCAGGAATCACTGACTGAACGCCCACATCGGGAATCAATGACTGAAATCCCAGATCAGGAATCACTCAGGGTACACGCACATCGGGAATCACCGAGTGTACCGCCACATCGGGAATCAATGACTGAACCCCCACATCAGGAATCACTGACTGAACCCCCACATCAGGAATCATTGGCTGAACCCTCACATCAGGAATCACTGATTGTACCCCCACATCAGGAATCACTGAGTGTACCCTCACATCAGGAATCACTGACTGAACGCCCACATCGGGAATCAATGACTGAATCCCCACATCGGGAATCACTGAATGAACCCACACATCCGGAATCACTGATTGTACCCCCACATCAGGAATCACTGAGTGTACCCCCACATCAGGAATCACTGAGTGTACCCCCACATCAGGAATCACTGACTGAACGCCCACATCGGGAATCAATGACTGAAATCCCAGATCAGGAATCACTCAGGGTACACGCACATCGGGAATCACCGAGTGTACCCCCACATCGGGAATCAATGACTGAACCCCCACATCAAGAATCACTGACTGAACCCCCACATCAGGAATCATTGGCTGAACCCTCACATCAGGAATCACTGATTGTACCCCCACATCAGGAATCACTGAGTGTACCCTCACATCAGGAATCACTGACTGAACGCCCACATCGGGAATCAATGACTGAATCCCCACATCGGGAATCACTGAATGAACCCACACATCCGGAATCACTGATTGTACCCCCACATCAGGAATCACTGAGTGTACCCCCACATCAGGATTCACTGACTGTACGCCCACATCGGGAATCAATGACTGAAATCACACATCAGGAATCACTGACTGAAACCCCACATCGGGAATCACTGACTGTACCCCCACATCAGGAATCACTGAGGGTACCCCCACATCGGGAATCATCGAGTGTACCCCCACATCAGGAATCACTGACTGTACCCCCACATCGGATATCACTGACTGAATCCCCACATCAGGAATCACTGAGTCTGCACCCACATGAGAAATCACTGAATGAATCCCCACATCGGGAATCACTGACTGTTCCCCCACATCTGGAATCACTGACTGAATCCCCACATCGACAATCACTGACTGTACCCCCACATCAGGAATCACTGACCGTACCCCCACAACAGGAATCACTGACTGAAGCTCCACATCAGGAATCACTGAGTGTAACCCCACATCAGGAATCACTGACTGAATCCCCACATCGGGAATCGATGACTGAACCCCCACATCAGGAATCACTGACTGAACACCCACATCGGGAATCAATGACTGAAATCCCACATCAGGAATCATGAAGTGTTCACCCACATCGGGAATCACTGACTGAACCCCCACATCAGGAATCACTGATTGTACCCCCACATCAGGAATCACTGATTGTACCCCCACATCAGGAATCACTGACTGAACGCCCACATCGGGAATCAATGACTGAAACCCCACATCAGGAATCACTGACTGAATCCCCACATTGGGAATCACTGACTGTACCCCTACATCAGGAATCACTGAGTTTACATCCACATCAGGAATCAATGAGTGTAGCCCCACATTAGGAATCACTGACTGAACCCACACATCAGGAATCAATGACTGTACCCCCACATCAGGAATCAATGACTCTACCACCACATCAGGAATCATTGAGTGTACCACCACATCGGGAATCATCGAGTGTACCCCCACATCAGGAATCACTGACTGTACCCCCACATCAGGAATCACTGACTGAACCCCCACATCAGGAATCACTGAGTGTACCCCCACATCAGGAATCACTGACTGACTCCCCACATCGGGAATCAATCACTGAACCCCCACATCAGGAATCACTAAGAGTTAACCCACATCAGGAATCACTGACCGAACTCCCACATTAGTAATCACTGACTGAACCCCCACATCAGGAATCACTGAGTATACACCCACATCGGGAATCATCGAGTGTACCCCAACATCAGGAATCATTGACTGTACCCCCACATCGGGAATCACTGACTGAACGCCCTCATCAGGAATCACTGAGTGTGCACCCACATGAGGAATCAATGATTGTACCCCCACATCAGGAATCACTGACTGAACGCCCACATCAGGAATCACTGACTGAACCCCAACATCAGGAATCACTGACTGTACGCCCACATCAGGAATCACTGACTGAATCCCCACATCGGGAATCACTGAATGAACCCCCACATCAGGAATCAATGATTGTACCCCCACATCAGGAATCACTGACTGAACGCCCACATCAGGAATCACTGACTGAACCCCCACATCAGGAATCACTGACTGTACCCCCACATCAGGAATCACTGACTGAAGCTCCACATCAGGAATCACTGAGTGTACCCCCACATCAGGAATCACTGACTGAATCCCCACATCGGGAATCAATGACTGAACCCCCACATCAGGAATCACTGACTGAACCCTCACATCAGGAATCACTGGCTGAACCCCAACATCAGGAATCACTAATTGTACCCCCACATCAGGAATCACTGAGTGTACCCCCACATCAGGAATCACTGACTGAACGGCCACATCGGGAATCAATGACTGAAATCCCATATCAGGAATCACAAAGTGTTCACCCACATCGGGAATCACTGACTGAACCCCCACATCAGGAATCACTGATTGTACCCCCACATCAGGAATCAGTGATTGTACCCCCACATCAGGAATCACTGACTGAACGCCCACATCGGGAATCACTGACTGTACCCCTACATCAGGAATCACTGAGTGTACATCCACATCAGGAATCACTGAGTGTAGCCCCACATCAGGAATCACTGACTGAACCCACACATCAGGAATCACTGACTGTACCCCCACATCAGGAATCAATGACTGTACCACCACATCAGGAATCATTGAGTGTACCACCACATCGGGAATCATCGAGTGTACCCCCACATCAGGAATCACTGACTGAACCCCCACATCAGGAATCACTGAGTGTACCCCCACATCAGGAATCCCTGACTGACTCCCCACATCGGGAATCAATGACTGAACCCCCACATCAGGAATCACTGACTGAGTCCCCACATCGGGAATCAATGACTAAAACCCCACATCAGGAATCACTGAGCATAACCCCAAGCCAGGAATCACTGATTGTACACCCACATCTGGAACCAGTGACTGAACCCCCACATCAGGAATCACTAAGAGTACACCCACATCAGGAATCACTGACTGAACCCCCACATTAGGAATCACTGACTGAACCCACACATCAGGAATCACTGAGTGTACACCCACATCAGGAATCACTGACTGAATCCCCACATCGGGAATCACTGACTGTTCCCCCACATCAGGAATCACTGACTGAACCCCCACATCAGGAATCACTGATTGTACCCCCACATCAGGAATCACTGAGTGTACCCCCGCATCGGGAATCACTGGCTGAACCCCCACATCAAGAATCACTGATTGTACCCCCACATCAGGAATCACTGAGTGTACCCCCACATCAGGAATCACTGACTGAACCCCCACACCAGGAATCACTGACTGAAACCCCACATCAGGAATCACTGACTGTACCCCCACATCAGGAATCACTGACTGTACCCCCACATCGGATATCACTGACTGAATTCCCACATCAGGAATCACTGAGTGTGCACCCACATGAGGAATCACTGACTGAATCCCCACATCGGGAATCACTGACTGTTCCCCCACATCAGGAATCACTGACTGAATTCCCACATCGGGAATCACTTACTGTGCACCAACATCAGGAATCACTGACTTAATCCCCACATCGGGAATCACTGACTGAACCCTCACATCAGGAATCATTGATTGTACCCCCACATCAGGAGTCACTGACTGAACCCCCACATCAGGAATCACTGACTGTACCCCCACATCAGGAATCACTGACTGAAGCTCCACATCAGGAATCACTGAGTGTAACCCCACATCAGGAATCACTGACTGAATCCCCACATCGGGAATCAATGACTGAACCCCCACATCAGGAATCACTGACTGAAGCTCCACATCAGGAATCACTGAGTATAACCCCACATCAGGAATCACTGATTATACCCCCACATCAGGAATCACTGACTGAACGCCCACATCAGGAATCACTGACTGAACCCTCACATCAGGAATCACTGGCTGAACCCCAACATCAGGAATCACTAATTGTACCCCCACATCAGGAATCACTGATTGTACCCCCACATCAGGAATCACTGACTGCACGTCCACATCGGGAATCAATGACTGAAACCCCACATCAGGAATCACTGACTGAATCCCCACATCGGGAATCACTGACTGTACCCCTACATCAGGAATCACTGAGTGTACATCCACATCAGGAATCACTGAGTGTAGCCCCACATCAGGAATCACTGACTGAACCCACACATCAGGAATCACTGACTACCCCCACATCAGGAATCAATGACTGTACCACCACATCAGGAATCATTGAGTGTACCACCACATCGGGAATCATCGAGTGTACCCCCACATCAGGAATCACTGACTGTACCCCCACATCAGGAATCACTGACTGAACCCCCACATCAGGAATCACTGACTGAATCCCCACATCAGGAATCACTGTGTATACACCCACATGAGGAATCACTGACTGAATACCCACATCGAGAATCACTGACTGTTCCCCCACATCAGGAATCACTGACTGTATCCCCACATCAGGAATCACTGACTGAACCCCCACATCAGGAATGACTGACTGAACGCCCACATCAGGAATCACTGACTGAATCCCCACATCAGGAATCACTGACTGTACCCCACATCAGGAATCACTGACTGAACCCCCACATTAGGAATCACTGACTGAACCCCCACATCAGGAATCACTGAGTGTACACCCACATCAGGAATCACTGACTGAATCCCCACATCGGGAATCACTGACTGAACGCCCACATCGGGAATCAATGACTGAAACCCCACATCAGGAATAACTGATTGTACCCCCACATCAGGAATCACTGAGTGTACCCCCACATCAGGAATCACTGACTGAACGCCCACATCGCGAATCAATGACTGAAACCCCACATCAGGAATCACTGACTGAATCCCCACATCGGGAATCGCTGACTGTACCCCCACATCAGGAATCACTGAGTGTACATCCACATCAGGAATCATTGAGTGTACCACCACATCGGGAATCATCGAGTGTACCCCCACATCAGGAATCACTGACTGTACCCCCACATCAGGTGTCACCGACTGAACCCCCACATCAGGAATCAATGAATGAACCACCACATCAGGAATCACTGATTGACTCCCCTCCTCTGGAATCAATGACTGAATCCCCACATCAGGAATCACTGAGAGTACCCCCACGCCAGGAATCACTGACTGTACCCCCACATCTGGAGCCAGTGACTGAACCCCCACATCAGGAATCACTAAGAGTACACCCACATCAGGAATCACTGGCTGAAACCCCACATTAGGAATCACTAACTGAACCCCCACATCAGGAATCACTGAGTGTACACCCACATCAGGAATCACTGACTGAATCCCCACATCGGGAATCACTGACTGAACGCCCACATCGGGAATCAATGACTGAAACTCCACATCAGGAATCACTAAGTGTACACCCACATCGGGAATCACTGAGTGTAGCCCCACATCAGGAATCACTGACTGAACCCCCACATCAGGAAACACTGATAGTACCCCCACATCAGGAATCACTGATTGTACCCCCACAGCAGGAATCACTGACTGAACCCCCACATCAGGAATCACTGACTGAACCCCCACATCAGGAAACACTGATTGTACCCCCACATCAGGAATCACTGATTGTACCCCCACAGCAGGAATCGCTGACTGAACCCCCACATCAAGAACCACTGATTGTACCACACATCAGGAATCACTGAGTGTAACCCCACATCAAGAATCACTGACTGAACGCCCACATCGGGAATCAATGACTGAAACCCCACATCAGGAATCACTGACTGAATCCCCACATCGGGAATCACTGACTGTACCCCCACATCAGGAATCACTGAGTTTGCATCCACATCAGGAATCATTGAGTGTACCACCACATCGTGAATCATCGAGTGTACCCCCACATAAGGAATCACTGACTGTACCCCCACATCAGGAATCACTGACTGAACCCCCACATCAGGAATCACTGAGTGTACCCCCACATCAGGAATCGCTGACTGACTCCCCACATCGGGAATCAATGACTGACCCCCCACATCAGGAATCACTGACTGACTCCCCACATCGGGAATCAATGACTGAAACCCCACATCAGGAATCACTGAGCGTACCCCCACGCCAGGAATCACTAAGAGTACACCCACATCAGGAATCACTGGCTGAACCCCCACATTAGGAATCACTGACTGAACGCCCACATCAGGAATCACTGAGTGTGCACCCACATCAGGAATCACTGACTGAATCCCCACATCGGGAATCACTGACTGAACGCCCACATCGGGAATCAACGACTGAAACCCCACATCATGAATCACTAAGTGTACACCCACATCAGGAATCACTGACCGAACTCCCACATTAGGAATCACTGACTGAACCCCCACATCAGGAATCACTGAGTATACACCCACATCGGGAATCATCGAGTGTACCCCAACATCAGGAATCACTGACTGTACCCCCACATCGGATATCACTGACTGAATTCCCACATCAGGAATCACTGAGTGTGCACCCACATGAGGAATCACTGATTGAATCCCCACATCGGGAATCACTGACTGTTCCCCCACATCAGGAATCACTGACTGAATCCCCACATCGGGAATCACTGACTGTACGCCCACATCAGGAATCACTGACTGAATCCCCACATCGGGAATCACTGACTGAACCCCCACATCAGGAATCAATGATTGTACCCCACATCAGGAATCACTGACTGAACGCCCACATCAGGAATCACTGACTGAACCCCCACATCAGGAATCACTGACTGAATCCCCACATCGGGAATCAATGACTGAACCCCCACATCAGGAATCACTGACTGAACCCCCGCATCAGGAATCATTGGCTGAACCCTCACATCAGGAATCACTGATTGTACCCCCACATCAGGAATCACTGAGTGTACCCTCACATCCGGAATCACTGACTGAACGCCCACATCGGGAATCAATGACTGAAACCCCACATCAGGAATCACTGACTGAACCCCCACATCAGGAATCACTGAGTGTACACCAACATCAGGAATCACTGACTGTACCCCCACATGAGGAATCGCTGACTGAAACCACACATCAGGAATCACTGACTGAATCCTCACATCGGGAATCACTGATTGTACCCCCACATCAGGAATCACTGAGTGTACTCCCACATCAGGAATCACTGACTGAACGCCCACATCGGGAATCAATGACTGAAATCCCAGATCAGGAATCACTAAGGGTACACGCACATCGGGAATCACCGAGTGTACCCCCACATCGGGAATCAATGACTGAACCCCCACATCAGGAATCACTGACTGAACGCCCACATCAGGAATCATTGGCTGAACCCTCACATCAGGAATCACTGATTGCACCCCCACATCAGGAATCACTGAGTGTACCCTCACATCAGGAATCACTGACTGAACGCCCACATCGGGAATCAATGACTGAATCCCCACATCGGGAATCACTGAATGAACCCACACGTCCGGAATCACTGATTGTACCCCCACATCAGGAATCACTGAGTGTACCCCCACATCAGGAATCACTGACTGAACGCCCACATCAGGAATCACTGAGTGTACCCCCACATCGGGAATCATCGAGTGTACCCCCACATCAGGAATCACTGACTGTACCCCCACATCGGATATCACTGACTGAATCCCCACATCAGGAATCACTGAGTGTGCACCCACATGAGAAATCACTGATTGTACCCCCACATCAGGAATCACTGACTGCACGTCCACATCGGGAATCAATGACTGAAACCCCACATCAGGAATCACTGACTGAATCCCCACATCGGGAATCACTGACTGTACCCCTACATCAGGAATCACTGAGTGTACATCCACATCAGGAATCACTGAGTGTAGCCCCACATCAGGAATCACTGACTGAACCCACACATCAGGAATCACTGACTGTACCCCCACATCAGGAATCAATGACTGTACCACCACATCAGGAATCATTGAGTGTACCACCACATCGGGAATCATCGAGTGTACCCCCACATCAGGAATCACTGACTGTACCCCCACATCAGGAATCACTGACTGAACCCCCACATCAGGAATCACTGACTGAATCCCCACATCAGGAATCACTGTGTATACACCCACATGAGGAATCACTGACTGAATACCCACATCGAGAATCACTGACTGTTCCCCCACATCAGGAATCACTGACTGTATCCCCACATCAGGAATCACTGACTGAACCCCCACATCAGGAATGACTGACTGAACGCCCACATCAGGAATCACTGACTGAAGCTCCACATCAGGAATCACTGAGTGTAACCCCACATCAGGAATCACTGACTGAATCCCCACATCGGGAATCAATGACTGAACCCCCACATCAGGAATCACTGACTGAAGCTCCACATCAGGAATCACTGAGTATAACCCCACATCAGGAATCACTGATTATACCCCCACATCAGGAATCACTGACTGAACGCCCACATCAGGAATCACTGACTGAACCCTCACATCAGGAATCACTGGCTGAACCCCAACATCAGGAATCACTAATTGAACCCCCACATCAGGAATCACTGAGTGCACCCCCACATCAGTAATCACTGACTGAACGACCACATCGGGAATCAATGACTGAAATCCCACATCAGGAATCACGAAGTGTTCACCCACATCAGGAATCACTGACTGAACCCCCACATCAGGAATCACTGATTGTACCCCCACATCAGGAATGACTGACTGCACGCCCACATCGGGAATCAATGACTGAAACCCCACATCAGGAATCACTGACTGAATCCCCACATCGGGAATCACTGACTGTACCCCTACATCAGGAATCACTGAGTGTACATCCACATCAGGAATCACTGAGTGTAGCCCCACATCAGGAATCACTGACTGAACCCACACATCAGGAATCACTGACTGTACCCCCACATCAGGAATCAATGACTGTACCACCACATCAGGAATCATTGAGTGTACCACCACATCGGGAATCATCGAGTGTACCCCCACATCAGGAATCACTGACTGTACCCCCACATCAGGAATCACTGACTGAACCCCCACATCAGGAATCACTGACTGACTCCCCACATCGGGAATCAATGACTGACCCCCCACATCAGGAATCACTGACTGACTCCCCACATCGGGAATCAATGACTGAAACCCCACATCAGGAATCACTGAGCGTACCCCCACGCCAGGAATCACTAAGAGTACACCCACATCAGGAATCACTGGCTGAACCCCCACATTAGGAATCACTGACTGAACGCCCACATCAGGAATCACTGAGTGTGCACCCACATCAGGAATCACTGACTGAATCCCCACATCGGGAATCACTGACTGAACGCCCACATCGGGAATCAACGACTGAAACCCCACATCATGAATCACTAAGTGTACACCCACATCAGGAATCACTGACCGAACTCCCACATTAGGAATCACTGACTGAACCCCCACATCAGGAATCACTGAGTATACACCCACATCGGGAATCATCGAGTGTACCCCAACATCAGGAATCACTGACTGTACCCCCACATCGGATATCACTGACTGAATTCCCACATCAGGAATCACTGAGTGTGCACCCACATGAGGAATCACTGATTGAATCCCCACATCGGGAATCACTGACTGTTCCCCCACATCAGGAATCACTGACTGAATCCCCACATCGGGAATCACTGACGGTACGCCCACATCAGGAATCACTGACTGAATCCCCACATCGGGAATCACTGACTGAACCCCCACATCAGGAATCAATGATTGTACCCCACATCAGGAATCACTGACTTAACGCCCACATCAGGAATCACTGACTGAACCCCCACATCAGGAATCACTGACTGAATCCCCACATCGGGAATCAATGACTGAACCCCCACATCAGGAATCACTGACTGAACCCCCGCATCAGGAATCATTGGCTGAACCCTCACATCAGGAATCACTGATTGTACCCCCACATCAGGAATCACTGAGTGTACCCTCACATCCGGAATCACTGACTGAACGCCCACATCGGGAATCAATGACTGAAACCCCACATCAGGAATCACTGACTGAACCCCCACATCAGGAATCACTGAGTGTACACCAACATCAGGAATCACTGACTGTACCCCCACATGAGGAATCGCTGACTGAAACCACACATCAGGAATCACTGACTGAATCCTCACATCGGGAATCACTGATTGTACCCCCACATCAGGAATCACTGAGTGTACTCCCACATCAGGAATCACTGACTGAACGCCCCCATCGGGAATCAATGACTGAAATCCCAGATCAGGAATCACTAAGGGTACACGCACATCGGGAATCACCGAGTGTACCCCCACATCGGGAATCAATGACTGAACCCCCACATCAGGAATCACTGACTGAACCCCCACATCAGGAATCATTGGCTGAACCCTCACATCAGGAATCACTGATTGCACCCCCACATCAGGAATCACTGAGTGTACCCTCACATCAGGAATCACTGACTGAACGCCCACATCGAGAATCAATGACTGAATCCCCACATCGGGAATCACTGAATGAACCCACACGTCCGGAATCACTGATTGTACCCCCACATCAGGAATCACTGAGTGTACCCCCACATCAGGAATCACTGACTGAACGCCCACATCAGGAATCACTGAGTGTACCCCCACATCGGGAATCATCGAGTGTACCCCCACATCAGGAATCACTGACTGTACCCCCACATCGGATATCACTGACTGAATCCCCACATCAGGAATCACTGAGTGTGCACCCACATGAGAAATCACTGATTGTACCCCCACATCAGGAATCACTGACTGCACGTCCACATCGGGAATCAATGACTGAAACCCCACATCAGGAATCACTGACTGAATCCCCACATCGGGAATCACTGACTGTACACCTACATCAGGAATCACTGAGTGTACATCCACATCAGGAATCACTGAGTGTAGCCCCACATCAGGAATCACTGACTGAACCCACACATCAGGAATCACTGACTGTACCCCCACATCAGGAATCAATGACTGTACCACCACATCAGGAATCATTGAGTGTACCACCACATCGGGAATCATCGAGTGTACCCCCACATCAGGAATCACTGACTGTACCCCCACATCAGGAATCACTGACTGAACCCCCACATCAGGAATCACTGACTGAATCCCCACATCAGGAATCACTGTGTATACACCCACATGAGGAATCACTGACTGAATACCCACATCGAGAATCACTGACTGTTCCCCCACATCAGGAATCACTGACTGTATCCCCACATCAGGAATCACTGACTGAACCCCCACATCAGGAATGACTGACTGAACGCCCACATCAGGAATCACTGACTGAAGCTCCACATCAGGAATCACTGAGTGTAACCCCACATCAGGAATCACTGACTGAATCCCCACATCGGGAATCAATGACTGAACCCCCACATCAGGAATCACTGACTGAAGCTCCACATCAGGAATCACTGAGTATAACCCCACATCAGGAATCACTGATTATACCCCCACATCAGGAATCACTGACTGAACGCCCACATCAGGAATCACTGACTGAACCCTCACATCAGGAATCACTGGCTGAACCCCAACATCAGGAATCACTAATTGAACCCCCACATCAGGAATCACTGAGTGCACCCCCACATCAGTAATCACTGACTGAACGACCACATCGGGAATCAATGACTGAAATCCCACATCAGGAATCACGAAGTGTTCACCCACATCAGGAATCACTGACTGAACCCCCACATCAGGAATCACTGATTGTACCCCCACATCAGGAATGACTGACTGCACGCCCACATCGGGAATCAATGACTGAAACCCCACATCAGGAATCACTGACTGAATCCCCACATCGGGAATCACTGACTGTACCCCTACATCAGGAATCACTGAGTGTACATCCACATCAGGAATCACTGAGTGTAGCCCCACATCAGGAATCACTGACTGAACCCACACATCAGGAATCACTGACTGTACCCCCACATCAGGAATCAATGACTGTACCACCACATCAGGAATCATTGAGTGTACCACCACATCGGGAATCATCGAGTGTAACCCCACCTCAGGAATCACTGACTGTACCCCCACATCAGGAATCACTGACTGAACCCCCACATCAGGAATCACTGACTGAATCCCCACATCAGGAATCACTGTGTATACACCCACATGAGGAATCACTGACTGAATACCCACATCGAGAATCACTGACTGTTCCCCCACATCAGGAATCACTGACTGTATCCCCACATCAGGAATCACTGACTGAACCCCCACATCAGGAATGACTGACTGAACGCCCACATCAGGAATCACTGACTGAATCCCCACATCAGGAATCACTGACTGTACCCCACATCAGGAATCACTGACTGAACCCCCACATTAGGAATCACTGACTGAACCCCCACATCAGGAATCACTGAGTGTACACCCACATCAGGAATCAATGACTGAAACCCCACATCAGGAATAACTGATTGTACCCCCACATCAGGAATCACTGAGTGTACCCCCACATCAGGAATCACTGACTGAACGCCCACATCGTGAATCAATGACTGAAACCCCACATCAGGAATCACTGACTGAATCCCCACATCGGGAATCGCTGACTGTACCCCCACATCAGGAATCACTGAGTGTACATCCACATCAGGAATCATTGAGTGTACCACCACATCGGGAATCATCGAGTGTACCCCCACATCAGGAATCACTGACTGTACCCCCACATCAGGTGTCACCGACTGAACCCCCACATCAGGAATCAATGACTGAACCCCCACATCAGGAATCACTGATTGACTCCCCTCCTCTGGAATCAATGACTGAATCCCCACATCAGGAATCACTGAGAGTACCCCCACGCCAGGAATCACTGACTGTACCCCCACATCTGGAGCCAGTGACTGAACCCCCACATCAGGAATCGCTAAGAGTACACCCACATCAGGAATCACTGGCTGAAACCCCACCTTAGGAATCACTAACTGAACCCCCACATCAGGAATCACTGAGTGTACACCCACATCAGGAATCATTGACTGAATCCCCACATCGGGAATCACTGACTGAACGCCCACATCGGGAATCAATGACTGAAACTCCACATCAGGAATCACTAAGTGTACACCCACATCGGGAATCACTGAGTGTAGCCCCACATCAGGAATCACTGACTGAACCCCCACATCAGGAATCACTGACTGAACCCCCACATCAGGAAACACTGATAGTACCCCCACATCAGGAATCACTGATTGTACCCCCACAGCAGGAATCACTGACTGAACCCCCACATCAGGAATCACTGACTGAACCCCCACATCAGGAAACACTGATTGTACCCCCACATCATGAATCACTGATTGTACCCCCACAGCAGGAATCGCTGACTGAACCCCCACATCAAGAACCACTGATTGTACGCCACATCAGGAATCACTGAGTGTAACCCCACATCAAGAATCACTGACTGAACGCCCACATCAGGAATCAATGACTGAAACCCCACATCAGGAATCACTGACTGAATCCCCACATCGGGAATCACTGACTGTACCCCCACATCAGGAATCACTGAGTTTGCATCAACATCAGGAATCATTGAGTGTACCACCACATCGTGAATCATCGAGTGTACCCCCACATAAGGAATCACTGACTGTACCCCCACATCAGGAATCACTGACTGAACCCCCACATCAGGAATCACTGAGTGTACCCCCACATCAGGAATCACTGACTGACTCCCCACATCGGGAATCAATGACTGACCCCCCACATCAGGAATCACTGACTGACTCCCCACATCGGGAATCAATGACTGAAACCCCACATCAGGAATCACTGAGCGTACCCCCACGCCAGGAGTCACTAAGAGTACACCCACATCAGGAATCACTGGCTGAACCCCCACATTAGGAATCACTGACTGAACGCCCACATCAGGAATCACTGAGTGTGCACCCACATCAGGAATCACTGACTGAATCCCCACATCGGGAATCACTGACTGAACGCCCACATCGGGAATCAACGACTGAAACCCCACATCATGAATCACTAAGTGTACACCCACATCAGGAATCACTGACCGAACTCCCACATTAGGAATCACTGACTGAACCCCCACATCAGGAATCACTGAGTATACACCCACATCGGGAATCATCGAGTGTACCCCAACATCAGGAATCACTGACTGTACCCCCACATCGGATATCACTGACTGAATTCCCACATCAGGAATCACTGAGTGTGCACCCACATGAGGAATCACTGACTGAATCCCCACATCGGGAATCACTGACTGTCCGCCCACATCAGGAATCACTGACTGAATCCCCACATCGGGAATCACTGAATGAACCCCCACATCAGGAATCAATGATTGTACCCCACATCAGGAATCACTGACTGAAAGCCCACATCAGGAATCACTGACTGAACCCCCACATCAGGAATCACTGACTGAATCCCCACATCGGGAATCAATGACTGAACCCCCACATCAGGAATCACTGACTGAACCCCCGCATCAGGAATCATTGGCTGAACCCTCACATCAGGAATCACTGATTGTACCCCCACATCAGGAATCACTGAGTGTACCCTCACATCAGGAATCACTGACTGAACGCCCACATCGGGAATCAATGACTGAAACCCCACATCAGGAATCACTGACTGAACCCCCACATCAGGAATCACTGAGTGTACACCAACATCAGGAATCACTGACTGTACCCCCACATGAGGAATCGCTGACTGAAACCACACATCAGGAATCACTGACTGAATCCTCACATCGGGAATCACTGATTGTACCCCCACATCAGGAATCACTGAGTGTACCCCCACATCAGGAATCACTGACTGAACGCCCACATCGGGAATCAATGACTGAAATCCCAGATCAGGAATCACTAAGGGTACACGCACATCGGGAATCACCGAGTGTACCCCCACATCGGGAATCAATGACTGAACCCCCACATCAGGAATCACTGACTGAACCCCCACATCAGGAATCATTGGCTGAACCCTCACATCAGGAATCACTGATTGCACCCTCACATCAGGAATCACTGAGTGTACCCTCACATCAGGAATCACTGACTGAACGCCCACATCGGGAATCAATGACTGAATCCCCACATCGGGAATCACTGAATGAACCCACACGTCCGGAATCACTGATTGTACCCCCACATCAGGAATCACTGAGTGTACCCCCACATCAGGAATCACTGACTGAACGCCCACATCAGGAATCACTGAGTGTACCCCCACATCGGGAATCATCGAGTGTACCCCCACATCAGGAATCACTGACTGTACCCCCACATCGGATATCACTGACTGAATCCCCACATCAGGAATCACTGAGTGTGCACCCACATGAGAAATCACTGAATGAATCCCCACATCGGGAATCACTGACTGTTCCCCCACATCAGGAATCACTGACTGAATCCCCACATCGACAATCACTGACTGTACCCCCACATCAGGAATCACTGACCGTACCCCCACAACAGGAATCACTGACTGAAGCTCCACATCAGGAATCACTGAGTGTAACCCCACATCAGGAATCACTGACTGAATCCCCACATCGGGAATCGATGACTGAACCCCCACATCAGGAATCACTGACTGAACACCCACATCGGGAATCAATGACTGAAATCCCACATCAGGAATCATGAAGTGTTCACCCACATCGGGAATCACTGACTGAACCCCCACATCAGGAATCACTGATTGTACCCCCACATCAGGAATCACTGATTGTACCCCCACATCAGGAATCACTGACTGAACGCCCACATCGGGAATCAATGACTGAAACCCCACATCAGGAATCACTGACTGAATCCCCACATTGGGAATCACTGACTGTACCCCCATATCAGGAATCACTGAGTTTACATCCACATCAGGAATCACTGAGTGTAGCCCCACATCAGGAATCACTGACTGAACCCACACATCAGGAATCACTGACTGTACCCCCACATCAGGAATCAATGACTCTACCACCACATCAGGAATCATTGAGTGTACCACCACATCGGGAATCATCGAGTGTAACCCCACATCAGGAATCACTGACTGTACCCCCACATCAGGAATCACTGACTGAACCCCCACATCAGGAATCACTGACTGACTCCCCACATCGGGAATCAATCACTGAACCCCCACATCAGGAATCGCTGTCTGACTCCCCACATCGGGAATCAATGACTGAAACCCCACATCAGGAATCACTGAGCATACCCCCACGCCAGGAATCACTGACTGTACAGCCACATCTGGAACCAGTGACTGAACCCCCACATCAGGAATCACTAAGAGTTAACCCACATCAGGAATCACTGACCGAACTCCCACATTAGGAATCACTGACTGAACCCCCACATCAGGAATCACTGAGTATACACCCACATCGGGAATCATCGAGTGTACCCCAACATCAGGAATCACTGACTGTACCCCCACATCGGATATCACTGACTGAATTCCCACATCAGGAATCACTGAGTGTGCACCCACATGAGGAATCACTGATTGAATCCCCACATCAGGAATCACTGACTGTTCCCCCACATCAGGAATCACTGACTGAATCCCCACACCGGGAATCACTGACTGTACGCCCACATCAGGATTCACTGAATGACCCCCCACATCAGGAATCAATGATTGTACCCCCACATCAGGAATCACTGACTGAACGCCCACATCATGAATCACTGACTGAACCCCCACATCAGGAATCACTGACTGTACCCCCACATCAGGAATCACTGACTGAAGCTCCACATCAGGAATCACTGAGTGTAACCCCACATCAGGAATCACTGACTGAATCCCCACATCGGGAATCAAGGACTGAACCCCCACATCAGGAATCACTGACTGAACCCTCACATCAGGAATCACTGGCTGAACCCCAACATCAGGAATCACTAATTGTACCCCCACATCAGGAATCACTGAGTGTACCCCCACATCAGGAATCACTGACTGAACGGCCACATCGGGAATCAATGACTGAAATCCCATATCAGGAATCACAAAGTGTTCACCCACATCGGGAATCACTGACTGAACCCCCACATCAGGAATCACTGATTGTACCCCCACATCAGGAATCAGTGATTGTACGCCCACATCAGGAATCACTGACTGAACGCCCACATCGGGAATCACTGACTGTACCCCTACATCAGGAATCACTGAGTGTACATCCACATCAGGAATCACTGAGTGTAGCCCCACATCAGGAATCACTGACTGAACCCACACATCAGGAATCACTGACTGTACCCCCACATCAGGAATCAATGACTGTACCACCATAACAGGAATCATTGAGTGTACCACCACATCGGGAATCATCGAGTGTACCCCCACATCAGGAATCACTGACTGCACCCCCACATCAGGAATCACTGACTGAACCCCCACATCAGGAATCACTGAGTGTACCCGCACATCAGGAATCGCTGACTGACTCCCCACGTCGGGAATCAATGACTGAACCCCCACATCAGGAATCACTGACTGAGTCGCCACATCGGGAATCAATGACTAAACCCCCACATCAGGAATCACTGAGCATAACCCCAAGCCAGGAATCACTGACTGTACAGCCACATCTGGAACCAGTGACTGAACCCCCACATCAGGAATCACTAAGAGTTAACCCACATCAGGAATCACTGACCGAACTCCCACATTAGGAATCACTGACTGAACCCCCACAAATGGAATCACTGAGTATACACCCACATCGGGAATCATCGAGTGTACCCCAACATCAGGAATCACTGACTGTACCCCCACATCAGGAATCACTGACTGAACCCCCACATCAGGAATCACTGAGTGTACCCCCACATCAGGAATCACTGACTGACTCCCCACATGGGGAATCAATCACTGAACCCCCACATCAGGAATCGCTGTCTGACTCCCCACATCGGGAATCAATGACTGAAACCCCACATCAGGAATCACTGAGCATACCCCCATGCCAGGAATCACTGACTGTACAGCCACATCTGGAACCAGTGACTGAACCCCCACATCAGGAATCACTAAGAGTTAACCCACATCAGGAATCACTGACCGAACTCCCACATTAGGAATCACTGACTGAACCCCCACATCAGAAATCACTGAGTATACACCCACATCGGGAATCATCGAGTGTACCCCAACATCAGGAATCACTGACTGTACCCCCACATCGGATATCACTGACTGAATTCCCACATCAGGAATCACTGAGTGTGCACCCACATGAGGAATCACTGATTGAATCCCCACATCAGGAATCACTGACTGTTCCCCCACATCAGGAATCACTGACTGAATCCCCACACCGGGAATCACTGACTGTACGCCCACATCAGGATTCACTGAATGAACCCCCACATCAGGAATCAATGATTGTACCCCCACATCAGGAATCACTGACTGAACGCCCACATCATGAATCACTGACTGAACCCCCACATCAGGAATCACTGACTGTACCCCCACATCAGGAATCACTGACTGAAGCTCCACATCAGGAATCACTGAGTGTAACCCCACATCAGGAATCACTGACTGAATCCCCACATCGGGAATCAATGACTGAACCCCCACATCAGGAATCACTGACTGAACCCTCACATCAGGAATCACTGGCTGAACCCCAACATCAGGAATCACTAATTGTACCCCCACATCAGGAATCACTGAGTGTACCCCCACATCAGGAATCACTGACTGAACGGCCACATCGGGAATCAATGACTGAAATCCCATATCAGGAATCACAAAGTGTTCACCCACATCGGGAATCACTGACTGAACCCCCACATCAGGAATCACTGATTGTACCCCCACATCAGGAATCAGTGATTGTACGCCCACATCAGGAATCACTGACTGAACGCCCACATCGGGAATCACTGACTGTACCCCTACATCAGGAATCACTGAGTGTACATCCACATCAGGAATCACTGAGTGTAGCCCCACATCAGGAATCACTGACTGAACCCACACATCAGGAATCACTGACTGTACCCCCACATCAGGAATCAATGACAGTACCACCACATCAGGAATCATTGAGTGTACCACCACATCGGGAATCATCGAGTGTACCCCCACATCAGGAATCACTGACTGCACCCCCACATCAGGAATCACTGACTGAACCCCCACATCAGGAATCACTGAGTGTACCCGCACATCAGGAATCGCTGACTGACTCCCCACGTCGGGAATCAATGACTGAACCCCCACATCAGGAATCACTGACTGAGTCGCCACATCGGGAATCAATGACTAAACCCCCACATCAGGAATCACTGAGCATAACCCCAAGCCAGGAATCACTGACTGTACACCCACATCTGGAACCAGTGACTGAACCCCCACATCAGGAATCACTAAGAGTACACCCACATCAGGAATCACTGACTGAACCCCCACATTAGGAATCACTGACTGAACCCCCACATCAGGAATCACTGAGTGTACACCCACATCAGGAATCACTGACTGAATCCCCACATCGGGAATCACTGACTGTTCCCCCACATCAGGAATCACTGACTGAACCCCCACATCAGGAATCACTGATTGTACCCCCACATCAGGAATCACTGAGTGTACCCCCACATCGGGAATCACTGACTGAACCCCCACATCAGGAATCACTGACTAAAACCCCACATCAGGAATCACTGAGTGTACCCCCACATCAGGAATCACTGACTGAACTCCCACACCAGGAATCACTGACTGAACCCCCACATCAGGAATCACTGACTGTACCCCCACATCGGATATCACTGACTGAATTCCCACATCAGGAATCACTGAGTGTGCACCCACATGAGGAATCACTGACTGAATCCCCACATCGGGAATCACTGACTGTTCCCCCACATCAGGAATCACTGACTGAATTCCCACATCGGGAATCACTTACTGTGCGCCAACATCAGGAATCACTGACTTAATCCCCACATCGGGAATCACTGACTGAACCCTCACATCAAGAATCACTGACTGTACCCCCACATCAGGAATCACTGACTGAAGCTCCACATCAGGAATCACTGAGTGTAACCCCACATCAGGAATCACTGACTGAATCCCCACATCGGGAATCAATGACTGAACCCCCACATCAGGAATCACTGACTGAAGCTCCACATCAGGAATCACTGAGTATAACCCCACATCAGGAATCACTGATTATACCCCCACATCAGGAATCACTGACTGAACGCCCACATCAGGAATCACTGACTGAACCCTCACATCAGGAATCACTGGCTGAACCCCAACATCAGGAATCACTAATTGAACCCCCACATCAGGAATCACTGAGTGCAACCCCACATCAGGAATCACTGACTGAACGACCACATCGGGAATCAATGACTGAAATCCCACATCAGGAATCACGAAGTGTTCACCCACATCAGGAATCACTGACTGAACCCCCACATTAGGAATCACTGTTTGTACCCCCACATCAGGAATCACTGATTGTACCCCCACATCAGGAATGACTGACTGCACGCCCACATCGGGAATCAATGACTGAAACCCCACATCAGGAATCACTGACTGAATCCCCACATCGGGAATCACTGACTGTACCCCTACATCAGGAATCACTGAGTGTACATCCACATCAGGAATCACTGAGTGTAGCCCCACATCAGGAATCACTGACTGAACCCACACATCAGGAATCACTGACTGTACCCCCACATCAGGAATCAATGACTGTACTACCACATCAGGAATCATTGAGTGTACCACCACATCGGGAATCATCGAGTGTACCCCCACATCAGGAATCACTGGCTGTACCCCCACATCAGGAATCACTGACTGAACCCCCACATCAGGAATCACTGAGTGTACCCCCACATCAGGAATCACTGACTGACTCCCCACATCGGGAATCAATGACTGAACCCCCACATCAGGAATCACTGACTGACTCCCCACATCGGGAATCAATGACTGAAACCCCACATCAGGAATCACTGAGCATACCCCCACGCCAGGAATCACTGACTGTACACCCACAACTGGAACCAGTGACTGAACCCCCACATCAGGAATCACGAAGAGTACACCCACATCAGGAATCACTGACTGAATCCCCACATTAGGAATCACTGACTGAACCCCCACATCAGGAATCACTGAGTGTACACCCACATCAGGAATCACTGACTGAATCCCCACATCGGGAATCGCTGACTGTTCCCCCACATCAGGAATCACTGACTGAATCCCCACATCGGGAATCACTGACTGTACCCCCACATCAGGAATCACTGACTGAATCCCCACATCGGGAATCAATGACTGAACCGCCACATCAGGAATCACTGACTGAACCCTCACATCAGGAATCACTGGCTGAACCCCAACATCAGGAATCACTAATTGTACCCCCACATCAGGAATCACTGAGTGTACCCCCACATCAGGAATCACTGACTGAACGGCCACATCGGGAATCAATGACTGAAATCCCATATCAGGAATCACAAAGTGTTCACCCACATCGGGAATCACTGACTGAACCCCCACATCAGGAATCACTGATTGTACCCCCACATCAGGAATCAGTGATTGTACCCCCACATCAGGAATCACTGACTGAACGCCCACATCGGGAATCACTGACTGTACCCCTACATCAGGAATCACTGAGTGTACATCCACATCAGGAATCATTGAGTGTACCACCACATCGGGAATCATCGAGTGTACCCCCACATCAGGAATCACTGACTGTACCCCCACATCAGGAATCACCGACTGAACCCCCACATCAGGAATCACTGAGTATACCCCCACATCAGGAATCACTGACTGACTCCCCACGTCGGGAATCAATGACTGAACCCCCACATCAGGAATCACTGACTGAGTCGCCACATCGGGAATCAATGACTAAACCCCCACATCAGGAATCACTGAGCATAACCCCAAGCCAGGAATCACTGACTGTACAACCACATCTGGAACCAGTGACTGAAGCCCCACATCAGGAATCACTAAGAGTACACCGACATCAGGAATCACTGACTGAACCCCCACATTAGGAATCACTGACTGAACCCCCACATCAGGAATCACTGAGTGTACACCCACATCAGGAATCACTGACTGAATCCCCACATCGGGAATCACTGACTGTTCCCCCACATCAGGAATCACTGACTGAACCCCCACATCAGGAATCACTGATTGTACCCCCACATCAGGAATCACTGAGTGTACCCCCACATCGGGAATCACTGACTGAACCCCCACATCAGGAATCACTGACTAAAACCCCACATCAGGAATCACTGAGTGTACCCCCACATCAGGAATCACTGACTGAACCCCCACACCAGGAATCACTGACTGAACCCCCACATCAGGAATCACTGACTGTACCCCCACATCGGATATCACTGACTGAATTCCCACATCAGGAATCACTGAGTGTGCACCCACATGAGGAATCACTGACTGAATCCCCACATCGGGAATCACTGACTGTTCCCCCACATCAGGAATCACTGACTGAATTCCCACATCGGGAATCACTTACTGTGCGCCAACATCTGGAATCACTGACTTAATCCCCACATCGGGAATCACTGACTGAACCCTCACATCAAGAATCACTGATTGTGCCCCCACATCAGGAATCACTGACTGAACGCCCACATCAGGAATCACTGACTGAACCCCAACATCAGGAATCACTGACTGTACCCCCACATCAGGAATCACTGACTGAAGCTCCACATCAGGAATCACTGAGTATAACCCCACATCAGGAATCACTGATTATACCCCCACATCAGGAATCACTGACTGAACGCCCACATCAGGAATCACTGACTGAACCCTCACATCAGGAATCACTGGCTGAACCCCAACATCAGGAATCACTAATTGAACCCCCACATCAGGAATCACTGAGTGCACCCCCACATCAGGAATCACTGACTGAACGACCACATCGGGAATCAATGACTGAAATCCCACATCAGGAATAACAAAGTGTTCACCCACATCAGGAATCACTGACTGAACCCCCACATTAGGAATCACTGTTTGTACCCCCACATCAGGAATCACTGATTGTACCCCCACATCAGGAATGACTGACTGCACGCCCACATCGGGAATCAATGACTGAAACCCCACATCAGGAATCACTGACTGAATCCCCACATCGGGAATCACTGACTGTACCCCTACATCAGGAATCACTGAGTGTACATCCACATCAGGAATCACTGAGTGTAGCCCCACATCAGGAATCACTGACTGAACCCACACATCAGGAATCACTGACTGTACCCCCACATCAGGAATCAATGACTGTACCACCACATCAGGAATCATTGAGTGTACCACCACATCGGGAATCATCGAGTGTACCCCCACATCAGGAATCACTGACTGTACCCCCACATCAGGAATCACTGACTGAACCACCACATCAGGAATCACTGAGTGTACCCCCACATCAGGAATCACTTACTGACTCCCCACATCGGGAATCAATGACTGAAACCCCACATCAGGAATCACTGAGTGTGCACCCACATGAGGAATCACTGACTGAATCCCCACATCGGGAATCACTGACTGTTCCCCCACATCAGGAATCACTGACTGAATTCCCACATCGGGAATCACTTACTGTGCGCCAACATCTGGAATCACTGACTTAATCCCCACATCGGGAATCACTGACTGAACCCTCACATCAGGAATCACTGACTGACTCCCCACATCGGGAATCAATGACTGAAACCCCACATCAGGAATCACTGAGCATACCCCCACGCCAGGAATCACTGACTGTACACCCACAACTGGAACCAGTGACTGAACCCCCACATCAGGAATCACTAAGAGTACACCCACATCAGGAATCACTGACTGAATCCCCACATTAGGAATCACTGACTGAACCCCCACATCAGGAATCACTGAGTGTACACCCACATCAGGAATCACTGACTGAATCCCCACATCGGGAATCACTGAGTGTGCACCCACATGAGGAATCACTGACTGAATCCCCACATCGGGAATCACTGACTGTTCCCCCACATCAGGAATCACTGACTGAATTCCCACATCGGGAATCACTTACTGTGCGCCAACATCTGGAATCACTGACTTAATCCCCACATCGGGAATCACTGACTGAACCCTCACATCAAGAATCACTGATTGTACCCCCACATCAGGAATCACTGACTGAACGCCCACATCAGGAATCACTGACTGAACCCCAACATCAGGAATCACTGACTGTACCCCCACATCAGGAATCACTGACTGAAGCTCCACATCAGGAATCACTGAGTGTAACCCCACATCAGGAATCACTGACTGAATCCCCACATCGGGAATCAATGACTGAACCCCCACATCAGGAATCACTGACTGAAGCTCCACATCAGGAATCACTGAGTATAACCCCACATCAGGAATCACTGATTATACCCCCACATCAGGAATCACTGACTGAACGCCCACATCAGGAATCACTGACTGAACCCTCACATCAGGAATCACTGGCTGAACCCCAACATCAGGAATCACTAATTGAACCCCCACATCAGGAATCACTGAGTGCACCCCCACATCAGGAATCACTGACTGAACGACCACATCGGGAATCAATGACTGAAATCCCACATCAGGAATAACAAAGTGTTCACCCACATCAGGAATCACTGACTGAACCCCCACATTAGGAATCACTGTTTGTACCCCCACATCAGGAATCACTGATTGTACCCCCACATCAGGAATGACTGACTGCACGCCCACATCGGGAATCAATGACTGAAACCCCACATCAGGAATCACTGACTGAATCCCCACATCGGGAATCACTGACTGTACCCCTACATCAGGAATCACTGAGTGTACATCCACATCAGGAATCACTGAGTGTAGCCCCACATCAGGAATCACTGACTGAACCCACACATCAGGAATCACTGACTGTACCCCCACATCAGGAATCAATGACTGTACCACCACATCAGGAATCATTGAGTGTACCACCACATCGGGAATCATCGAGTGTACCCCCACATCAGGAATCACTGACTGTACCCCCACATCAGGAATCACTGACTGAACCCCCACATCAGGAATCACTGAGTGTACCCCCACATCAGGAATCACTGACTGACTCCCCACATCGGGAATCAATGACTGAACCCCCACATCAGGAATCACTGACTGACTCCCCACATCGGAAATCAATGACTGAAACCCCACATCAGGAATCACTGAGCATACCCCCACGCCAGGAATCACTGACTGTACACCCACAACTGGAACCAGTGACTGAACCCCCACATCAGGAATCACTAAGAGTACACCCACATCAGGAATCACTGACTGAATCCCCACATCGGGAATCACTGACTGTACCCCTACATCAGGAATCACTGAGTGTACATCCACATCAGGAATCACTGAGTGTAGCCCCACATCAGGAATCACTGACTGAACCCACACATCAGGAATCACTGACTGTACCCCCACATCAGGAATCAATGACTGTACCACCACATCAGGAATCATTGAGTGTACCACCACATCGGGAATCATCGAGTGCACCCCCACATCAGGAATCACTGACTGAACGACCACATCGGGAATCAATGACTGAAATCCCACATCAGGAATAACAAAGTGTTCACCCACATCAGGAATCACTGACTGAACCCCCACATTAGGAATCACTGTTTGTACCCCCACATCAGGAATCACTGATTGTACCCCCACATCAGGAATGACTGACTGCACGCCCACATCGGGAATCAATGACTGAAACCCCACATCAGGAATCACTGACTGAATCCCCACATCGGGAATCACTGACTGTACCCCTACATCAGGAATCACTGAGTGTACATCCACATCAGGAATCACTGAGTGTAGCCCCACATCAGGAATCACTGACTGAACCCACACATCAGGAATCACTGACTGTACCCCCACATCAGGAATCAATGACTGTACCACCACATCAGGAATCATTGAGTGTACCACCACATCGGGAATCATCGAGTGTACCCCCACATCAGGAATCACTGACTGTACCCCCACATCAGGAATCACTGACTGAACCCCCACATCAGGAATCACTGAGTGTACCCCCACATCAGGAATCACTGACTGACTCCCCACATCGGGAATCAATGACTGAACCCCCACATCAGGAATCACTGACTGACTCCCCACATCGGGAATCAATGACTGAAACCCCACATCAGGAATCACTGAGCATACCCCCACGCCAGGAATCACTGACTGTACACCCACAACTGGAACCAGTGACTGAACCCCCACATCAGGAATCACTAAGAGTACACCCACATCAGGAATCACTGACTGAATCCCCACATCGGGAATCACTGACTGTACCCCTACATCAGGAATCACTGAGTGTACATCCACATCAGGAATCACTGAGTGTAGCCCCACATCAGGAATCACTGACTGAACCCACACATCAGGAATCACTGACTGTACCCCCACATCAGGAATCAATGACTGTACCACCACATCAGGAATCATTGAGTGTACCACCACATCGGGAATCATCGAGTGTACCCCCACATCAGGAATCACTGATTGTACCCCCACATCAGGAATCACTGACTGAACCCCCACATCAGGAATCACTGAGTGTACCCCCACATCAGGAATCACTGACTGACTCCCCACATCGGGAATCAATGACTGAACCCCCACATCAGGAATCACTGACTGACTCCCCACATCAGGAATCACTGACTGAATCCCCACATCGGGAATCGCTGTCTATTCCCCCACATCGGGAATCGCTGTCTATTCCCCCACATCAGGAATCACTGACTGAATCCCCACATCGGGAATCACTGACTGTACCCCCACATCAGGAATCACTGACTGAATCACCACATCGGGAATCACTGACTGTACCCCCACATCAGGAATCACTGACTGAATCACCACATCGGGAATCACTGACTGAACCCCCGCATCAGGAATCACTGATTGTACGCCCACATCAGGAATAACTGAGTGTACCCCCACATCAGGAATCACTGACTGAACACCCACATCGGGAATCAATGACTGAAACCCCACATCAAGAATCACTGACTGAATCCCCACATCGGGAATCACTGACTGTACCCCCACATCAGGAATCACTGAGTGTACATCCACATCAGGAATCACTGACTGTACCCCCACATCAGGAATCACTGACTGAATCCCCACATGGGGAATCACTTAATGAACCCACACATCAGGAATCACTGATTGTACCCCCACATCTGGAATCACTGAGTTTACCCCCACATCAGGAATCACTGACTGAACGCCCACATCGGGAATCAATGACTGAGATCCCACATCAGGAATCACTAAGTGTACACGCACATCGGGAATCACCGAGTGTACCCCCACATCAGGAATCACTGACTGTACCCCCACATCAGGAATCTCTGACTGAACCTCCACATCAGGAATCACTGAGTGTACCCTCACATCAGGAATCACTGACTGAATCCCCACATCGGGAATCAATGACTGAACCCCCACATCAGGAATCACTGACTGAACCCCCGCATCAGGAATCATTGGCTGAACCCTCACATCAGGAATCACTGATTGTACCCCCACTTCAGGAATCACTGAGTGTACCCCCACATCAGGAATCACTGACTGTACCCCCACATCGGATATGACTGACTGAATTCCCACATCAGGAATCACTGAGTGTGCACCCACATGAGGAATCACTAACTGAATCCCCACATCGGGAATCACTGACTGTTCCCCCACATCAGGAATCACTGACTGAATTCCCACATCGGGAATCACTTACTGTGCGCCAACATCTGGAATCACTGACTTAATCCCCACATCGCGAATCACTGACTGAACCCTCACATCAAGAATCACTGATTGTACCCCCACATCAGGAATCACTGACTGAACGCCCACATCAGGAATCACTGACTGAACCCCAACATCAGGAATCACTGACTGTACCCCCACATCAGGAATCACTGACTGAAGCTCCACATCAGGAATAACTGAGTGTAACCCCACATCAGGAATCACTGACTGAATCCCCACATCGGGAATCAATGACTGAACCCCCACATCAGGAATCACTGACTGAAGCTCCACATCAGGAATCACTGAGAACAACCACACATCAGGAATCACTGATTATACCCCCACATCAGGAATCACTGACTGAACGCCCACATCAGGAATCACTGACTGAACCCTCACATCAGGAATCACTGGCTGAACCCCAACATCAGGAATCACTAATTGAACCCCCACATCAGGAATCACTGAGTGCACCCCCACATCAGGAATCACTGACTGAACGACCACATCGGGAATCAATGACTGAAATCCCACATCAGGAATCACGAAGTGTTCACCCACATCAGGAATCACTGACTGAACCCCCACATTAGGAATCACTGTTTGTACCCCCACATCAGGAATCACTGATTGTACCCCCACATCAGGAATGACTGACTGCACGCCCACATCGGGAATCAATGACTGAAACCCCACATCAGGAATCACTGACTGAATCCCCGCATCGGGAATCACTGACTGTACCCCTACATCAGGAATCACTGAGTGTACATCCACATCAGGAATCACTGAGTGTAGCCCCACATCAGGAATCACTGACTGAACCCCCACATCAGGAATCACTGACTGTACACCCACATCAGGAATCAATGACTGTACCACCACATCAGGAATCATTGAGTGTACCACCACATCGGGAATCATCGAGTGTACCCCCACATCAGGAATCACTGACTGTACCCCCACATCGGGAATCACTGACTGAACCCCCACATCAGGAATCACTGAGTGTACCCCCACATCAGGAATCACTGACTGACTCCCCACATCGGGAATCAATGACTGAACCCCCACATCAGGAATCACTGACTGACTCCCCACATCGGGAATCAATGACTGAAACCCCACATCAGGAATCACTGAGCATACCCCCACGCCAGGAATCACTGACTGTACACCCACAACTGGAACCAGTGACTGAACCCCCACATCAGGAATCACTAAGAGTACACCCACATCAGGAATCACTGACTGAATCCCCACATTAGGAATCACTGACTGAACCCCCACATCAGGAATCACTGAGTGTACACCCACATCAGGAATCACTGACTGAATCCCCACATCGGGAATCACTGAGTGTGCACCCACATGAGGAATCACTGACTGAATCCCCACATCGGGAATCACTGACTGTTCCCCCACATCAGGAATCACTGACTGAATTCCCACATCGGGAATCACTTACTGTGCGCCAACATCTGGAATCACTGACTTAATCCCCACATCGGGAATCACTGACTGAACCCTCACATCAAGAATCACTGATTGTACCCCCACATCAGGAATCACTGACTGAACGCCCACATCAGGAATCACTGACTGAACCCCAACATCAGGAATCACTGACTGTACCCCCACATCAGGAATCACTGACTGAAGCTCCACATCAGGAATCACTGAGTGTAACCCCACATCAGGAATCACTGACTGAATCCCCACATCGGGAATCAATGACTGAACCCCCACATCAGGAATCACTGACTGAAGCTCCACATCAGGAATCACTGAGTATAACCCCACATCAGGAATCACTGATTATACCCCCACATCAGGAATCACTGACTGAACGCCCACATCAGGAATCACTGACTGAACCCTCACATCAGGAATCACTGGCTGAACCCCAACATCAGGAATCACTAATTGAACCCCCACATCAGGAATCACTGAGTGCACCCCCACATCAGTAATCACTGACTGAACGACCACATCGGGAATCAATGACTGAAATCCCACATCAGGAATCACGAAGTGTTCACCCACATCAGGAATCACTGACTGAACCCCCACATTAGGAATCACTGTTTGTACCCCCACATCAGGAATCACTGATTGTACCCCCACATCAGGAATGATTGACTGCACGCCCACATCGGGAATCAATGACTGAAACCCCACATCAGGAATCACTGACTGAATCCCCACATCGGGAATCACTGACTGTACCCCTACATCAGGAATCACTGAGTGTACATCCACATCAGGAATCACTGAGTGTAGCCCCACATCAGGAATCACTGACTGAACCCACACATCAGGAATCACTGAATGTACCCCCACATCAGGAATCAATGACTGTACCACCACATCAGGAATCATTGAGTGTACCACCACATCGGGAATCATCGAGTGTACCCCCACATCAGGAATCACTGACTGTACCCCCACATCAGGAATCACTGACTGAACCCCCACATCAGGAATCACTGAGTGTACCCCCACATCAGGAATCACTGACTGACTCCCCACATCGGGAATCAATGACTGAACCCCCACATCAGGAATCACTGACTGACTCCCCACATCGGGAATCAATGACTGAAACCCCACATCAGAAATCACTGAGCATACCCCCACGCCAGGAATCACTGACTGTACACCCACAACTGGAACCAGTGACTGAACCCCCACATCAGGAATCACTAAGAGTACACCCACATCAGGAATCACTGACTGAATCCCCACATTAGGAATCACTGACTGAACCCCCACATCAGGAATCACTGAGTGTACACCCACATCAGGAATCACTGACTGAATCCCCACATCGGGAATCGCTGACTATTCCCCCACATCAGGAATCACTGACAGAATCCCCACATCGGGAATCACTGACTGTACCCCCACATCAGGAATCACTGACTGAATCACCACATCGGGAATCACTGACTGAACCCCCACATCAGGAATTACTGATTGTACCCCCACATCAGGAATCACTGAGTGTCCCCCCACATCGGGAATCACTGACTGAACCCCCGCATCAGGAATCACTGATTGTACGCCCACATCAGGAATAACTGAGTGTACCCCCACATCAAGAATCACTGACTGAACGCCCACATCGGGAATCAATGACTGAACCCCCACATCAGGAATCACTGACTGAACCCCCGCATCAGGAATCATTGGCTGAACCCTCACATCAGGAATCACTGATTGTACCCCCACTTCAGGAATCACTGAGTGTACCCTCACATCAGGAATCACTGACTGAACGCCCACATCGGGAATCACTGACTGAACGCCCACATCGGGAATCAATGACTGAAACCCCACATCAGGAATCACTGAGTGTGCACCCACATCAGGAATCACTGAGTGTACACCCACATCAGGAATCACTGACTGTACCCCCACATGAGGATTCGCTGACTGAAACCACACATCAGGAATCACTGTCTGAACACCCACATCGGGAATCAATGGCTGAAATCCCACATCAGGAATCACTGACTGTTCCCCCACATCAGGAATCACTGACTGAATCCCCACATCGGGAATCACTGACTGTACCCCCACATCAGGAATCACTGACTGAATCCCCACATCGGGAATCACTCACTGAACCACCACATCAGGAATCACTGATTGTACCCCCACATCAGGAATCACTGAGTGTACCCCCACATCAGGAATCACTGACTGAAAGCCCCACATCGGGAATCAATGCCTGAAATCCCACATCAGGAATCACTAAGTGTACACGCACATCGGGAATCACCGAGTGTACCCCCACATCAGGTATCACTGACTGTACCCCCACATCAGGAATCACTGACTGAACATCCACATCAGGAATCACTGAGTGTACCCCCACATCAGGAATCACTGACTGAATCCCCACATCGGGAGTCAATGACTGAACCCACACATCGGGAATCACTGACTGAACCCCCACATCAGGAATCATTGGCTGAACCCCCACATCAGGAATCACTTATTGTACCCCCACATCAGGAATCACTGAGTGTACCCCCACATCAGGAATCACTGACTGAACGCCCACATCGGGAATCAATGACTGAAACCCCACATCAGGAATCACTAAGTGTACACCCACATCAGGAATCACTGACTGAACCCCCACATCAGGAATCACTGACTGAACCCCCAGATCAGGAATCACTGAGTGTACACCCACATCAGGAATCACTGAGTGTGCACCCACATCAGGAATCACTGAGTGTACCCCCACATGAGGAATCGCTGACTGAAACCACACATCAGGAATCACTGACTGTACCCCCACATCGGGAATCACTGATTGTACCCCCACATCAGGAATCACTGACTGAATCCCCACTTCTAGAATCAATGACTGAACCCAAACATCAGGAATCACTGACTGAAACCCCACATCAGGAATCACTGGCTAAACCCCAACATCAAGAATCACTGATTGTACCCCCACATCAGGAATCACCGAGTGTACCCCCACATCAGGAATCAATGAGTGTACCCCCACATCAGGAATCACTGACTGAACCCACACATCAGGAATCACTGACTGTACTCCCACATCAGGAATCACTAAGTGTACACCCACACCAGGAATCACTGACTGAACCCCCACATCAGGAATCACTGACTGCATCCCCACATCAGGAATCACTGAGTGTACATCCACATCAGGAATCACTGAATGAATCCCCACATCAGGAATCACTGACTGAACCCACACATCAGGAATCACTGACTGTACCCCCACATCGGGAATCACTGACTGTACCCCCACATCAGGAATCGCTGAGTGTACCCCCACACCGGGACTCACCGAGTGTACCCCCACATCAGAATCACCGAGTGTACCCCAACATCAGGAATCACTGACTGTACCCGCACATCAGGAATCACTGACTGGAACCCCACATAAGGAATCACTGAGTGTACCCCCACATCAAGAATCACTGACTGAACCCCCACATCAGGAATCACTGACTGTACCCCGCATCTATAACCAGTGACTGAACCCCCATATCCGGAATCACTAAGTGGACACCCACATCTGGAATCACTGACTGAACCCCCACATCTGGAATCAGTGACTGAACCCCCACACCAGGAATCACTAAGTGTACACGCACATCTGGAACCAGTGACTGAACCCCCACATCAGGAATCACTGACTGAAACCCCACATCAGGAATCACTGAGCGTACCCCTACATCAAGAATCACTGACTGAACCCCCACATCAGGAATCACTGACTGAACCCCACATCAGGAATCACTGAGTGTACCCCCACAGCAGGAATCACTGACTGTACCCCCACATCTGGAACCAGTGACTGAACCCCCCACATCAGGAATCATTGAGTGTACCCCCACATCAAGAATCACTGACTGTGCCCCCACATCAGGAATCACTGAGTGTACCCTCACATCAGGAATCACTGAGTGCACCCCCACATCAGGAATCACTGACTGAACCCCCACATCAGGAATCATTCACTGCACGTCCATTACATGAATATTTCGTTCTGTGTCAGTGAGTCAGCGAGATATTATTCTCGGCAGCCCACGTATTTTTGGGTTGCATGATGTTCCTTATGTGTCCAAAATAGCATCAACGGTGGCGTGCACACTTATGACTGAAAATGCATCGGTCGCCGTATTGGTACAGGGTTTGCGCGCAAGCAGTTAATATCCGCCACAAGCATGCATAGCAGGCAAATCATGCCTTACTCCGTGTGCAATGCTGATTTGGCTGCAGCACTGGCTTTTTAGAGCTGCACGCTCCAGCGGACGCCCTCTCCTAATCTCGCACAGCTGAACATACAGTAAGCAGCAGGAAGAATCACCCACCAGCGCTTTTTAAAGGGATCATCAACTACTTACAGGTTACTTGCTGGTTTATTTCTGCATGTTTTTTGGTACTTTCCATAGAAGTTTCAAAACGTTACAGGTGTGACAGGTGCTGAGGTTCTTTTTGTTGACTTCAAGTTTTCTGCACAAATAACTGTCTCCCAGGCATGGGTGCACGAGTCGGCCTTCCTTTTGGAATCCAGCATGACCGGGAGAATGAGCAGAGGCCAAGCAGAGCAGGACAAGCTGCTGGAAGATGGAGGAAGAGGAGGGGGAGGAGGGCCATCAACAGGAGGCCATATCCACCCAGGGTGGTCAGGGAGCAATTCTCTGACCTGAACCTCAGTGAGGAACAATGTGTGAGACGTCTGTGCTTCACTATGGAGCATTGCACTGAAACCTGCCCTCTGCTGCAGCCACAGCACCATCTCAGAGCAGGGCAAGGACCGCATTGCCAGAGGCTGTGAAGGTGACCGTGGCCATGAACTTTTATGTGCCTGGCTCCTTCCCCATTGGTGCTGGAGATATTAGCAATGTCTCGCCATTTGCCAATCACTGCTGTATAAGGGAGGTCACTGAGCCTCTCTATACATAGAGAGAAGGATGCGTAGCGAGCACAAAGGGTTTCAAGGATTGCAGGCTTCCCCATAGTGCAGGGGAGTACAACCCCATCCGCACGGGCACTGCATGTCATCACTGCCACGTACTGGAACTCACCTTTAACATGGAACAAGTCATCCTTGACCCCGAGGGACTGCCTATGATGATGATGATGTACCGGAACTGAAAGGGATTCCACATGCAGGTCAATGCCCGGTATCCTGGCAGCGGTCATAATGCCTTCATTGTGCAGCAGTCCGCTGTGCCATCTGTATTTCAGCCACCACGGCAAACCAAAGGGTGCCTACTGGGCGACAAGGGCTGTCCCCTGATGACATGGCTCATAACTCCAGTGCACAGCCCATGCACACGTGCACAGCATGCATACACTGAGAGCCAAGGTGCCACGAGAAATGTGATAGAGCAGACCATTGGTGTGCATAAGCAATGATTGCACTTCCTGGACTGCTCTGGAGGAGCCCTACAGTACTCGGCTGAGCGTGTCTCAAGAATTATGATCATATGATCCATTCTGCACAACCTCGCCATCATGCGGGAACTGCCCTTGCCACCGCATATCAGGCGAGAAGCTGACGAGTGAGAGCATAAGGAGGAGGAACAGGAGTTGGAGGAGGAGGAGGAGGCAGAGGAGGAAGAGGCAAGGTGTAGGTGGAGGAGGAAGAGGAGTTGGAGGAGGAAGAAGAGGGAGAGGAGGAGGAGGTGGAAGAGGTGAAGGAACACGAGGAGGAGGAGCTGGAGGAGGTGGAGGAGCATGAGGAGGAGGAAGAGTTGGAGGAGGAGGAGGACGTGGAGGAGGAAGAGGAACACAAAGAGGAGAATGAGCAGAAGGAGGAGGAGTTGGAGGAGGAGGAGGTGGAGGAGGAGCATGAGGAGGAGGAGAAGGAGGAGGACCATGAGGGGGAAGATGAGGAGGAGGTGAAGCACGAGATGAAGGAGACGGGGGAAGGTGGAGGAGCATGTGATATCTTCTGTATTATCTCACAAACACAAGGCTCTAAGATGGCTGATAACTTCAGGAACCTGTCAGGTGACCTGTCCCTCGTTATTGTTGTAAACAGCAAAGGCTGCATTACCACAGTAGTCCACTGGGTGGAGCTATATATATATATATATATATTACACTTCTCCCTCCTTAATGAAAAAGTAATTATAACAAACAATCCTCATACATTAACTTGCATGGTTATACATAACAAAGAATATGGACTTATTTTGCCATATTAACAAATCAAGCTTAACAACTTGTTTTCTGTTTCAGAGGATACCTTCACTCTCGAACAGAACTTCCTAAACATGGTGTCGAACTTACTCATTCTAGGCTGATCCTGAGGAAAGTTTTCCTCTAAGGGATACCCTTGCTCTACATTTGAACTCTCGACAACTTCAGACTGTTTGTCTGACTCAGACTCAGACTTAAATTCTGACTTTCTCTTGGACTTGTTTCCAGTACATTTGATGTAAGATTTGCTACTGGTACTCTATTTGCAATAAGAGTATCTGATGCATCAGAAATAATCAAATTATTCCATCTGTCAACTCCTTCCACATTTGTCAGTAAAATATGTGAACAAACCTCAGCTTTCCATTATCAAACATCTTGACCAAATATGTGCGAGGACCACATATCTTCACCACTCTTCCTGGTAATCACTTTAATCATTTATGGTGATGGTTCTTCATTCTCACCTTCTGATTTAATTTCACACTTCTCTCTTTTACTCTACCTCTATTATGATTTTCTTTCCGTCTTAATTGTTTCTCTTCTACTGAATGTGCCAAGTTTGGCTTCAACAACGAGAATCTGGTTCATGGCTATCTTTTGAGAAATAACTCTGCTGGTGTTCTACCAGTAATTGCATGAGGAGTATTATGATACGTAATTAGAAAATTAGCCAATTTGTGGTCCAATGACAACTGTCATTTATTTGGATTTGGATCCAACATGTTTGATGAGGACACGTTTTACAATTTGTACTGTGCGCTCTTCTGCACCATTTGAAGCAGGGTGGTAAGGTGGAACCTTGGTATCTTTCACACCATGTTTGCTTGTGAACTATGCAAATTCTTCTGAGCAAAATTGTGGCCATTATCAGAAACAATTTCTTTTGGGATGCCAAATGAAGAAAATAATCTTGGCAAAATGTCTAATGTTTTACTTGTTATTTTCCGCATTGCAAGCACCTCGACCCACTTCGAATGAATAACAATCACAATGAACAATTGCTGTCCTTCTAGCTCAGCAAAATCTACATGTAACCTTTGCCACACCCTGGGAGGCCATTTCCATGGCTAATGGTACTGATGGTGGTTTCTTGCTTACCAATTGACCTGTTTTACACTGACTGACGATGTACTCTACATCTTTATCTAGACCTGGCCACCATAAGTAACTGCGTGCAAAACTCTTGGTCAAGCACATTCCCAGGTGCAGGTCATGAAGATCTCCGAATAATTTGGCCCTGAATTTATTTGGTATAAACACCCTTGCACCCCACATGATACAATCTTTATCAACTGATAATTCATTCCTATGAATGAAGAATGGATGAATATCTTTCTCTGATACTTGGTTTGGCCAGCCATTTGTGATGTAATCATACACCTTTGACATAACTGGGTCACATTTGGTTGCTCTACCAATCTCTTCAGATGTGACTGGCAGTTCATCTGTTAGATCTCTTAATTTCCAATGAAATACGAACTGCGATTGTAGTTTTAATGTCACTTTATTTTGGCCGCAGTAACAAGCTCTTGGCTTTAAGCCAGGTCTTTGTCCTTTTGATATCACATGGCCAAAATGGCTGTATTTATACTGGGTTCAATATACAGAAAAGAACTCGCCTTCTTTGACCTTATTGGCTCAATTAATAGTATTTTAAACTTTTAATTGGCTCGCTACCCAAAGGTCCTAAAATGTCAAGTTGATTGATGACTTAATGCAACATGCTCCCACTCACGTAGCATCTCTGACTTGGTGTCTGTGAATTTTCACAGCCTGTCTAAATGCAGCCTGTTTGAATTCTCTATCAATCCCCCCTTTGATTCTTTCACAAACTGAATCATAAAACATCAGCTATCACTGGTTAAAAATTCTACAAAATAATTTCATACATGTTAATTGAGTTTCCTTCTAAAATTTGTTGATGTGTTTTGCCACATGTCCGGACTAGTAGCTTCCACACAAATTTACACCAACCCGAGTTCCATCGTGGCCACAATAGAAGTCTGGTTTTAGTAGATTAATTAACCTTATTCCAATTTAATCCAAATCAATATCTTAATTCAACCAGTAAACAACCTTCCCTTAAGCATAACATACCCCTGTGCCACGTACAGATGGTCTGCTGGGAGCTGCAAGGTGTCTCACCTGCGGGACAGCAGCTACAGCCGCCTGGTCGCAACAACATTTAATCAACATAAACAAACAATATAAAAGTAAAATAATTACAACAAGTAGAATTAAACCTTCCACCAATGAAGTTCCTATTGAAACTAGCCATTCAGTGGCTCCACTCCACAAAGTGAATGATGGGGGTTGCTTAAGTTTTTCTACCTCCTTTTGGATATGCTCCGCTAAGTGAGTAATTTCTTCGGAGCTATCTGGGATATATGTGCAACACTCAGTTCCGAGTAGGGCGCAAGTACCTCTCTTTTCAGCCAGGATGTAATCAAGGGCCAGTCTATTCTGTCGGGCTACTGTGCGGATTGCTACCATTTCTGCATTGATTTTAACTAGGGCCTCTGAGGTATCATTGGCTACCCGTTCCACAATGGATTCCATGTTAATGGATTCCCTTGCCAGTCTGGCGGTCCAATATCTGGGGTTCAGAATGGCAAAGAACCTCTTTGTTTCTGTGATAGCTCTCTTAGGACGGTGTAAATGTTCCGACAGTGACTTTATATGACACATATAAGGCACAATGTCGGCTAAATGGCAGGATCCCTTCCAATTCTGGGGCAGCCAAGGGTAGGCCTTGTGGCCAAACACCCAATAGGTGCCATTATAGGCAATGAATGTTAGCTGTTTCTTTGTCAGCAACACTCCGGGGCCTGTCCAGGCTTTTCCAACTGTTTTATTCAGAATCCCCGTTACGTTAAAAATTCCCACATCGGCCCAATTTGGACGGTTCCGTGGCTTGATTATATTATAATTCCGGGAGCAGTTACTATACCCCATATTTTGGCCTCCTTTAATGTTTCTAATCAGACAGACCGATTCCCCCGGTCTTCCTATTCCCGTTGTATTAGTGTTAACAAAAAATGGGGGCCGTTTGGAATTATTGCAGCATATGGTATCCCTCTTCAAAGGTAGTCAGATTGTAACCTGCTGACTTCCATTTACGTGCCCAGTTTTCCGTATCCTGAAACGCATTGCCTGTTTTGTTGTGATTAATTATCCACTCAGCCATTTCCGAGATATTCAAGGGAACTGGCCTCGGGAATTCCTCCCTTTGAGTGAATAGGAATATGCGCACACACCCAACAACTAGAAATGTTACCTAGTTTGGCATAAATGTATGACATATATAAAAAGGTATTTGCATGTAATTCCCTTGCTACCCTACTATTTCCCTTTGGTGCAGAGGGTCGGCTAGTAAGAAGTAGGCCTGTGCCTAGAATACCTACAATCAATAATACAGTAAATTTATACATTTTCGCAAAAAGTAATTGTCCTTATTAGATTTCAGCTTCAGTTACGGGTGCTCGTTTAACGTGTGAAGCGTGGATCCAGGCTTTCTTTCCTTGGACTTTAACAGCTGCCTGGGTGGTCAATAACACTTGATAAGGTCCCTCCCACTTGGCACCCAAAGGTTCTTTATGCAACTTTTTCACATACACCCAGACTCCCGGGATGATGTCGTGTCCTCCTTCGGGTGTTGGGTGGGTCCAGAGCCGGGGGTGGGGTGGGGGGGGCACGCTGTTGGGATGGGGGGTGTGCTGTTTGGGGCTGGGATTGGAAGGGACTTCTTCACTCGGGAGTTGTTGGCCTGTGGGGTTCCCTGCCGCGGGGGGTTGTTGATGCCAGCTCGTTGGATGTGTTCGGGAGGGAGTTGGATGTGGTCCTTGCGGCTGGGGAGGTCGGGGGTTGTGGAGGGGACTTGGGGGGGGGGGGGCGGAGAGGTGCTGGGGTGGGTGATCAGCCATGATCTTGTTGAATGGCGGTGCAGGCTCGAAGAGCCGAATGACCTACTCCTGCACCTATTTTCTATGTTTCTATGTTTCTATGTTTCTATGATTACCCCAAGCTGCCGATACCTGTCGGGAAACAGAACTAATAGCATTGGTTAAGTTCTGACAGTATGATAACAAAGTGTCAGTCATTAAGTGAACATCAGCTTTCCGTAAATCGATAGTTCCTGGCAGCGACATGGGTCTTCCTGTTATAATTTCAAATGGGCTTAGACCTGTAGTTCTGTTCAGGGTTGCCCTAATGCTACATAGCACTATTGGTAGTGCCTGGGGCCATGGTGTTCCTTCTTGGTGATATTTGGCAAGCTGTTGTTTCAGAGTTCGATTCATTCGTTCTACTTGTCCTGATGATTGTGGATGATAAGGACAGTGTAAATCCCACGTAATGTTTAGTAATCTACAGACTTCTTGGCAGACAGCACCTGTGAAGTGTGTTCCCTGATCTGAGTCAATGCTACTCGGGACTCCCCATCGGGGAATGTAATCCTTACACAAGACCTTTGCAGTGTGATTGGCTGTGGCTCTTTTAGTTGGGACAGCTTCTACCCATCTCGAGAATCTGTCGACCATGACAAGAATGTTAGTGTATCCTTGGCATGAAGGAAGAGATATATAATCAACCTGCAGATGCTGGAATAGTCCAACAGGGGCAGGGGGCCTCAGTTGGAGCATTACCGTGATGGGTCCAGAATTATTTTTCTGGCAGACCACACAGCAGTCTGTTACCAGCTGGGCATGTTTTTTAAATCCCCAACCCCACCAGCTTTTCTGGAACCGTGCCGTCATCTGTTGTGAGGTCAAATGTCCCCACGAGTGGATCTGTTGGGCTAAAAAAGGCATAAGCGCTTGTGGCGCGACTGGCTTGTCGGTAACTCTTTGTTTCCAGACACCATCTTCACATAGCTTAATTCCTGCCTCAATCCATGTCCATTTTTCCTCTCGGGAGCACTCGCCTTGCATTGTTTGAAGGTCTCGTGTCAGAGTCCTGAGTGCTTTCAATCTGCACATCTGTGTTGGTTCTTCTGGGGGAACGCCCTGTGAGGCGGCATCTTTAGCTGCCTGGTCGGCTAGGGCATTTCCCTGTGCTTCTGTGGTATTTTCCTTGGTATGGGCCTTACACTTCAGGATGGACACTTCCTGAGGTAATTGTTGGCCTCCAGTAAGTCTCGGACTTCTTTTCCATTTCGGATAGGTGTACCAGCAGTGAGGAATCCTCTTTTCCGCCATAACAGACCAAAGTCGTGAACGACTTCAAAAGCATAACGCGAATCTGTGTAGACATTAGTTGTCTGTCCTTCTGCTATTCGACATGCTTCTGAAAGGGCCCCTAACTCGGCCTGTTGTGCTGACGTTCCTGAGGGTAAACATCCTTTTGCCACTACCTCATATAAGATTGTAACTGCCCATCCTGCTTTTCTGGTACCATTGTCAACAAAGGAGGAACCATCTGTAAACAGGATGAGGTCTGGGTTGTGCAGAGACTCCTCTGCTGCTAAGGCTGCTTCTTCTGTTTCTTTTAAAATCTCCACGCAGTCATGCTCTTCACATTCTCCCCGCTCTTGCTCCCTCGATTCTGACATCGGGAGCATAGTTGCGGGATTAACCGGGCTGGCCCGGACGATATGGAGATTAGGAACTTCCAAAACTGCTGTCCAGCGGGTCCATTTAGCTGCCGTCACCTGAGACATTCTATTCATAAACAGCAAAGCATGTACGGTGTGGGGACACTTGACAATCAGCTTTTGGTCGAGGACTAGACCCGCAGTGATCATTACCTCTCGACATGTAGCTTCCATAGCCCTTAGGCAACTTCCCCATCCGAGGGCTACCGCATCCAGTTTTGCCGAATAATAGCCAATAGTCTTTGCCGATCCCCATGTTCTTGTGTCAGTATAGCTGTCATATATCCTTCTTTCTCATGGACAAACAGGGTAAATGGCTTACCACTGTCGGGGATTCCCAGAGCCGGTGCCGAACACAAGGCCTTTTTCAAACTCAGGAAGGCCTCTTGCTGTTCCTTAGTGATGGTGATGGCTTCTTTAGAGGCACGTTTCCCCTTTAAAATATCATTCAGTGGCTGAGCAAAATGTGTGAAGGAGTCAATCCAATTTCTGTTAAAGTTACACAATCCCAAAAAAGACCTTAGTTCCTGAATAGTGGTGGGTTTTTTAGCAGCCCGAATGGCTGCAGTTCTATCCTGGGTAAGTTCTCTCTTTCCTTGTGAAATCTTTTGTCCCAGGTATACAACCTCTTCTTGGGATATTTGTGCTTTGTTGATGCTGGCTTTATGTCCTTTCAGCCAAAGGTGGTCCAGCAAAGCTCATAAATCTTGTTCATGCTGTTCTTCCGTGTTTGAAGCTAGCAGGATATCATCTATATATTGGATGACTGTGGATGACAGGGGAGGTAATTCTCGCAAATGGCTTTGTAAAGCCATGTGGAATACCGTAGGGCTGTTGTGGAAACCCTGCGGTAACCGGGTCCAAGTATAGTGTTTTCCTTGGACCGTGAAAGCAAACCACTGTCGAACCACCGGTGCCAGAGGCACCGACCCAAATCCGTTGGCCATATCTATAACCGAGAAATATTTATGTTCCGGTTTGAGGGCATTAAAAATGGTGGAGGGATCTGCGACCAAAGGAGCTTTTTGATCAATACACTGGTTAGCTTTCCTATAATCGACAGTCAAACACCAAGTCTCATTAGATTTCTGTACCGGCCACACGGGGCTATTGGAGGAGCTATGCATTTTAATAAGCACCCCTTGTTTCTCCAATTGCTGAATAACTGGTAAGATTCCCGCGATGGCAGTTGGACTGATGGGATACTGTTTAGTGCATGGAGGCTTGGTCCCGGTCAATGACGCAGGCTCCATCTGGAGTCGGCTACAATCATTCTTATCTTTAGCTCATATCGGGTGTTCATTCAATTCTTCTTTCTTCAAAGTTCTAATTGATCATTTCACCCGACCATCCTCGAAATGCAATGATGAATCTATTTGGATTAGAACGTCCATTCCCAAAAGGGGTTGATCTACTGGGCCTATCCAGACTGGCGTGGTTAGTTCATGTGGACCCAGCCCTATAAGTACCGGTGTTGTCCTTTTAATTTCCATTTTATGGCCCCCAACTCCATAGGCTGTACGTGCCCTACCATCCAACGACAAAAAGTCTCCATATTGTAGGGGTAAGCATGTAAATTCCACCCCTGTGTCTAAAAGACAGTCCACATCCTTATCGCCCATCCTCACAGTTATATATAGCCCATCTCCCCACTGTTGTATTAGTGCGAGGAGGGGGGCCAGGGTGGGCTCTAACCGTTTTTTGCTATCCCAAGTAACTCCTTCTGTTGTTGTTGTATTGTCAGTCGCTTAAATGCTTCTATGAGGTCGGTATCTTGTGACAAGTCTGGTTTGTTGGCTGAATTGTATCCCTGGCTGCGTCCTCTTCCCCAGCCATGACCTTGCTGTTTTGCCCTGCACGTTTTGGCCCAGTGACCTTCTTTCCCACAATAATGACATTTTCTGGGTAATTTTCCGAATGACTGTTTATCGGAATCCTGGGATTTCCATCCCATAGCCTGTACAGCTCGGACTTTAGCTCCCATATCCCGATCTAATTGGTTACATCGATCCACCAATGCTGCCGAGGTAGTTCCTCTACCTTCCCAGTCCAGTAACACTACCTTAAGCATTTTGGACAGTTCTGGCTTTAGACCTGCCACGAAAGCTGCTTTCAGGGGTCTAAATACTTGTTCATCCATTTCCTCATCCGTATTATTCATACCCGAATGTTCTAGCCACGTGCATCTAAACCGCTCGTCATACTCCAGGACCTCCTCTGTTCCTTTCTGTTGGCAGGCTGCAATTTTTCCCCAGTCTGTCTTAGCTGGACTGAAGGCTTGCAGCCAATGTTTAATCGCCTCCCATCCTGCGTCTAATTCTTGCTCATCCTGCCCCAAAGCTTCTTCTATCTTGTCGTGCAATTTTCTTCCCTGTGTTTTTGGCACCATTATGGTCAAAATTTGCACTCCGTCCCAGAGATGAAGTTGATATATATTTCTTAAGTGGTCCAATTGGTCCCACGTTTTCACTCCCCCTTTCTTTGGATTGGGCAATTCCTTGGACCAATTATCAATTTTCTCTGGGTCTGCTGAATCATGAATTAAGTATTCTGCATACAGCCTTTTCCTCGTTTTTTTGGTTCCGCACTCATCCGCAGTCTCTTCTGATTTGACTACAACTCGTCTTTTTTTAAATGGGGCAAAGCGCACTCCTAATTCTTCATCCTCCGACCCTATATCGTCGGAGGATTCAGAATCCGTATCTATTCCTCGGTCGTGTCTTCGGGTTTGCGCTTTTAATTTATCCAAACATGGGTACCCTGGGAATTGACCGAAACATTTTCCTTTTCCTATTACTGTCTCTTGACCTAATGATTTTTTCCATTCTTTAATTTCACCTTTAAGATCTTTAACTTCCGCTTCCGACTTTTCAAGTTCCAGTTTTTTCTGTCGGAGCTGTTCACAAACAGCTTGCAATTGATCCTTTGTCCTGGTCAGTTCTCGATCATGTTGGGAATGCATTATAATTTCATTCCGCTTTCGAATCTGTCCCATAACCATTAGGGACCATCTGATTCTCTCTTTATTTTTCATACGGGTCGTTTTACCCCAGACCCTTTTAATCTCGTCCAAGGACCATTGTCCTTTGGAGATACCGTATTTTTGTTCGATCTTAATACAGGTTTTAGATAAGTTGAATTGTTGCTCTATGTATTCTTTCAACTGTTCGAGAATTTCATCTAGCAAAACCTCAGGTGGTGCCTGCCCACCTTTAACAGTTGTAGGCAATTCTTTGCTCTTATCTCCTGCTGCCATAATACTGATTTCTTTACTGGGGTCTCGAGTCGATCAATAGGTCGGTGATTAATTAACTAACACACCGTCGAAGTTAGACGTCTATGGGAGCTCGAGCCGACTACCAACCGGAGGGTTCGTAAACCGGAGGCTTTCAGAATCGCGTAGAAGGAGAGGCGAATTTAGACTTTTGACTGAGGACTTTTATAAAGAGGAGTCCTTACCTCAGTATGTAGGTCCGATGTCCAAAATTCAGTTTCTTTCCTCAGCGATCAAGTTCGTGACGCCAAAATTGTTAGATCTCTTAATTTCCAATGAAATACGAACTCCGATTGTAGTTTTAATGTCACTTTATTTTGGCCGCAGTAACAAGCTCTTGGCTTTAAGCCAGGTCTTTGTCCTTTTGATATCACATGGCCAAAATGGCTGTATTTATACCGGGTTCAATTTGCAGAAAAGAACTCGCCTTCTTTGACCATATTGGCTCAATTAATAGTCTTTTAACCTTTTAATTGGCTCGCTACCCAAAGGTCCTAAAATGTCAAGTTGATTGATGACTTAATGCAACAAACTCCCACTCACGTAGCATCTCTGACTTGGTGTCTGTGAATTTTCACAGCCTGTCTAAATGCAGCCTGTTTGAATTCTCTATCATCATCAATGTATGAAAAATAAAACACTTCTTCTCTATCGGGTGTAACTTGTGACGGGGAAGGCAACCTAAACGTAGCACCAGCATTGCTGTGAGCAGCTGATTGTCTGTATTCAATATCATATGTATATGCTGACAAAATCAAAGCCCACCTCTGCATTCAGGCTGCAGCTAATGTTGGAACTGAGGACTTTGGATGGGGGATTGCTGTCAGGGGCTTATGGTCCACAACAATGGTAAACTTATGACCATACAAGTATTTGTGGAACTTCTTAATCCCAAAAATGAATGCCAAAGCTTCCCTTTTGATTTGCGCATAATTATGCTCACTGGCACTGAGATTGTATGTAGCAAAGCAATTGGTCTCTCCTCCCCACTATGTAGTACATGAGAGATAAGAGATCACTGCCCCAACTCCGTACGGAGAGGCGTCACATGCTAGCTTGATCTCCTTAGATACGTCATAGTGAACTAACATGGTGCTCTTCACCAATTGGCTTTTACATTACTTGAATGCTGCGTCGCATTCTTCTGACCATTTACAATGGACCTGTATTTTCAACAACTCATTCAGTGGATGTAACACTGTAGTCAAATTTGGAAGGAACTTCCCATAATAGTTCAAAAGACCCAAAAATGATCAAAGTTCAGTGACATTCTTAGGAGTGGGTGCATTTCTGATTGCATCCAGTTTTTCCTTGGTTGGATGTAAACCATCTTTGTCTACTCTGTACCCCAAACACTCCACTGAGTTTTGAAATAACTCACACCTTCAATCAGTCACTTGTACTCTGTGCTTCTCTGGCTGTTTGAGGGCTTCATTCAATATGTTATTATGAATTTGCCTGTTTAGTGTTGAAATTAGTATGTTATCTAAATAACATAATACCCCTTCAATACCTTGCAAAACCTTGTTCATCACCCCTTGAAATATGACAGGGGCGAAGACACTCCAAATGGTAGCCTATTAAATTGATATAGGCCTAGATGAGTATTTATAGTCAAGCATGACTTGGACTCCTCATCTAGCTCCAGTTGTAAGTAGGCATTCGTAAGATCCAACTTTGAGAAGATCTGACCACCTGTCAGCATTGTGAACAAATCTTCAACATTTGGCAATGTATTGGGGAGATTACCCTCTAGAACCTGGTTTATGGTTACTTTATAATCCACACACAACCTTACCTTACCATCTGACTTAGGTGCAACAACAGTGGGTGTAGCCCAATTACATAGATCTATCTTAGAGATAATGTTTTCAGTCTCTAGTCTTTTGAGTTCTTCCTCAACTTTCTCCTTGAGTGCATATGCTACAGGACGTGGCTTGCAGTAAACCGATCTAGCGTCCTTCTGTACCCTGACACTCGCCTTGAAGCTTTGGATCAGACTGCCTGTTTCACAGAACAACTTCGGATACTTCTCGATGACATCATCCTTCAATGCAAATCTCGTTTCAACATGAAAAATCTCATTCCAATCCAGCTTCAGTGATCCCAACCAATTGTCTCCTGCCATTACTAATAGAGGCAAGCTCTGAAATTGATCCTTGTACAGTATTTCACTGGTACGGTGATACGACCTACCACAGGAATGTTCTCTCCCGAGTAGCCTCGCAGCTCTATCTTTGATTTCTCCAATGGGAAATCATGCAATTTGTCGAGATATAGCGACTCTGGTACTACGCTCACAGATGCACCAGTGTCGATTTCCATAAGTATCCTGGTTCCTGCAACATCTACTTAGTTGACGATACTTTTCAAATCACTGTTAGACACCCTCGTGCTCCTGATGATGTGTATCTCTGCGTCCTGTTGCTTTTCTTCCATGCTGTGTAATCTCTGGGGATTTCTACTTATAGCCTTGAAACTTGGTTTACCCTTCAGTCGGCATGCCTTCGCAAGATGCCCAGTTTTCCTGCAGAAGAAACACTCTGCCTTCACATATGGACAACTTTGAGCAATGTGTTGTCCCAGGCACTGACAGCATGGCTTCAATGTATTGTTACCTGGGCTAGTTGCTGAGACCTTGGGGCCCAGCTGCCTTTTACTTTGAACCTGCAGGCGATTGACCTCGGTTGTCTGACGACTGGAAATGGCACGAAATTCTCAGGGATACTGGTCGGCCATATCCATTGACACAGCTGTCTGATAAGTTAAATCAAAAATCAAGTTAGGAGTTGTCAACAACTTTCTTCTGATAGCTTAATTTTCCATCCCACAAATAAAGCGGTTACGCAATGCTCGGTCCTGAACGTTTCTAAAATTACAGTGAATAGACAGCCTCTTTTTTTACTAAAATGTACTCACTGATACTTTCATCAATAAATTGATCTCGTATTCCAAAATGTTAACTTTCAGCAATTTCCAGGGGCTAAGGACTGTAGTGCTATTCTAACTTCTGCTTAAGTGATGTGCATTTGACTTGACAGGCACAAGCACATTTTTCAGGGTTTCATACACCTTGGGGCCTGCTTCAGTTAAGAAAATAGCCCGTTTTCTTTCCAACATCACCCGGTTATGGTTTTCATAATCGGGGACTTCGATTATATTCGCGGTGAAAAATATTTTTAGCCGCTCCACAAACACTCCGAAGGTTTCACGGCTGCGATGGACCTGTAGGCTTTGTACGCATGCTGGTCACGTGTGGTTGGGTAGCGGAGCGGAGTCATGAGCCAGGTGTTCAAGTAGCCAGCCTCGGGTTTGACCGGTGGCTCAAAGAGAACAGTGGACTGGCGCAGAATGAAAGCATCATGATTGCTGCCAGGAAACCGAGCGTACATCATCATGATTTGCTGAGCATGGTCGCACACCAACTGCACAATCAGCGAGTGGTGACCTTTGCAGTTGTGGCATGTCTCAGCATTTAGATGTGACACCCGCAAAGCCACATGCGTATAGTCGATGGCGCCCTGCACCATGGGGAAGTCCGCTATCCTGGCAATGCCACGTACACCCTCCATCTGCTTCTCCCTGGTTCTCCTCTCTTGTCATAAAAGCATCTGTCAACTCTCTTTTGCAGCAGTGAACGGGAAACTATTACAGAAGTCACCTGGTCCAGCTGGGAAGAAATTCAGGGCCACAGTCACCTTCACAGCCATGGTCAGCACTGTCCTTGCCCTGGAGTGAGGCTGCAGGTCCGGTTGCAAGCGGTGGTAGAGTTCTGTGAGCACCTCCTTCGTAAAACACAAATAGCTCACCAACGTTCCCGTTCATTTTTTATTGGGCGCAGGGCCTCTTTAAGGGTCTGCGCGGCCCATTCACAATATCGAGCATGCGCTGTTCCCCCCAATGAAAAGCCAGTGCGCTGGCTGCGGAGGAGGTCCTTAAAGGGAACACTGCACCTCACACACTGCTCCTGGCTCAGGCTGAGGTAAGAGAATTGCTCTTGGAAGACCCTAGATGGTGGCTAAGGCCTCGTGCTGAGATCCCTTCTCCCCGCCCTCCTCCTCCATCTGCAAGCACCTTCCCCTCTTCTTCGCTGCCTTCTCCCCATCTCTCTGCCATGCTACAGGCCAAGGGGATGACAACAAGAGAACCCATGACTGGGAGCAAGTGGTCTGACCAGAACCTTGAAGTCGGAAGCAAGACCTTCTCCACGTGCAGCACCGCTCCATCACCTCACTAGCTTCAAACAACTGTGGAAAGCACCAAAGGCTTCTATAAACCTACACAGAACCAATAGAAATCAAAAAGCAAGTTACCTGAAAGTTGGTTAAAATCCCTTTAAATATTGCTGGTGGGGGTCCTTGCTGCTGCTAAATGATGTCCAGCCTGTGCGGGGTAATGAGATGATGACGAAAATGGCAGCACCAGCGACAAATCAGTGTTGCACCATGATTGACATCACGATTTGCCAACTTACCATACTTCCAGCACATGCTCCTAACAGCTGCCCTACCACTGTCAACAAGAGCGTGTCTGGCGCAGCCTGCAGCAGACGTGCGCGTTCATTGGTTGGATGCCATTTTGGACTCTATTCGGCATCCGCAGTGCCCAAAGAATCCTCAGTATTTAATTCTGGGACAGTTAGTGTGTTTAATGCTCGGGCAGTGATCCAGTGCTGGATGTCGGTCAAGTAATCTGATAGTATAGAGATGGTGGAGGGTGCGAGACAGGTGGAGAATATGTGGAGCTGGGTATCGTCAGCGTACATGTGAAAACTCACGTTGTGTTGCCGGATGATGTTACTGAGTGGGAGCATGTAGATGAAAAATAGGAGAGGACCACGGATAGATCCTTGGGGAACACCAGAGGTGACGGTGCGGGATCAGGAACAGAAGTAATTGTAGGCAATTCTATGGAAAGGTGGTTACAGCCGGAAAGATAGGAATGAAGCCAGGCGAGTGCAGTTCCATCGAGCTGAACGACGGTAGAGAGGCGTTGGAGAAGGATTTTGTGGTTAAACTTGTCAATGGCTCCAGAAGGACGAGAATGGATAGATTACCTTTGTTGCAGAAAATTAGGCTCCGCTATTCAATAAGATCATGGCTGATCTGATCTTGGCCTCAACTCCACTTTCCTGCTCGCTCCCCATTACCCTTGACTCCCTTATCATTCAAAAATCTGTCGATCTCCGCCTTAAATATATTCAATGACCCAGCCTTCACAGCTGGGTGGAGAATTCCATAGATTCACGACCCTCTGAGCGAAAACATTTCTCCTCATCTCCGTTTTAAATGGGCAACCCCTTATTCTGAAACTATGCCCCCTAGTTCTAGATTCCCCCACGAGGGGAAACATCCTCTCTGCATCCACCCCGTCAAGCCCCCTCATAAGCTTATACATTCCAATAAGATCACCTCTTATTCTTCTAAACTCCAATGAGTACAGGCCCAACCTGCTCAACCTTTCTTCATAGGACAACCCCTTCAACTCAGGAATCAACCTCGTGAACCTTCTCTGAACTGCTTCCAATGCAAATATTTCCCTCCTTAAATAAAGGAGGGACAACTAAGACAAGCTGACACAAGATTGACTGGCACAGGAAATGGCAAAGCCTCATTGAGTGGTGAAGTAGGGGCTGCCTTTCTTCTGCACTGGGTTGTGGCACATTGTAGACTCAGCGTGGGTGGTTCTGTGCTCACCTGCTAACATATGCTGTACTTGTTCTGGGAGCGACTGATCCCATGATCCGAGCGACTTTCATAGCCACGTCCCAGAGACACCAGACACTATGCCTTAAGTCATAGATACCATGGCAACAGCTTGAATTAAATCAGAGTGAGTTTTGAATGAAGCTAATCTGGATCAGCCTTGTTCCACTGCACACTTTTGCAGCTCCTCCAACCCTCTGATTTTTCCGCTGGTAGTTCTGTGTTCCAGGAAATGAGAAAACATGGTTTTAGTCCTTTAATTCTCTGCAGCCTTCAACACGGTTGACCACTCCATCCTCCTCCACTGCCTCTCCACCATCATCCAGCTGGGTGGGACTACACTTGCTTGGTTCCATTCTTATGGACTCAATTTTCCCTAAACCCATTTTCTGGCATATTGCCAGAGTTATGCCATTTTTCTAGGCTGCGGGTCCCAGTGATGTGGTGCAGCGAGGCACATCCAGGGCCCCACCTTCCGAGGCTGCGGGTCCCAGTGGTGGGGTGTGAGCCACACCCGTGGGGAGGAGGGGAATGAGAGCTCTCCTGAGGTGCAGGATCTAACAACATGATGTAATTGAGTACGGAGAGCATTGACCTTACCCAATCACTCCTGGACGCCCTTAGTGGGGTGAGTGATGAGGTAGCGGGACTGTTGGGAGAAGTAACAGCAATGAGAAATGGGAACGATATCCAGGACCATCAGTGAGGGAATAGTGGCCATGAGGGAGGGAATGTCAGAGGTAGTATAAACCACCTCACTGACCATGAGGGAGGGAATGTTGCAGGTCATTGAGACACTGTCAGGGCACATGAGGGCTGGAATGTTGGAATTAGCTGCTGCAATATGAGAACACGCCCAGACCCTGTGCCCATTGACAGAATCAACTGCCACTCCCACTCCAATCCCCACACCAGCCTCTGAAGAGCCCAAAGCCGGTCCCTCCAACTTGCTGCCTGGTGCTGATGCCCCCCCACCCTCAAGAGCTGCGTAGTACCCGAGATGTTAGAAAGAATAACCTTGGTACCAAAGCCCAGAAACACTGCGCCACCGCCTGTGTCCAAGACCAAGAGCAGCGGGCGGTCTTAGAATAAGGTGGAGGAGAGATGAGTGGGTGCAGCCTTTCTTTACTGCTGTTGTTGTTATTATTATTATTATTGTTACTGTTGTAACTGTTCTCAAATTAAAAGTTTTTTGTAAGTTATGTAAATTTACAAGTTTATAGGTGATCTTAAAGTTTTTAAGTGATCTTAAAGAGTGATCTTAAAGTATACAAGAATAATTTTATTAAAGTTAAGTGCATTGTAAACTTTTGGATAAAATATATTTTACATTAAAACTGAATCATGTTCCATTAACACAACACAACATTACAGAACAGCACCAAATAGTAAACATGTCCATGTGGAATAATTGTCGCTGAGCCCTCAGGCATCAATAAAGCGTTCACGGATGAGCTGCTGGCGCAAGGCTCGAGCAATTGTGAAAGGGGCACGATGGCCTGCCCTCCTCTGCTGTCGTGATCCGGTCTCAGGCACTTGCATGGCTTCCTCATCTTCATCCTCCTCCTCCTCTTCCTCCTCCTGATCATCACCTGTATCTTCCACATCATTATCACCAGCTACTCTCACCGCAGGTGGGTCTTCCACTACCAGGAGTTGCTGCCTCATGATGGTTAAGTTATGTAGCATACAGCACTAAACAATGAACTGACCGACAATCTCAAGGGAATACAGCAAGTAGCCTCCAGAATGGTCCAGGCATCGGAAACGCTGTTTCAATATGCCAATGGTCCTCTCAATGATGCTGCATGTCACAATGCGACATGTTATATTGACGGTCAGCTTCCATCCGGGTTACGCATCGGGGCACCATGGGCCAAGTGGCGAGGCTGTAGCCTTTGTCTCCCAGTAGCCAGCTCTGCCCTTCTGGCTGCTGCTACTAAAACATGGCAGATTTAATGCTGTCATGTAGGATGAACGCATCATGGGTGTTGCCAGGGTATCTTGCATTGACTGCCATGATGCGATGCATGTCATCACAGACTAGCTGCACATTAATGGAGTGGAAGTCTTTTCTGTTCCTGTACATCTCGGAATCCTTCAAAGGTGCTCACAAGGCGATGTTGGTACAATCAATGCAGCCCTGTACCTTTGGGAAGCTAGCAATCATGGAGAAGCTCACAGCCCTGTCATGGATTGCTTGGGCAATCATGGGGACCTTTATGTAGTCATTCCTCCGGGCATATAGTGCAGCTGTCACCTGCCGAATGCAGATATGCGTTGCATGTTGAGAGATGGCACACACATCCCCAGTTGTAGCTTGAAATGATCCAGAGGCATAGAATGAAAGTGCAGCTGTAACCTTCACTTGAACTGGCAAAGCAGTCCTCCTGATGCTTCTAGGTTGCAGGTCTGCTTTGACCAATTCACAGATCTCACTTACAACTTCTTTGCAGAAACGCAGCCTTCTGACACAGTCTGCATTGCTCAAGTGGAGATATAAACACCTGTCTTGATATACCAGAGGTGGGTAAGGCCTTCTGTCCAGCACCCTACGGGCTCTGATGTTCCTGATGCGATGAAGTCGAATCAATTGTCTCCTACGTAGCACCTTGATGCAGAAGGCTCGCATTGTCAGTATTTCCCCCACACTTAAATTGGTAACATTTGAAAGAAGCTGAAAACAGCCGGAAAGCAGGCAGGTAGGATAGGTTCGTAGTTCTCTCTCTCCCCAAGGTCCGTATGAATGGACCACACCCAAAGGTCTTGTGATTATCCTCTCTCCCCACCCCCCCCCCCTTAACTAATTGGTGTCTTGTGACTTCTCCCCTTCGCTTTCTCCCTCCCCACCTCCCTTCCCCAATTATTGAAGTCTTCAGTGCAGAAGGCACCTTGCTCCCCAGGCTCCAAGCCTTCCGATCGGCACCTCACTCTCTCTCTCTCTCTCTATCCTGCCCTTCCACCCCCCCCCCTCCCTCCCCACGGCTTGTTTTGTAGCTGAACCCCGAGCCATTGTGTCCAGGCACGAGGCTGATTCTGCTGGCCAAACCTACAACCCTCCAGCCCTGCTTCAAGATGTTTGGTGGTGGCGTGTGAGTGTGTAAAAAAAATGAGAAAACTTCTGAAATCCAACAAATTTACACTTCTACGTTGACAGGTAAAAAAAAGTTGAACTTTATTATTGATTTTGACAGTGTTCTCCTTCCAAAATCTTCGATTTATAAACAATGGCGTGTTTCAGCGCCGATTTGTGAATGTGCACTGGTTTTCTTAACTCACCAGAAGGTTTTACGGGAGTGGCCAGATATGCTGAGAAAAAAAATGTTGGCCAAACTGCGAACAATTGGAAAAAATGATGCATACATGAGGGAACTATGACGTAAAAAAATTGGCCTAGAAAAATCGTCACTAAGTCAGTTATGCCGGTGCAGATCGCAGGGGGAAACTTTGGAAAAAATAAATACACCAAAGAAAATGGCATATGTCAAAAAAAGCGCAAATGACCGGGGAAAATTGAGCCCAAACTCTCTAATCAGAGCCAGAGAATCACCTGCAATGGCTTCTCTTCCCACCCCGCATCGTTACCTCTGGTGTCCCCCAAGAATCTATCCTTGGCCCCCTCCTATTTCCCATCTACATGTTGCCCCCTTGGCGACATCATCCGGAAACACAGCGTCAGTTTCCACATGTACGCTGATGACACCCAGCTCTACCTCAATACCACCCCTCTCGACCCCTCCATGGTCTCTAAATTGCCAGACTGCTTGTCCGACATCCAGTTCAGATGAGCAGAAATGTTCTCCAGTTCAATATTGAGAAGACCGAAGCCATTGTTTTCGATCCCCGCCACAAACTCCATTCCCTGGCCACTGACTCCATCCCTCTCCCCAACTTCTGACTGAGGCTGAACCAGGCTGTTCACAACCTTGGTGTCCTAATTGACCCTGAAATAAGCTTTCGGCTACATATCCGCAGCATAACTAAGACCATCTATTTCCACCTCCGTAACATCGCCCGTCTCCGCCCCCGACTCAGCTCATCCGCTGCTGAAGCTCTCATCCATGCCTTTGTTACCTCAAGACTTGAGAATTCCAACACCCTCCTGTCTGGCTTCCCACATTCGACCCTAAACTAGAGGTGATCCAAAACTTGGCTGCCCGTATCCTAACTCGCATCAAGTCCTGCTCACCCATCATCCCTGTGCTCGCTGGCCTACATTGGCTTCTGGTTAAGCAATGCCTCGATTTCAAAATTCTCATCCTCATTTTCAAATCCCTCCATGGCCTCGCCCCTCCCTATCTCTACAATCTGTTCCAGCCCCACAATCCTGCCCCCCCCCCCCAAGATATCTGCACTCCTCTAATTCTGCTCTCCTGAGCATCTCTGATTGTAATCGCTCAACCATTGGTGGCCATGCCTTCTGTTGCCTAGGCCCCAAACTCTGGAACTCCCTGCCTAAACCTCTCCGCCTCTCTACCTCTCTTTCCTGCTTCAGGACACTCCTTAAAGCCTACCTCTTTGACCAAGCTTTTGGTCACTTGCGCTAATTTGTACTCATGAGGCTCGGTTTCAAATGTTTATCGCACAATATTCCTGTGAAGCACCTTGGGACGTTTCACTATGTTAAAGGTGCTACATAAGCACAAGTTGTTGTTGTTATTGCTGTTGCTGATGTTAATACATCAGTGGGACATCACAACTCACAACTTGATTAAAAGCAATTCATCTGTTACTTCGTCTTATGACTCGAGCAATTAGTCCTTGCAGCCAAAATGAGCCATGACCTTCCTCACTTCCTGAACACACTCTGGGTTTTCCAGCACTAATTGTTAAGCCAGGGATCAATCCTCCTTAGACATTTCAAATGGCTTTCCACACCACTCTTTGGGATCCTGCGTGACTGTGACAGGACAGAGAAGGATTGCTTGTGTTGGACAAGTGTCCGCAAGGGTCACTGTAACAAGCTTCAGCTCGAAAAGTTGTGAAAAAAATTTCAACTCAACCAAAACTCAAAAAGTGCATCCCCTGGTGAGGGTGCATCAGGGGACTCTCCAAGTATGCAAATAATATCTGCTTCAGCTGCAACAGGGTGGCGAGATTACCAGATAGTTCTCCAAATGAAAGACACGTTTTTTAAATCAATTTACCTCAACATCTGCAAAGGAGCAAATAGCTCATTAAAAGAAATCCTTGGATCTGCTTTTCATTAGAGCTGCAATGCTAATGAGAATTTATGAATGACTCCCACCCGAGCAGGTTACCAGGTTGCTTACACAGCTGTTTCAGAGAAGCAACCATTGAACATAGACCCATTGACACTGTGCTTTCATGTTGAAGAGGCTGTATAAAAATAGTACACTACACAATCAGATTGCATGCTAAATGCATAACCCAGTGAAATATTGAATGTTAATTGGCAGTGTTCTTGCACATTCAAGACCCTTTTGGCAGCAGTCTTATCATATCTCAACGATGTCACATGGTCAGGACGAGGCAATGCTCTGCAGCCAATTTGAATCGCTTCACTGTCCAAATCATGGGACATTTGGGAATAAATGAATAATTAATATAATAATAGTAATTACAACATGCCTTTAACTACCTCTGGACCCTGCAGTTTCAGAGATCACAATTTAAACTGCATGCCTTGGCTTGTCTTGAAAATGTATAATTTTTCAGAGGGATTGAATTAAACATCAGTGGGGCTTCTGTTCACAAACATCTCCAACATTATCAATCATTGTGACCCCTGACCTTATGATGCTTCTTCCTCTGTGCCTTGGTAATGGAGCTAGCGATGGCTGTGACTTTGAACAACTGCAATGAATCCCAACAACTTGTATTTAAACAGCACCTTTAATGTAGTAAAACATCCCAAGGCTCATCACAGGAGCATTATCAGACACAAAGTGACACCAAGCCATATGAAGAGATATGAGGACAGGTGACCAAAAAGCTTGGTCAAAGAGGCAGGATTTAAGAAGCGTCTTAAAGGAGGAGAGAGAGGTAGATAGATGAGAGGTTTAGGGAAGGAATCACAGAGCTTAAGGCCTTGGCAGCTTCCAAGATGGTGATGGCTCCTGAATATGCAGAAGAATTTCTACTCATGTAGACATTATAGTATCACTAACAAAACAGAGGCTCAAATACAGCAGATAAGAGAGGACTTAAAATTGCAATGCCTATAGGCCTCCTGGTAGCAGCAATGAAGTGGCAGAATGTATTAATTCAGAGATTAGAGAGGCCGGGGGGCGAAATTGTCCTTCTTGATAGCCCTATTAGCGCCTCCAGGGGGCAATGCGGTTATCGCCCAGGGAAAGGGGTCAATCGCATCTCTGGGGAAATTGCCCCGGAGGTTTGGGTGGCATTGTGCCGTTAGCGCCATTAGATGACGTCATCCCATGCACGCCAACCTTTCACCGCCCCACGCCATCCCCTTTGCGCCCCGCAGGAAAATTGCCCTGTGGGCGGCGAGGATGGTGCCGGCTGATGTCTCCGCGGGTCGCAAAGTTGGTGGACATCCGGCGGCAGAACTGTCCTCAAAGGGGAGGCCGTTTGCGCTGTGGCCGCCATATTTTACTGTTGGCCGACAATGGCAGCCCTCGCCTCGACCAGGCCGCCATCCTTTAGCCCGCCGCTCCACCATGGGTGCCGGGCTGTTGGCCCACCAAAAGGACTGCAGAGCGCACAGAAGCCCTTCCCTTTAATTAAAGGGGAGGGGCGTTGTGACGCATCAGTGCTACGCGGCATGTCCATGTCGCGCTGATGTGGTCAGCGCTGTGCTGACTCACATCGCCCCATTTCCGCCCCAGAGGCATAGAGCGCCTCTGATAGCACCCCGGACATTTTTCAGAGTTAAAGATCTGAATCCCGGGTCATTCATCTATACTTCGCGCCGGGCAATAAATTTTCATATAATTCAAATAGTGCATCCCAAAAAGGGCCCAAGTTGTTCTAATCAGAGACTTATTTTCATATTGATTGGGAAGAGCACAGTAGCACCAGTCAGAAAGATAGTAAACTTCTTGAATGCATTCAAGATAATTTTCTGGAGAAATATGTTCCAGAACCAACAAGAGGGCAGGACATATGAGATTTAGTAATGAGCAATGAGCCAGACAGTTCAAAATCTAACAGTAAGAGAACTTTTATCTAATAGTGATCAAATTAGGTTTGAAAGGAGGAACTTAGCACAGTTACTGAGATTCTAGAATTTAGTACAGCTAACTTTAACAGGATGAGACAGAGACTGACGACAGCAAACTGGTCAAAAGAGTTATTCAATAAAACTACAGGTGAAGAATGGGAGGTGTTCAACAAAGTATTTTGTTTAATACAGGACCAGTATTAACTAAGGGGCAAGAGCAGTACTTACCAAATACAACAGCCGTAATCGATAAAAGCGGTCAGATAATATAAAACTAAAGAAAAGAGCATGTAAAGGTGCAAAGAATGGATCCAGGGGACTGAGAGAACTATAAAGAACAGCAAAGGAAGGCAAAAAAGATAGCAAGAGCTGGAGAAAGGAATACGGAAAGAAACATTATCAAGATTATCAAGATTAGGCTTTACAATTATATTAGAAAAAAAAGAGTAGTCCAGTGTAATGTGGTCCCTTTAAAAAGACATGGTGGGTTAATATTGTAAATGAGAATAAGGAAATGGCTGACTTGTGGAATAATTGCTTGTGTTAGTCTTCACAGTAGAGGAACAAGCAAACATACCTGACATTCCAGAAATACTAATATTGAATCAAGGACTGGAACTCACTACAGTCAACGTAAGCAAGTATTAGAAAAAAAATATTGGCACTAAAGACTGACAAAGACAGGACCAAATGACTTCCACCCCAGGATTTTGAAGGAAGTAGATGAGGAAATTGTAGATGCTTTAACCATAATCTTCCAAAGCTCTCACGATTCAGAAATTGTCCCTTTAGATTGGATAATTGCAAATTTTACTCTATTATTTAAGATAGGTGAGAGAGCGAATCCAGAAAATTATAGACCTGTTCGTCTAACATCTGATGTGGAAAAATGATTGGAATCTATAATTAGAACAGAGAAATGTGAGCTAATTAGAGAGAGCCAACATGGATATGTAAAGGTTAGGTCATGTCGAACGAACTTAATTGAATTTTTTGAGGAAGTAACTGAAGTTGTAGACAGGGGAATGTCTATGGATGTAGTTTATATGGACTTCCAGAAGGTATTCGATAAGGTGCCACATAGAGACTGTTAGCTACAACTAAAGTTTATGGGATTGAAGGCAAATTATTGACCTAGTTTGGAGATTGGTTAGTTGGCAGAAGGAAAGGATAAGAAGGTAGGGATTTATAGTTCAAATTTTCCCAGCCGCCTACAGAGGCGCAGTTAGGGGTGGCACGCCGACTTTCCAAGCCAAGAAAAGTGGCAAAAACTTACCTTCCACCTTGGCCGCTCCCTCGTCGTCTGGATCCATCGACGTGGCTCTGCAGCGCCTGTGGGCGGGAGGGGGGGGGGGCGGAGCTTCAGCCGCACTTGCTCAGCGCGGCCGGCAGGGGGGCAGGGCTTTAGCCCAGTGTCTTGTGGAGTGCTGGCAGGGGAACGCATGTCTGTTTGAGCGTGCGCACATGCGCAATGGACGTTTCAGCATGCACGCATGCACAGTGCAACAGGAATCTTGGCAATAGGCCAATTAAAGGGAGAGTGTCCTCAGTATCATTGGTAATGGAGCATATATAAAGGTAAGGTTCAAATATTGATTTTTGTGTGATGAGGGAGTGGAAAGGAATGCTGGTAGGTGGAAGAAAGGTGTGAAGTATGATTTTTGAACATTACCTGAGTGTATGTCCAATGCACAAATGGCGCAAGAGTGTGCAAGACGAACAAAGAATTTCCTCCATGAGGAAGTGGAGAAACTAGTGACTGTCTTTGAGAAGAAATGGCTGGAGCTTGATATATGCAAGAGTGGTCTGTCAAAAGTTTCACCCAAGGAAATGAAAAAAAACGATGGAGCCTATTTGCATAAGAATTCTCCGTTGGGGACAATACCGCAAGATCTGAAGCCAGTGCAAGAAATGGCAGGACATTGGTCAAGTAGTGAGTGTAAGTAATATCTTCATCTTTAAATGGAATTGCAATTGAGAATGTGACCATCTGTAGGTGTCCCACCCATCAGAAGCGCACCATGTCTGAAAATTAATATTTTCATCTTTGCAGGAGAAATTGGCCCACAACAAAGGGAAAGACTTAGAACAGGAGGAGGTCCGCCAAATCGGCACCAACTATCACCCCTGGAACAGAGGGTCGCTGCCTTGCTGAGTCACACCGGCAGAAAAAGAAGCAGCTCTGCACAAGCTGGACCCACACATGAGGGTGAGGATAAGTTATTAAAATGCATAGTCGTCCTTCAAATCAACCTGCTGACTGGCCTGCTACATGTCAGACTATTCATGCCACCCATCCTGCCCCCTCCTGTGCTGCTAGCCATTTGACTGTTCTGTTGTATTTTGCAGAAGAAGAAGACAATCCTAAACATCCTGAAGATCCACCAGATGATCCAGATGTGTGCGCTCCAGACCAAGGCTGGTGGGGGGAAGAGGAGTCCATGGAAATGTGTTTACGGGAGAATGCTGACCACGATATGGATCAGTCCATAGTACAGGGCATCACACGGCCAGAAACCTCCATGAGCTCCTCGGCGACATTCCATGGTTTCACATCTACCGAGGTCGCGGGTCCCAGTGGCGGTGGTGAGATGCATGTTGGGTCACCCAGTGCCCCACCATCCCAGCCTGCGCCTCACACTGGAGGGGTGCCACTAGGCAGACCCACAGCGAGGGGAAGGAGAAGCCGACCAGTCTCGCCTTAGATGCAGTCCTCAGCAGAGGTTAATCAGGTTATGTCATTGGGTGAAGAGACCAAAGACCTCACAAGATCACTTGTCGTGGCTGTCAGTGGGGTGTGTGATGTGGTAGCGACACTGTCAGGTGACATCTCAGCACTGAGACGGGAAGTGGGGGTGTGCATTTCAGAGGGTGTGCAAACAATGGCAGATGCCATGAGGGAGCTAGCTTCTGCAATAAGGGCACAAAGGCCGGATACTCAAATGCCACTCCCACTTCAATCCACGCACCAGCCACTGGTGAGAGCCAAGCCCGGCCCCCAAACCACCCCCCACCACCACCATCATCAACCCTACGAGGAAGTGCACTTTGTCCAAGATGTGGGTGAGGGATGGGTGCAGCCTTTCTTTCCTATTGTTGCTGTTGTTGCTGTTGTTGTCGTTGAATTGCGCTGTAAAATATCCAATAAAAGAATCATGTTCCATTAGGACCAGGCAACATTTAGGAACAACTGTAAAAAGTAAAAATCCCTCACCGCTGGAGTCATGCGTGCAGTCAGCAAGGTAGATCTGCTCTATTTTCAGTCGCTGATTTATCTTTCATTTATTTTTGATGATGTTGTGCAGCTGTTGTGAAGGTCTTTAGTGCTTTAGAATCCTTTAACTCACCTCCCCCACCACCCGCACCCTGCCCCCCCGCCCTGCCCAAACCCTATCTCTGGCTATGTGCGCTGGTTTCTTAAATGTCGGTAAAGTTTTTCTGTGCCTACAAAAGTGGCCACATACACTGGCCTAAGTTTGTTTGGAGTAACTTTCAGCTGGCCAAATTTGCTTCTATGGCCAGAAGAGGCGTAAGTGGCTGGTCACGCCCCCTTTTGGAGAGAAAAAACCTGGCTCTGCTTTATTCGGGCCCAAAGTGATTATATTACATGATGGCTTGCCTTTTATACCTGGGCCGCACACACGTGTGCACAGCCCAATGATCTTCAACAGTCGCACCACCTGGTGGCTAGTAACCCCAAGCATACATACATGACAATATCCCAATTTAAGATATTAGCAACAGACTTTTTACAAATTGACACGATCCGGGGCTTTCCGCTCCCGAGTTGATCGTCTCAGTTCAACTCCGGCCTTGGGCGAGCGTTCTGAGTCTGTTATGACTGGGGGCTGGGTAGCCGATCTGATGGGAGTGGCAATGACCACGTCAAGGATTGAAAGTCCAGATTCATTGATGACAGCGGAGTCCTCTGATGACTGAGGGTAGGTTGCTTGGTCGCTGATTGTGTCTTCCTCAGACTGTTCCAATTCATCCGTGTGCCGCAGCTTTATCTGATCAACATGTTTCCTGCATGTTTGCCCATTCTTGAGCTTGATGATAAACACTCTGTTACCCTCCTTGGCCATAACAGTGCTGGCAATCCACTTAGGACCTTGACCATAATTTAGTACATACACAGGATCGTTAACAGAAATGTCGCGTGACACAGCAGCATGATCATGATACCACTGCTGACTTTGACGTCTGTATTCAACATGATCGTTCAAGTCAGGGTGGACAAGAGAGAGCTTGGTCTTGAGACCTCTGTTCATCAATAGTTCAGCAGGGGGGACCCTGGTAAGCATGTGGGGTCTTTTCCTGTAACTAAGCAATATGCATAACAAGCGAGTCTGTAGTGAACCTTGAGTTACACGTTCATACTCTGCTTGATTGTTTGGACCGCACGCTCTGCTTGACCATTAGATGCGGGTTTGAATGGTGCTGACCTCACATGTTTGATACCATTGAGTTTCATGAACTCTTGAAACTCCAGACTGGTGAAGCAAGATCCATTGTCGTTTACAACGATGTCGGGCAGACCATGAGTGGCAAACATGGCACGAAGGCTCTCAATGGTAGCTGTGGATGTACTGGATGACATGATTATTTACTCCACCTACTTGGAAAATGCATCCAACACGACTTAAAACACCTTTCCCAGGAAGGGACCTGCAAAGTCGATGTGAATCCTGGACCATGGTTTCGATGGCCACGACCACAGACAGCGGCGACTCTGCTGGTGCTTTACTTAGCTGCATGCAGTTCAGAGTCACTTCCGGGCCACCATACATGAGACCTGGCAATGGCTTTCATCATGACAATACCGGGATGAGTGCTATGTAGATCATGTACAAATTTCTCTCTGCCTTTCTTAGGCATAACAACACGATTACCCTACAGTAAACAATCTGATTGAATGGATAGTTCGTCTTTGCGACGGTTGCAAGGTTTGGTCTCATCACACATTTGCTTGGGTATGGCAGACCAGTCACCACTAAGGACACAATGTTTCACAGCCGATAATATCGGGTCTTGGCTGGTCCAGGTCTTAACTTGTTGAGCCATGACAGGGGTTCCTTCACTTTCAAAAGCATCCATGACTAACAGTAGGTCTGCCGGTTGTGTCGTCTCCACCTCCGGTGTGGGCAACGGCAGACAGCTCAGTGCATCGGCACAATTCTCGGTGCCAGGTCTATGGTGAATGACATAATCATAGGCAGATAATGTCAGCGCCCACCTCTGGATGTGGAACGATGCATTGGTATTGATACCTTTGTTTTCCGAAAACAATGAAATGAGTGGCTTGAGATCTGTTTCCAGTTCAAACCGAAGACCAAACAGGTAATGATGCATCTTTTTAACCCCATACACACAGACTAATGCTTCTTTTCTACCATTCTGTAGGCTCTTTCCGCCTTTGACAAACTTTTAGCAGAATATGCAATAGGTTGTAGTTTACCCGACTCGTTAGCTTGTTGGAGCACGCAACCAACCCCATATGACGAAGCATCACAGGCCAATACTAGACGCTTGCACGGATCATGATGTACCAGCAGCTTGTTAGAGCAAAGCAGATTAGTAGCTTTCTCAAAAGCTCTATCTTGAGACGCACCCCAAACCCAGTTGTCGCCTTTTCTTAGCAGCATGTGCAGTGGCTCTAATAAAGTGCTCAATCGAGGTAGAAAATTACCAAAGTAGTTGAGTCGACCAAGGAACGAATGTAGCTTCGTTACATTCTGAGGCTTGGGTGCATTTTTGATGGCCTTGGTTTTTGAGTCCATAGGCCTAATGCCATCAGCAGCAATTTTCCTCCCCAGGAATTCGAATTCAGGTGCCATTAAGATGCACCTCGAACATTTCAGTCTGAGTCCCACTTTGTCCAGACAATGTAGAACCTTTTCCAGGTTGTTCAAATGTTCGGCGGTGCCATGACCTGTGAACAGGATGCCATCTTGGAACACAACGGTTCTAGGGAAAGACTTCAGAAGACTCTTCATGTTCCTTTGAAATATGGCTGCAGCCGAGCGAATTCCAAAAGGACACATTTTGTAGATAAACAGACCTTTATGAGTGTTGATGCACGTAAGTTTCTTCGAGGTCTCGACCAGTTCCTGTGTCATTTAGGCCGACGTCAGATCCAATTTAGTGAACGGTTTCCCCCTGGCTAGCGTTGCAAACAGGTCATCAACCTTCGGTAACGAATATTGATCCTGTTTCGAAGCTCGGTTGATCGTAACCTTGTAGTCTCCACAAATTCTGACAATGCCATCACTCTTCAACACAGGAACAATGGGGCTGGCCCATTCATTAAATTCGACCAGTGATATGACCCCTTCACACTGGAGTCTGTCCAGTTCGATTTCGAATTTCTCCCTCATCATGTACGGAACTGCCCGAGCTTTATGATGGACGATTGGGCAATTGTGATGGCCTTGCTCAAATCCAGTATCTCTGCCTTCAGTAGCTTACGCAGGATCACCTCATGGTTGATGCCGATTACAAAGAAGTCCCACAGTATGTCTCCCAATGCGTTTTTGAACTTACACGGTCCAGCTAGATGTCTTAGGTCGGCAACGAATTCCGACACATCCTGGCCCTCAGAACGAACGTGCATGTAGAATCTATATCGTGAGATGATGATGCCTTCTTCTGGTTTGAGATGGTCACGTACCAGAGCACACAATTCCTCATAGTCCTTGTCCGTTGGACTTGCAGGCGAGAGAAGATTCGTTGTGAGTCCATAGATTTTCGGACCGCAAACCGAGAGGAAGACCGCCCTGTGCCTAACTGCCAGAGTGGGTTCCTCCATTTTGTTTGCCATGAAGTACTACTCCAGGTGAGCTACAAAATCTCCCACCATAAATCTCTCCAGAATTCCAATTGTGCTCATTTTTGCATGCGAAAGTTAATTTACCTCGTCGCCAAATCTTATGTATGTAATTATTCGATAGACTGAATACTGTAAACTAGCACAGGTACAAACCTGGTTTTGCTTTATTAGGGCCCAAAGTGATTACATTACTTGATGGCTTGCCTTTTATACCTGTGCTACACACACGTGCGCACAGCCCAATGACCTACGACAGTGGTGCCACCTGGTGGCTAGTAACCCTAAGCATACATCCATGACAATCCAAGTCATTAATATAATATAGATTTTACATAGTTGAGGACCCAGCACCGATCCCTGCGGCACCCCACTAGTCACTGTTTGCTAACTGGAAAATGACCCACTTATCCCGACTCTCTGTTTTCTGTTAGTTAGCCAATTCTCTATCCATGCTAATATATTACCCCCAACCCTATGAACTTCTATCTTGTGCAGTAACCTTTTATGTGGCGCCTTATCGAACGCCTTCTGGAAATCAAAATACACCACATCCACTGGTTCCCCCTTACCTCCCTGCTCATTACATTCTCATGAACTCCAGCAAATTTGTCAAACATGATTTCCCTTTCATAAAACCATGCTGACTTTGTTTGATTGAATTATGCTTTACCAAATGTCCCGCTATTGCTTCCTTAATAATGAACACCAGCATTTTCCCAATGACAGATGTTAGGCGAACTGGTCTATAGTTTCCTGCTTTCGGTCTGCCTCCTTTTTTAAATAGGGGCGCTACATTTGCGGTTTTCCAATCTGCTGGGACCTCCCCAGACTCTAGGGAATTTTGGTAGATTGCATCCACTATCTCTGCAGCCATGTCTTTTAAGACCCTGAGAATGAGAGGGCTCAACAAGGTGGGTGCAGAGAGGATATTTCCACTCGTAGGGGAATTTAAAACTAGACATAGGCTTACAATAAGGGTCCATCCATTTAAAACTAAGATGAGGAGAAATTTCTTCTCTCAGAGGGTTGTAAATCTATGAAATTCTCTGCCCCAGAGAGCTGTGGAGGCTGGGTCATTGAATATATTTAAGGCAGAGATAGACAGATTTTTGAGCGATGAGGGAATAAAGGGTTATGGGGAACAGGCAGGGAAGTGGAGCTGAGTCCATGATCAGATCAGCCATGGCGGAGCAGGCTCGAGGGGCCAAATGGCCTACTCCTGCTCTGATTTCTTATGTTCTTATGTTCTTAATGTAAGCCATCAGGTCCCGAGGATTGTCCGCCTTTAGGCCCATTATTTTACCGAGTACTACTCCTTTAGTGATAGTGATTGTATTTAAGTTCGTCCCTTCCTATAGCGCCAGGCTGATGACTGACAGTGATGGAGACCCCGTACCGACCCCACTTCCGTTCCCATTATGACTGACATGGTCCGCTCCAGAAAAAATGACAAAGAGCTGAATTTCACACAGGAGGCCACCTCATCCACCATGGCAGTGAAAATGCATCATCAGCGGTAGGTGCGACCCCTTTCAGGCGGCGCTGAATTTCTATCCCCATATCGCTAAACACTTTGAGCGAGAAATTGGCCTTCCTCTTGGAATCCAGCATGACCGGGAGAATGAGCAGAGGCCATGCAGAGCAGGACAAACTGCTGGAAGAGGGAGGAGGAGGAGGGGGAGAAGGGCTCTCAGCAGGGGGCCATATCCACCCAGGGTGGTCAGGGAGCAATTCTCCAACCTGAACCTCAGTGAGGAACAATGTGTGAGATGTCTGTGCTTCAAGATGGAGCATTGCACTGAAATCTTCCCCCTGCTGCAGCCACAGCACCAAGCTCAGAGCAGGGCAGGGATCGCATTGCCCGAGGCTGTGAAGGTGACCGTGGCCATGAACTTTTATGATTAGGCTTCGAAAATGACATGTGTGGCACGCGCACACATTCTGATGCAAAGCGCACCAGACGGTATCTTGGTAAAGGTGTTAGCCCGCAAGCAGTTACCGTCTGCCAGAAATATGCAGAACAGGCGGATCATGACGTCAACCAGCGTGAAACACTGATCTGACACCAGCGTTGCCATTTTGCAGCTCAGCGTTCCCGCCCACGCCCTCTCTTAAGCCCGCACAGCTGAACACGTGTTCAGCAGCAGGAAGAACCCCTCATTACTGCTATTGAAATTACTTACAGGTTAGTTGCTGGTTGATTTCTTCTGGCTGTTGCTACAATTCTACATGTTTTTGTTGCTTTCCATAGTTGGTTCAAGTTTCAAATGTCTACAGGGAATGGTGCGGCAGGTGCTGAGTTATTTTTTGCTGACTTCAGGTTCCCAGACATGGGTGCACGAGTCGGCTTTCCTCCTGGAATCCAGCCTGACCGGGAGAATAAGCAGAGGCCACACAGAGCAGGACAAGCTGCTAGAAGAGGGAGAGAGGAAGAGGAGGGAGAGGAGGGCTCTCAGCAGAGGGCCATATCCACCCAGGGTGGTCAGGAGCAATTCTCCGACCTGAACCTCAGTGAGGAACAATGTGTGAGACAGCTGTGCTTCACGATGGAGCATCGCACTGAAATCTGCCTCCTGCTGCAGCCACAGCACCAAGCTCAGAGCAGGGGAGGGACTGCATTGCCAGAGGCTGTGAAGGTGGCCATGAACTTCTATGCATCCGACGATATTCGCAACATCTCATAGTTTGTTGTCCACTATTGCTTAAGTGAGGTCACTGAGGCACTTTATACAAAGTAAGATAACTTCATTTCCTTCCCTGTTGCCACAGAGACGCAGGATGAGCAAGCACAAATGGTTGTAAGTATTGCAACCTTCCCCATGGTGCAGGGTGCCACTGACTGCACACACATTGTTCTGCAAGCACCGCATGTCAACTCCTCCATGTACTACATAAAAAGGGATTCCACTCCCTTAACACCCAGCTGGTGTGTGACCACAGGCAGCGCATCATGCAGGTCATTGTGCGGTATCTTGGCAGCAGTCATGGTGCTTTCATTCTGCGGCAATCCGCTGTGCCATTGGCATTTCAGCCACCACGGCCAACAAAAGGGTGGCTACTGGGCAACAAGGGCTGTTCGCTGATGATATGGCTCATGTCTCCAATTTACAACCCACATACAATGAGAGCCATGCTGCAACACAAAATGTGACAGAGCAGACCATTGGTGTGCTGAAACACTGTCTGGACTGCTCTGGGTACTGACCCTGCAGTACTCTTCTGATTGGCTTTAAAGATTCATGGTGGTATGCTGCACGACCTGGCCAACATGAGGGGTGAGCCCTTGTCAGCACCTATCAGACGAGATGCTGAGGAGCAGGAGCAGAGGAGGAGGAGAGGAAGAGGAGAACGTGGAAGAGAAGAGTAAGAAGAAGAAGTGAGTCTGCAACCTAGGCAGCACCTTTCTTCCCGGGCTGTAGGTGAAGAACCATTTGACGTGTGATACCAGTAACCTCAATCCCAATTCCCCAGACATCAACAGTCCCACAATGTACCGTCCCTCTTCCACTGACCATCCTGTTGGCTATACTATAAAAATAAAAGCCAACACAAGAAAAAAATGTCAAACCATGTTTATAAATTAAATTTGCCATATTGCATATAATCTTAAACTAATCTTCCTTGTGCATTCCCTCACTGTCATTTTCTATATGTTCTTCAGCCCCTACGCATTGCTATCCCAGTGGCTGCAGCATGGCTGGTGGAAGGCTGCTGACTTTCAGTGGGAGAGACAGCAGATGAACTTGGAGGATGACCTCGAGTAGCTCCGGGCCTAGAAAGCCCGGCTTCAGACTGCACCATCTTGGCCTGGGCAGCAGGAGTCTGGGCTGGCTGGCTGACAGGCAACAGCCAGGGCACTGGTGGAGTGGCAGGGTTGGGAACAGAAATGCTGTCATCTGGAATGCTCCATGGAGCCTTTACCCTCCCCCGGGTGGTGCCTCAGCAATCAAACTAATCTGTTAGACAAGAGATTGCGGGACTGATGTGTTGCGCTGCAAGCCCCTTGAACACTGTAATTCACTGAGCTTGCACGACTTGTGTCTGAGGATACCGGCATCTTCAATGGTTTCAGCAGCGCTGCTGGCCACGGCCTCAACAATGGCCCTTCCTATAATGGCCAGCGCGATCTCCTCCATGAGGTTTAGAGCATGAAGTTGCGTCTCCCCCTCCGGTTAAGTTCCTGCTGCCGTCGGTTGTGCATCGCCTTTTCCTGCAAGAGGCAGCAAAGTTTGTCAGTGAGTGTGGCGCAATATGTTTGGGTGCAGTGTCTGTCACAGTTGAATATCTGGCAGTATGTGCAAGCTGTGTGATGTAGTATAAAGCTTGCAACAGTGCTAAGTGTGTGAAGGTGAGGTGAAGCCCATGCATGATAATATGAGTCCGGATTTACAGATATATTTGGTAGGTGAGGGATGGGGTATGGTAAATTGAGCAGTGGCTGAGGATAGTGGTGCCGTTGGTAGATGCGACATTTGAAGATCCATTCACTGACCTTGACTAACCGTGTGAAGTCACTAAACTTATTGCAGCGCTGCATCCAGATCCTTGGGGCTTGACTCCTGACGTTGACCTCCGTGGCTATCTGCTCCCACTGCCTTCTCACCAGGTGTCTGGAGGGCCTTCTGCCCCCTGCAGGTATAGGACGGCTCTCCTCCTTCTCATCTCCTTCACCAAGATGTCCAGTGCAGCGTCTGTAAACCTGTGCGCCTGCTCCCTTGCATGTTCAGCCATTCTTCTGTCTTTCCCACGTCAGATTCAGCTTACAAAGGAATCCCAGCACTTGCTCCAGCCTCTATTCACCTCCCCTTTAAGAGGCACAGGCTAGCTTTAAGCCATGCAGGCAAGCTTCAAGCAGTGCAGGCTAGCTTTAAGCAGTGCAGGGTAGCTTTAAGCAGTGCAAGCTAGCTTTAAGCAGTGCAGGCTAGCTTTAAATAGTGTGAGCAAGTATCGATGTTGGGCCTCCTGCTGATGCGTGCAGCCAATAAACAGTGCGGTTAGCGCTGTCTGCATGCGGAAAACATGGTAATGAGCAGGCAGCATGAAGATACCCTGCTGCCTGCATTACATTGAATGGGAGCTGGGTAATGGCACATGATGACCCTCGTGCCATTTTCAAGGGCTATCCAATTTATCCCCATTATATTCAATGTATTATTCTTTGAAGTGTAATGTACTTGTTAATAGCAAGCTCCCAAAAAGAATAAAGGAGATGAAAGATCAGTTTTCGTTGAATGTTGGAGTTGAAGTACAGATCAGCCTTAATCTAATTGAATAGTGAAGCGGCCTCGAGGGGCTGAATGGCCTCCTCCTAGTCTGATGTTCTCATGTCAGAGGTATTAGGATGATCTCCCTGAGACGGATACAACAATGAGGAGGCCATTCTCTGTTCCGTTACTGATGGCTGGTGTTACTTTGCCTGTACATCTTTTGCACTTTGAAGGTTTAGTCAGGACTTTTCTCCTGGTCTCAGTCAGCTTTGCTCACAGTAATGCTTTACACTGGGCATGTGGAACCCCTCTGTTCTTACACCATGACGAGGAGGAGCAGGAGAACATGGAAGAGGTCAGATTGGAGGATCTCAGAAGGTGTCTCTTCCCTATGCCCACTCACCATGGCCTACTGACCAGGACTTCGACCTTTTCTGATTGGCAGTGCCTCAGAAGACTACGGTTACCCATGCAGATTATTGGGGAAATATGTCAGCTGCAGTGTTCCCTTTAAGCTGCCCCACCATGCGGCCATGCAGTGTTCTGGAGGTCCCGCGCAGCTGCTCCATCGGGAAACACCGAGCATCTGCGGAATTCTGAATGGGCAGCGCAGTCCATTAAAGGGGCTGCGAGAGGGAACATTGGTGAGTTGTTGACTGAAGACCTGTAACCCACCTCCAGCAGGAGGACAGAGCTGTCTCAACATGTCCAGGTCACCACTGCCTTCAACGTATTTGCGTCTGGACGCTTGCCGGCAGCAACTGGTGATCTTTCTCTCACCAGTCTGCAGCTGCTTACCATTGCATCGAGAAGGTTCCTGATATTTTATTCAGAAGAACTGCACAACCTTATACTTCCCAATAAAAGAGAAAATCATGGAGAGACAGAGAGACAGCTGTTCAGTTTAACAGATTGGCAGGCAATTGATGGAGATCACGTGACACTCAAAGCACTACTTTATGAAAAGGGAAGACTTCTCTGAAGATAATCTCACACAAACAAACACACACTCACACTCTCACACACACACTCACATTCACACTCACACTCAAACTCTCACACGCACACTCACACAAACACACTCACAGACTCACTCACATACAAACATAGAAACATAGAAAATAGGTGCAGGAGTAGGCCATTCGGCCCTTCGAGCCTGCACCACCATTCAATAAAATCATGGCTGATCATTCACCTCAGTACCCTTTTCCTGCTTTCTCTTCATACCCCTTGATCCCTTTAGCCGTAAGGGCCATATCTCACTCTCTCTTGAATATATCCAATGAACTGGCATCAGCAACTCTCTGCGGTAGGGAATTCCACAGGTTAACAACTCTCTGAGTGAAGAAGTTTCTCCTCATCTCAGTCCTAAATGGCTTACCTCTTATCCTAAGACTGTGTCCACTGGTTCTGGACTTCCCCAACATCGGGAACATTCTTCCCGCATCTAACCTGTCCAGTCCCGTCAGAATTTTATATGTTTCTATGATATCCCCTCTCATCTGTCTAAACTCCAGTGAATACAGGCCCAATTGATCCACTCTCTCCTCATATGTCAGTCCTGCCATCCCGGGAATCAGTCTGGTGAACCTTCGCTGCACTCCCTCAATAGCAAGAACATCCTTCCTCAGATCAGGAGACCAAAACTGAACACAATATTCCAGGTGAGGCCTCAGCAAGGCCCTGTACAACTGCAGTAAGACCTCCATGCTCCTATACTCAAATCCCCGAACTATGAAGGCCAACATACTATTTGCCTTCTTCACCGCCTGCTGTACCTGCATGCCAACTTTCAATGACTGATGTACCATGACACCCAGGTCTCGTTGCACCTCCCCTTTTCCTAATCTGCCAGCATTCAGATAATATTCTGCCTTCGTGTTTTTGCCACTAAAGTGGATAACCTCACATTTATCCACATTATAATGCATCTGCCACGCGTTTGCCCACTCACCTAACCTGTCCAAATCCCCCTGCAGCCTTTTAGTGTCCTCCTCACAGTTCACACCGCCACCCAGCTTAGTGTCATCTGCAAGTTTGGAGATATTACACTCAATTCCCTCATCCAAATTATTAATGTATATTGTAAATAGCTGGGCTCCCAGCACTGAGCCCTGTGGCAAACCACTCGTCACTGCCTGCCATTCTGAAAAAGACCCGTTTATCCCGACTCTCTGCTTCCTGTCTGCCAACCAGTTCTCTATCCATGTCAGTACATTACCCCGATACCATGTGCTTTGATTTTGCACACCAATCTCTTGTGTGGGGCCTTGTCAAAAGCCTTTTGAAGTCCAAATACACCACATCCACTGATTCTCCCTTGTCCACTCTACCAGTTACATCCTCAAAAATTCTAGAAGATTTGTCAAGCAGATTTCCCTTTCATAAATCCATGCTGACTTGGATTGATCCCTTCACTGCTTTCCAAATGCGCTGCTATTTCATCTTTAATAATTGCTTGCAACATTTTCCCAACTACTGATGTCAGGCTAACCAGTCTATAATTACCCATTTTCTCTCTCCCTCCTTTCTTAAAAAGTGGTGTTACATTAGCTACCCTCCAGTCCATAGGAACCGATCCAGAATCGATAGACTGTTGGAAAATGATCACCAATGCTTCTACTATTTCTAGGGCTACTTCCGTAAGTACTCTGAGATGCCGACTATCAGGCCCCAGGGATTTATCGGCCTTCAATCCCATCAATTTCACTAACACAATTTCTCGCCTAATAAGGATTTCCTTCAGTTCCTCCTTCTCACTTGACCCTCGGTCCCCTAATATTTCCGGAAAGTTATTTGTGTCTTCCTTCGTGAAGACAGAACCAAAGTATTTGTTTAACTGGTCCGCCATTTCTTTGTCCCCCATTATAAATTCACCTGAATCTGACTGTAAGGGACCTATGTTTGTCTTCACTAATCTTTTTCTCTTCACATATCTATAGAGGCTTTTACAGTCAGTTTTTATGTTCCCTGCAAGCTTCCTCTCATACTCTATTTTCCCCCTCCTAATTAAACCCTTTGTCATCCTCTGCTGTATTACAAAATTCTCCCAGTCCTCAAGTTTGCTGCTTTTTCTGGCCAATTTATATGCCTCTTCCTTGGATTTAACACTATACTTAATTTCCCTTGTTAGCCACGGTTGAGCCACCTTCCCCGTTTTATTTTTACTCCAGACAGGGATGTACAATTGTTGAAGTTCATCCATGTGATCTTTAAATGTTTGCCATTGCCTATCCACCATCAACCCTTTAAGTAGCACTCGCCAGTCTATTCTAGCCAATTAACGTCGCATACCATCGAAGTTACCTTTCCTTAAATTCAGGACCCTAGTCTCTGAATTAACTGTGTCACTCACCATCTTAATAAAGAATTCTACCATATTATGGTCACTCTTCCCCGAGGGACCTCGCACAACAAGATTGCTAATTAGTCCTTTCTCATTACACATCACCCAGTCTAGGATGGCCAACTCTCTAGTTGGTTCCTCGACATATTGGTCTAGAAAATCATCCCTAATACACTCCAGGAAATCCTCCTCCACCACCTTGCTACCAGTTTGGTCAGCCCAATCAATATGTAGATGAAAGTCGCCCATGATAACTGTTGTACCTTTATTGCACACACACTCACATTCTCACGCACACACACACACACACACACACACACACTGACACTCTCACACACACTTGCACTCACACTCTCACACGGCTAAAGATATCAAGGGGTATGGTGAGAAAGCAGGAAAGGGGTACTGAGGGAATGATCAGCCATGATTTTATTGAATGGTGGTGCAGGCTCGAAGGGCCGAATGGCCTACTTCTGCACCTATTTTCTATGTTTCTATGTTTTTATGTTTCACACACACACTCACACTCACACAAACACAAACACACTCAATCTCACACACTCACACTCTCACATGCACTCATACACACACACTCAGTCTCACACACACTCATACACACACACACACACACACTCACACACACACACACACATGCACTCACTCACACTCATACACACACACACACTCGCACTCACTCACACACACACTCACACACGCTCTCTCACACACACACACACACACACACAATCACACACACTGACACTCTCACACTCACACTCACATTCAAACTCTCACACACACACACTCACACAAACACAAACACACTCACACTCTCACACACTCACACACACTCTTACACAGGCACTCATACAGGCACACAGTCTCACACACACCTACTCACAGACTCACACACACACACTCACACTTGCACTCACTCACTCACACACACACACACACTCACACTCATACACACACACACATTCACACTCACACACACATTCACACTAACACTCACACACACACACACTCACACACACTCACACTCATACTCGCACTCACACTCACACACACACTCACTCTCACACACACACTCACACTCACACACATACACTTGCACTCACTCGCACACACACACTCACACTCACACTCACACACACACACACTCACACTTACACACACACACTCGCACTCACTCACACACTCACACTCACACTCATACTCGCACTCACACTCACACACACACTCACACTCACACACACACTCACACACACTGACACTCTCACACTCACACTCACATTCAAACTCTCACACACACACACTCACACAAACACAAACACACTCACACTCTCACACACTCACACACACTCTTACACAGGCACTCATACAGGCACACCGTCTCACACACACCTACTCACAGACTCACACACACACACTCACACTTGCACTCACTCACTCACACACACACACACACTCACACTCATACACACACACACATTCACACTCACACACACATTCACACTAACACTCACACACACACACACTCACACACACTCACACTCATACTCGCACTCACACTCACACACACACTCACACTCTCACACACACACTCACACTCACACACATACACTTGCACTCACTCGCACACACACACTCACACTCACACTCACACACACACACACTCACACTTACACACACACACTCGCACTCACTCACACACTCACACTCACACTCATACTCGCACTCACACTCACACACACACTCACACTCACACACACACTCACACACACACTCACTTGCACTCACACACACACACACTCACTCACACACTCACAATAGCACACACTCACACTCACACACACACACTCACACATTCACACTCGCACACACTCACACTCGCACACACACTCACTCTCACATGATCAGGCTTAGCGGTGATGCTCCCATGATTAAATGGTTGTTTGCAGCCGACTCCTACCTGAGTCAATGCCTTCAGGAAGAGCAGAATAAAATAGATAGAATGAAAGTCCAGCTGGCTCTCAGAGGATTCATGTGGTGCAGTGTGCCTGAGCATGAATCTGTTACTCAGGGGTCTGTGTTCGAAGAGGCAGAATGAACAGTTCCTGGTTAGGGAGAAGCGCTATCAGTTGCCCATAATAGAGTGGTGAGACATGCGTGGATCCTTTAGCGCAGTCAAGACAACCTACGGCCCTAGAACCAAAAGTCCTACCCCACTGAGGGCTAAGAACGGAGAGGTTCTCAACAAAGACAGAGAGGCAGTCAGTGCCCGCTGGAAGGAGTACTTTGAAGATATCCTTAAGATATCCTTGAAGATATCTTTGACGTGAGTGTACTTGACTCCATCCCGCAGCATGCTACCCGCCACCATCTCAGAGCAACCCCAGACCGGCACGAGGTTGAAAAGGTCATCCAACAACTAAAGAACAACTAGACCTCAGGAGCAGATGAAATCCCCCGCAAAAGTACTAAACATGGAGGAGAAGTAGTCCATGAACTAATTTCTCTTATCTGGAAGGAGAGCATGCAAGGGGATTTCAGAGACGCCGTAATTGTGATCATCTTCAAGAAAGGTGACAAGTCCGATTGCAGTAATTGCAGAGGCGTTTCCCTGCTGTCTGCAACAGGGAAAGTCATCGCAATAATCCTCCTCAACTGTCTTCTCCCAGTGGCTGAAGAGCTCCTCCCAGAGTCGCAATGCGAATTCCGCCCACTAAGGGGCACAATGGACATGATCTTCACCATGCAGCAAATCCAAGAAAAATGTAGGGAGCAGCATCAACCTCTGTACATGGCCTTCTTTGACCTCACAAAGGCCTTCGACTCTGTCAACCGGGAGGGATTATAGAGTGTCCTTCTCAAATTTGGCTGTTCTCAAAAACATGTCACCATCCTCCGCCTACTTCACGATGACATGCAAGCCGTGATTCTTACCAATGGATCCACACAGACCCACTACACGTGCAGGAGGTCATCACACCAATCTTTTCTCAATCTTCCTTGCTGCAATACTCGATCTCACCCTCAACAAACTTCCCGCTGGAGTGGAGTTAAACTACAGGACAAACGGGAAATTGTTCAAAATCCGTCGCCTCCAGTCCCGATCCAAGGTCGTACCATCCTCTGTCATTGAATTACAGTACGCAGATGACGCTTGCCTTTGCGCACACTCTGAGGTCGAACTCCAACCCATTGTCGATACCTTCATCAAGCGAACGAGAGTTTGGGCCTCACATTAAACATCTGTAAGACAAAGGTTCTCTACCAGCCAGCATCCACCACACACTACTGCACCCCCCCGATTATCAAGATCCATGATGAGGCCTTTGACAACGTGGACCAGTTTCCATATCTTGGGAGCCTACTGTCAACAAGGGCAGAAGTCGATGACGAGGCTTCAGTGTGCCTTCAGTCGCCTGAAGGTATGCGAAGACCAGGACCGCAAACCTGGCACCAAGCACATGGCCTACAGAGCAGCAGTGATATCCGCTGTCCTATATGCCTCAGAGACACGGACTATGTGCAGTAGGCACCTCAAAGCACTGGAGAAGTAACACCAACACTGCCTCTGCAAAATCCTGCAAATCCATTGGCAGGATAGGCGCACCAACATCAGTGTTCTCGCTCAGCCCAACATCCCAGCATCGAAGCATCGACCACGCTCAATCGACCAGCTCCGATGGACGGGCCACATTGTCTGCATGCCCGACACTAGACTCCCGAAACATGCGCTCTACTCCGAGCTCCGACATGGCAAGCGAGCCCCAGGACAGCAGAGAAAATGCTGCAAGGACACCCACAAAGCCTCCTTGAAAAAATGCAACATCACCATCGACACCTGGGAATCCCTGGCCCAAGACCGTTCAAAGTGGAGGAGAAGCATTTGAGCTGGTACTGAACACTTTGAGTCTCTTCGCCGGGAGCACGCAGAAGCCAAGTACAAATAGCGGAAGGAACGTACGACAACCCAGCATCCCACCCACCCACCCCTTCAAGCATCGTCTGCCCCACCTGTGACAGAGTCAGCAGATCCCACATTGGTCTCATCAGTCACATTACAACTCATATTAGTGAGGAAGCAAGTCATCCTCGACTCCAGGATGCCTAAGAAGGAAAGAATAGGGTGATATTTGGTGTTATCCAGATCCTTTGCCCCTGGGTAAATTGGCAACTGTGGTGGAGCTGGGGTGCCTGGGCACACTTGCCAGTTTCTGTGATTTACAAACTGCGTGTAGCTTTTCTCACACAGCAACTGATGGTGCACGTGAGTTGATGCAGTGGAGCAGGCTCGAGGGGCTGTAGGCCTTCTCCAACTCCTATTTCTTATCTTCTTATGATATTCCACAGCAAATCGCCCAAATTTCTCCAAATATCACATATAGGGATAGATTTCGATTTCAATGAAAATAAATTCAGGAAAGATGCTACTGACTCGCTATCATCCATTTTACTTAATTCCAAAAGTCAAAATCTACCCCAGAGAAACATAGAAACATAGAAATTTACAGCGCAGAAGGAGGCCAGTTTGGCCCATCATGGCTGCCCCGGCCGACAAAGAGCCACATGGCCCTTCGTCAGCAGCCCTAAAGGTTACATACAAATCCATGAACAATGACGGAAAGGCAAAAAGCACCCAGCCAAACAGTCTGCCTCACACCACTACAACACCCCTTATACTAAAAACATCTACACTCCACCCCAACTGGAGCCATGTGCTCTCCTGGGAGAGGCAAAAACCAGATAAAAACCCAGGCCAATTTAGGGAGAAAATAATCTGGGAAAATTCCTCTCCAACCCATCCAGGCGATCGAAACTAGTCCAGGAGATCACCCTGGTCATATTCTATTCCCTGCAGTACTTACCATTATATCTGCACTGACCAACAAAAAGTCATCTAGTCTAATCCCAATTACCAGCTCTAGTTCCATAACCCTGCAGATTACGGCATTTTAAGTGCCCATCCAACCATCTCTTAAAACTGGTGAGGGTTTCTGCATCCACCACTCTTCCAGGCAGCGAGTTCCAGATCCCCACAACCTATGTGTAAAGAAGCCCCCCCTCAAATCCCCTCGAAACCTTCCACCAACCACCTTAATCCTATGCCCCCTCATGATAGCCCCATCCACCAATGGAAATAGACCCTTACTATCCACTTTGTCCAAGCCCCTCAATATTTTGTATACCTCGATGAGGTCTCCTTTCAACCTCCTCTGTTCCAATGAGAACAAACCCAGCCTATCCAATCTGTCCTCATAACTAAGATTCTCCATTCCAGGCAGCATCCTAGTAAATCTCCTCTGCACCCTCTCTCTAGTGCAATCACGTCCTTCCTATAATACGGCGACCAGAACTGCACGCAGTACTCCAGCTGTGGCCTAACCAAAATATTATACAATTTAAGCATAACCTCCCTGCTCTTATATTCTATGCCTTGGCCAATAAAAGCAAGCATTCCGTATGCCTTCTTAACCACCTTATCCACCTGACCTGCTACTTTCAGGGATCTGTGGACAAGCACTCCAAGGTCCCTTTGTTCATCTACACTATTAAGTGGCCTACCACTTAATGTGTATACCCTTTCCTCATTAGCCGTCCCAAAGTGCATCACCTCAAACTTCTCTGAATTAAATTCCATTTGCCACTGTTCTGCCCACTTGACCAGTAGATTGATATCCTCCTGCAGCCCATGACTTTCCTCTTCATTATCAACCACACAGTCAATTTTAGTGTCATCTGCAAACTTCTTAATCATACTTCCTATATTCAAATCTAAATTTTCCCACAAAAAGCAAGGGTCCCAGTATTGAGCCCTGCGGAACCCCACTGGAAACATCCTTCCAGTCACAAAAGCATCCATCAATCATTACCCTTTGCTTCCTACCTCCAAGCCAATTTTGGATCCAACTTGCCACTTTGCCCTGGATCCCATGGGCTTTAACCTTCATGACCAGTCTATCATGTGGGACCTTATCAAAAGCCTTGCTAAAGTCCATGTATACTACATCATATGCACTACCCTCATTGACCCACTTGGTTACCTCCTCAAAAAATTCAATCAGGTTAGTCAAACACGATCTTCCCTTAACAAATTCATGCTGACTGTCCCTAATTAATCCTTGCCTATCCAAATGCAGATTTATGCAGTCTTTCAGGATTTTTCCAATAGTTTTCCCACCACTGACATTAAGCTGACAGGCCTGTAATTACTCGGCCTATCCCTTTTTACCTTCTTAAACAAGGATACTACATTAGCAGTCCTCCAATTCTCCGGCACCATGCCCTTATCCAAAGAGGACTGGAAAATGATGGTCAAGGCCTCTGCTATTTCCTCTTTTACTTCGCTCAACAACCTGGGATGCATTTCATCTGGACCTGGGGACTTATCTACATTCAAAGCTGCTAAACCCCTTAATACTTCCTCTCTCACTATATTTATTTCATCCAGAATATCACACTCCTCCTCTATAGCAGTATCTGCATTACCTCTTCCCTTTGTGAAAACAGATGCAAAGTATTCGTTAAGAACCCTATCAACATCTTCCGCCTCCACACAAAGATTACCCTCATGGTCTCTAATAGGCCCTACCCTTTCCATAGTTACCCTCTTGCTCTTAATATATTTATAGAACATCTTAAGGTTTTCCTTAAATTTACTGGCCAAGAATTTCTCATGCTCTCTCTTAGCATTCCTAATATCCTTTTTAATTTTACCTCTTATCTTTCTATATTCCTCTGAAGATTCTAAAGTATATGACATAAGCGTCCCTTTTTATCTTAATCCTCCCCTGTAAGTCCCTAGACATCCAGGGGGCTCTAGAATTATTTTTCCCATTTTTTTTCTTTAAGGGCACATGTTTGGCCTGAACCTTTCGAATCTCCTCCTTGAATGCCTCCCACTGCTCTGACACCGATTTACCCACAAGTAGCTGTTTCCAGTCCACTGTGGCCAAATCACTCCTTAACTTAGAAAAATTAGCTTTTCCCCAATTCAGAACTTTTATTCCAGGCTTATTCTTGTCCTTATCCATAACCAACTTGAATCTGACTGAATTATGGTCACTGGCACCCAAGTGCTCTCCCACTAATACCCCTTCAACCTGCCCAGCTTCATTCCCCAAAACTAAATCCAAGACCGCCCCCTCTCGTGTTGGGCTTGCTACATACTGACTAAAAAAAGTTCTCTTGAAAGTATTTCAGGAATTCCGCAACCTCTATACCCGTCACACTAAATTTGTCCCAATCAATATTTGGATAGTTAAAATCCCCTACTATTACTACCCTATGGTTTTTAGACTTCACAGCAATTTGTCTACATATTTGCTCCTCTATCTCCCTCCCACTGTTTGGGGGTCTATAATACACTCCCAGCAGTGTGATCACCCTTTTTTTATTTTTCAATTCGACCCATATGGCCTCAGTTAATGACCCCTTTAACATATCATCCCTCCTCACCGCTGTAATAGTTTCTTTAATTAGTACCACAACCCTGCACCCACCTCCCCGCACCTTTTACCCCCTTTTCTATCTTGTCTAAAAATCCTGTAGCCAGGAATATTAATCTGCCAAACCTGCCCCTCTTTCAGCCGTGTGTCTGTAATGGCTATAATGTCATACTCCCAAGTGTCTACCTTGCTCTTAGTTCATCCGCCTTATTCACTATACTCCTTGCATTAAGGTATATTCCATTTAGCACAGGAAGACCTCCTTGCTTACTACTTCCTAAGCCCTGTTTCCTCTGTCTTACAGATTCGCTGTCTAGATTCTTGCTATCCAACTTCTGCTTTACTTCCTTCCCTTTTGAATTCGTTCTCAGGTTCCCATCCCCCTGCCAAGCTAGTTTAAGCTCTCCCCAATCGCACTAGCAAAACTCCTCATGAGGATATTGGTCCCGGCGTTGTTGAGGTGCAACCAGTCCGGTTTGTACAGGTCCCATCTCCCCCAGAAGCGGTCCCAATGCCTCAAGAATTTAAAGCCCTCCCTCCTGCACCAACTTTCCAGCCACGTGTTCATCCTCTCTATCCTTCTATTCTTGTACTCATTAGCACGTGGCACCAGTAGTAACCCAGAGATTACTACCTTTGAGGTCCTACCCTTTAATTTTCTTCCTAGCTCCCTAAATTCTTCCTGTAGGACCTCATCCCTTATTTTACCTATGTTGTTGGTTCCGATATGGACCACGACCTAGAGCTGTTCACCCTCCCCCGCAGGATGCCCTGCATCCACTCTGTGACATCCTTGACCCTGGCACCAGGGAGGCACAAAACCATTCGGGAGTCTCGTCTATGGTCGCAGAAACACCTAACTATAGAATCCTCTATCACTAGGGCTCTTTTGTTCTTTGTCCCTCCCCCCTGTGTAGCTGAGCCATCCGTGGTGCCTTGGAATTGGCTCTGGCTGCACTCCCCAGAGGCACCATCGTCCTTACCGATACTCAGAATTGAATATTGGTTTGAAAGTGAGATGGACTCACGGGGGGACTCCTGCGCTACTTGCCTAGCACACTTACTACGTCTCGTGGTCACCCACTTCCCCTCTACCTGCACGCCTTTAAGCTGCGAGGTAACCACCTCCTGAAACGTGCTATCCACGGAATTCTCAGCCTCGCGGATGCACCTTATTGACTCCACCCGCTGTTCCAGCTCTGAAACGCGGAGCTCGAGCAGTTGAAGCTGGAGACACTTCCTGCACATATGGTTGTCTAGGCTGCGCGAAGCATCCAGGACTTCCCACATGGCGCAGGATGTGCACTCCACAGGATTGAGCTGCACTGCCATCCCCCTAGTTAGCCTTATCTAGTTTAAAATCTACTTAAAAAGAAATAGAGAAAAGAGAGCTTCTTACCAACTCACCTCAACGAATTCCCGGCCTCCGAACTCCCGGCCTCCGATCTCCCGACTCGCCGACCTCATGACCTACCTACTCGCCGACCTCAGGACCTACCTACTCGCTGACCTCAGGATGTACCGACTCGCTGACCTCAGGACCTACCTACTCGCTGACCTCAGGATGTACCGATTCGCTGACCTCAGGACCTACCTACTCGCCGACCTCAGAGCCTACCTACTCGTCGACCTCAGGATGTACCGTCTCGCTGACCTCAGGACCTACCTACTCGCCGACCTCAGGACATACCGAATTGCCGGCCTCAGGACCTACTGAATCGCCGACCTCAGGACCTACCGAATTGCCGACCACCTGAACTCCTGAACTCGGACTCCCTGGAACTCACGGACACTCCTGCTCGATGGTGTGATTTCTTCCCCTGTACCGCAGTTTCTTTTAATCATTCCTGGGATGTGGGTGTCTGTGGCAAGGTCGGCATTTATTGCGCATCCCAAATTGCCCCTTGAGAAGGTGGTGGTGAGCCGCCTTCTTGAACTGCTGCAGTCCATGTGTTCGTGGTACTCCCACAGCGTTGTTAGGGAGGGAGTTCCAGGATTGTGACCCAGTGACGATGAAGGAGCGGCCGATATATTTCCAAGTCAGGATGGTGTGTGATTTGGAGGGGAACTTGCAGGTGATGGTGTTCCCATGCGCCTGTTGCCCTTGTCCTCTTGGTGGTAGAGGTCGCGGGTTTGGGAGGTGCTGTCGAAGAAGCCTTGGTGAGTTGCTGCAGTGCATCGTGTAGATGGTACACACTGCAGCCATGGTGCGCCGGTGGCGGAGGGAGTGAATGTTGAAGGTGGTGGATGGGATGCCAATCAAGCGGGCTGATTTGTCCTGGTTGATGTTGAGCTTCTTGAGTGTTGTTGGAGCTGTACTCATCCAGGCAAGTGGAGAGTATTCCATAACACTTGTGCCCTGTAGATGGTGGAAAGGCTTTGGGGAGTCAGGAGGTGAGACACTCGCCGCAGATACCCAGCCTCTGACCTGCTCTTGTTGCCACAATATGTATATGGTTGGTCCAGTTATGTTTCTGGTCAATGGTGACCCCCAGGATGTTGATGGTGGGGGATTCGGCGATGGGAATACCATTGAATGTCGAGAGGTGTTGGTTAGACTCTCACTTGTTGGAGATAGTCATTGCCTGGCACAGTGTGGCACAAATGTTACTTGCTACTCATCAGCCCAAGTCTGGATGTCCTCCAGGTCTTGCTGCAAGCAGGCATGGACTGCTCCATTATCTGAGGTGTTACGAATGGAACTGAACACTGTGCAATCATCAGCAAACATCCCCATTTCTGACCTTATGATGGAAGGAAGATCATTGATGAAACAGCTGAAGATGGTTGGGCCTAGGACACTGCCCTGAGGATCTCCTGCAGTGATGTCCTGGGGCTGTGATGATTGGCATCCAACAACCACAACCATCTTCCTATGTGCTAGTGATGACTTCAGCCAGTGGAGAGTTTTCCCCCTGATTCCCATTTACTTCAGTTTTACTAGGGCTCCTTGATGCCACACTCGGTCAAATGCTGCCTTGATGTCAAGGGCAGTCACTCTCACCTCACTCTGCAATTCAGCTTTTTTGTCCATGACTGAGGCTGCAATGAGGTCTGGAACCGAGTGGTCCTGGCGGAACCCAAGTGAGCATCGGTGAACAGGTTATTGGTGAGCAAGTGCTGCTTGATAGCTCTGTCAACAACAACTTCTATCACTTTGCGGATGATTGAGAGTAGACTGATGGTGCGGTAATTGGTTGGATTGAATTTGTTCTGCTTTTTGTGGACAGGACATACCTGGGCAGTTTTCCACATTGTCGGATTGATGCCAGTGTTGTAGCTGTACTGTACAAGTTGACGAGAGGTGCAGCTAGTTCTGGAGCACAAGTCTTCAGCACAACAGCCGGGATGTTGTCGGGGCCCATTGCCTTTGCTGTATCCAGTGCGCTCAGCCATTTTTTGATAACACGTGGAGTGAATCGAATTGGTTGAAGACTGGCTTCTGTGATGGTGCGGTCCTCAGGAGGAGGCCAATATAGGGGATTCAATTGTAAGGGGAATAGATAGGCGTTTCAGCGGCCGCAACCGAGACTCCAGGATGGTATGTTGCCTCCCTGGTGCAAGGGTCAAGGATGTCTCAGAGCATGTGCAGGACATTCTAAAAAGGGAGGGAGAACAGCCAGTTGTCATGGTGCACATTGGTACCAACGACATAGGTAAAAAAAGGGATGAGGTCCTACGAGACGAATTTAAGGAGCTAGGAGCTAAATTAAAAAGTAGGACTTCAAAAGTAGTAATCTCGGGATTGTTACCAGTTCCACGTGCTAGTCAGAGTAGGAATCACAGGATAGCGCAGATGAATACGTGGCTTGAGCAGTGGTGCAGCAGGGATGGATTCAAATTCCTGGGGCATTGGAACAGGTTCTGGGGGGAGGTGGGACCAGTACAAACCGGACGGTCTGCACCTGGGCAGGACTGGAAGCAATGTCCCAGGGGGAGTGTTTGCTAGTGCTGTTGGGGAGGTGTTAAACTAATATGGCAGGGGAATGGGAACCAATGCAGGGAGACAGAGGGAAACAAAAAGGAGACAAAAGCTAAAGACAGAAAGGAGATGAATAAAAGTGGAGGGCAGAGAAACCCAAGGCAAAAAACAAAAAGGGCCACTGAATATAAAGGGGCTGGAGGAGGGGTCAAAACTAAAAATCATGGATTAAAAACTAGGATTAAAACACTGTACCTAAATGCACGCAGCATTCGAAATAAAGTAAATGAGGTGACGGCACAAATCATTACAAATGGGTATGATTTGGTGGCCATTACAGAAACATGGTTGCAGGGTTGCCAAGACTGGGAATTAAACATACAGGGGTATCTGACGATTCGGAAAGATAGACAAGAAGGGAAAGGAGGTGGGGTAGCTCTGTTAATAAAGGATGATATCAGGGCAGTTGTGAGAGACGATATTGGCTCTAATGAACAAAATGTTGATTCATTGTGGGTGGAGATTAGAGATAGTATGGGGAAAAAGTCACTGGTGGGCGTAGTTTATAGGCCCCCAGATAGTAACTTCACAGTGGGGCGGGCAATAATCAAGGGAATAATGGAGGCATGTGAAAAAGGAACGGCAGTAGTCATGGGGGATTTTAACCTACATATCGATTGGTCAAATCAAATCGCACGGGGTAGCCTGGAGGAGGAATTCATAGAATGCATACGGGATTGTTTCCTACAAGGGAGCAAGCTATCTTAGATCTGGTCCTGTGTAATGAGACAGGAAAAATAAACGATCTCCTAGTAAAAGATCCTCTCGGAATGAGTGATCACAGTATGGTTGAATTTGTAATACAGATTGAGGGTGAGGAAGTTGTGTCAGAAACGAGCGTACTATGCTTAAACAAAGGGGACTACAGTGGGATGAGGGCAGAGTTGGCTAAAGTAGACTGGAAACACAGACTAAACGGTGGCACAATTGAGGAACAGTGGAGGACTTTTAAGGAGCTCTTTCATAGTGCACAACAAAAATATATTCCAGTGAAAAAGAAGGGCGGTAAGAGAAGGGATAACCAGTCGTGGATAACCAAGGAAATAAAGGAGAGTATCAAATCAAAGACCAATGCGTATAAGGTGGCCAAGGTTAGTGGGAAACTAGAGGATTGGGAAAATTTTAAACAACAGCAAAGAATGATTAAATAAGCAATAAAGAAAGGAAAGATAGATTACGAAGGTAAACTTGCGCAAAACATAAAAACAGATAGTGAAAGCTTTTGCAGATATATAAAATGGAAAAGAGTGACTAAAGTAAATGTTGGTCCCTTAGAAAATGAGAAGGGGGATTTAATAATGGGAAATGTGGAAATGGCTGAGACCTGAAACAATTATTTTGTTTCGGTCTTCACAGTGGAAGACACAAAAACCATGCCAGAAATTGCTGGTCACAGGAATGTGGGAAGGGAGGACCTTGAGACAATCACTATCACTAGGGGGGTAGTGCTGGACATGCTAATGGGACTCAAGGTAGACAAGTCCCCTGGTCCTGATGAAATGCATCCCAGGGTATTAAAAGAGATGGTGGAAGTTATAGCAGATGCATTCGTTATAATCTACCAAAATTCTCTGAACTCTGGGGAGATACCAGCAGATTGGAAAGCAGCAAATGTAACGCCTCTGTTTAAAAAAGGGGGCAGACAAAAGGCAGGTAACTATAGGCTGGTTAGTTTAACATCTGTAGTGGGGAAAATGCTTGAAACTATCATTAAGGAAGAAATAGCGTGACATCTAGATAGGAATAGTGCAATCAAGCAGACGCAGCATGGATTCATGAAGGGGAAATCATGTTTAACTAATTTACTGAAATTCTTTGAGGATATAACGAGCATGGTGGATAGAGGTGTACCGATGGATGTGGTGCATTTAAATTTCCAAAAGACATTCGATAAGGTGCCACACAAAAGGTTACTGCAGAAGATAGAGGTACGTGGAGTCAGAGGAAATGTATTAGCATGGATAGAGAATTGGCTGGCGAACAGAAAGCAGAGAGTCGGGATAAATGGGTCCTTTTCGGGTTGGAAATCGGTGGTTAGTGGTGTGCCACAGGGATCGGTGCTGTGACCACAACTGTTTACAATATACATAGATGACCTGGAAGAGGGGACAGAGTGTAGTGTAACAAAATTTGCAGATGACACAAAGATTAGTGGGAAAGCGGGTTGTGTAGAGGACACAGAGAGGCTGCAAAGAGATTTGGATAGGTTAAGCGAATGGGCTAAGGTTTGGCAGATGGAATACAATGTCGGAAAGTGTGAGGTCATCCACCTTGGGAAAAAAAAACAGTAAAAGGGAATATTATTTGAATGGGGAGAAATTACAACATGCTGCAGTGCAGAGGGACCTGGGGGTCCTTGTGCATGAATCCCAAAAAGTTAGTTTGCAGGTGCAGCAGGTAATCAGGAAGGCGAATGGATTGTTGGCCTTCATTGCGAGAGGGATGGAGTACAAAAGCAGGGAGGTCCTTCTGCAACTGTATAGGGTATTGGTAAGGCCGCACCTGGAGTACTGCATGCAGTTTTAATCACCTTACTTAAGGAAGGATATACTGGCTTTGGAGGGGGTACAGAGACGATTCACTAGGCTGATTCCGGAGATGAGGGGGTTACCTTATGATGATAGATTGAGTAGACTGGGTCTTTACTCGTTGGGAGTTCAGAAGGATGAGGGGTGATCTTATATAAACATTTAAAATCATGAAAGGGATAGACAAGATAGAGGCAGAGAGGTTGTTTCCACTGGTAGGGGAGACTAGAACTAGGGGGCACAGCCTCAAAATACGGGGGAACCAATTTAAAACCGAGTTGAGAAGGAATTTCTTCTCCCAGAGGGTTGTGAATCTGTGGAATTCTCTGCCCAAGGAAGCAGTTGAGGCTAGCTCATTGAATGTATTCAAGTCACAGATAGATAGATTTTTAACCAATAAGGGAATTAAGGGTTACGGGGAGAGGGCGGGTAAGTGGTGCTGAGTCCACGGCCAGATCAGCCATGATCTTATTGAATGGCAGAGCAGGCTCGAGGGGCTAGATGGCCTACTCCTGTTCCTAACTCTTATGTTCTCATGTTCTTATGTAATATGGATCATCCACTCGGTACTTCTGGCTAAAGCTGGTTGCAAACACTCACGTGCTGGGCTTCACCATCGTTGAGACTGGGGATGTTCATTGAGCCTCCTCCTCCTGTTTGTTGTTTAGTGGTCTATCACCACTCACAATTGGAGTTTTGCATAAACAGTCTGGGCATCAGTGGAATAACTAGAGCATAACTGGAGGCCATCAATCTAAGATAGTTACCAAGAAATCCAATAGGGAATTCAGAAGAAATTCTTTGACTGGGTTTCTGAGTGTTAGATGCCGCACAGCCCACTGTGTTACATCCCATCCCCATGTGTGACTGCTCACCTCCAACTCTCCTCACTGTTTCCCACTAGCAGACCCCATGCTCTTTGTATTGATTCCCATCTCGGCAAAATGCTGTGCTTCTGAAAGCACCTACTTCGAAAAGCCAGAGAAAGTAACTGGGCATTAAGCTGTCTGTGTGTAACGACACACCTTGTACCATGCACACACATTTACTTTCATCCTTTACCGAAATTAATCTCTCACTTACAACATACATAGGATGCTGTTCTGCTTGTAGCCTAATTCCCAGTTTTGAGTTGTTGAATGTGGCTTCATTCTCGGTTGCACTAATCTTCGTTAGGCTTAGGATTTTTGGACTAGGATAATAGCCATGTTGAGTAATGTAAATGAAAGGACCCAGCACAGACATTGCTCTCCCACAACACAAGCTGTGGAGGCAAAGCACCAAACATAACAACATCTTCAATGTGTGTCCAGACCAGCTGTGTGTTTCAAGCTCGGTGAGAATGTGTATATATTGATGCAGGGAGCCATAGGTTTCAGGGCTGGAGGTTGGGGGGGAGGAGGAGAAGGAGGGAGACAATGTTATTGTATTTTAGGAGGTGGCAGATGTGCTTTACTCAGTGACCAGTGTATTTCACCGACAGGTCAGCGATGAGTCACCTGGTCTTGCCTTTCGGCTATTAACACACGCACTCATTTGGATAAATCTAGATTTAAGAATTAAATAAATGCCATCCCGCAGCCTTCCTTCCAATTCCGGTATGCGTGCATTGAGAACTGTGCTGACCAGGATAGGCCCAACTCTGTGTTGAGTTAGCTGACTGGCCCCAGCTCTGAAATAGACTGGTCGCTGAGTACAGCACACCTCCTAAAATAACATTGTCTCCCTCCTTCTCCTCCTCCCCCCACCCTCCAGCCCTGAAACCTATGGCTCCCTGCATCAATATACACACATTCTCACCGAGCTTGAAACACACAGCTGGTCTGGACACACATTGAAGATGTTGTTATGTTTGGTGCTTTGCCTCCACAGCTTGTGTCGTGGGAGAGCAATGTCTGTGCTGGGTCCTGGCATTTACATTGCTCAACATGGCTATTATCCTAGTCCCAAAATCTTAAGCCTTACGAATATTAGTGTATGATTCTGTAAACCCTCCACCACCAGCATACCGTAGCTAAAAGATGCATTGCAGCAACTTGCCAAGACTTGTTTGGCATCACCTCCCAAACCGGACAAGGACTAGTCTGAACTGGACAAGGGCAAGCCCACATTGAATGCAGTTTAGTTTGAACGAGCCACTGCTAGTGCCCCAAGTTCAGGCAGGTTGGGTGTCTGACGTTTGTCGATCTCGTTCACCTGACTCACACCCAACAACTGAACTCCACGAGGGTGCCAGCTTTCGGTCTGACCCGATTGTGACTCCAGTCTGCAGACACTTTCAAAATGCTGCCTCAGAACATCGCAGTCTCTCCCTGAAAGGTTCCAATCAGTTGTACAATGTTTCTGTCTCCTGAGGGAAAGAGAACTCTGTTAACCTTCACAGCCCTGAGTCTTCTCCAGTTTGAACAGATCTTGGGCTCAATTTTCCCAGGTCATTTGCGCCGTTTTTTTGGCGTGTGCCGTTTTTTTGGTGTATTTATTTTTTCAATGTTTCCCCCTGCGATCTGCGCCAGAGTAACTGACTTAGTGACGATTTTCTAGGCCAGTTTTTTTTATGTCATCGGGGGTGTTCCCTCATGTCTGCGCCGGTTTTTATAATTTTTTGCAGGTTGGCCAAAATGTTTTCCTCCTTGGTCGGAGTATCTGGCCACTCTCGAAAAACCTTCTGGTAGTTAGCAGAAAGCAGCACACATTGACAAATCGGTGCTGAAAGACACCATTGTTTTTAACCGAAGATTTTGGACGGAGTCAAGAACACTGTAAAAATAAATAATAAAGTTAAAATGTTTTTACCTGTCAACATAGTAAATGGAAGTTTGTTGGATTTCAGAAGTTTTCTTCTTTTTTACTTATATCTTGAAGCAGTGCTGGAGAGTTGTAGCTTTGGCCGGTAGAATCGGCCTCGCGCCCGGACACAGGGTTCGGGGCTCAGCTGGAAGACAAGCCGTGGGGGGGAGGGCGGGGAGGAGAGAGAGAGCGAGGTCGGTCTGAAGGCTTATTCAGACTGAGCCCGGGGAGGGACGTGCTATTCGGAAGGCTTCTGAAGACTGCAATGAGTAGGGCGGGAGGTGGATGGTGGGGGAGAGAGAGGAGAAGTCACAAGACTTTGGATGTAGTCCATCCATACAGACCTCGCGGAGAGAGAACTGTGAACCTGTTCTGCCTGCCTGCTGTCCTGCTGTTTTGAGCTTCTTTCAAAGATAAAATTTAAATATGGGAGCAATACTGACCATGCCATACCTTGTGCGAGCCTTCTGCATCATGGTGCTACATAGAAGACAATTGATTCGACGTCATTGCATCAGGAACATCACTTGTAACACACACAACTGACCCTTTAAAAATGTCCGATTGCCAACTCGCAGCTGTACTGCGCATGCGCGTCCATTGCAACAACGTCAGAACCATAACCTTTTTTCTGCACATGCGCAGAAGGTGTAGCATAATTTTTCAGCGCAGACAGCAGGCTCCACCCTCCGAGGCGACTGGACACGCTGCGTGGCACCAAATTCGAATTATAGATGGGGAAACTTTGGCAAATTATTTCTGGCGCATTTCTGGCCTACAAAAACAGCCGTAACTCTGGCAATACGCTAGAAAACGGGCTTGGGCAAAATTGAGCCCCTTATTTCTGCCTTTTAAATCAAAGGATCTTTACAGCAAAATCAATATCCATTTGCAAAACTGCCAGAAACCCCTGGATTCTGGTATTCCACCAATAGCCTCATAGGACAACACAGATACACAGTTTGGACAGGAACAATATCAAACTAGAGACTCGAATCATTGGGGTGTATTTTCTGGTCCTTTGCGCTCCGTTTTTCACCACAGAGCGGTGGCAATGGCGGCGGTGAGGTTTTCTGGGCGGGCGGTCAGCCTCCAGCCCCCTGCGGGGGTTTTCGGAACTGGTTTTGCGTTAACGAGGCGCAGCACCACCCGGAATTCTGCGCCCGACCCGTCCGCCCCAAAGCCCCCCATACCCCCCACCGCCCCCCCCTGCAGTGACCGCCTGGGAAATCGGGTGATCCAACTATACCGACTGCAGCGAGGTAAATAATGCAGTCCTAAGGTAAGTGTGATTATTTTTTCTTTTATTTTTTTTGCGTTTTATGTTGTGGTGGCGTGAGCAAAGTATTAGGAATGTTTATGTGGTTATTTTTCAGATTATTTTTCTCCCCAGGCGTCTCTCGGAGCGCTCCCGGCCCGGCTCTTTAGCTCGGGAGTTTCCCACGTTAACGCCCTAAGACAGGTGTACAACACCTCCCTTAGCGCTGCGCCGCACACTCAGGGCCCTGCTGCCCAATTTTGATGACTGAGGCGGAAATTTTACTGCCCCACCGCCATTAACCCCCCCCCTGCCCCCCCGAAAGCAGCAAAGTCGAAAATCCAGCCCATAGAATCATAGAAGGAGGTCATTCAGCCCATTGTGCTGTGCCAATTCTTTGAAAGAGCTGTCCAACTTAGTCCCACAACCCCAGCTTTCTCTCCATATCCTGCAAATTAGTTCTCTTCAAATGCATGTCCAATTGCCTTTTGAAAGTTCCTGTGGAATCTGGTTCCACCGCCCTTTCAGGTAGTGTTTCAGATCATCACAACTCTCTCTGTAAAGAAACTGCTCCTCGTTTCCCCTCTATCTTTTGCCAAAGTCCTTTGGTTACTGGCCCACTTGCCAGAGGGAACAGTTTCTCCCGACTTGCTCTATCAAAACCCTTATTAGCTCACCCCTTAACCTTCTCTGCTCTAAAGAGAACGATACCTGCATCTCCATCTCCCTTCCCTCATCCCTGGTATCATCCTGGTAAACCTCCTCTGTATCCTCCCCAAGGCCTTGACTTCCTGCCTAAGGTGTGGTGTCCAGAATTGTACACAATACTTCAGCTGAAACTTAACCAGTGATTTGTAAAGGTTTAGCACGATTTCCTTGTTTTTGTATTCAACACCTCTGTTTAAAAACACTTTCATAACTGCCTTATCAACTTGCCCTGCCACCTTCACAGATTTGTGAATATGTGCCCCCAGATACCTCTGCTCTTATACCCCCTCAGTACAGTAGCATTTAGATTATACTGCCTCTCCATGTTGTTCCTCCCAAAGCACATCACTTCACACTGATCCACATTAAATTGCATCTTCCCATTTCACCAGTCTGTCTGTGGCCCCCTGAAGTCTGCTGCTATCCTGTTCACTATTTACCACATTGCCGAATTTTGTATCATCCGCAAACTTCAAGTCCAGGTAATTTATATATAAAACAAGTAAAGCAATGGTCCTAATACTGACCTTGGGAGTTTCCACTGTACAATTCTCCCCAGAAAAACCTCTGTTCACCACTACTCTCTGCCTCCTATCACTCAGCTAATTTCTTACCCAAGCTACCACCGTCCCTTTAATACCATCTGCTTCTATTTTCCGAATAAGTCTGATACGTGGTAAGTTATATTGCCGTTTGAAAGTCCATGGGGGCTAAATTGGATAGCCCCGAGGACCTGGTGCAAAGTTGCACGAAGTTTAATGGCCTGAAGGTCAGTGATTGTATCTTCAAATGTCATATCTGACCAATTACATCATTAGCCTCAGCCACTGCTCAATTCACCACATCCCCATCAATCACCTATCAGCAATCGCTATCAATCAGGACTTCGCACTGTTGCAAGCCTCACATGCACATCTCACCGCTTGCATACACTGCCAGCTATTCAATCACGGCAGCCACGTCACCCAAACATATTGTACGACACTCACTGACACATTTCCCTCTCTCTTGCGGGAGAAGGTGGACCGAAGTCAGCAGGAACTAACCGGAGGCGGAGAGACATGGCTGCAAGTTCTAACCCACATGGAGGAGATAGTGCTGGACATTATCCGAAGGGCCATTGCTGTGGCCAGCAGTGGGGCTGAAACCATTGAAGATGCTGGTTTCCACAAACCTAATCCTCTTTCTCACATCCCACTTCTCCCTCATCCCACAATCTCTTCTGATTTACAAGCTGCAGATGGTATAAGCATGCACTTTTTAATTTCCCTTCACCCTGCGCTACAACCTTACCCTTGTCCTTTTTTCCTTTCAGATACTCAAGAATTGCAACCTGCCCAGGCAGTGGAGGAAGACCGAGAAGACAGTGATAATGAAGACACACTGTCACTTGGTTTCACAGTCACAGCCATCAGCTAGGATAATGACACTACGCATATCTTAGAAGATAGCATTTAGATTATACTGCACGTGGTGAGACACTAGGGACAAGTGCACTGCAACTAGGGCAGGGTGCAATGATAGCCAGCTCTCCAGAGGATGAGGTCGCACACAAGTTCTGCTGCAGAGGACGCAGATGAGGACTTCAATGGGCCAGGCTACAGAAGAAGGCTGATGGGTGTACACAATCCATGGAGCATTGGGAGCCTGGCAGAAAACCTGTGTGCAATGTCAAGGAGCATGGAGGAGTCCGGCACCAACTTGGCACAGGGCTTTGGGCAGAGCTTGGAGCCCATTCTTTCCAGCATGGAACTGGTGGCCAACTCCAACAACACACCAATCAGGATGCAGTGTCTAATGGCCGATGTCTGAGCTTCCATTGTAGCACAAGCAGCTTCCACCAAACGTCTGAGTGCTGCAGTGGAAGCTCAGACTGAAGTCGTGCAAGCTCAGCTTGCTGCCATGCAAGCTTATCGTGGTTGTGGATACCAGTGTTCAAGGGGTTTTGCAGGGTGTCACAGCAGTCCAGCAATCTGTCCTCCAACACAATACTAGGAATGCTAAGGTGCCCAGGGGGAGAGGCAGTGGCTCCGTGGAGCACGAACTTGCTTTCCTCTCTCAGGACGACAGCATTTGTCCTCCCACCACTGCCACTCCACCAGTGCCCTGGCTATTGCCTGTCGGCCAGGCAGACCAGACTGCTGCCGCCTAGGCCGAGCTGGTGCAATCTGAAGCCGGGCCTTCTGGGCCCGGAGCTGCTCAAGGTCATCCTCCAAGGCCATCTGCTGTCTCCCCCACTGAAAGTCAGCAGCCTTCCATCAGCCATGCTGCAGCCACTGGGGGAGCACTGCATAGGAGCACTAGGGCACACAAAGGTACACTGAAGACAGGCATTTAGGGAATACACAGGGGTGATTAGTTTCATTTGTCTGCAATATGACAAGATTTAATTTATAAATTTGGTTTGGAATGTGTATTTTGGTTGTTATTTTTGCATTGTGTCCATGAGGTTAATGTGATGGTCGGTGACAGAGGGAAGGGAAGGAATGTGGAACTGTTGATGAATGGGGAATTGGGGTTGAGGTTACTGGGACACTTGAATGAATTCTTCATGTACAGCCTGGGAAGAAAGGGGCTGTCAAGGCTGCAGCCTCCCTTGCTCTCCTTCCGCCTCTTCCTCATGCTCCTGATCCTCAGCTTCTTCCTGACAGGTGGTGGCAAAGGCTGTTCCCTCATGAGGAAGAGGTTGTGGACCATACTGCAGAGAAGCACAGATCTTGAGAGCCGCTCAGCCGATGACTGTAGGGCTCCTCCAGAGCTGTCCAGGCAGGGAATCATTGCTTCAGCACACCAGTGATCTGCTTGATCACCTTTTGTGTGGCAGCATGGCTCTCATTGTATACATTCTATGCCGTGTACGTGGGCTGTGAACCGGAGTCATCAGCCATGTCATCAGCAGAGAGCCCTTATCGGCTCGTGGTCTGAGGTCATGAAGCCAGGTGGTGGGGGCAACACTGCTGGCAGTGACAGCCTCGGTGATGCAGTCCCACATCCTTCTTTCTGTGGGGCCTCCTGGCTCCTGTGGGTAGAGGACCTCTCTTGCAGTGATGAACCCCTGCACAAAGCAGGAGTGCTGCGTGCGAGACCCTGGGTGCCTCTTCCCTGGCTAGCTGAGCCATTTGTGTTAGTGCTGAGGGATTTTTTTGAGGTTAGGAAGGGAATTCAGCTTTAAGAACTGAATATTCACATTTGGGACTTTTTACAGGCGGAAAGGCAGAAATCTTTTTAAATATATTTTTTTTAAGGCAGAAATGTCTGAAAACTGCATTCTTTCACTTCATTTAAATGTGTATTGCTTCAGGGTGCATGGATCCTTTAATACTCAGGCCTCTTCATTGCCCACAATTCCTTGCGACCTCCACAGTCTCACCTCTCCTGCACATGAAGTTCGGGTCAGATCCCTCCAGCAATGCCAGCAGGACGACATTGCATGGCAGGTAGAGAATAGGAAGGTCACTTATTACTTGGAGGCTGAGTGTCTAGGTGGGGTAGAGGAACAGAGGGATCTCGGAGTACAGATACACAAATCACTAAAAGTAGCGACACAGGTTAGCAAGGCCATAAAAAAGCAAACCCAGCACTAGGGTTTATTTCGAGAGGTATAGAATTGAAAAGTAGGGAAGTTATGCTAAACCTGTATCGAACCTTGGTTAGACCCCACTTGGAGCACTGCGTACAGTTCTGGTCGCCATATTATAAAAAGGATATAGAGGCACTGGAGAGGATGCAGAGAAGATTTACAAGGATGATACCAGAAATGCGAGAGTTTACATATCATGAAAGGATGAACAGGATGAGTCTCTTTTCTCTTGAAGAAAGAAGGCTGAGGAGCGACCTAATAGAGGACTTTAAAATTATGAAAGGTTTTGATAGAGTGGATACAGAGAGAATGTTTCCACTTGTGGGGAAGAGCATAACTAGAGGCCACCATTATAAGATAGTCACCAAGGAATCCAGTAAGGAATTCAGAAAAAAATTCTTTACCCAAAGAGTAGTGAGAATGTGGAACTCGCTGCCACAGGGAGAGGTTGAAGTGAATAGTATCGATGCATTTAAATGGAGGCTAGACAAACATATGAGGGAGAAGGGAATAGAGGGTTATGCTGATAGATTTAGATAAGGAAAGACGGGAGGAGCCTCGAGTGGAGCATAAACGATGGCAGGGACTGGTTGGGCCGAATAGCCTGTTCCTGTGCCGTTTATCTGTGTAATCCTATGTAACAGAAGCACTGCGCCAACAATCGCCATACCCCCGGATTAATTTTGCTCCAGTAGCATTGCGGCCATTTTCAGCAGCCGTTAACTCCAGTTGCCAGTGACACGGGCAACTTTACTGGCTAAAATGAATTTCTCCCCCAGTCACTGGGCATTCGGTACCACCCATTTTGAGGCGTTATTCCTGGCGGGGCGGTAACAGTAGCGCCCTCTAAAAGTTTGCACCTTCTACTGAGTTATTTGTTTGAATTGCATCAAAGAGAATGGGGTGCTAAATCAGGCGTTCCCCAACTTCGCTCGGGAATGCCAACCAAAAATCTCAGTGGTAAAATGGAAGGTGAAATGCGCATGCTCCAAAGGCCGCGATAGATCCCGGGCCCAGACGATTCTTAAAGGCGCAGTACAGTAAGTCTACGCATGCGATTTCCAAAAGGCATTCGATAAGGTGCTACACAAAAGGTTACTGCAGAAGATAGAGGTAAGCGGAGTCAGAGGAAATATATTAGCATGGATCGAGAATTGGCTGGCTAACAGAAAGCAGAGAGTCGGGATAAATGGGTCCTTTTTGGGTTGGAAATCGGTGGTTAGTGGTGTGCCACAGGGATCGGTGCTGGGACCACAACTGTTTACAATATACATAGATGACCTGGAAGAGGGGACAGAGTGTAGTGGAACAAAATTTGCAGATGACACAAAGATTAGTGGGAAAGCGGGTTGTGTAGAGGACACAGAGAGGCTGCAAAGAGATTTAGATAGGGTAAGCGAATGGGCTAAGGTTTGGCAGATGGAATACAATGTCGGAAAGTGTGAGGTCATCCACCTTGGAAAAAAAAACAGTAAAAGGGAATATTATTTGAATCGGGAGAAATTACAACATGCTGAGGTACAGAGGGACCTGGGGTTCCTTGTGCATGAATCCCAAAAAGTTAGTTTGCAGGTGCAGCAAGTAATCAGGAAGGCGAATGGAATGTTGGCCTTCATTGCGAGAGGGATGGAGTACAAAAGCAGGGAAGTCCTGCTGCAACTGTATAGGGTATTGGTGAGGCCGCACCTGGAGTACTGCGTGCAGTTTTGGTCACCTTACTTAAGGAAGGATATACTAGCTTTGGAGCGGGTACAGAGACGATTCACTCGGCTGATTCCGGAGATGAGGGGGTTACCTTATGATGATAGATTGAGTAGACTGGGTCTTTACTCGTTGGAGTTCAGAAGGATGAGGGGTGATCTTATAGAAACATTTAAAATAATGAAAGGGATAGACAAGATAGAGGCAGAGAGGTTGTTTCCACTGGTTGGGGAGACTAGAACTAGGGGGCACAGCCTCAAAATACGGGGGAACTAATTTAAAACCGAGTTGAGAAGGAATTTCTTCTCCCAGAGGGTTGTGAATCTGTGGAATTCTCTGCCCAAGGAAGCAGTTGAGGCTAGCTCATTGAATGTATTCAAGTCAAAGATAGATAGATTTTTAACCAATAAGGGAATTAATGGTTACGGAGAGCGGGCGGGTAAGTGGAGCTGAGTCCACGGCCAGATCAGCCATGATCTTGTTGAATGGCGGAGCAGGCTCGAGGGGCTAGATGGCCTATTTCTGTTCCTAATTCTTATGTTCTTATGTTCTTATGCTCAGTTCCAACTGTGCACTCTGGGCGAGCGGGAAAATGGAGGAGCAGGGAGGTCGCAAGCATGCACATCGCTTCTCAGCCACTGCCGCTGAGGCCTTGATAGAGGCAACTGAAAGGCGGTGGCATGTGCTGCAGCTTCCAGGAGGAAGGAGGTCCAGGACGTTCCTGCAAGAGACACAGTGCCGCGAACTACGACACAATGTCAGAAGAAGTACAACGACCTCATGAGGATCATCAGGGCGAGTACCCTTTGTATTAATGCATCAATGCCATGATGTGAACCTCACTGTCTCACACAATGTAAAGTCTTTGCAGTACCTACTCCTTCTCTATGTGTTCCAGGCCATGGTCTGGGTTGGTGAAGCCACCTGAAAAGTGGAGGCTCAGTTCACCAGCCATGCCTTGCACCTGCAAGCATCACATACCTTCTTTTCCCTACTCAGTCTCACCCCTCCTCGCATTACCCTTTCACTCTTGATATGAGTTTGTAAAACGTCAGCCTGATCTGTAATTCGTAATCCTAGGTGGCTCTCACCTCATCTCACCATTCCCAAATGCACTGTGCGCATCTACGCAGATTCGAATGGACTTCTGCACACTTCCAGACAGTAGGAGCTACTCTAGCATGGAAAGCACATGTGCCACACGATGAGCTGTACTCACTCACACCTTCTTGTTTTTCTTATTGCAGGCGAATTTGGCTCACAATCATAGAGAGCAGCAGCGCACCGGAGGTGAGGAGCCTGATATACAGGACCTCACTAAGGTTGAGGAGCGAGTGTCCACCCTCATGGGTACCCCAGTTGGGGCTGTAGCAGGCGGTGAAGTTTGACAAATTTGCTGGAGTTCTTTGAGGATGTAACGAGCAGGGTGGATAAGGGGAACCAGTGGGTGTGGTGTATTTTGATTTTCAAAAAGCATTCGATGAGGTGCCACATAAAAGGATACTGCACAAGATAAAAGTTCACGGGGTTCAGAGTAATATATTATTATCGATAGAAAATTGGCTAACTAACAGAAAATAGAGTCGGGATAAATGGGTCATTTTCCGGTTGGCAAACTGTAACTAGTGGGGTTCCGCAGGGATCGGTGCTGGGGCCTAAACTATTTACAATCTATATTAATGACTTGAATGAAGGGACCAAGTTTGCTGATGATACAAAAATGGGTGGGAAAGCAAATGGTGAGGAGGATACAAAAAATCTACAAAGGGATATAGATAGGCTAAGTGAGTGGGCCAAAATTTGGCAGATGGAGTATAATGTGGGAAAATGTGAGGTTATCCACTTTGGCAGAAAAAATAGAAAAGCAAATTATAATTTAAATGGAGAAAAATTGCCAAGTGCTGCAATATAGAGGGACCTGGGGATCCTTGTGCATGAAACACAAAAAGTTAGTATGCAGGTACAGCAAGTAATCAGGAAGGCAAATGGAATGTTGGCCTTTATTGCAAGTGGGATAGAGTATAAAAGCAGAGAAGTCCTGCTACAACTGTACAGGGTATTGGTGAGGCCAAACCTGGAGTACTGCATACAGTTTTGGTTTTCGTATTTAAGCAAGGATATACTTGCATTGGAGGTTGTTCAGAGAAGGTTCACTAGGTTGATTCTGGAGATGAGGGGGTTGACTTATGAAGATAGGTTGAGTAAATTGGGCCTATACACATTAGAGTTCAGAAGAATGAGAGGTGATCTTAGCGAAACAGCTGTGGAGGCTGGGTCATTGAATATATCTAAGGTGGAGATAGACAGATTTTTGAGCGATAAGGGAATAAAGCGTTATGGGGAGCGGGCAGGGAAGTGGAGCTGAGTCCATGATCAGATCAGCCATGATCTTATTGAATGGTGGAGCAGGCTCGGGGGAGCCAAATGGCCGACTCCTGCTCCTATTTCTTATGTTTTGTATGTTCTTATGAAGCAGAGCCCCCTGTGGATAGTGGCGGTATGTGAATGGCGTATGTGACTTACATTATGAGCCACTGACGTGTGGCCCTTGCAGTGGCAGCATTGCAATGCTGCCTCCTTTGTGGCTGCTGCTCCTCCTCCTGGTGTTGCTGGCCATTCGGGGTCTCGCCAGGCTCCTCTTCCTCCTCCTCCTGAGCTGGGGCCGCAATCCCCACTGGCAATACCTGGCCCCTCATGATGGCCACATTGTGCAGCATGCAGCACACCGCAATGAAGAGTGACACCTGTTGAGGGGAGTCTTGAAAGGCTGCCTCCAGGCATCGGAAATGCTGCTTGAGCATCCCAATCGTCTGTTCGATGATGTTGCGGGCGGTTGCATGGCTCTCATTGTAGCGATGCTCAGCTCGTGTGGTGGGGTTGTGGAGGGGGGGCATTAGCCAGGTGGCCAGACCATATCCCTTGTCCCCGAGCAGCCAGCCGCGCCCTTCCCGTGGTGGTTGAAACAATCATGGCACAGTGCTCTCCCAGAGGATAAACGCATCATGTGCGCTCCCTGGATAGCGGACATTCACTGCGAGGATGCGCTGCGTGTGGTCGCACGCCAGCTACACCGGGAATGGTATCGCCTTCGGTTTCTGAATATCTCACCATTCTCGAATGATGCTTGCAAGGCCACGGGTGTGCACTCAATGGCTCCTTGAGCCCATGGGAAGCCCACAATTCTGGCACTCCACATCCCCGCTCATTCTGGTTCCCCCTGCTCATTAGGAACATTATGAAGTCCATTCTGCAGGCGTAAAGAGCCTTTGTAATGTGTCGAATGCAGCAATGTGCAGCATATTGAGAGATACTGCACATGTCCCATGATGTAGCCTGGAAGGAGCCAAAGGCATAGAAGGTCAGCGCCACAGTGACCATCACTGCGACGGGCAGCACAGTCCTGGTGCCAATCTGAGGTTGCAGGTCTGCCTGTAGGAGATGACAAATCCCTATCAGCACTTACTTTCGGAAGCACAGCCTTCTCACACACTGCTCCTCAGAGAGGTGGAGGTATGAACGTTGCTGCCTATAAACCCGTGGGACGTAAGGCCTCCTGTCCAGATGTCTATGGCCTCTCCTCATTTGTGGCCTGACATGGTCAACAGCCCTTCTATCTTGACGCTGCCTAACAAGAGCATGGAGTAGGCGACGCTGGCAAACTAGTAATGCCCCCATTAAATTATTTCACTGAAGTTGTAAGGATCCTGTAATGGCAGATAAATCTGCTGCTTTAAAGTCAAGAGTTTCACGCAGCGTGCTGTGCGCAAACGTTGCAGTCAATGTGTCCTCCGATGAATGCTCCTCCTCCCTCCCTTTTAACAGGTTGTAGATCGTTCCAATGGAGTGTGGAACCAGCTGGTTTCTCGGGTGTGATTAGGGGCGGATGCTAAATGAAGCGGCCGCACCTAATTTTGCAAGCGGGGCGTTAGTGGGTCATTGCACGAAGACTGGCGTCATGATCTAAATGAAAGTACACAGTGAGGCGTTTTGTGGCGCCACATAACCGGCACCAAATTTCGCGGTGGGACACTGCGGCCGAGCGGTAACCAATTCCAGACGCATTACCGCCCTTCCAGGGAGCTAACAGATACACTACACATTTGAATTCCCAGTGTCTCACTTGGTTGATTATAGATTCCTAGTTATAAGTGTACCTGCTCTCAGATATCTGAGACTCGATTGAGGAATGAAATGCCTCTGGTAGATAAATCCACCTGCTCATACTGGGAGAATAAAACCTATCAACCCTCACTCATGCCCATCTCCCCCGCACTGAAAACTCAAACCCAGCTGCCTTCCGTGGAGCTGATCGAATGTCTGTTAGCTCCCACTGATAGCCCCCACTGAGTGACCCCCACTCAAAGTTCAATGCCACCTGACCCCCAAATGGGTGCAGCAAAACCCACCTACCCTGAAATCTACACAATGTAATTTATCCTAAATAAATTATGTTAAACCTATGTAGAACATTGGTTAGACCACACTTGGAGCACTGCTCAGTTCTGGTCTCCACATTAGAAAATTATATAAGAGGCACTGGAGAAGATGCAAAACGGATTGACAATGCTGATACCAGAACTGAGTGTTTCTAACTGTCGTGGGGCTGTGGTTCTTTCCTCTAGAAAAGAGAAAACTGAGAGGTGACCTGATAGAGGTCTTTAAAATGATGGGTTCAGTAGGGTAGATATAAAGAAGATGTTTCCATCGAGTGCAACGCTAGGAGCCATAAATATAACATAGTCACCAATAAATCCAATAAGGAATTGAGGAGGAAGTTCTTTACCCAGAGAGCGGTTAGAATGTCGAACTCGATACCACAAGGAGTAGTTGAGGGGAAGGCATTGATGCTTTTAAGGGGAAGCTAGATAAGTAGTATAAGTGCTGGGGAAAGGAATAGAAGGGTATGTTGATAGAGTGAGATGGAGTAAGCTTGTGCGGAGCATAGACCTATTGGGCTGAATGGCCTGCTTCTGTGCGGCAAATACTACGTACTACTAAACAAAAGCTGATGTACTCTTGGCGTCTCCAGCCGGGTCTTTGACTGATGACATTCTTGGTCTTCTGCCCAATTGTTTTATGCCTTATTTTTGCATCATGGAAAATTCCAAACTCTAACCTTCCTCACCAGATGTCTTTGCGCATTATAAGATGATAATTAAAATCCTACAATTCCAGAAGGTCCTGACAGCAGATTCTCTTTGCTGCTCTTTGACATCTTGCTTTCAATAACTAGATGAGTTAACTGAGCCCTGAGAATATTTGCTTTCATTATTTCAACATTTTTAAAAATGATTTTCATTGCCGGGGTGGGATTATGAGTAACCTGCTCCCTGGGTGACCCAATACCTTTCCCCAGCTATGGGGATGGCCTGTGTCTGTTTGCTCCTTTCCTCTCAAGAGGAAATAACTGCTAAGACAGCCAATGCTGATGGCTCTCCATGAACCCCAAACACCAAAAGGGATTTTTCCCCCCACTTGTCTCCCCATTCCTTCTCTTCCAAAAGCATTTCCTCTGTCAATATTAAATAAGGAGTGAACAGGAGTGAGGGTTTGACTAGGTGACTTATATAGAGAAAACACAGGTGCAGACTTGATGGGCTGAACGGCCTGTTCTATGAAGGCATCAATATTGAGGGTACTGTTCCAGGGGCGATGATTGTCCTCCATACCTCACTCAAGTGGCTATTCTTCATGTTGGAGCCTGGACATCATGGCTTGATTTCCCTTCACCTCCCCCGAGGATTAGGCTGTGACTTCCATCTGATGTCCCCACCTGGCCGTGACCCTCTGACCCACCTTCTATGGTTGGGATTTCGGTGGCTATGATGGGCTTCTCATCTCCAAGGGAGACATTCCCTTGCCGAGGGGGGGGAAGTGCTGCAGCAGGGCTGCCAGAAACCCGACCAGAGGCAGGGCAGCAGACCCAGGACAGACTTGCAGCTTTTAGGCATCGGACCGGTTCAGGGTCTAAAGATCTCGGGGCTAATGGGAAGGAAAAGTGTCTGCTGCTGAGCCCTCCCTCCTGCAAAAGGGGGCATTGGGATCTTCTGCTCTGTCCTGGAGATGATTGCTACCCCTCACTGGTGATCCCTGAGGTGGCAGGACCAGGGACAGAAGGCAGGGAAAACACCAGGCCCTCCCCCCGCCCTAATGTCCCAGAGTGGGCGGGGGCGGGGGGAGAGACATTTGCAATGGGGTTGTGATATACCGGTAGGCCTCGGTGCCCAATATTCTCTCATTTTCCATCGCTAGCCTATCCGATTTTGAGCAGGAAAATCCAGAGTGTCAGCGGGCAATTTGACCACGCTCCTAATCTCAAATCAGCATCCACACCCTCGCAGTTACCAGCAAGGGTCACTGACTAGCAGTCAGCAGTGACAGTCGTGACTGATTTCACCTCCCTCCCCAAGGACAGGGACCTCGCTGCTGCCCTGGCTGAGGTCAGCTATCCCAGCGCAGACTGGGAACCAAAGCTGGGGCATTCAGGCTCAGCTGGACTCTGCCATTACCCCCCAAGCTATTGGGAGGGGGTAGATGCACCGATCTATTCTATAATACAGCAGGTCCTTCACAGCGTTAACTTGCTGAGTTGAACCTCAATAAATCAGTCGGTGCACTCATTAACACAGGGCGAACGTTGAAAAGGTGGAGCTGTTAGCTTTAATTCTTTCCAAATTAAACAGCAGAATTTTTGTGGAAATAATTCTCAGAGTGTGTCCAAAAAAAGCAAAACGGAATATGCTCCAGACATGATGGACTTCTTGCTCATTAGGAGCCGTGTGAATGTTTTTTTCCCAGACAGTTAGCCAGTTTCGTCTCCCAACAGTTGATGTGTTAGTACTTGCAAAGGAGACTTTGGTGAGCCTGTCTGTGAGGTCGATGACATGTATGTATAGTTGTACCGGCAAATCCACTGCTAGGCTGCTGTAGTCACACTTGGATGTGAGAGGGGAGGGAATGGACTCAATGAGCCATTCGCTGGCAAACTGTTGAACATTAGACTGCAAAAGCGAGGAAGTTACGCTAAATCTTTAAAAATCAACGGTTAGGCCTCAGCTGGACTATTGTGTCCAATTCTGGGCACCGCACTTTAGGAAGGATGTGCAGGCCTTAGAGAGGGTGCAGAAGAGATTTACTAGAAAGGTACCAGGGATGAGGGACTTCAGTAATGTGGCGAGATTAGAGAATCTCGGGTTGTTCTCCTTAGGGCCGAGAAAGTTAAGGGGAGATTTAATAGACGTGTTCAAAATGATGAACAGTTTAGATAGAGTAAAGCTGAGCTGCCAGTCAAACTGACTAGCACTGTGCTGCCCTCCTCCCTCCACTGCAGGTGAGAATGCCCTGCTACCTACCCACTGTTACCCCCCAAAGGAAAGGGTCATCCAAACACAACAGGTGTGAATATTTACTGGGATGTCCAGACGCTCTCCATTGTCTCAGGTTGAAATAGTATGTGGGGAGCAGCAATCTGGTCAAACTCATCCACATTCCTCAGAAACTGTGCATTGTCAGTTTAACCTCTTGCGAGATGAATTTAACTTAATATTTGTATTTTAATCAATGAATCCCATCTGGACTGGGTCAGTTTTCAACTTTGAGGGCTGCTAACCTATCAAGTACATCCTCTTTATCTATTTTTATCCTATCCAATATTGCTACTGCCTCCTCCTTCATTGCTATATTGGCAGCATTCTCTTTGCTTGTGGAATCAGATGCAAAGTATTCATTTAGTACCTCAGTCATGGCCTCTGCCTCCACTAAAAGATGTATTTTTTAGTCCCTAATCAGCCTCACCCTTCCTTTGCCTACCCTTTTACTATTTATGTCTTTCTAAAAGACTTGTGGACTCCCTGTTATGTTAGCCGCTAATCAATTCACGCTGATACAAGCAAAATACCACAGATGCTGGAATCTGGAATAAAAACAGAAAATGCTGGAGGAGGGGGAAGGAAGCCAAAGATTGGCAGCGGTTACGCACTGAAATTGTTGAACTCGATGTTGAGTCCAGGAGGCTGTAACGTGTCTAAACGAAAGATGAGGAGCTGTTCCTCGAGCTTGCATTGAGCTTCGTTGGAACAGTGTAGGAGGTCGAGGATGGAGAGGTCAGAGTGGGAATGGAGTGGAGAATTAAAGTGACAAGCGACCAGAAGCTCAGGGTCATGCTCACGGACTGAACGGAGGTGTTCACCCAATCTGCGTTTTATGTAGAGGAGACCACATCGTGAGCAGCGAATACAGTATACTAAATGCACACCCTATCTTGACTGATGTTTTTCTAACTCGTGGCATTACCATTTGAATTTGGGCCATCATCCCTTTTGTCTCTCTAATCTCTCCTGCCTTCCACCCGATCACAGACCTTCCCTATTGTTCTTTCTGACCCTCCCACTTTCAGTGCTTGTTAAGAATCTGTTCTTTTCAAACACTCTCCAGTTCTGACGAAGAGTTGTCGGCCCGAAACGTTAAAGCTGCTTCCTCTCCAAAGATGTTGCCTGACCTGCTGAGATTTCCAGCATTTTCTGTTTTTAATCTATTCACACTGATGAAGAAAGTTATCTTTTACACATTTCAGGAACCCCCCTCCACTGCAGGTGAGAATGCCCTGCTAACTACCTACTGTTACCTTCAAAGGATGGATCATCCTAACATAAGAGGTGTGGATATTTACTGGGATGTCTAAACGCTCTCCATTGTCTTCCTTTGCCCTTTACACTGTTACTATCCTTGAGACTTGAAGTTCCCCATTATCACAACCCTGGAGCTGTTGTGACTTTGCCCAAAAATGTGTTCCTCTATCTTCCTCCCACTATTTGGTAGCCTTTAGTATACACCCAGTAGTGTTACTGCTCCTCTATTGGTCCTTAATTCAATCCAAATAGATCCAAGACTAGATGTCGGACAAGTAGTGTGACAAATCAGATACAGTGGAGTTGAGCGAGGAGGCGGTGAGGTCGCAGTAAAAACAGAAAAGGCTGGAAATACTCAGCGGATCATGCAGCATCTGTGGAGAGAGAAACAGAGTTAACGTTTCTGGCCGATGACCCTTCATCAGAACTGGTGGTGAGGCAGAGCTGGGTGTCGTCAGCGTACATGTGGAACCTGACATTGTGTTTTTAGATGATGGCACCGAGGGGCAACATGTAGATGAGAAATAGGAGGGGCCAAGGATAGATCCTTGCGGAGCTCCAGAGGTAACGGCGCAGGAGTGGGAAGAGAAGCTTGCTGGTGATTCTCTGGCCATGACGGGATAGATAAGAATGGAACCAAGCGAGGGCAGTCCCACCCAGCTGTATGACAGAGGAAAGGCGTTGGAGGAGGATGGAGCGGTCAACCGTGTCAAAGGCTGCGGACAGGTCAAGAAGGATGAGGAGGGATAGTTTTCCATGGACACAGTCACAGTGGGTGTCATGTGTGACTTTGATAAGAGCTGTTTCAGCGTTGTGTCAGGGGCCAAGACCAATTTCACCTCCTCTGCGGAATAATAGCTGTGAAGCACTCTAAGGTGCTTTTTGCCATCAGGGAGAGGTTTTGAATTTGCATTTCTTTGCAGGTAAAGTGTAGGGCCCAGCATACTGCCTGAGTTGTCTTAATGTGTTCTTATGTGGCTTGGAGTCAAATTTTGTTTGCTATCGCTCCTGTGAAGTTTTTGCTGCATCAAAGGCACGATATAAATGCAAGTTGTTGTTGTTGTAGGGGCTGCCATTTTGTCCCCACCTGATTTGGCTGCAGTGAGCTCTCTGAGAATTGCACAAACCTTCATCTCGGACTGTTTATAGAGCACAGGTTACGTGAGGCTGAACCCAGGATTGCTGTGCTTATAGGACAACACTTCAGATCAATGTGGAGAGAGTTGAGGCTGCTGGTGAAAGCAGGATCATCTAGAACAACATTCACTGTAAATACTGAATCACAATCGGTCATAGAATCATAGAATTACACAGCACAGAGGAGGCCATTCAGACTGTACTCAGTCCCACTGCCCCGCTCTTTCCCCGTATCCCTGCAATTTTATCTCCTTCAAGTATTTATCCAGTTCCCTTTTGAAGGCTGCTATTGAATCTGTATCTAGCACCCTTTCAGGCAGTGCATTCCAAATCCTAACCATTTGCTGCGTAAAAACGTTTGTCTCCATGTCACTTCTGGTTCTTTTGCCAATCACCTAAAATCCGTGCCCTCTGGCTATCGACCCTTCAGCCATTGGAAACTGTTTCTCTTTATTTACTCTTCATAATTTTAAACACCTCTATCGAATCTCCTTTTAGCCTCCTCTGCTCTATGGAGAGCAACCCCAGCTTCTCCGTCTCCCTAATGGAATCCCTCATCCCTGGAACCAATCTAGCAATCTCTTCTGCAGCCTCTCCAAAACCCTCACGTCCTTCCTAAAGAATTGGACACATCACTCCAACTGGGGCCGAACTAGTGTTATATATAGGTTCAGCAATGTGCGTTATGGAATGTATTCATGAATCATAATTTCTATCAACCAGTTTGTATAGAGCTTAATGTAAAGCTTTAATATGTAAGAGGCCCAGGAATTAAAGGAATTAATTATTTCTGAAACTTTTATCGTGTTTGCTTTTTTTTCCCAAAATGAACACACCATGCTGTGGGGAGACTGTTGGCCAGTGCCCAAGAGAAGCTATCCTACACCTCCGACACAACTCCATGTCTTCTGCCCGCTTCAGGGAATTGGATTGAAGTTTGGGGAAAATGGCAACTGTTCTGAGGAGTTAAAGGATAATCATTCACCAAATGTCTTAAGTAGACAAGAAATATTAATAAAAATGTAAAATACAGCCATGCAATGAGCAGAGAGGAAAAGAGAGGGGGTGGGGTGGGGGGGGGGGGCGGAGGTGAGGGCAGACAGGCTACCGCTGACTGGATTGCATGTTCTGAGTGTGAGAGAGAGGTTTTCCATTGAGAATTTGGCTCGTACACTGCGCTCAAACATCTGGTTCCCATCAGTGCTGCCAGATGCAGGGTCACTCCTCTCCTTTCTTGCCGTCTGGATGTGAGGGATCTCACTGGAGTGAAGTTCCCAGTAAATCACCAGCAACAGAATGCTGCTGTCACCGCGGGAGGCTCATTTTTCACAGAACAGAAACATTTTTTTTATAAAAAGAGCTGCTTGTGCTGTTTTAGATAAATGCTTCTCTCAGCATTAACTAGTCCTCCTCTCCTGAACAAAGTGACTAGGGTCAACTAGCAGGATTCGGGCTCAATGTTACTTCATTTACCGTATTCCACCTACCAAGTGTGCATGTGCGTGAAGTGAAACCTGGCCTCTTAAAACAAACAGGCCTGAGTGCGAGCGTAAATTCTGAAGCAAAGCACATGTATGTTTGACCCAGGTTAAATATATTTGTTGTACACTGAATATATGTGAGTGACAGGTCTACGTTTGGCAAAGGAGTGTTGAATAAGAACGTGGTACAATCACTGAGTGACTCAAACCTTGCTGATTGTGGACTTAATTTTCCCCAATGCTGTTTTTTGGTAGATTTGAAGAGTTACGCCTGTTTATTTTGGGCCCAACTACGGCAAAAAAAGTTGAATGTTTCCCCGTTTTTACTTGTGAATGTGGCCCGGCGCTCTCTGGGTGGAGCCTAAGATCTGCACCAAAAAGATCGGGTTGCCAGGGTAACGAGGGACACACTGCGGGGCTGAGGCTGGAAAGTGAAACATATAATACATTCTGGCCAGCTCACAGCAACCTGCACGAGCACCTTGCACATTGCCGCTATTTAAGGCAGCAGCTTACCAACATGACAATATTAAAGAGTCTTTGTGCGAAAAGTCTGTCACTCCTCCAGCCCCCCCCTCCCCCCGCCCCCCCCCCATCCCGCTGCTCCTAGTCCGGGCCGAAAGGCCTCCCTCCGCCCGTGCCCCCCCCTAGCTCTCCCCCCGCCCTAGCCCAGGCTGAAAGGCCTCCCTCCGCCCGTGCCCCCCCCCACCACCCTCCTCCCGCCCTAGCCCGGGCCGAAAGGCGTCCCTCCCTCTCTGTCGCTGCTGTCCAGGCCGTGGAACTGGATCTGCTCTGCTGATTCTCTGACCTGCGCCGATTTTGTTAACTGCCCAGAAGGTTTTTCAGAGCATAAGAAAAATCGTAATTGTCCAAACTTGCATAAATAGCCAGAATTGGTGCGTGTGGAAGGTTATGCTCCAATGAGGCAAAAAAATCGTAGCCTAAAGAAATCCTACCTAACTGAATTACGCTAGTGCAGAAACTTTGGGGAAACTTGGATATTTTTAATTTACTCCAAAAAAAACAGCGCAGGCCAAAAAAACGGCGCAGATAATTGGGGGAAATTGAGCCCACATGTGTGTGTGTGCAATATTCTGAGAGTGGCCTCACTACTGGTTGGTTCCGTTGCATACTGCTTGAGGAACCCATCCCTTATGTACTCTGTGAACTCTTCCTCAAGGCTACCCTAACCAATTTGAGTTCTCCAATCAATATGGAGGTTAAAATCACCCATGATTATTGCTATTCCCTTTTTACAAGCCCCCACTATTTCCTGGTTTATGCTCCGACCAACAGAGTTGCTACTGTTAGGGGGCCTATATACTATGCCCACCAGTGACTTTTTCCCCTTATTATTCCTTATCTCCACCCAAACTGTTTCAACATCCTGATCCTTTGAGCATATATCGTTTTTCACTATTGCAGTGATTCCATCCTTTATCAATGGAGCTATCCCACCTCATTTTCCTTTCAGTCTGTCCTTCCAGATTGTCAAATACCCCTGAATATTTAGTTCCCAGTTCTGGTCACCTGGCAACCATGTCTCTGTAATGGCTATCAGATCATACCCATTTGTCTCAATTTGTGCCGTCAACTCACCTATTTTGTTACAAATGCTGCGTGCATTTAGACAACGTGCCATTAAATTTGTTATTTTACCCATTTTTCCTGCCTGTTTCCTCTCTCCTTCAAACTCACTATCTTTATTTTTGCTTTCTTATTTCCGTTTTTCTCCCCTCCCTACTGAATCAACTGTCAGGTTCCCATCCCCTGCCAAGCTGGTTTAAACCCTCCCCAACAGCACTAGCAACCCCCCCCCCCCCCCCCCCCGGCTACCCCACCGCGAGGATATTGGTTCTGGCTCTGTTGAGGTGCAACCCGTCCGGCTTGTATAGGTCCCACCTTCCCCAGAAGCGGTCCCAATGCTTCAGGAAATTAAAGCCCTCCCGCCTGCACCATCTCTCCAGCCACGCATTCATCTGCTCTATCTTCCTATTTCTGCACTCACTAGCTCGTGGCACTGGGAGTAATCTGGAGATTACTACCTTTGAGGTCTTGCTTTTTAATCTCCTCCGAGCTCCCTAAACTCTGCCTGCGAACCTCATCCCTCTTCCTACCTGTCATTGGTACCGATGTGGACCACGACCTCTGGCTGTTCGCCCTCTCCCCCCAGAATGCTCTGCAGCCGCTCAGTGACATCCTTGACCCTGGCACCAGGGAGGCAACATACCATCCTGGAGTCACGTCTGCGGCCGCAGAAACACCGCCTGCTCCCCTGACTATGGATTCCCCTACCACTGTCGCTCTTCCATTCTTCTTCCTCCCCCCTCTGTGCAGCTGAGCCACCCGTGATGTTGTGGACTAGGCTCTGGCTGCATTCTCAGAGCCACCATCGCCCCCACCGGCACTCAGAACAGAGTACCGGTTGGAGAGCAAGATAGACTCAGGGGACCCCTGCACTACCTGCCTAGTCCTCCTCTTCTGTCCAGGGGTCACCCAAACACTATCTGCCTGCACACTCTTAAGCTGTGGGGTGACCACCTCTAGAAACGTGCTATCCACGTTGCTCTCAGTCGCACGGATGCATCGCAGTGACTCCAGCCCCTGCTCCAGCTCCAAAACACAGAGCTCGAGTTGGTGCAGCCGGAGACACCTCCTGCACACGTGGTTGTCCCGGCTGTGCGAAGCATCCAGAATTTCCCACATGCCACAGAATGTGCAATCCATGTGACTGAGCTGCACTGCCATCCCTCTAGTTATACCCGCAACTATCAAGTAGGACTAAACTCTAAACCCCAGAAACTACTCAGCAAACAGCTGATTTAATAAACTGGTTCTCCTTAGATAATAAGGATCACATATATTTACTTTCAGTTCTTACTTACTTACTTACATCAATGCCAAATGTTTCCTACCGAAAGAAAAGAAAAAGATAAAATACTCACCAATCCACCAGCCAATCACTTACTCACTTGGCTGTGACGTCAGACTTCGATTTATTTTTACTTCTTTGTTTACTTTCTGCCCCTGCTGCAGCTGGCCTCCCGAACTGCCGCTGCTCCAAACTGCTGCCGCTGCCCTTTATCCTCCCGCATCGCTCCGCTCTCGTGATGCTGGCCTCCCATACTGCCGCTTTCCTAGATCTGGTCCTGTGTAATGAGACAGGATTAATAAATAATCTCCGAGTAAAGGATCCCCTTGGGATGAGTGATCATAACATGATTGAGTTTCAAATTAAGATGGAGGGCGAGAAAGTTGGATCTCTAACCAGCGTACTAAGCTTAAATAAAGGAGACTACAAAGGTATGAAGGCAGAGTTGGGTAAAGTGGACTGGGAAAATAGATGAAAGTGTAGGACGGTTGATGAACAGTGGTGTACATTTAAAGAGATATTTCACAACTCTCAAGAAAAATATAATCCAATGAGGAGGAAAGGATGTAAGAGAAAAGATAGCCATCCGTGGCTAACTAAAGAAATAAAGGACGGTATCCGATTAAAAACAAGGGCATACAAAGTGGCCAAAACTAGTGGGAGGACAGAAGACCGGGAAGCTTTTAAAAGCCAGCAAAGAATGACTAAATAAATGATTAAGAAAGGGAAGATAGACTATGAAAGTAATCTAGCACAACATATAAAATCAGATAGCAAGAGTTTCTATATTTATATAAAAAGGAAAAGAGTGGCTAAAGTAAATGTTGGTCCCTTAGAGGACGAGACCGGGGAATTAGTAATGGGGAACATGGAGATGGCAGAAACTCTAAACAAGTATTTTGTATCAGTTTTTACGGTAGAGGATACTAACAATATTCCAACAGTGGATAGTCAAAGGGCTTTAGAGGGAGAGGAACTTAACACAATAACAACCACTAAGATAATGGGACTAAAGGCAGGTAAATCCCCTGGACCTGATGGCTTGCATCCTCGGGTCTTAAGAGAAGTAACGGCAGGGATAGTGAATGCATTGGTTGGAATTTACCAAAATTCCCTGGATTCTGGGGAGGTCCCAGCAGATTGGAAAACTGCAAATGTAACGCCCCTATTCAAAAATGTAACACCCTTATTTAAAAAAGGAGGCAGACAAAAAGCAGGAAACTATAGACCAGTTAGTCTAACATCTGTGGTTGGGAAAATGTTGGAGTCCATTATTAAAGAAGCAGTGACAGGACATTTGGAAAGGCAAAATTTGGTCAGGCAAAGTCAGAACGGATTTATGAAGGGAAGTCATGTTTGACAAATTTGCTGGAATTCTTTGAGGATGTAACGAACAGGGTGGATAAAGGGGAACCAGTGGATGTGGTGTATTTGGACTTCCAGAAGGCATTTGACAAGGTGCCAGACAAAAGGTTACTTCTCAAGATAAAAGTTCACGGAGTTGGGGGTAATATATTATTATGGATAGAAGATTGGCTGACAAACAGAAAACAGAAAGTCGAGATAAATGGTTCATTCTCTGGTTGGCAATCAGTAACAAGTGGGGTGCCACAGGGATCAGTGCTGGGACCCCAACTATTTACAATCTATATTAACGACTTGGAAGAGTGTAACGTAGCCAAATTTGCTGACGATACAAAGGTGGGAGGAAGGACAATGTGTGAGGAGGACATAAAATGGCTGCAGGAGAACATAGACAAGCTAAGTGAGTGAGCAAGAATTTGGCCGATGGAGTATAATGTTGGAAAGTGTGAGGTCATGCACTTTGGCAGAAATAAATCAAAGAGCAAGTTATTATTTAAATGGAGAAAGATTGCAAAATGCTGCAATACAGCAGGACCTAGGGGTACTTGTGCATGAAACACAAAAGATAGTATGCAGGTACAGCAAATGATCAGGAAGGCCAATGGAATCTTGGCCTTTATTGCAAAGGGGATGGAGTATAAAAGCAGGAAAGTCTTGTTACAGCAGTACAGGATATTGGTGAGACCATACCTGGAATACTGCATGCAATTTTGGTTTCCATATTTACGAAAGGATAGACTTGCTGCGGAGGCAGCTCAGAGAAGATTCACTAGGTTGATCCTGGAGATGAGTGGGTTGACTTATGAGGAAAGGTTGAATAGGTTTGGCCTCTACACATTGGAATTCAGAAGAATGAGAGGTGCTCTTATAGAAATGTATAGGATTATGAGGGGGCTTGACAAGGTGGATGCAGAGAGGATGTTTCCACTGATGAATGAGATTAGAACTAGAGAGCATGATCTTCAAATAAGGTGCCGAACTGAGATGAGGAGAAATTTCTTTTCTCAGAGGGTTGTGAATCTGTGGAATTCGCTGCCTCCCAGAGCTGTGGAAGCTAGGACATTAAATAAATTTGACAGAAATAAGGGGATAAGGGGTTATGGAGAGTAGGCAGGAAAGTGGAGCTGAGTCCGTGATCGGATCAGCCATGATCTTATTGAGTAGTGGAGCAGGCTCGAGGGGCCTTATGGCCTACTCCTGTTCCTATTTCTTATGTTCTTATGTTATGTTCCACTCCCATCACAGATAAGGCCATCTCTGATCACTTCCTCACATCCCCCTTCTCCTCCCAACCCCACTTCCTTCTGTGTCCGTCCCTGGAAAAAACTCTCCCTTAGTGACTTGCAATGATACTTTCATATTCCTAATTATATAGCCTTTGTTCCTCCATTCACCTTGACATTTCTGCAATGATCAGCTCAATCACATCCACACTTTTGATGGCCGTGTCCCCATTAAACCCATTACACTCTCTCACCATGGCCTTTTCCCCTGGTGCGGGTCTCATCTCCACTGCCTTAAGTCCAAGGGATGCAGATTTGAACATTTATAGCGGACAACTGGTTTAGCCATTCTTCACCAGGCCAGACTGGACCACATAAAGCACTATCAGGTCCTGCTCCCCTCTGTCAAAACTGCTCACTATTATAGGATCATCCTGGAATTCATTACAAACCGTCTTCTTAAACCCCTCTCCCCTGCTTCCTCCATCATCACTGCCAACAAGTGCAAGAAGCTCATGGACTTCTTAGTCACTAAGATTGAGGCCATCTGTTCAACTGCCTCTATCGCCTCCGTCCCTTCCAAAAGCTCCCCAGGCCAAACTTCCCCGCTGCCCGAACCCTGAACTTGCATCTTTCTCTTGTTTCTCTCCTATCTCCCAGCAAGCCCTCTCTTAGCTCAGCTAGTCCATGAGACCCACCTCCTGCTCCCTCAGCCCTATTCCCACTAAACTGCTGCCCACCCAACTTCCCTTCCTGGCCCCCATTTCAGCTCCAGTGCAGTGCTGAGGGAGCGCTGCACTGTCGGAGGTGCCATCTTTCGGATGAGACGTTAAACCGAGGCCCCGTCTGCTCTCTCAGGTGGACGTAAAAAATTCCATGGCACTATTTCGAAGAAGAGCAGGGGAGTTATCCCTGGTGTCCTGGCCAATATTTATCCCTCAATCAACATAACAAAAACAGATTATCTGGTCATTATCACTTTGCTGTTTGTAGGAGGTTGTGCACAAAGTGGCTGTCGTGTTTCCCACATTAGAACAGTGCCTACACTTCAAAAGTACTTCATTGGCTGTAAAGCACTTTGAGACGTCCAGTGGTTGTGAAAGGCGCTATATAAATGCAAGTCTTTTTTTAAATTCTCACCACACCTCAGGTACTAACCAGTGTCACAAATAACATCTTTTGTGGTGCACTATCACTTTTCGCCCTACTCACCCTGCCTACAGCCTATGCCACGATCATTCAACTAACTCCTCCAATGGCTCTCCTCGGTTGTCCATTCCAGTGCGACTGCCCTCGTCTGGTTGCACCCTGACCTGTCCCAATGTAGCTAGAGCCTCCCCAGCAATGGCTTCTCTTCCTGTACTCGCACCTTTACCTCCGGAGTTCCCTAAGGAGCTATTCTTGGTCCCTTCCTCTTCCTCACCTACTTGCTGACCCTCAGTCACATCGTCTGCAGACATGGATGCTAATGGCACCCTTCTCTACCTCTCCACCACCTCTCTCGCTCGTCATTGCCTCGGTGTTGTCACACGGCTTGTCCAATCTTGGATGAGAAGCAAATTACTCCAGTTAAATATTGGGAAGACTGAAGCCACTGGGCTGGTATTTTGGTCTACTGCTGCCCCTGTTAGCGCCCCGGAGGGGCGGCAATGGCAGCGGTGAGCACTTCCGTGCGGGCGGCCAGTTTCCAGGCCATGCCGGGACTTTTGCTGCCGGTTTCGGCGGGGCGGGAGCACTATTGCCCGGAAGAGGCGAGCCGGTGTGCAACGTCCCTGGTTGCGACACCGGCTTGATTTTTGACTGCCACCTGATCCGTAGAGCGACGTGCTGCGACCTGCGGCCCTGTGAAAGCAGGTGGGCCGAGCTGCAACGGCCATAGTGCGGTCAGTAATTCCGACCTCGGGTAAGTGTGAATGTTTTTTATTTTTATTTTTTGCGATTTATGTTGTGGTGGCATGAGTTATTTATTGGGAATGTTTTTGGTGGTTTTGATCAGGTTATTTTTTTTCTCCCCAGGCCTCTCTTACAGCGCTCCCAGGCCGGCTGTTTAGCTTGGGATTTTCTGTTCCTCAGCCGGCCAAGCGCTCGAAGGGAGGTGTGCAACGCTCCCTTAACGCTCCGCCCCACACTCAGGGCCCAGTTGATGAATTTTACTGACTGAGGCGCAAACTGTTCCCGGGCGCAAATTTTACCGCCCCGCCGTCATTACCGCCCCGAAATCAGCAAAACCGAAAATCCAGCCCATTGTCTTCGACTCCCGGCATAAAATCCGTACCTTTGCCATCAATTCCATCCCTCTCCGCAGTCGTTGTCTCAGTCTGAGCCAGACTGTTCACAACCTCGGTGTCCAAATTAAGCTTCTAACCCCATAATACTCTCAATCACATCGACTGCCTTCTTCCATATCAATAATTTCCTCCATCCCTGCCTCAGCTGCTCTGCTACTGAAACCCTCAATCGGCGTTTGTCACCCCCAGACTCGAATGTTCCAGTGCTCTCCTGGCCGGCCTCCCACCTTCCACCCATTGTAAATTTCAACTCAGCCAAAACTCTGCTGCCCATATCCTAACGCGCACCAAGTCCTGCTCACCCATCACCTCTATCATTGCCAACCGACATTGGCTCCTGGTCTCCCAACTTAAAATGTAAATCCTCCTGTTTAAATCCCTTCATGGCCTTTCCTCACCCTACCTCTGCAATCTCCTCCACCCCTAGCCCTCCAAACTCTGTTCCTCCAATTCTGCTGCCTTTTGTACAACAACCTTCCCTTTCCCCACCGTTGGCTGAAGCATTTCAGCCGCCTCGGTCCACAGTTCCGGAATGCCCTCCCTAAACCTCTCCGCTTCTCTACCTCAATTCCCTTCTTTAAGACCCTCCGTAAAACTCAACTTTGATCAGGCTTTTAATCACCCCTCCTAATAACTCCTTCTTTGGCTTAACATCCATTTATTTCTGATTATACCTTTATGAAGGGCTATGGGCCGTTTTCTAAAGATGCTAAAGAAATGCAAATTGTTGGTTTGCTGACTCCAAACCTGTAATGTATGCACCTGTGAGTATGCTCACAGGTTTGTAGATCTGTTGAGCGGGCAGGTCGGAAGACCTCCTCGTAGGACTGCTCCTGGGCACTGCCAAGGGGGCCATCAGCCGGTCCAGGCAGCGGGCGGTCAAAGGGGGTCGTTCAGCCTGACTGCCTGCCTCTCTTCCATGCTTACTCCGGCCAGGGTGTCCCTAGAGATGGAGCACGTGGTGTCCACCGGTACGCTCGCGGCCTTCCGCAAGAGGTGGGCGCCGGAGGGACTGGAGTGCATTATCACCCCCGGCAACCATATTTTAATTTGATTTTATATGTTTTAAAGTTTAATTTGTTTTAATTGCCGGGTTTTTAGTGTCCCCCTCCCCTTTTATAGGGGGCACTTGTAAATTATGGTTTTAGAGCCCAAATAAAACACAAAAAAATTACAAAAAATACAAAAAACCCCCCAAAAAAACAAAAAAGGGCCTTGGGAAATGTTTGGGGTGTCCCCCAGATCAGGGGGCACTTGATTTAATGTTTACTTTTTGTCCCCAAAAAGAGTTGTAGATTTGTTGAGCGGGCAGGTCGGAAGACCTCCTCATAGGACTGCTCCTGGGCACAGCCAAGGGGGCCATCAGCCGGTCCAGGCAGCGGGCGCTCGAGGTGGCCGTTCAGCCTGACTGCCTGCCTCTCTTCTGCGGTTACATCCGAGCCAGGGTATCCCTGGAGGTGGAGCACGCAGTGTCAACCGGTACGCTCGCGGCCTTCCGTGAGAGGTGGGCACCGGAGGGACTGGAGTGCATCATCAACCCTGGCAACCAAATTTTAATTTGATTTTATATGTCTAAAGTTTAATTCGTTTTATTGCCGGCTTTTAGTGCCCCCCACCCCCCCTTTAATCAGGGGGCACTTGATTTAATTGATTTTTGTTTTCTACAAAAATAGTTGTCGATCTGTTGAGCGGGCAGGTCAGAAGACCTCCTCGTAGGACTGCTCCTGGGCCTGGCCAAGGGGGCCATCAGCCGGTTCAGGCAGCGGGCGGTTGAGGGGGTCGTTCACCCTGACTGTCTGCCTCTCTTCCGCTGTTACATCTGGGCCAAGGTATCCCTGGAGATGGAGCACGTGGTGTCCACCGATACGCTCCTGGCCTTCCGTGAGAGGTGGGCACCGGATGAACTGGAGTGCATCATCACCCCCGGCAACCAAATTTTAATTTGATTTAAGTTTATAGTAAAAAGTTAATTTGCTTAAATTGTTGGTTTTAGTGCCCCCCCTTTAATCAGGGGCCACTTGATTTATGTTTTCAACAAACTAGTTGTAGATCTGTTGAGTTGGGAGTGGCTTGGCCAGTCACGTGATGTTCACAAAACTCAATAAAACCCCAACCAGTTGGGTTCGGCAGATCTACAACGAGGCAGGTGGTTGTGAGTCTGGTGGATGAACTGGTAATGTGTAATGTGATTGTTAAACCTTTTGCTAATAAACCAACCAGTTCTTAATAGCAATGTGTTGCTATGAATTCTTAAGCAAAGAATCCATGAAGCAAATACATTACAAAACCCAGAAACTTTCTGAAGCATAGAAAGTAAAATATATGTCAGCTTTTCCTCTATTGAGGAGAGAGGGCAGTCTCGGACAGTTATTTTGTTATTCACTGTGCCTTTGTAGAAATATGGCTTCCTTCATGGGCCAGACACAGGGAAACTTGCACCGCACCAGACACCTAGATTTTGACGATGCTACTTACTAGTTTATAGATCATTGACTGCTTAATCCAGAAGCTTTAACAAGTGTGTCCACCGTGACACTGCTTCCCCCTCCAGGCTACTCAGTGACAGGTCAGTGTGGGTCAGAGCACTCAGACAATTCCCCAAATTTACCTCACAGCTTGTCCCTGGACCTCACATGTAGGCTGCAGGAAGCCCTTCCACTGGGTGACTAGTTGCTCAGAAACCATGGGTGTGTATCTTATTCACTGTAAACTGAGCCTGCACTTGGCTTTTACTGACAGTGATGCATGGCCTAAGTAGGCCTTCACCTCAGATTCCACCACGGGAAGCCTGGATTTAAGACCAGGGCCTTCAGAAGCGAACGGCATTTACTTTCTGTTCTTCTGTTCACCCATTTAAAACGGAAATGAGGAGGAATTTCTTCTCTCAGAGGGTTGTAAATCTGTGGAATTCTCTGCCCCAAAGAACTGTGGAGGCTGGGTCATTGAATATATTTAAGGCGGAGATAGACAGATTTTTGAACGATAAGAGAGTAAAGGGTTATGGAGACCAGGTGGGGAAGTTGAACTGATCAGCCATGATCTTATTGAATGGCGGAGCAGGCTCGAGGGGCCAAATGGCCTACTCCTGCTCCTATTTCTGATGTTCTTATGTTATGTTCTTTAGTATTTAGGCTGGGCTGTGTCTTTGGGTTCAGAGTACAGTTAGATAGCTTATATTTATTGCTGTAGACCGACACTGGGATGCTAGATTTTCACTCGATTTGCCAACAGAGAAAATTTTGGGTTTTGCCTTAAATTTGACACAAAATTGAACGCAGCCGAGCTGAAGACACATTTCTCAGAGAATACTTGATAGCTTTGACCCTATGGCCCTTGTTAAAAGGTAGAACGAACAGTCGTTACCTCTTTAGCTTTAATTAGGCAGCATCTGTTTCCTGGTTTAATTTGCTAAACATGTAGTAAACACTTGATCATAAGTTTCTACTTTCTGTGGCAATCTGCCCGGGGAGGCGGGGAGTGGGAGGAGCTGGGGACTGATAAGGAAACTTCCGGGGCCAGCTCGCTACAGAAGCATTCCTCCTCATTAAACCCAAGAAGAAGGCGTACGTGTCCCAGGCTTCGTACACTGGCCTTTATCAGTGTGCGTACTAAAGGCCCAAACACATGCACAGCTTCCATGTACTGCTGTCCCTAAATCTTCTATCCTGTTACTAGACTATTAGCAAAAAAACCTGCATTCAAATCAGCAAAGAGTCCAAATGTAGCCAGTGCTTAGAATCAATATTCATATCAATTTGGGGAAATGTGATGATTCAAATTCTAAACTCAACATCGAGAATGACTGCATCTTGTGATTATTCCTCAGGGAGCGAATCGGAGTCACGTCACAGCTGTTAGTTCACAGCTGATGCTTCAGTGGAAAGTTGTCATTAATCTCAGATTAGTGTTTTCTCCCCTCCCCGGTCCCAGACTGCTGCCCCCCCCCAGGGGATCAACGTCAGCACAGTCATAACACCAATCTGCTCAGTTTCAAAAAGGACTTGAAAGTGTGTCACACCTTATCGCATCTTGTAGAAATGTTTCAAAGCTCTCCCTGTGCAGTGATTTCCTTTTGCAGCAGAGAGACTGTCGCTATGTGGGCAAGTGCAGCGTTTATTTTTCAAACAGCAAGATCCCACGAAAAGCGATGAGATGAAAGGTTAAAAGTAGCTCATCAGATGTGGCCGGCTGACAGTTTAATAAAGCCAGCTTTCTGAACCAAAGCAGGATGGGGTGGTGCACATAACATCGAGAGGGTGTTCAGCTGAGACATAGAAACATAGAAACATAGAAAATAGGTGCAGGAGTAGGCCATTTGGCCCTTCTAGCCTGCACCGCCATTCAATGAGTTCATGGCTGAACATGCAACTTCAGTACCCCATTCCTGCTTTCTCACCATACCTCTTGATTCCCCTAGTAGTAAGGACTCCATCTAACTCCTTTTTGAATATATTTAGTGAATTGGCCTCAACAACTTTCTGTGGTAGAGAATTCCACAGGTTCACCACTCTCTGGGTGAAGAAATTCCTCCTCATCTCGATCCTAAATGGCTTACCCCTTATCCTTAGACTGTGTCCCCTGGTTCTGGACTTCCTCAACATTGGGAACATTCTTCCTGCATCTAACCTGTCTAACCCCATCAGAATTTTAAACGTTTCTATGAGGTCCCCTCTCAGTCTTCTGAACTCCAGTGAATACAAGCCCAGTTGATCCAGTCTTTCTTGATAGGTCAGTCCCGCCATCCCGGGAATCAGTCTGGTGAACCTTCGCTGCACTCCCTCAATAGCAAGAATGTCCTTCGTCAAGTTAGGAGACCAAAACTGTACACAATACTCCAGGTGTGGCCTCACCAAGGCCCTGTACAACTGTAGAAACACCTCCCTGCCCCTGTACTCAAATCCCCTCGCTATGAAGGCCAACATGCCATTTGCTTTCTTAACTGCCTGCTGTACCTGCATGCCAACCTTCAATGACTGATGTACCATGACACCCAGGTCTCATTGCACCTCCCCTTTTCCTAATCTGTCACCATTCAGATAATAGTCTGTCTCTCTGTTTTTACCACCAAAGTGGACAACCTCACATTTATCTACATTATACTTCATCTGCCATGCATTTGCCCACTCACCTAACCTATCCAAGTCGCTCTGCAGCCTCATAGCATCCTCCTCGCAGCTCACACTGTCACCCAACTTAGTGTCATCCGCAAATTTGGAGATACTACATTTAATCCCCTCGTCTAAATCATTAATATACAGTGTAAACAGCTGGGGCCCCAGCACAGAACCTTGCGGTACCCCACTAGTCACTGCCTGCCATTCTGAAAAGTCCCCATTTACTCCTACTCTTTGCTTCCTGTCTGACAACCAGTTCTCAATCCATGTCAGCACACTACCCCCAATCCCATGTGCTTTAACTTTGCACATTAATCTCTTGTGTGGGACTTTGTCGAAAGCCTTCTGAAAGTCCAAATATACCACATCAACTGGTTCTCCCTTGTCCACTCTACTGGAAACATCCTCAAAAAATTCCAGAAGATTTGTCAAGCATGATTTCCCTTTCACAAATCCATGCTGACTTGGATCTATCATATCACCTCTTTCCAAATGCACTGCTATGACATCCTTAATAATTGATTCCATCATTTTACCCACTACCGATGTCAGGCTGACCGGTCTATAATTCCCTGTTATCTCTCTCCCTCCTTTTTTAAAAAGTGGGGTTACATTGGCTACCCTCCACTCCATAGGAACTGATCCAGAGTCAATGGAATGTTGGAAAATGACTGTCAATGCATCCACTATTTCCAAGGCCACCTCCTTAAGTACTCTGGGATGCAGTCCATCAGGCCCTGGGGATTTATCGGCCTTCAATCCCATCAATTTCCCCAACACAATTTCCCGACTAATAAGGATGTCCCTCAGTTCCTCCTCCTTACTAGACCCTCCGACCCCTTTTATATCCGGAAGGTTGTTTGTGTCCTCCTCAGTGAATACCGAACCAAAGTACTTGTTCAATTGGTCCGCCATTTCTTTGTTCCCCGTTATGACTTCCCCTGATTCTGACTGCAGGGGACCTACGTTTGTCTTTACTAACCTTTTTCTCTTTACATATCTATAGAAACTTTTGCAATCCGTTCCCTGCAAGCTTCTTCTCGGACTCCATTTTCCCTGCCCTAATCAAACCCTTTGTCCTCCTCTGCTGAGTTCTAAATTTCTCCCAGTCCCCGGGTTCGCTGCTATTTCTGGCCAATTTGTATGCCACTTCCTTGGCTTTAATACTATCCCTGATTTCCCTTGATAGCCACGGTTGAGCCACCTTCCCTTTTTTATTTTTACGCCAGACAGGAATGTACAATTGTTGTAGTTCATCCATGCGGTCTCTAAATGTCTGCCATTGCCCAGCCACAGTCAACCCCTTCAGTATCATTCGCCAATCTATCCTAGCCAATTCACGCCTCATACCTTCAAAATTACCCTTCTTTAATTTCTGGACCATGGTCTCTGAATTAGCTGTTTCATTCTCCATCCCAATGCAGAATTCCACCATATTATGGTCACTCTTCCCCAAGGGGTCCCGCACAACGAGATTGCTAATTAATCCTCTCTCATTATACAACACCCAGTCTAAGATGGCCTCCCCCCTAATTGGTTCCTCGACATATTGGTCTAAAAAACCATCTCTTATGCACTCCAGGAAATCCTCCCCCACCGTATTGCTTCCAGTTTGGTTAACCCAATCTATGTGCATATTAAAGTCACCCATTATAACTGCTGCACCTTTATTGCACGCACCCCTAATTTCATGTTTGATACCCTCCCCAACATCACTACTACTGTTTGGAGGTCTGTACACAACTCCCACTAACGTTTTTTGCCCTTTGGTATTCTGCAGCTCTGCCCATATAGATTCCACATTATCCAAGCTAATGTCCTTCCGAACTATTGCCTTAATTTCCTCCTTAACCAGCAATGCTACCCCACCTCTTTTTCCTTTTATTCTATCTTTCCTGAATGTTGAATACCCCTGGATGTTGAGTTCCCAGCCCTGATCATCCTGGAGCCACGTCTCCGTAATCCCAATCACATCATATTTGTTAACATCTATTTGCACAGTTAATTCATCCATCTTATTGCGGATACTCCTTGCATTAAGACACAAAGCCTTCAGGCTTGTTTTTTTAACACCCTTTGTCCTTTTAGAATTTTGCTGTACAGTGGCCCTTTTTGTTCTTTGCCTTGGGTTTCTCTGCCCTCCACTTTTCCTCATCTCCTTTCTGTCTTTTGCTTTTGCCTCCTTTTTGTTTCCCTCTGTCTCCCTGCATTGGTTCCCATCCCCCTGCCATATTAGTTTAAATCCTCCCCAACAGCACTAGCAAACACTCCCCCTAGGACATTGGTTCCGGTCCTGCCCAGGTGCAGACCGTCCGGTTTGTACTGGTCCCACCTCCCCCAGAACTGGTTCCAATGCCCCAGGAATTTGAATCCCTCCCTGCTGCACCACTGCTCAAGCCACGTATTCATCTGCGCTATCCTGCGATTCCTACTCTGACTATCACGTGGCACTGGTAGCAATCCCGAGATTACTACTTTTGAGGTCCTACTTTTTAATTTAGCTCCTAGCTCCTTAAATTCGTTTCAGAGGACCTCATCCCTTTTTTTACCTATGTCGTTGGTACCAATGTGCACCACGACAACTGGCTGATCTCCCTCCCTTTTTAGAATGTCCTGCACCCGCTCCGAGACATCCTTGACCCTTGCACCAGGGAGGCAACATACCATCCTGGAGTCTCGGTTGCGGCCGCAGAAACGCCTATCTATTCCCTTTACAATTGAATCCCCTATCACTATTGCTCTCCCACTCTTTTTCCTGCCCTCCTGTGCAACAGAGTCAGCCACGGTACCATGAACTTGGCTGCTGCTGCCCTCCCCTGATGAGTCATCCCCCTCAACAGTACCCAAAGCAGTGTATCTGTTTTGCAGGGGGATGACCACAGGGGACTCCTGCACTACCTTCCTTGCACTACTCTTCCTGCTGGTCTTCCATTCCCTATCTGGCTGTGGACCCTTCTCCTGCGGTAAGACCAACTCGCTACACATGATACTCACGTCATTCTCAGCATCGTGGATGCTCCAGAGTAAATCCACCCTCAGCTCCAACTCCGCAACGTGGACCGTCAGGAGCTTGAGGTGGATACACTTCCTGCAGATAGCGTCGTCAGGGACACTGGTGTCGTCCCTGAGTTCCCACATGGTACAGGAGGAGCATAACACCCGACCGAGCTCTCCTGCCATGACTTAACCCTTAGATACACTTAAATTGGCAACAACAATGTTAAAAGTTACTCACTGTTATAGAAGAGAAAAAAGAAAAGAGAAAAACTACTCACCAATCACCAGCCAATCACTTACCCTCTTGGCTGTGACGTCATCTTTTGATTTCTTTCTACTTCTTTTTTGCCTTCTCGGCCCGCTGCAGCTGCACAGGTATGCCTCTCGCTGCCGCTGAGCCTTTATAGGCCTCACCAACACCAGGAACTCCCGCCTCTCGGACTGCCGCCGCCTCTCGCTGCCGCTGGGCCTTTATAGGCCTCACCAATGCCAGACCTTCCTAGACCAGACTCTTAACCGATAAGGGATTAAGGGGTTATGGGGAGTGGACAGGAAAGTGGAGCTGAGTCCATGATCGGATCAAACATGATCATATTGAATGGCGGAGCAGGCTCGAGGGGCCGTTTGGCCTACTCCTGCTCCTATTTCTTATGTTCGTATGTACCAGTCTGACTGCAGTCAGGAATGAGTGATGGTATAAATATGGGGGGAGAAATTCGTGCCGTTTGGGCCTCTCGTTAGTGCCCCCGGTGGGGAGCCGCTAATGAGACGCAAGTGACTTCTGGCCCGGGGCGCGATGCCGTTTCCGACTCCTGCAAAATTCCACAGGAGTTAGCAGTAGCGACCAGTTTTCGCCCCCAGAGTCAAAATTCGACAGCACCCCGAGAGGCTGCCGGGGGTGATGCCCGCATCAGCTTCAGGGGTCATGAACCGGGCCTCAGGCCACTCGCGGGGCAGGAATTAAAGGGGAGGCGTGGCGCTGCCATTTTTTTACATGGCCGACTTACCGGACGCGGCCTTGCCCTCTTCAAATCGCGGGGTCGATGCCGCGATGTTGCAGCCCGGCACTCCGCTTCTGTGCCAGGCTGCTGCTATGGCTCTCCACTCCCCAGTGATGTAGCGGTGTCCCCCTTCTCCCCGATTCAGAGTCCGCAGCGTGCCCTCACTGTAAGGGAAGGGGAGGGCCCTGTGCTCCCGCCAGCGCTATGTACTTCTCCTCGTAGTGCTGGAAAATTCTCAAACGTTAGCGCCCTAATCCTGCCCCCGAGAGGCAATGGAGCACGGAAGTTTGTACTACACTTCCTCTCAGGGGCAGTAAGCCCAATTTAGCTGCCAGGGCGGGATTTCTACACCAGTCGCTGGGAGTGCCACCTCACAGCTGTTACTGCCCCCAGCCCAGGACGAGAAGTCGGCCCCGCCCCCCCGGGAAGGCCCAAATGAGCTGAATTTCACCCCGTCAAGGGCACAGTTCCCTGGAATTTCCGTGGGAGTCGTCCGGCAGAAAATAGGTGAAAACTTGGAGAAATTGTCGTCTGGGGCCCACAAAAATAATTCACCGCTTACCTTTGTCAGGCCTCTCCAGTTGCATCATCCGTGTAACTGGTCGAGTGCGCCCTGCGCAGGCCCTGCCCAGCCCCAACCTAAAATGACATTTGAGCTCCTATTTAGGTGGCAGGACCCTGAATTCCGTATTAAAATGCACCTATTGCCTGAGACAGGCAGATGCTTTGGACACCTGGAGGTAGGCCCCTTTCAAAATGGTGCAAGCCGCATTATCGAGACGGCTACAGATGCCATCTTGAGGTCATTAACTCTCCATTAACACCAGGTGAGGTCAGTCAAAACTGACCCCATTGAGTATGTTATGGTGGTTTGACTCAGTTCCAGCTTTCTATCATCATGTTCAAACACAAAGAGGTCCCTTTTACTTGCCCCTCTCTCCCACAATGATGATAGTCACTAGTTGGTCAATGCATAGGTGAACTACCTTACAGAAATTTGGTCCAGCAATGTGCCTTCACCCTAACATGGGAAGTGTGCGATGTTATATATTAATATGACATTTGATTCCTACCCCAGACACCCTTGTGGTATAGTATTTATTGCTGAAATATGTGCAGTTTGTGTTCTGAATTCACACATTCAAAGTTGGATTGAAAATACTTCAACCTACTTATTGTACATTCCCCATGGGTGGCACATCTGTTTAGTCCACACTGGATTCACATTAAGGTTTGAAAGGTAAAGCGACAGAGTGCTAACTCACTGCACCAGCAGAGTCCTCTCACACGTTCATGTCGCAAAGGTTGGTCATCCAGGCAGCGACTGACACAAAGAAGCCTGAACATTGCTAACATTCACAGTTCCTCACTGTTTTTTAATGTGTGATGGGAGTCAGCCATGGCTCAGTGGGCAGCACTCTCACCTCTTGACCTCCAGATACTTGAGCACAAAATCCAGGCTGACACTCCAGTGCAGTACTGAGGGAGTGCTGCACTGTCAGAGGGGGAGTACTGAGGGAGCGCCGCACTGTCGGAGGGACAGTACTGAGGGTGTGCTGCACTGTTGGAGGGGCAGTACTGAGGGAGCGCCACACTGTCGGAGCGGCAGTACTGAGGGAGCGCCGCACTGTCGGAGGGGCAGTACTGAGGGAGTGCTGCACTGTCCGAGGGGCAGTACTGAGGGAGAGCTGCACTGTCGGAGGGACAGTACTGAGGGAGGGCTGTACTGTTGGAGGGGCAGTACTGAGGGAGAGCAGCACTGTCAGAGGGACAGTACTGAGGGTGTACTGCACTGTCGGAGGGGCAGTACTGAGAGAGTGCTACACTGCCGGGGGGCAGTACTGAGGGTGTGCTGCACTGTCGGAGGGGCAGTACTGAGGGAGTGCCACACTGTTGGAGGGGCAGTACAGAGGGAGTGCTGCACTGTCGGAGGGGCAGTACTGAGGGGCAGTACTGAGGGAGTGCCGTACTGTTGGAAGTGCCATTTTTCAGATTGAGATACCCTCTCAGGTGAACGTATAGGTCCCATGACGTTATTCAAAGAGCAGGGGATTTCTCCCCGGTGTCCTGGGACAATATTTATTCCTCAACTAAATTAACTAAAAACAAATGATCTGCTCATTTATCTCTTTACTGCTCTGTGGGACCTTGCTGTGTGCAAATTGGCTGCTGTTTTTCCCTATACTTCATTATGCTTCATTGTCTGTAAAGGGCCATGGGCATCCTGAGGTCATGAACCGTGAGATATATAACACACTCGATTTTTTTATGTGCAGGTTGTACTCTTGCCTCTGAGTCAGAAGATTGTGGGTTCAAGCCCCAATCCATTCAGTTCAGTGCAGTGCTGAGAGGGAGCAGCATTGTCAGAGGTTGCTGTTCAGGTGTATGTAAGTGATCCCATGGCAATGAACAGGGAGCTCTCCTGATGTTATCTCTCAACAAACACCAATGCTTTGCACTAATTGGCTGCCCCCTTTGCTACATAACCACAGGGACTGCAATTCAGAAATTTATATATGTCCTTACTATACAGTATAAATGCACATGAGGCCCATACTAGAGAGAAGGTCACTCTGTGACACTAACCTTTATTTGCCAGCACTGAAGTGATGAAGGTGGGTGGAGCTTCCCCTTTTATACCTGAAAGTCCAGGTTAGGAGTGTCCCCAACAAGTTCACCACCTAGTGGTCAGTGTTCTCAAGGTGTACAACTTAGGTCAGTTTATGCATGGATTACAATGACAGCTGAATACATGACATCACCTCCCCCCCAAAGTCATTTGGGATCACAGGTTAAGTCTCTCTGGTGGTTTACGCTCCCTTGTAGAGCGCCTGAGTTGGGGCTCCGGTTGTTGGCCGCTGGCCTGGGTGTCTGCTGTTTTCAGTGCCTCAGGCCTGTCCGGACTGCCCACAGTGACTGGGCTCTCCTCCACTTGGTTCCGGTGTTCGGTCACCTGTGGTGGAGTGAACTCTACATCGTGTTCTTCCTCTACTTCTTCTATGAGGTTGCTGAACCTCCTTTTTATTTGATCCACGTGTTTGCGGCAGATTTGTCCATTGGTAAGTTCAGCTACCAGAATCCTATTCCCCTCTTTGGCAATCACAGTGCCTGCGAGCCATTTGGGCCCTGCAGCATAGTTGAGGACAAAGACAGGGTCATTGACATCAATACATCGCACCCTTGCATTCCCGTCATGGTAGTCACATTGTGACCGGCACATGCTCTCAACAATTTCTTTCATGGTGGGGTGTATGGGGGATAACCTGATTTTGAGCGTCCTTTTCATTAGCAGCTCTGCGGGTGGAACCCCTATGAGCGAGTGTGGTTGGGATCTATTGGCCAACAGGAGGCGTGATAAGTGGCTTTGTAGGGAACCCCCTTGGATTCTGAGCATCCTCTGTTTGATTATCTGCACTGCTTGTTCTGCCTGGCCGTTTGAGGCCAGCTTGAACGATGCCGTTCTGACATGGTTGATACCATTTCTTGCCATGAAGTCCTGGAATTCAGTGCTTGTAAAGCACGGGCCATTGTCGCTGACCAAGACATCCGGTCGACCATGGGTGGTGAACATTTCCCATAGACTTTCTACCATGACAGAGGATGTGCTTGAATTGAGAATGTCACACTCGATCCATTTGCAGTAGGCGTCTACTACAACCAAAAACATTTTTCCCATGAAAGGACCTGCATAGTCCACATGGATGCGTGACCATGGCTTGGCGGGCCAAGACCAGGGGCTAAGGGGGGGCTTCCCTGGGCGCATTGTCCAGCTGGGCACACATGTTGCACCTGTGAACACAAAGTTCCAGGTCTGCATTTATCCCTGGCGACCAAATGTGTGACCTGGCAATTGCCTTCATCATGACAATGCCCGGGTGCTCATTGTGGAGTTCTCGGATGAACACCTCTCTGCCCATCTGGGGCATGACTACTTGGTTTCCCCATAGTAGGCAACCGGCCTGAATCGAGAGTTCATCCTTGCGACTGTGAAATAGTTTAAATTCCTCAGGGCATGCCCCGTACATGCTGCCCAGTCCCCATTCAGGACACATTTCTTGACTAAAGACAGTAGCGGGTCTTTATTAGTCCAGACTTTAATCTGACGGGCTGTCACGGGTGAGCCCTCGCTTTTGAAAGCTTCAACAGCCATGACCATCTCAGCATTATGTTCAGTTGCCCCCTCAGTGGTGGCTCGTGGGAGCCTGCTGAGTGCATCGGCGCAGTTTTCAGTGCCCGGTCTGTGCCAAATGGTACAGTCATAGGCGGCTAACGTAAGTGCCCACCTCTGTATGTGGGCCGATGCATTTGCATTTATGGCCTTGTTGTCAGCCAAAAGGGACGTTAGGGGTTTGTGATCTGTCTCCAGCTCAAATTTCCTGCCAAACAGGTACTGGAGCATTTTTTTTACTGCAAATACACATGCTAGTGCTTCCTTTTCTACCATCCCATAGCCCCTTCCTGCCTGGGACAGACTTCTGGAGGCATAAGCTAACGGCTGTAACTGACCCTTGGCATTAACATGCTGCAATACACACCCGACCCCACAGGACAACGCATCGCACATTAAAACAAGTTTCTTACATGGGTCATATAGCGTTAACAGATTGTTGGAGCATAACAAATTGCGTGCTCTATCAAAAACCCTATCCTGGTTGTCCCCCAGACCCATTCGCGACCTTTGCGTAGGAGCACGTGTAGCGGCTCTAACAGCGTGCTCAATTTGGGAAGAAAGTTACCAAAATAGTTCAGGGCCCCAGAACGAATGCAGCTCCATCGTGTTACGAGGTCTAAGTGCTCTCTGGATCGCTTCCATTTTGGACGCAGTAGGTCTGATCCCGTCTGCTGCTACCCTTCTCCCAAGGAATTCTACCTCTGGAGCTAGGAAGACGCACTTTGTCTTTTTCAGTCGCAGACCTACCCGGTCCAGTCTGCGTAGCACCTCCTCCAGGTTGTGCAGGTGTTCTTCAGTATCAGAATCCGCGATGAGGATGTCGTCTTGAAAAACCACCGTACTTGGAATCGACTTGAGGAGACTTTTCATGTTTCGTTGAAAGATCGCGGCGGCCGAGCGAATCCCGAATGGACATCTGTTGTACTCAAACAACCCCTTATAAGTCGTGATGGTGGTCAGCTTCTTCGACTCACTCGCCAGCTCCTGGGTCATGTAAGCTGAGGTCAGGTCCAATTTTGAAAAAAGTTTGCCACCGGATAGCGTCGCAAAGAGGTCCTCCGCTCTCAATAGCGTGTACTGGTCTTGGAGTGACACCTGATTGCTGGTGGCCTTGTAATCATCACATATCCTGACCGACCCATCCGCCTTGAGCATCGGCACAATCGGGCTCGCCCAGTCATTGAATTCGACTGGCGAGATGATGCCTTCCCTCAGCAGGCGGTCCAATTCGCCTTCTATCTTTTCCCGCATCACGTACGGCACCGCTCTGGCCTTGTGGTGTACTGGCCTGGCGTCCGGGTTTATGTGAATCATTACCTTGGTCCCCATGAAAGTTCCAATGCCGGGTTGAAATTGTGAATCAAATTTGTCCAGGACCTGTGAGCATGATACTCGCTCCACAGAAGAAATTGCAATGACATCGCCCCAGTTCCAGTTCATGACAGCAAGCCAACTCCACCACAGTAGTGTGGGACCGTCCCCCGGGGCAATCCAAAGTGGCAACCTGTTCTCCGAAGCTTTGTGGGTCACGACTACCGTGGCGCTACCTAGCACAGGAATGATTTCCTTTGTATATGTCCGTAGCTGTGCGTCAAATGGCAATAATTTTGGTATCCTGGCCATGGACGCCCACAACTTGTTGAACTGTTTGATACTCATCAGGGACTGGCTGGCCCCCGTGTCTAGCTCCATTGATACTGGGATGCCATTGAGGAGCACTTTCATCATTATCATTGGCGTCCTGGTGCATGAACTGTATATGTGCTCCACATGAACTCGCTGAACTTCAGATTCCAGCGATTTCCCCCAGTGTCCATAAGGCCTCGAAGGGCTTACATCAGGTCCGTCCTCCTCGTACATCAACCTGGCTGCAGGCTTCCTGCACATACGCGCCAAGTGACTGCTGACGTTGCAATTTCTGCAGGTATATTGCTGATACCTGCAAGCTCTGGCTGTGTGTTTGCCTCCACACCTCCAACATGAGCCGTTGTTGGAAACAAAGGTCCATTACCAGTCGATCGTCTCTGACTGTCTCTGTAACTGTCCTTAAATGCACCATTGACGGGTGTTGATGGCCCCATTACTGGCCACATTGTCCCTTGCGATGGCATAAATCACCGTTCAGCTAGCCATTGTCTCTGTTGAATCCCCCCTTTGGGTTCGACTACATGCTCGGCATGTCCGATTGTCCCTGTCTGCCTGGAGAACTGTGTGCCACGTTAACAATGTTGACTCCCTGTCCATTTGCTGCATTTAAACCAAGATTTTTGTCAAACATCATTCTCGTCTCTTCCTCCCCTGAGATAAATGTCTGGGCCATCAAAGCCGCCGTTTCCAGGGTCAAGTCTTTGGTCTCAATCAGTTTCATGGAAACCCCAGCGTGCCCGATGCCCTCAATAAAAAAGTCTCGCAGCATCTCCGCTCTTCATGCATCTGGAAACTTACATAGGCTCGCCAGTCGCTGGAGGTCTGCCACGAAGTCTGGAATGCTTTGCCCTTCTCGCCACCAGTGCGTGTAAAACCGGTGTCTCACCATGTGCATGCTGCTCGCCGGTTTAAAGTGTTCCCCGATCAACTTACTGAGCTTGTCCGCTGGCTTCTCTGGCGCTAGAAGGTCCTTCATCAGGGAGTACGTCCTGGATCCACAAACCGTCAGGAGATGAGCCTTGCGTTTGTCGGCTGAATCCTGTCCCAGCCATTCCTTAGTGATGAAACTTTGCTGTAGTCACTCAATAAAATCGTCCCAATCATCACCAACACAGTACCTCTCGTCTGTGCTGCTAGTGGCCATGCTCGCGTGGTTTAAATCCCAGTTTCTCGTCGCCAATAATATGTCCTTACTATACAGTATAAATGCACACGAGGCCCATTCTAGAGAGAACGTCACTCTGTGACCAGTAACATTTATTTGCCAGCACTGAAGTGATGAAGGTGGGTGGAGCTTCCCCTTTTATACCTGTAAGTCCAGGTTAGGAGTGTCTTCCACAAGTTCACCACCTAGTGGTCAGTGTTCTCACGGTGTACAACTTAGGTCAGTTTATACATGGGTTACAATGACAGTTGAATACATGACAGAAATAATTAATTGGCAGTGATGCAACGCTGTGAAAAATAAATGCACATTCCTTTCTTTTAAGAGTAGTGGATTCTTTCATTTGCTAAACGCTTATAAAAATATTCAGACAGTTGGACAAAGACGTTAGTCTGGAAAATTCTAGCTGGACTCCTTGTCATGTTGAATTATCATCCGGCTCATTGCCTTTAGTGAAGTCCTTCCCACACATATCCAATTTATATTGACCGGTTATTGTAAGGTTTCTGTGGGTGAGTGTTCACCAGTGGTTTCCAATGGGAAAATAGCTGGGTTATTTGATGGCGTCTGATATGTACAATCCTAATCCGTTAATCCAACATCCAAATTCAGCCGCATTGTAGCAGAGCAGCTAACGGGCAGGGTTGGATCTGGAACTGGCAACCCTCCAGAAGCTTCCACACAGATCCACCGCCATCGTCAGTGGGAAGCCTTGGCTTCACAAAGCGGGTGAGCCCCTGGGCCTCCTTGATTCGTGCTCAGCTTACAATGCCGCCTGGCCTCGCTAAACCACAGGCCCTCATTTCGAGTTCATTAGCAAGCCACGGTGCCATGTAATTGCAGCTATTTATTGGACAGCTAAAGCCTTCAGCTCCGCTTACAGCAGCAGCCAGGCAGCTCAGGAAATAACGTGCGAAAATGCTTCAGTTTGATATATTCATGATGATTCTGACTTGAAAATCTAGCTGCCATGGCGGGTATAGTATCGAGAGCCATCAGTGTGAGCCTGCTCCAAGTTTAAGTGCACAATTTGTTTTGCTGCACGAGAATGCACTGCATTCAACAACAACAATAGCTTGCGTTTATGTGCCGCATTTAGCATCGGAAAACATCCCATGGTACTGCACAGCAGTGGCATCAGACTACATGTGACCCCAGGACACATAAGGAGACTCAAATGGAATTCTCTGAGATCGTCTTCAGAATGATGTCAACTGAGGCTGTTTAATCCATTCAATAGGAATTTGTTCAATATTTTGTGGGTGCCAGTGACTCGTTAGGGGATGGAATATTTTCCTGTTCTGTTGTTGCCTCTGAGACAGAAGGTTGTGGGTTCAAGTCCCACTCCACGGAATTGAGCACCTAAATCTAGGCTGACACTCCAGTGCAATGCTGAGGAAACGCCGTACTGTCGTACTGTCTTTCGATTGAGACGTTAACCGAGGCCCCATCTGCTCTCTCAGGTGGATGTAAAAGATTCCATGGCACTATTTTGAAGAAGAGCAGAGAAGTTATCCCTGGTGTCCTGGCCAATATTTATACCTCAATCAACATAACAAAAATAAGATTATCTGGTCATTATCACATTGCTGTTTGTGGAGCTTGCTGTGCGAACAGTGGCTGCCGCATTTCCTACATTACAACAGTGACTACACTCCAAAAGTACTTCATTGGCTGTAAAGTGCTTTGAGACGTCTGGTGGTCATGAAAGGCGCTATATAAATGCAAGTCTTTCTTTTCTTTTATGAAGAGCCAGCGATGTGATTGTTGTGCATGTTGTACCTACATGCAGGTCCGGTGATGAAACACCCTTGATGCTTTAGTTTAACAGCGAGCTTGTTGCATAGTCTGCCGTTCTCTCATCACCTGCCTTCCTTTAATCACCGCACATCTGTTTCCCATTGTGACTCACACGCACATAAACAGTTGTCTGCGCACTGCACCATTTTTGCATTCTCTGGAGCAGTAACCTCAGTGTTGTTTTTGCATTAGTAAGTGGGATTCTGATATTGATATTTGTGTCTTGATTGATTCTGGTACAATTCACACAGAACCCGCTAACCATTGAACAGGTCAGCACTACTGAGTGTGCGTGTTTGCTTTAGTTCTCTGTCCTGTGGTGATGCTGCCTTGTACATCTTACTGTGTGAAAATCTCCAAACAAAGGATGCAGTTGGCCAATCCAGAAAGGAAAGAGAATTGTCCTGGGGTGAGATAGTCTCCTGTTGCCCCCTCTGGACATCCCAGTGGCTTGCCTTTGGGGTCCTGATAATATGACTGCCGCTACCCAGTATAATTCAGGTCTAAGGGCGCCTGCTTCCCAGACAATCGGCCACAGATGCCTAGGGTCCCCAGGGGCTCAGCAGGCCGCAATATGGGTGGCAGGAGCCAGTGACCCACTGCAGGAAAGGTCCACCTCACAACAGGCAGCCAATAGTCCTTCCATTGGTATTCGGCTCTCAATCATCATCATAGGCGGTCCCTTGAATGAGGATGACTTGCTTCCACATGAGTTCACAGATGTTTCAATGAAAGACCCGATATTCCAGTCCTGAACTCCAGTTGAAGGGGTGGAAGATGCCTGTGCGTGGATTTTTTTAACGTGTGGTGACCGTTGCACACCAGCTACCACACTGGCAGAGCTTGGCCTTTATCCAGTGGCAAGGGTTAACCAGGACTACTGGAGACCTACTCTGCTGCATGGACATATCGCAGTGTGGGCTGGCCCGTGCTGCCTCTGGGCCCTCAGCTCTTCTAGGCCCTGTACCCTCATTCGCCGCACCTTCGCCCATGATTTGGTGCCCAATAAGGTGCTCCTGGACACCATAGGAAGCACCAATAAATTATGGAAATGAGATCTTATATATGCCGGCGTGTGCAGTGCCTGAACAGCATGGGCTCTAGTGCCCCAGACAGGATGGGGTGCATTACCCGTCTCTTGTAGTACGGCCACTGTTATACAGCAAAACTCTGCAGCCACTTTATACCAAGGAAGGTACCCCAAAATACAAATTAATGAAGGAACAGATAGCCTGGAGGGTTGGGGGGGAGGGGCGTGGTTGAGGGAGGAATGTTGGTTCAGACATCAGGAGAAATTCATACTCTTCATTTTAAAGTAATTGGTAGGAGGTTTCGAGGGGATTTGAGGGGAAATGTCTTCACCAAGCGGGTGTGGGGGTCTGGAACTCACTGCCTGAAAGGGTAGTAGAGGCAGAAACCCTCCCCACATTTAAAAAATACTTGGATGTGCACTAGAAGTGCCGTAACCGACAGGGCTACGGACCAAGAGCCGGAAAGTGGGATTAGGCTGGATCATCGGCCAGCGCAGACACGATGGGCCGAAATGGCCTCCTTCCGTGCTGTAAATTTCTATGATTCTTTAAAGTGTACCATGGGATCTTTTACATTCACCTTATGTTCACTTAGTGTCTCATCCGAAAGACGGCACCTCTGGAAGTGCAGCACTCCCTCAGTACTACACTGAATTGTCAGCCTGGATCATATGCTGCGGTCTGTATTGGTGCTTTATTTTCTGTTGCTCATCTACACTGAGATCCCTGAATACCAGGGAGAGAGAACCTGAGGGAGGGAGGGGGTCCGTGGGATTATGTGTGTGTGCTAGACCCATGCAGCAAAGCCTGGTCTCCAATTGTCTTGGTCCCCTTGCCATTGGACCAAGACCGAGCTCTGTCAAGCCCATGTGGTGGCTGGTGTGCAACGGCCACCCCACATTAAAAGAACTCACGCACAGGCATTTTCCACCCTCTAAAATGAAGTTCGGGACTTGGAACGTCAGGACCCTTATGGACAACCTCAACAGCGACAGACCGGAACGTCACACTGTTGCTCATGTTAGTGTGGAAGCAAGACATCCTCGACTCCGAGGGATTGCCTAATAAGAAGAAGCCTTAAACCACAACTGAGTGAGTCAAGCTGACAGTGATGATGTAAGTTCTAATATCGCTGGCTGATCCCAATCAGAGTGACTTATACACATCGCAGCTGTAAATATGTTGTTTTTTAACACCACTTACATTGTTTTTACACAGTTGTGAGGAAATCTGCCGAAATAATGGGAAATTAAATACTTCTGCTCTGTGGTAAACTTCACAGAGCGCAAATTGCAAGTCACAACTGACCGGACTAAGAACAGCTGAATCTTGATAAAGCTATAGCCAGCTTGCCAAGAAATGCTCTGCTTGATCAGGATATATTTGGATCAGGATTTCTACAGCCTCAGATAAAAATAAACCTTAAATCCTGATATCATAGTCCATTCAGTTGCACATTCAGAAACTCAGTCCAAACAAAAACACTGGCAAATGCTCAGAAAACATCTATTAAATCTCACATGTGTTGCTACGTCTAAGCAACATTTGGCAGTTGGATGCTGCCTGTTTAAATTTGGATAATGGAAATATTCTATCCTTTGATCGAGAACTGATTAGCATGGGAGTCAATGGAAGTTTGGTTTGTTGGAATGCTGTGTGATGAGAGCGAATGAGATAGTATTTGGACATGGAACTGTGGGCAATGGGAGTGATCAGGAAGAGGGTTGGGTCTGTTGGAATATTATACAATGGGAAGAAATGGGAACTGGTTTGGATATTGGGATTCCGTGCAATTGGAATGAATGAGAAGTGCTTTACATATTTGGGACTCTGGGCAATGGGAATGAATGGGAAATGGTTTGGATATCGGGATTCATAAAATCGTAGAATCAGGGAATGGTTACAGCACGGAAGAAGGCCATTTGGTCCATCGAGCCCATGCCAGCTCTCTGCAAGAGCACTTCAGCTAGTCCCACTCCCCCGCCTTTTCCCCATACCCCTGCAAAAAAAACATTTCAGGTATTTATCCAACCCCCTTTTGAAAGCAGTGATTGAATCTGCCTCCCCCACCCTCTCAGTCAGTGAATCCCAGATCCTAACCACTCGCTGCGTAAAAACATTTTTCTTATGTTGCCTTTGGTTCTTTTACCAATCACCTTAAATCTGTGCCCTCTGGTTCTCCACCCTTCTACCAATGGAAAGTTTCTCTCTATCTACTCTGTCCAGACCCCTCATGATTTTGAACACTCTATCAAATCTCTTCTCAATCTTCTCTGCTCCAAGGAAAACAACACCAGCTTCTCCAGTCTATCCATGTAACTGAAGTCCCTCATCCCTGGAACCATACTTGTAAATATTTTCTGCACCTTCTCTAAGGCCTTCACATCCTTCCTGAAGTGTGGTGCCCAGCATTGGACATGATAATCCAGTTGGGGCCGAACAAGTGTTTTATACAGGTTCATCATAATTTCCACACTGTGCAAAAGGATCATTTGGTCTGTTGGAATTCTACAGAATGGAAATGCGTGAAAAAGTGTCTGAATCTTTGGAATTTTATTTTGGGATTACATTTATCTGGAATCAGCTGTATCGACAGTGATCCACTTCACTTTGCATCTGATCCCACACTTTATGAGGAGTAGGATCACCCTGTGCACCAGTTTGCCATCAGCAATTCATTCGATAGGAAGGCAGATATGAAGGCAGAAGACATAGCTGTGACTGGATGATATGGTAGGCACAAGGTAAAGACAAAGTTGAATTGAATCTATAACTTCCTCGGAGGATGCAAGCATTGGGTCTTGAGCCTGTCACCACATTGCAGCATTTACCTAGCATCTCCCCCGGGAAATTTTTTCACACTCTGTTCCTCATCTTCATTAAAGGGATGTTATCAAAATAATGATATTTTATTTGTCAATGACGATTCTGCTGGCAGAGTCGCTCGGAGTGAAATCAGTGCCGGCGGATAAAGACAAGGATGGGCAACAAATGGTGTGTTACCTTAAGGCCGAGGAAGATTAAGGCAATAAGTCTTGTCAAGAATGATTGACCTTAATGTTGCTGGTCTATGACTACCCGACATACATCCATCAGTTAGAAACAGGCAGCTCCCAGTTTGGTACTTACGTCCATGCCACACCGGAACAAACAGGCAGTAATGATAATTGCAGCTTGTAATGGAGTAGTAATTCTCACCAAAACTTGACAAAACAACAACAATTTTATTTATATAGCGCCTTTAATGTAGTAAAACATCCCAAGGTGCTTCACAGCAGTATTTTAAGACAAAAAAAATAAATTTGACACCGAGCCAGAAGAAGAAATTCCGGCAGATTGACCACTATTGAATAAAACCATTTTCTGTCCTTTGATTTGCTAACAGGCAGTAATGAAAATGAAGCTCTTGCCAAGTGCTGGGTTTTCATTACTACCCATTAACAAATGCTGTTAACACCATTAGACTGGATGCCGTTCTCTTGATCCAGGTCACATGGAGCCGATTGTGTACAATATCACAGTCATGTGTCTCAGCTATCCTCTAGATCATGAATGAAACAGGATCTCAAGAACTGCCGATGCTGAAGATGGGTCACTATATTTATAGAAGGACCCTCAAGAGCGGCTCAGTGATAACATGATATTGTGCATCAACCCAAAAAGACTGCAGGAAATCCCAGTGGTGAACCTGTCATCATCATCATAGGCAGTCCCTCAAATCGAGGATAACTTGCTTCCACGTCAAAAAAGTTCACAGGTGTTTCAATGAAGGACCTAATATTCCAGGTCCCGAACTACATCGTGAAACATAGAAACATAGAAACATAGAAAATAGGTGCAGGAGTAGGCTATTCGGCCCTTCGAGCCTGCACCGCCATTCAATGAGTTCATGGCTGAACATGAAACTTCAGTACCCCATTCCTGCTTTCTCGCCATACCCCTTGATCCCCCTAGTAGTAAGGACTACATCTAACTCCTTTTTGAATATATTTAGTGAATTGGCCTCAACAACTTTCTGTGGTAGAAAATTCCACAGGTTCACCACTCTGGGTGAAGAAGTTTCTTCTCATCTCGGTCCTAAATGGCTTACCCCTTCTCCTTAGACAGTGACCCCTGGTTCTGGAATTCCCCAACATTGGGAACATTCTTCCTGCACCGAACCTGTCTAAACCTGTCAGAATTTTAAACGTTTCTATGAGATCCCCTCTCATTCTTCTGAACTCCAGTGAATACAAGCCCAGTTGATCCAGTCTTTCTTGATATGTCAGTCCCGCCATCCCGGGAATCAGTCTGGTGAACCTTCGCTGCACTCCCTCAATAGCAAGAATGTCCTTCCTCAAGTTAGGAGACCAAAACTGTACACAATACTCCAGGTGTGGCCTCACCAAGGCCCTGTACAACTGTAGTAACACCTCCCTGCTCCTGTACTCAAATCCCCTCGCTATGAAGGCCAACATGCCATTTGCTTTCTTAACCGCCTGCTGTACCTGCATGCCAAACTTCAATGACTGATGTACCATGACACCCAGGTCTCATTGCACTTCCCCTTTTCCTAATCTGTCACCATTCAGATAATAGTCTGTCTCTCTGTTTTTACCACCAAAGTGGATAACCTCACATTTATCCACATTATACTGCATCTGCCATACATTTGCCCACTCACCTAACCTATCCAGGTCACTCTGCAGCCTCATAGCATCCTCCTCGCAGCTCACACTGCCACCCAACTTATTGTCATCTGCAAATTTGGAGATACTACATTTAATCCCCTCGTCGAAATCATTAATATACAATGTAAACAACTGGGGCCCCAGCACAGAACCTTGCGGTACCCCACTAGTCACTGCCTGCCATTCTGAAAAGTACCCATTTACTCCTACTCTTTGCTTCCTGTCTGACAACCAGTTCTCAATCCATGTCAGCACACTACCCCCAATCCCATGTGCTTTAACTTTGCGCATTAATCTCTTGTGTGGGAAATTGTCGAAAGCCTTCTGAAAGTCCAAGTACACCACAACAACTGGTTCTCCCTTGTCCACTCTACTGGAAACATCCTCAAAAAATTCCAGAAGATTTGTCAAGCATGATTTCCCTTTCACAAATCCATGCTGACTTGGACCTATCATGTCACCTCTTTCCAAATGCGCTGCTATGACATCCTTAATAATTGATTACATCATTTTACCCACTACTGATGTCAGGCTGACTGGTCTATAATTCCCTGCTTTCTCTCCCCCTCCTTTTTTAAAAAATGGAGTTGCATTGGCTACCCTCCACTTGATAGGAACTGATCCAGAGTCTATGGAATGTTGGAAAATGACTGTCAATGCATCCGCTATTTCCAAGGCCACCTCCTTAAGTACTCTGGGATGAAGGGTGGAAGATGCCTGTGCGTTGATTTTTTTAACGTGTGGTGGCAGTTGCACACCAGCCACCACACGGGCTTGACAGAGCTAGGTCTTTATCCAGTGGCAAGGGTTAACCAGGACGACTGGAGACCAGCTCTGCTGCACGGACTTAGTGCGCACACATATCGCAGTGTGGGCTGGCCCGTGCTGCCCATGGGCCCTCGAGTCTTCTGGGGCTCAAGAACAGCCTTCACATCCTTCCTAAAGTGCAGTGCCCAAAACTGGACACAATACTCTAGTTGAGGCCAAACCCGTGTTTTATACTGGTTCATCATAATTTCTACACTTTTATACTCTATTAATGAAGCCCAAGATCCCGTAAGACTTTTTATTTATTTATAAAATGTATTTATTTGTTACAAATTTATAAATACATTTTTATATTTATAAATATTTAAAAAAAATACTTGGTGAAGCTGTATACATCTTTTGTCTAACTTTGTCTGAGTTACTTTTTTGTACTCAAAAGTTCAAACACAGGGTTGGCTGTTAATTAAAGACTGAACTGGTGCCTCATTTGGTAAATTCACTGCTTAGGGTGGATCTGAACCATTGAAATGAGGAAGATCTTAGGTTTGCTGCCTGGCTTCTGTTGAATGAGTTGAGTTCCTCTGGCCTAGTGCTAAGGGCATGATCTTTGGCCTTTGTGCTCCTGGACTTGGGAATGGCAACACATTAAGGTTCCTCCCTGTAATCACCACCTAATAACCCTCGCAGGAAAGTACGTATGTCTAGTTATTGGGTGAGGGCAGGAATTGATTGTGATGCTCCCTTTCGTCAAATAGCTTGCCATCACTTACTGTCTCGGTTCACACATGAACAATACACAAAGTGCAAGATAGTAGTCAGTGCCTAGGGAACATAAGAACATAAGAAATAGGAGCAGGAGTAGGCCATTCGGCCCCTGAAGCCTGCTCCGCCATTTAATAAGATCATGGCTGTTCTGATCTAGGCCTCAGCTTCACTTTCCTGCCCGCTCCCCATAACCCTTGACTCCCTTATCGTTCAAAAATCTGTCTATCTCCGTCTTAAATATATTCAATGATCCAGCCTCCACAGCTCTCTGGGGTAGAGAATTCCAAAGATTCACAACCCTCTGAGAGAAGAAATTCCTCCTCATTTCCGTTTTAAATGGGCGCTCCCTTATTCTGAAATTATGCCCCTAGTTCGAGGAGGAAACATCCTCTGCGCATCTACCCTTAAAAGCCCCCTCAGAATCTTATATGTTTCAATAAGAGTTTGTCAACATGAACATAAAAAATAGGAGCAGGAGTCGGCCATTCGGCCTTCGAGCCTGCTCCGCCATTCAGTAAGATCATGGCCGATCTTCTACCTTAGCTCCACCTTCTCACCCTATTCCCACATCATTTGATTCCCATGAGTCAGCACTCTTGAGCAAGGGGAGAAGAAAATCAAAGTGGAAATAAAATTAAAACAAATTTTGCAAAACAAGTAAAGAATTGGCCATAGTAACAGCCTGCGGTTCACCTACTGACCCTTCATATTCTTAAATATCACACGGGTCAGTTTATTGCAGTTTAGAAACTTTGCTTCAGTTGCTTGTCCTTGCGCCCTGTGCTTATATAAGTTAGCAGACATCAATGAACTGAAGATTGTGTCTTATGAACCCTTTAGGTAATTACCAGCTCTGTGTATGTAAAGCATGTGTGTGTGTGCGTGTATGTGTGTGTGTGTGTTTGTGAGTCTGTGTGCATGTGTGTGTGTCACCCCTCAGCCTTCTCATTCTCGAGAAAAAAGCCACAACCTGTTCAGTCCTTCCTGACAGGGTATATCCTCTCAGTTATGGTATCATCTTATGAATCTTTTTTGCACCTTCTCCAATGCATCTATAGACTTTCTATAAGGAAAAAAAGAAAGATTTGCAATTAAATAGCAGCTTTCATGACCTCAGGATGTCCCAAAGCGCTTTGCAGCCAATGAAGTGTAATCACTGTTGGAATGTGGGAATGCGGCAACCAATTTGTGCACAGCAAGCTCTCACAAACAGCAGTGTGATAATGACCAGATAATCTGTTTTTTTGTTCTGTGATTGAGGGATAAATATTGGCCAAGACACTGGGGATAACTCCCCTGCTCTTTTTTGAAATAGTGCCGTGGGATCTTTTACGTCCACTTGAGAGAGCAGACAGGGCCTCGTCGGAGGTGCTGTTTTTCCTGATGTCTCAGTGCAGTGCTCCCTCAGCAGTATACTGGAGTGTCAGCCTAGATATTTTGTGCTCAAGAGCCTGGAATGGGACTTGAACCCACAACCATCTGACTCAGAGGCAAGACTGCTACCCACTGAGCCACATCTGATACTATAACATAGAGATGAGAACTATGCACAGTACTCCCAGTGTGGTCTAACCAAGGTTCAGTACAAGGTTAACATAACTTCTCTGCTTTTCAATTCTATCACTGTAGAAATGAAACCCAGAGCTTTGTCTACTTTTTTTACGGACATATTAACCTGCGTCGCTACTTTTAGTGATCTGTGTCTGTGTACCCCTACACCCCTCTGCTCCTCTACCTCATTCAGACTTTTATTATCCAAGGACAATGTGGCCTCCTACCAAAATGCATCACTTCACACTTATCTATATTGAAATCCACTTTTCAATTACACACCTATTCTGCAAGTTTATTAATATCTTCCTGTATTTTGTCGCAGTCTTCCTTTATATTAACTGCACCTCCCAATTTGATGTCGCATGCAAAGTTTTAAATTGTTCTTCTGCTTCCCGAGTCTAAATCATTAATGTAAATGGTGAACAGCAGCGGTCCCAGCACCGATCACTGTGGAACATCACTTCCCACATTTTCCCAGTCTGAGTAGCTACCCTTAACCCCAACTCTCTATTTTCTGTTTTGTGATCAGCATGTTATCCATTCTGCTACTTGTCCCCAGACTTCTCATGCTTTGACCTTAGTCATGAGTCTACTATGCGGCACCTTATTGAAGGCCTTTTGAAAATACAAATATATTACATCTACTACGCTACCCTTGTCTACTCTTTCTGTTACTTCTTCAAATAATTCACTAAGTTTAATCAAGCATGACCTTCTCCTTTGAAATCTGTGCTGCTATTCTTTATTATATTCTCGGTGTCTAGATATTTTTCTATTAGATCTTTGAGAAAAGATTCCATTATTGCGCGTGTGTGTGTGCATGTTTATATGTGTGAGTGTATCTGCATGTGTGGGTGCATGTCTATATGTGTGTGTGTCTGTGTGTGTGGGTATGTGTCTATCTGTTTGTGTGTATGTGTGTTTATATGTGTGGGTGCGTATCTATATGTGTGTGTGGGTGTGTGTCTATATGTGTGTGTCTGTGTGTGTGGGTGTGGGTGTGTATCGATATGTATGTGTCTGTGTGTCTGGGTGTGTGTGTGGGTGTGTGTCTATATGTATGTGTGGGTGTGTCTATATGTGTGTGCCTGTGTGTGTGGGTGTGTGTGTCTATATGTGTGTGTCTGTGTGTGTGGGTTTGTGTGTGGGTGTGTGTCTATATGTGTGTCTGGGTGTGTGTCTATATGTGTGTGCCTGTGTGCGTGGGTGTGTGTCTCTATGTGTGTCTGTGTGTGTGGGTGTGTGTCTGTGTGTGTGAGTGTATCTCTCTATGTGTTTGTGGGTGTGTGTGTGTTTGTGTGTGTGTGTGTGTGTGTGTGTGTGTGTGTATGTGTGTCTCTATGTGTGTGGGTGTGTGTCTCTATGTGTGTCTCTATGTGTGTGTCTCTGTGTACGTATGGGTGTGTGTCTCGATGTGAGTAAGTATGTGTGTGGGTGTGTGTCTCTATGTGTGCCTGCGTGTTGCCTCCCTGGTGCAAGGGTCAAGGATGTCTCGGAGCGGGTGCAGCCAGTTGTCGTGGTGCACATTGAAAAGAGAGGGTGAACAGCCAGTTGTCATGGTGCACATTGGTACCAACGATATAGGTAAAAAAAGAGATGAGGTCCTACGAGAAGAATTTAAGGAGCTAGGAGCTAAATTAAAACGTAGGACCTCAAAAGTAGTAATCTCGGGATTGCTAACAGTGCCACGTGCTAGTCAGAGCAGGAATTGCAAGATAGCTCAGATGAATACGTGGCTTGAGCAGTGGTGCAGCAGGGAGGGATTCAAATTCCTGGGGCATTGGAACCGGTTCTGGGGGAGGTGGGACCAGTACAAACCGGACGGTCTGCACCTGGGCAGGACCGGAACCTATGCCCGAGGTGGAGTGTTTGCTGGTGCTGTTGGGGAGGAGTTAAACTAATATGCAGGGGGATGGGAACCAATGCAGGGAGACAGAGGGAAACAAAATGGAGACAGAATCAAAAGACAGAAAGGAGATGAGTAAAAGTGGAGGGCAGAGAAACCCAAGGCAAAAAACAAAAAGGGCCACTGTACTGCAAAATTCTAAAGGGTCAAAGTGTAATAAAAAGGCAAGCATGAAAGCTCGGTGCCTCAATGCGAGGATTATTCGGAACCCAGGAGAGAGCTCTGAGCTAGTTAGATTGGGTGAGAGCTCAAATGAAAAGGACCCCAAGGAAGAATGCAAAAGGCAGGAGGCAACAGAGCAGAGTAGCACTGGGGTAAGTGTAAACCACAAGGTGATAGGAAGGGACAATATGTATGAATATAAAGGGGCTGCAGGAGGGGTCAAAATTAAAAATCATGGTTTAAAAACTAGTATTAAAACACTCTACCTAAACGCACGCAGCATTCAAAATAAAGTAAATGAGTTGACTTTAAATCATTACAAATGGGTATGATTTGGTGGCCATTACAGAAACGTGGTTTCAGGATGGCCAAGACTGGGAATTAAACATACAGGGGTATCTGACAATTCGGAAAGATAGACAAGAAGGGAAAGGAGGTGGGGTAGCTCTGTTAATAAATGATGATATCTGGGCAGTTGTGAGAGATGATATTGGCTCTAGTGAACAAAATGTTGAATCATTGTGGGTGTAGATTAAAGATAGTAAGGGGAAAAAGTCACTGCATTCCACCACCACCACCGGGACCCGCTTCTTCTGACACTGAGGGCATAATGTGGAAATGGCTGAGATCTTAAACAATTATTTTGTTTTGGTCTTCACAGTGGAAGACACAAAAACCATGCCAAAAATTGCTGGTCACGGGAATGTGGGAAGGGAGGACCTTGAGATAATCACTATCACTCGGGGGGTAGTGCTGGACAGGTTAATGGGACTCAAGGTAGACAAGTCCCCTGGTACTGATGAAATGCATCCCAGGGTATTAAAAGAGATGGCGGAGGTGAGAGCAGATGCATTCGTTATAATCTACCAAAATTCTCTGGACTCTGGGGAGGTACCAGCGGATTGGAAAGCAGCTAATGTAACGCCTCTGTTTAAAAAAGGGGGCAGACAAAAGGCAGGAAACTATAGGCTGGTTAGTTTAACATCTGTAGTGGGGACAATGCTTGAAGCTATCATTAAGGAAGAAATAGCGGGACATCTAGATAGGAATAGTGCAATCAAGCAGACGCAACATGGATTTATGAAGGGGAAATCATGTTTAACTATTTTACTGGAATTCTTTGAGGATATAACGAGCATGGTGAATAGAGGTGTACCGATGGATGTGGTGTATTTAGATTTCCAAAAGGCTTTCGATAAGATAGGTTAAGCGAATGGGCTAAGGTCTGGCAGATGGAATACAATGTCGGAAAATGTGAGGTCATCCACTTTGGAAAAAAAAACAGCAAAAGGGAATATTATTTGAATGGGGAGAAATTACAACATGCTGCGATGCAGAGGGACCTGGGGGTCCGTGTGCATGAATCCCAAAAAGTTAGTTTGCAGGTGCAGCAGGTAATCAGGAAGATGAATGGAATGTTGGCCTTCATTGCGAGAGGGATGGAGTACAAAAGCTGGGAGGTCCTGCTGCAACTGTACAGGGTATTGGTGAGGCCACACCTGGAATACTGCGTGCAGTTTTGGTTACCTTACTTAAGGAAGGATATACTAGCTTTGGAGGGGGTACAGAGACGATTCACTAGGCTGATTCCGGAGATGAGGGGGTTACCTTATGATGATAGATTGAGTAGACTGGGTCTTTACTCATTGGAGTTCAGAAGGATGAGGGGTGACCTTATAGAAACATTTAAAATAATGAAAGGGATAAACAAGATAGAGGCAGAGCGGTTGTTTCCACTGGTCGGGGAGACTAGAACTAGGGAGCACAGCCTCAAAATACCGGGAGCCAATTTAAAACCGAATTGAAAAGGAATTTCTTCTCCCAGAGGGTTGTGAATCTGTGGAATTCTCTGCCCAAGGAAGCAGTTGAGGCTAGCTCATTGAATGTATTCAAACCACAGATAGATAGATTTTTAACCAATAAGGGAATTACGGGTTATTGGGAGCGGGTGGGTAAGTGGAGCTGAGTCCACGGCCAGATCAGCCATGATCTTGTTGAATGGCGGAGCAGGCTCGAGGGGCTAGATGGCCTACTCCTGTTCCTAATTCTTATGTTCTTATGTTCTTATGTGCATGTGTACAACACTCTCAGATAATGGCTTGTTGCTTTGGCACATTGAAAAGTAAAGGTCACGTCAGAAACCAGTGAAAGATGGTTGTGAGGGTTGGAGCGTTGAAACTGAGAACAGTGTGACACCGAGCTGCCACACAGTAAACTCCCCATAGTGCTTTCTATCGACTCTTATCTGCAATCGAGATCTCCAAAGCTCACAGGCACAGATGGTATCGGCTGAATGCAGTTGCAAACTGTGACATTTAACATATATTGACTAAGAAAAAAGTAATGTGCAGCAGTCACGTTGGGAGATCTGTTAACCGACTTCGAAGAATTTCAGCAGCTACACATTTGGATTCTTTCCTAATAAGAATATTCGAGCAGCATCAATAGCAACGTGTCATTTAGGTGCGAGAGATACTAGGCAACGTGTTCAGATACCATAGTGATCCAAAGTTAACATTGTTGCACCGTTACAAGACAAGTGGCTAAACTTCAAAAGTAATTAATTGGCTGTGAAGTTCTTTGTGATGTTCTGAGATTGTGAAAAGTGCTTTAGAAATGGAGGTTCATGACACTTAAATGACAAGTATTATATGTTATGTTGTTGTAATGCAGTGTGTGTCAGGAAATGAATGAGTAGGGATGAAAGAATAAAAATCAAAGGCGACAGTCGTTCTCCCTCTCCCTGCTTCCTTTACTGCTTGTGGCCTGAGAATTTGCAGGTCCTCTCCTCAGATGCAAGTTGACAAGGCTCCCTGCGGTACTCACCATGCCTGTTGTGGTGACCTTCTCCTGTGAACAGATATTTGTCAGAGTATGGAGAGTCATCCAAGTGCCAGGCCTACCATTCGCAAACACGCTCCATGGTCCTGGCAACATTTATGTGTGACTTTGGCAATGTATTCCTGGACCTACAAATCCCCTGGGAGGACAGACACACCAACATTAGCATCCTCGACCAGGTCAACATCCCCAGCATTGAAGCACTGACCACACTTGATCAGCTCCGTTGGGCAGGCCACATCATTCGCATGCCAGACACGAGACTCCCAAAGCAAGCGCTCTACTCAGAACTCCTTCACGGCAAACGAGCCAAAGGTGGATAGAGGAAACATTACAAGGACACCCTCAAAGCCTCCCTGATAAAGTGCAACATCCCCACTGACACCTGGGAGTCCCTGGTCAAAGATCGCACTAAGTGGAGGAAGTGCATCCGGGAGGGAGCTGAGCACCTCGAGTCTCATTGCTGAGAGCATGCAGAAACCAAGCGCAGGCAGCGGAAGGAACGTGCGGCAAATCAGTCCCACCCTCCCTTACCCTCAAAGACTGTCTGTCCTGCCTGTGACAGAGACTGTGTCTCACGTACTGGACTGTTCAGTCACCTAAGGAGTCATTCTCAGAGTGGAAGCAAGTCTTCCTCAATTCCGAGGGACTGCCTATGATGATTCCTGGTCCTGCAATAACATCTGCCTTGCAGCAACAGGGGCCAGCCAGATGGATGGTTGCCTCGGTGCAGTGCATGTTGCCTCTGTGATGCTGCATGAAGTTACGGGTGAATTAGTGGCAACATTCGCTGTAAGACCATAAACCAGAAGTGGACAAGTTGTGAATCCAGCTTCCCAGGCAATATTCCTGAGTCCAGAAAATGTCATCCTAAATTGGCCGTCCAAACTTCTGCACAAGTGAAATAGACTCACATGCACCAGCCAGATATTGCACACATTCTATATTCTCAGAGGCCACCCCTGAGCTGCAAAGGGGACTATCATACTCCGAATGCTCAAAAGGAGCAACCCTGTTTCTCACCCTCCTTGTTACTATAGTCACTTTAGTGTAGAAAATTTCTTCACGTGCATTGTTCATCATCATCATAGGCAGTCCCTTGAAATCGAGGAAGACTTGCTTCCACTCTAAAAATGAGTTCTCAGGTGACTGTATAGTCCAATATGGGAATTACAGTCTCTGTCACAGGTGGGACAGACAGTGATTGAAGGAAAGGGTGGGTGGGACAGGTTTGCCGCAAGCTCTTTCCGCTCTCTGCGCTTGATTTCTGCATGCTCTCGGCGATGAGACTCGAGGTGCTCAGCACCCTCCCGGGTGCACTTCCTCCACTTAGGGCAGTCTTGGACCAGGGATTCCCAGGTGTCGGTGGGAATGTTGCACTTTATTAAGGAGGCTTTGAGGGTGTCTTTGAAATGTTTCCTCTGCCCACCTCGGGGCTCACTTGCCGTGTAGGAGTTCCGAGTAGAGCACTTGCTTTGGGAGTCTTGTGTCGGGCATGCAGACGATGTGGCTCACCCAATGGAGCTGGTCGAGTGTGGTCAGTGCTTCGATGCTGGGGATGTTGACCTGAGCGAGAACACTGACATTGGTGCGTCTGTCCTCCCAGGGTATTTGCAGGGTCTTGAGGAGTTCAGCCCAGCTTTGAGCACCATTCATCACAAGTGCAATGGTCCTAATACCACTGTGATGTGATGACGCAATCAGGTATCGAATGCATTTCAATCCCATGGAACTCAAATGCATCAAACTGCTTCCCATTAATTTCCATTCTGTAAAATCCTAATGCGCTTCCCTTCATTGAGTTCCAATTAAAATCATTCCCCATTCAATTGCCTTACATTGAATTCACGATCCAAGTCTAACACTTCAGTACACAGTCATGATCCAAGCAGAATACAATCTGGTTTTAATGTTTAGCTGCACCAACAAGGGTCGGTTGGTGCCAAATTCCAACAAGAGACAGCTGCAGAGTTTTGAAATCCGATTACTGTTGTCTCCAATGTACGTTTTTATGAAGTGTTGTGTGCTCAGACTGAATGAGTTGCTGAATGAACAGGCTTATTGGACAAATACTTGGCCACAGTTATCTGCAATCCTTGGGTCCAAGTCTTGGATCAACTTCTTGGCAAAGGAGCTGCACATCGATGCAGCTGCTACGTTAACGCTTTGTAACATCCATCCTGCACAGACAGCAACTGGACTTTCCTATCCAATCTGAATTCAGCCACTTTCTGCTGATCACACAGTCTATCAGAAAATGGATCAAGCATTGTCGAGGAGATTGACCTCCCCCGATGGCTCAATAAGTAATTACACTCTGTGACGTGATACTCAGACATGCACACCAGAGAGGTATTACGTTTGGTAACTCCCTTTCCTTTAACCACTGTCTGTCCCACCTGTGACAGAGACTGTAATTCTTGTATTGGACTGTTCAGTCACCAAAGAACTCACTTTTAGAGTGGAAGCAAGTCTTCCCCGATTTCGAGGGACTGCCCATGATTAAGATTGGTGCATAGTCTGTGCCAAGTTAAAGTGTCGATGGGAGTTGCTACAATTAGCCGTTCCTGGCCAACACAAAGCAACATTTGGGCTTCCAGCATGTATAGTCAGCCTTCAGAATCACAAGAAAGTTCACAGGGAACCTCACCGAGAGACTTCATGCCTACTCCTTCCCTCAGAGGATTACATTGGAGTCAGTGCACCAGATAAAATGCACTATCAAACATAGTTAAGGGTACAGCACAGTACCAGAGGACTGTATAATGGGACAACAGGTTTCTGTACAGATTTTCCACACCTCCCCTCGCCCAAGTGTCAATTGAAACCCTGCAATGCTCATAGGTTTGTAGAGCTGTTGAGTTGGGAGTGGCTTAGCCAGTCACATGATGTCTACAAGACTCAATAAAACCCCAGCCAATTGGGTTTGGGGATCCACGATGAGGCAGCTGGTTGTGAGCCTGGTGGATGAACTGGTAATGTGTAGTGTGATTTTTAAATCTTTGCTAATAAACCAACTAGTTCTTAATAGCAATGTGTTGCTATGAATTATTAAGCAAAGAATCCATGAAGCAAATATATTACACAGTCCAACTTGAAAGTAGCTGAACCGGGATGAATTTCCGAGCTTGTTACCTCTAGATTCGACTATTCCAATGCTTTCCTGGCTGGCTTCCATAACTTGAGGTCATTCTAAACTCTGTTGCCTGTAACCTAACTTTCACTAAATCCTGTTCACCCATCACCCCTGTGTTCGCTGACCTACATTGGCTCAAATTTAAAATTCTCATCCTTGTTTTCAGATCCCTCCATGGCCTCCCCCCCACCCCCCAACTACCCCCGGCCCCATAATCTCTATAGCCTCCTCCAGCCTTACAACCCTCTGCGATATCTGCGCTCCTCTAATTCCGGCCGCTTCTACATCCAAGATTTCCATTGCTCCTCCACTGGCGGCCATACCTTTGGCTATCTAGGCCCTAAACACTTGAAAGCCCTCCCAGAACCTCTCCTCCTCGCTCTCCTCCGTTAAGGTGCTCCTTAAAACTCTTTGACCAAGCTTTTGGTCACCAGTCCCAATATCTTCTTATTTGGCTGGGTATCAACTTTTCTTTGATAATTGCAGCTGTGAAGCACTGTTGGATGTTTCTACTACGTTAAATGTGCTCTAAAAATGCAAGATGTTGTTGTATGAACTGTATATGTGCTCCACATGAACTCGCTGAACTTCAGCTTCCAGCGATTTCCCCCAGTATTCATTTGGCCTCGTAGGGCTTACATCGGGCCCGTCCTCCTCGTATATCAACCTGGCTGCAGGCTTCCTGAACATACGCGCCAAGTGACCGCTGACTTTGCAGTTTCTGCAGGTATATTGCTGATACAAAAGGTTCATTACCAGTCGATCGTCTCTGACTGTCTTTGTAACTGTCTTAAAGCGCACCATTAACAGGTGTTAATGGCCCCATTACTGGCCGCATTGTACATTGCGATGGCATGAATTTCCGTTCAGCTAGCCATTGTCTTTGTTGAAATCCCCCTTTGGGTTCGACTGCATGCTGGGGCATGTCCGATTGCCCTTGTCTGCCGAGAGAACTGTGTGCCGCATTAACAATGTTGACTCCCTGGTCGTTTGCTGCATTTGAGCCAAGATTTTTGCCATAAATCATTCTGGTCTCTTCCTCCCCTGAGATAAATGTCTGGGCTATCATAGCCGCCACTTCCAAGGTCAAGTCTTTGGTCTCAATCAGTTTCCTGAAAACCCCAGCGTGCTCGATGCCCTCAATAAAAAAGTCTCGCAGCATCTCTGCTCTGTATGCATCTGGGAACTTACATAGGCTCACCAGTCGCTGGAGATCTGCCACAAAGTCTGGAACGCTTTGCCCTTCTCGCCGCCGATGCGTGTAAAACTGGTGTCTCGCCTTGTGCATGCTGCTCGCCGGTTTAAGGTGTTCCCCGATCAACTTACTGAGCTCTTCGAACATCTTGTCCACTGGCTTCTCTGGCGCTAGAAGGTCCTTCATCAGGGGGTACATTCTGGATCCACAAACTGTCAGATGAACCCTGCATTTGTCGGCCGAATCCTGTCCCAGCCATTCCTTAGTGACAAAACTTTGCTATAGTCTCTCAATCAAGTCGTCCCAATCATCACCAACACAGTACCTCTCTTCTGTGCTGCTAGTGGCCATGCTCGCGTGGTTTAAATCCCAGTTTCTCGTCGCCAATAATATGTCCTTACTATACAGTATAAATGCACACAAGGCCCATACTTGAGAAAAGATCACTCTGTGACCAGTTACCTTTATTACCAAGACCTCAAGAGGCAGACGGTGGGTGGAGCTTCCCCTTTTATACCGGAAAGTCCAAGTTAGGAGTGTCTCCCACAAGTTCGCCCCCTGTGGTCAGTGTTCTCAAGGTATACAGCCTAGGTCAGCTGATACATGGGTTATAATAACAGTTGAATACATGACAGAACAAGCAGTTTGTTGGAACATAACAGATTTCTGGCTTTCTCAAAAACAGTCTCTTGTGATTTCCCCCAAACCCAGTCATCTCCCTTGCGTAGCAACACATGTAGAGGTTCTAGCAAGGTGCCTAAATGGGTAGGAAATTACTGAAATAATTGAGAAGTCCCAGGAACGACTGCAGCTCTGTCACATTCTGTGGTCTCAGCGCATTCTTGATGGCCTCCGGCTTGACGTCGGTTGGTCTGATACCATCTTCCGCAATTCTTGTCCCTAAGAACTTAACCTCTGGCACCAGAAAAACACGCTTTGAGCGTTTCAACCTGAGTCCCAGACGATCTAGCCAACTTAGAACCTCTTCCAGGTTCTGCAAGTGTTCGATGGTGTCCCGACCTATGATCAATATGACGTCCTGGAAAACCATGGTGCACGGAATCGACTTTAGCAGACTCCCATGTTCCTTTGCAAAATAGCCGCAGCCGATCGAATCACAAACGGGCATCTATTGTAGATGAACAGACCTTTGTGCGTGTTGATGCAGGTGAGGCCTTTCGAAGATTCCACCAACCCCTGCGTCATGTAGGCCGAGGTCAGGTCCAACTTGGTGAACATCTTCCCTCCTGCCAGCATCGCAAATAGGTCGGCTGCCTTGGGTAGCGGGTACTGGTCCTGCAGCAAAAAACGGTTAATCATTACTTTATAGTCCCCACAAATTCTGACCGTGCCATCGCCCTTGAGAACTGGAACAATCGGACTGGCCCACTCGTTGAACTCAACCAGCGCGATGGTGCCCTCTCGTTGCAGCTTGTCTTGCTCAATCTCCACTTTCTCTCGCATCATGTATGGCAGAACACATGCCTTGTGGTGGATGCACAGTGCATCTGCAGCTTCACCCAGAGAAATTTCCGATGCCTGGCTCAAACGACGGGAACTTGCTCAAAACCTGGGCACATGAGGCATCGCCTCGGACGAAGGCGCTCGGATGTCATCCCAGTTCCAGCGGATTTTTCCCAGCCAGCTTCTGCCGAACAGTGTGGGGCCATCTCCTGGTACAATCCATAGTGGTATTTCGTGCACCGTTCCATCATAGGAGACTTTTACTGCTGCACTGCCAATTACAGGGTTCAGCTCTTTAGTGTAAGTTCTCAGCTTGGTATGAATAGGGTTCAGCTTGGGCCTTTGTGCCTTGTTGCACCACAGCCTCTCGAAGGCCTTTTTGCCATGAGAGACTGACTCGCCCACGTGTTCAGTTCCATGGATACTGGAATTCCGTTCAGTTCAACTTTTAACATGATTAGTGGACATTTCGTGGTGAAGATGTGTACCCCGTACACTTCTGCCTTCTCGGTTCTAGTCTTTAGTTCAGTTAGATCCGCTATGGATTTTTCCTCTGCAGCATGGTGGTTTGCAGGGTTTGCAGCTCGTCTGCACATTTGCTGGAGGTGTCCCATTGTTCCACAGCCTTTGCACGCATAGTGTTTGAAGCGCATTGATGAGTTCGATGATTACATCCACAGCTCCAACAAGGTGTTAATTGCCTCACATTCACACTTGATGGTGGACTCTGAGTCATCTGAGGTCATGCAGCTGTAGGCGTGTATGTTCTGCTATATGCATTCCTGCCTGAAAATGACTTTACTTTGTGTAAAGTACTTGCCGATGCATCTTTATGCTGTGGAATTTGTTTGGTGTTATCACTGGTGGACATAAATGCCTGGGCTATCGTTATGGCTTTGCTCAGGTTCAGTGTTTCAACAGTCAATAGTTTGCGAAGGCTAACCTCATGGCCAATGCCAAGCACAAAAAAGTCTCTTAGCATTTGCTCCAGGAATCTACCGAATTTGCAATGTCCTGCAAGGCGCCTTAGTTCGGCGACATAGCTCGCCACTTCCTAGACTTCAGACCGTTGATATGTATAAAATCGATACCTTGCCATCAGAACACTCTCCTTCGGATTTAGGTGCTCCCGGACCAGCGTACACAGTTCTTCATACGATTTGGTTGTTCGTTCCACCGGAGCAAGAAGATTCTTCATGAGGCCATAGGTTGTTGCCCCGCAGACAGTGAGGAGGATCGCCCTTCGTTTAGCAGCGTTCTCATTCCCTTCCAGCTCATTGGCCATGAAGTATTGCTTGAGTCACTCCATGAAGGCTTCCCAATCGTCACCTTCTGCGAATTTCTCCAGGATACCAACAGTTCTCTGCATTTTCGCGTGATGGTTTGTTATCTATTACTCGTTGCCAGTTGTTATATCTCAAATAAAGCAACGTGACTGAGTACTGTAGACTTGAGTAAGTGTGTCCTTAGTCTCTTTATTCTGACTCCAGAGTGCTGTCACAGCATGGGAGGCCTGCAGTGCTCCCAAGGGATGCTGGGATCCCTTGGGACTCCAACAGATGCACCCTCTGGTGGCGGTAGAATGCTGGTCACAAGGTGTTGCATACATAACATCGAGCATGTTACGCCTCTCCGTATGGAGTTGGGGCAGTGATCTCTCATGTACTACGTAGTGGGGAAGAGAGACCAATTGCTTTTGCTTCATGCACTCTCAGTGCCAGTGAGCGTAATTATGTACAAATTGAAAGAGAAGCTTTGGCATTAATTTTTGGGGTCATGAAGTTACACAAATACTTGTATGGTCGTAAGTTTACTATTGTTATGGACCATAAGCCCCTGATAGCAATCCTCCATCCAAAGTCCCCAGTTCCAACATTAGCTGCAGCCCGAATGCAGAGATGGGCTTTGATTTTGTCAGCATATACATATATTGAATACAGGCAATCAGCTGATCACAGTAACGCTGATGCTATGTCTAGATTGCCTTCCTCATCACAAGTTACACCCGATAGGGAATAAGTGTTCTTTTTTTCATACATTGATGAACTGCCAGTCACAGCTGAAGAGATTGGTAGAGCAAATCAGTTATGTCAAAGGTGTATGATTACATTACAAATGGCTGGCCAAACCAGACAAGAGACAAAGTTATTCATCCATTCTTCATTCATAGTAATGAATTATCAGTCGATAAAGATTGTATCATGTGGGATGCAAGAGTAGTTATACCAAATAAATTCAGGTCTAAATTATTAGGAGATTTTCATAACCAGCACCTAGGAATGTGCTTGACCAAGGGTTTTGCATGCAGTTACTTATGGTGGCCAGGTCTAGATAAAGATATAGAATACATCATCAGTCAGTGTACGACATGTTAATCGGTAAGCAAGAAACCACCATCAGCACCAGGGTGTGGCCATATTGATTTTGCTGAGGTAGAAGGACAATAATTGTTCATTGTGATTGATAGCCATTCGAAGTGGGTCGAGGTGCTTCCAATTCAGAAAATAACAACACATAAAACATTGTCATGATTGATCACAGGGCAGTGTAGGGTCCTTATTTTAATATTATAATTTGTTTTTTCAATACTTCAGGCACACATCGTGGATGCCTATGGGGTGCATTGAACCTCTGAAAATGGACATGGTGGTGAGCCAATTTCCAGGCCTATATAACTGCGACCTTTTTTTCTAACATTCAATTTACAAGAAATTGTTGTAATGTGTGAATGAAATTATTCAGGTACAAATATGCATATTTCAATCAAAAGAAATTAACAAGTACAAAAGCCCTTAACGCCTGGCCTGTACATTAATGTGGGCAACAACTATTACAACACAAGATAAGGCAAATGTGTGAACAATTGAGCAGTAGTGCTAATGAACTGTCAGCCGTGGCTTACTGGGTAGCTCTCTCCCAGCATCGAAGCATTGACCACATTCAGTCAGCTCCGATGGGTGGGCCATGTAGTCCGCATGCCTGATACAAGGCTCCCGAAACAGGTAATCTACTCCGAGCTCCGTCGCGGCAAGCGAGCCGCAGGAGGGCAGAGAAAACGCTTCAAGGACACCTTCAAAGCCTCACTGAAAAAAAGTCAGCAGGTCGTGGGTTCAAGTCCCAGTTCAGAGACTTGAGCACAAAATCTAGGCCGATGCAGTAATGAGGGAGTGCTGCACTGCTGGAGGGGCTGTATTTCAGATGAAATGTTAACCATAGGCCCTGTCGTTTACATCAGGTAGATGTAAAAGATCCTATGGCACTATTTGAAGAAGAGCAGGGGAGTTCTCCCCAGTTTCTTGGACAATATGTATCCCTTGACTAACATCACTAAAATAGATTATCTGGTTATCAATTTGTTTTTGGGGCCTTGCTCCGTGCAAATCAGCTGTCAAATTTCCTACATGAAAGAAAGACTTGGATTTATTTAACACTTTTCACGACCACCAGATGTCTCAAAGCATTTTATAGTCAATTAAGTACTTTTGGAGTGTAGTCACTGAAGTAATGTAGGAAACGCGGCAGTTAATTTGCGCATAAGCAAGCTCCCACAAACAGCAATGTGATAATGATCAGATAATCTGTTTCTTTGTTATGTTGATTGAGGGATAAATATTGACCAGGACACCGTAGTGCTCCGTAGCGCCTGTGAAAGCTGGCGTTCTGAGATGTAGCAGCCACAGTGAGGCAAGTAATACCAACCTCAGGTTAAGTTGTTATTGCGATTTATGTTGTGAGCTATGGATTGGGAATGTTTTTGATTCTTTTTAAGGTCTCCCCTCCCCGCCAGGTCTCTGTTATAGCACTCTAAGGCCAGCTGTTTAGCTCAGGATTTTCCTTTGCTCAGCCGGCCTAACGCCCTAAGAGGTGTGCCCCTCCCTTAGTCCTTCACACTTCGGGCCCAGCTGCTGAATTTTGTGGCGGCAGACGCAAACTATTTGTCCCTTCAGCCCGCAACTTATCAGATTCAGCCTCAAAGAGAGGTTGAATCCTGGTGAGGATTTTCCCTATAAAGCGTTGGAAGGTGTTTGCACCTGACAGAATTAAGTGCTTTGAGAGGCATGACAGCACCTCAAATATTACCACTCCCGTCTGGTTCTCCTGGTTCCCCAACAGAGTAATCATCGTGTGCATCAGGTTCTGAGACAATCTTTGAGTATGGTGATGCACTCTAATGTTGTACAGGCCCCTGACACACACCAACTGAACAACCATAGAGCAAACAACTTCGCAATCTACTCGCCAGAATGTCAGTGAGCTGCAGCTGTGAAGCCAGTGGAGACTTTAACAGCTCTGCAAAGAATGAAGCCATGGTGACTGCCTGACAGTCTTTGTCATCAACTTTGTCAGCATCTTGACAACTTCATTTCTAAAGCTGAAGCTCATGCTAACCAGGAGATTGGTGGCAGCTTTCTGGCTCTTAGCTTGTGGTCCTGTTAACATCGATATTCACATTGCAGCCAAAGAGATAACTTGCTCGGCAAGTGCTTGGCTGATTTAATCACGGTTGTCCTTGATAATCATCGCCATGCTCTCCAATATCACAGCACCGTGTGGAACTGTCCGCATGGTGCGATGGCAGATAATCATAGCAGCTCGTTAATATTATTTCTGGGTGCTGACGCTCCAGTGTCAGGAGGGTCTTTGATAGTTTCTGCTGACAACTTTCATCTTCCTCGGCAATCATCTGCACGAGGACAACTGAGAATGTTTCCACATTGAGGGAAAGTCTACAATATGAAGCAAGGTTTTAACCAAATAGTTTTTGAGTATAGATTCGCTTTGTTCACTCTCAGTTTGAAATCAGATCTCTGCTCAGATGACAGTGTTCTCTGAATTCTTTCACTCTGATGATGAACACTGTTCCTTTACACAGTGTTTACAATTTGTTCTTTGTGATCTTGCAAGATTTGATGAACGCACTTGCTTGAAGCTCTCACCTCTTTGCTCTCTCACACACAAATGCACAGTTTCAGCCACGTTGCTGTATTTTGTCACCCCTGTGGTTTCTGGGTTGTCATGGTGATCATCGTGAGGCCAGGTTACGTTGTGATCTGGCCCTGGGTCATGTGCCCATATATGTCCTGCCAGCTGTGTGTGCCAGTTTAAGGTGGGTGGAAGGCACAGACCTGAGATACAGACCATACGGTCAAAGCATCGTTTGCAACCCTTGGATTGAGCAGCTGTTTGTTCCTCATACACGTGACAAAAGATGTAGAAATGGGAGTATAGGACAAACATTTCTAGCAGAATTGCCCCAAATTGGAATGTTCATATGAAATCAAATTTATATACAATATAAATAAAAGATCTGAAGTCATGAGACGATTCCAGGGTTGGAATGGGAAAGCATAATTCCCAGCCCAGGTAATACGGGAGAACCGGTCAGATGGTATTAGTATTTGACTACAAAGGATGAGTAAACACAGTTGTATGTTTGTACGTTCATCACCATGTAAACAAATGATCCCACTGTCTTTATCTTGAGCATTGCCGATTTTAATCACTCCACCATTGGTGGCCGTTCCTTCAGCTGCCGAGGCCCCAAGCTCTGGAATCCTCGCCCTAAACCTCTCTGCTTCTCTATCTCTCTGTCCTCCTTGAAGACGCTTCTTAAAACCTACCTCTTTGACCAAGCTTTTGGTCATCGGCCCTTATGTGGCTCGATATCAAATTATGTTTTGAAACACCTTAGGACGTGTGACTGTGTTACAGGCGCTATATAAATGAAAGTTGTTGTTGTTGTGCCTTGACAGGAAGTAAACTATAATGGGATTGAAGCTGCTTCATGATGTCATGAAGTTGTTGTGACATCAGACACTTGTTCCACTTCTCCCCTTTAAAATCCTTGTTCTCTACTGCCTACCACTCTGGTTTCTCACCCACATATCCTCCCTGATTTCCTCCTTCAGCCTCTGCACTCAGTGACTCCTCATCCTTGGTCATTTCAATCTCCATTTCAACTTTCCTTGCCCCCTCTCCTCTGCTTTTACTGCCCTCCTTTAAACTCTCCTACCCATCTTTGCGGCTACCAGCTCAACTTTGCTGGCTTCATACTTCCATGGTCTCGATCACTGACAAGGCCACCTCTGGCCAATTCCTTGTATCACCCACAACCTCTTTCCAACCCCATTTACTTCTGCATCCATCCCTACAAAAAACTCTCCTTCGTAGGAACAGAAGGACATTTAGCCCCGAAGGTTTGCTCTGCCACTAACCGAGATCACGGCTGATTTGCACCTCAACCCCATTTACCCGCTTTCGCTCTATATCCTTTGATACCCTTACCTGTTAAAATTCTATCCATCTCAGTCTTGAAAGCTCCAGTGGTCCGAGAATCCACAGTCCTTTTGGGGGAGAGCGTTTCAGATTTCCACTATCCTTTGTGTGAAAAAGTGTTTCCCCATTTCATCCCTGAGTGTACTGGCTCTAATTTTAATATTATATCCTGTTGAATGCCTTTGATGGCTTGTCCCCAGTAAAATCCTCACTCTCATCCACCCTGGTTTTTTCACCATCATCAGCACTCCAATTCTTCAATTCCACTGAAACTTTATAAAACGATGAACTTGTGTCAGGCGGTGGCTGGAATGTCCCTGCTAATAACAGAGCTTCCGATTCGCAGCGAGTTACAGCTCTTGTGAGGGATGCTGGCTGCTGCTGTTGCTGTGGGTTGATAGCTGGGTGCAGCTGGAGAGACAGTGTGGCTTCAGCTAATTTATGATGCGCTCATGAAGTGTGCTGAAGGGAGTAAGAGCTACCAAGTTGTAAATTACACTGAGCAAACCCGCTTAACCACCGCCGGGCAGCAGTGACCGGGGAGGGCTGTGACAACAAGATACAAGAGGCCCCGCTGGCAGCCAGTTCCTGCAAAAGGAACAATCTCAAAATACATATTTGGCATTGTGTTCATGTTCAAGGTGACCAGGGACCAGCTGTTTTCACACAAGGCTCAACGGTCTATCAACTGTCTTGATTGTCATGGAATGTTCTAGATGTAGCCTGATCCACCGCCAGCTGCACCCCTTCAATTAGTGGAAGATGCTGAAAATCCCTATTGGATGGAAGACAGGAAATAGTTATTGTGGGAACATTGTAACCCAAACTACCCTTATTTATCAAATATAATACCTCAAAATACCCATGTCCACATGTCTAACACTCTCTAATACACCCCATATCATTCTTAATAGCAATCTCTGATATACCCCACACCCTCCCTTTAACACTCTCTGATATACCCCCCACCCTCTCCATATTACACTCTTTTATACCCCCCATACCCTTCAGTATAATACTCTCATATACATTCCATACCCTCCCTGTAACACTCTCCGCTATAACCCACACCCTTTCCATGTTACACTCATTAATACATCCTGTACCTTCCCTGCGACACTCTGATACATGCAATACCTTCATTGTAACACTCTTTAATATACCCCATACCTTCAGTGTAACACACTCTAATATACCCGACACATTCACTATAAAACTCTATTTGATCCTGAGGTCTATATTTCTTTCTTGTAATGTGGCTATAATCAAGATTAAAATGGAGAGGGAGGTTTAGGATATTCTATTCCTTGGAGTTAATTCACCTTTCACCGTGTGTGGGGCTGTTCCTGATTTGACATTTCACGTGTGTCCACAATCTAATCCACGCCGTAAGTTGCACAGGCCTCCGTGTGCTTCGGCCCCACTTATAAGAACATAAGAAATAGGAGCAGGAGTAGGCCATTTGGCCCCTTGAGCCTGCTCTGCCATTCAATAAGATTATAGCCGATCTGATCTTGGACTTCCACTTCCCTGCCCGCTCCCCATAACCTTTGACTCCCTTATCCTCCAAAAATTTGTCTATCTCCTCCTTAAATATATTCAATGACCCAGTCTCCACAGCTCTCTGGTGAGAAGAAATTTCTCCGCATTTCTGTTTTAAATGGACGACCCCTTATTCTGAAATTATGCCCCCTAGTTCGAGATTCCCTCATGAGAGGAACATCCTCTCTGCAGCTATCCTGTCAAGCCCCCTCATAATCTTATACATTTCAATAAGATCACTTATTCATTGAGAAAATGCTGGATTCCATCATTTCGGAAGTAGTAGCAGGACATTTAGAAAATCATAATGCAGTGAAGCAGAGTCAGCATGATATTATGAAAGGGAAATGTTTAACAAATTTGCTGGAGTTCTTTGAGGACTGTAATGAGCAGGTTGGATAAAGGGGAACCAGTAGATGTCGTGGATTTGAATTTCCAGAAAGCATTCGATAAGGTACCACATAAAAGGTTACTGCACAAGATAAGAGCTCACGGGGTTGGGGGTAATATTAGCGCGGATAGAGGATTGGCTAATTAACAGAAAGCAGAGAGTCGGGATAAATGGATCATTTTCATGTTGGCAAACTGTAACTAGTGGAGTGCCACAGGGATCAGTAATGGGGCCTTAACTATTTACAATTTATATTAATGATTTGGATGAAAGGACCAAGTGTAATGCAGCCAAATTTGCTGATGATACAAAGGTAGGTGGGAAAGCAAGTTGTGAGGAGGATACAAAAAATTTGGCAGATGGCGTATAATGTGAGAAAATGTGAGGTTGTCACTTTGATAGAATAAACAAAAAAGCAAATTATTATTTAAATGGGGATTACAAAATGCGGTGGTACAGAGAGATCTGGGGGTCTTTGTACATGAAACACAAAAGGTTAGCCTTTCTTCAGAAGACAGTCCCTTCATCTCAGGAATCAACCACGTGAACCTTCTCTAAACTGCCTCCAATGCAAGTATATCCTTCTTTAACTACAGAGACCAAAACTGTACGCAGTACTCCAGTTGTAGCAGGACTTCCCTCCTTTCATACACCATCCCCCTTGCAATAAAGGCTAACATTCCATTTGCCTTCCTAAATACTTGCTGTTCCTGCTGTCCCACATCCAAGGAGGATTGAAAGATTGTGGTCAGAGCTTCTGCTATCTCCACACTCGCATCCCTCAGCAACCTCAAATGCATTACATCGGGACTGGGTGACTTGTTAACTTGAAGTGAAGCCAACTTATTTAGCACCTCCTTTCTATTTTGAACTTATCCAATATCTCTACTCCCTCTCCTCTCCTGCAACATGAACTTCATTTTTTTACATTTATTTTTTTTTTATTCGTAGCCAATCTTTCCAATTCTTTGTCAAATCACAAATGCCAGAGGTCACCTTGCACACATCAAGGATCACTCTGCGCCAATGCTCTTAGCCAAAAGGCCGAGAGCCACTGCACCATTCCTGGAAGTACTGCAATACCAGGTTCGTGCCATGGAGGTGGATGGGTCAGCAACCCCACACACCTCCGTGGAGGTGGATGGGTCAATCCACCGCACCCACCTCTTATTTCCAAAAAGCATAGGAGAACCACCTTCCTGATCCAGGGAGAACCACTTTGGGGTCATGGTTACTCCCCTGTCAGGTCAGTTACGCATGATCTTAGCCAAAAGGCCGAGAAGCGACATGAACTTCATTTAAAAAAAAAAATTAAACTTTAAAACATAAAATCATTCTCTTAATTTATCAGAACAGGTGCAAAGTAATCACTCAATACCTCAGTCCTGCCCTCTGCCTCCACACAAGCTTTTCCTTTTCTGTCCCTAATCGGCCCCACCTTTATGATGGTTGAAAAGGGATTGGGGTATTGTAGCCTCCAGGGGGCCGATTTTCACCGGATACTTTAGATGGTAAAGAGCCGGCCAAGATGGGGTCTTAAGCTGAAGCATCGGTTTGGCCCATGTTTACCACAAGATGCAATCTTGGTAAAGGAGTTGAAGACAGTGCTAGGAACGGCCGTCCAGAGGCTTGTTAAACAGCCGATTGCCACTTAAAGTGCCTATTAGCGCTCATTAAAGAGACAACACAGCATTCTGGTAGTTAGTGCTTCAACTGCAACCAGCTGTTTGGGAGTAAAAACATTTTTTATGTCAATTTCAAGCGCTACTTAAAGAGTTACTCACCATTGCTGGAGCTATGAAGAGGATCTCTGAAACACGAGTGACTTTCTGGGACATTTTGTCAAGACTTCATCAACACTTGAGCAACATTTATTCCAGAAATTCTCTGAGGACTTTAATAACAGGAGCAGTGTTCTCCTCTAATTCTGCCATCCTGAGCATCCCTGATTATAATCGCTCAACCATTGGTGGCTGTGCCTTCTGTTGCCTCGGCCCCAAGCTCTGGAACTCCCTGCCTAAACCTCTCCGCCTCTCTACCTCTCTTTCCTCCTTTAAGACGCTCCTTAAAACCAACCTCTTTGACCAAGCTTTTGGTCACCTGCGCTAATTTCTACTTATGCGGCTCGGTATCAAATTCTTTATCGCATAATACTCCTGTGAAGCGCTTGGGACATTTCATTATGTTAAAGGTGCTATATAAATACAAGTTGCGGTTGTTATTGATGAGTTCTGTAATGGGGATGTTTTATTTGAATTCACTGGCAAGTCTGGTATTTATTGCCTATCCCTAGTTTCCCTGAAAAGGTGGTGAGTGGCTGAGCTAAACCACTTCAGAGGGCAGTTATGAGACAACCACATTGGTGTGGGACTGGAGTCACATAGGCCAGACCGGGTAAGTGTGACAGGTTGCCTCAGTGAACCTGTTGTGTTATTACAAGAATACAACAGCTTCCTGGTCACTTTTTACAGGTACCAGCTTTGTTTTAAAAACTGACTTCAAATCCTCAAACTGCTGTGATGGGATTTGAACCCACGTTCTCAGGATTATTAGTCCAGACCTAAGGATTACTAGTCCAGTAAAATAACCACTATACAACTGTTCCCTAATGGTAGAGTAGCATAGTGGTTATGTTGGTGGATGGCTAATCCAGAGAACTGGGGCGTTGTTTTGAGGAAAGGTGCTAAGTGGGGAAAGGTGAGAATAAAACAAGCCTCTTTGAAAATCTGGTTTTAGCATGCAATTTTGGGGCTAATTGATGATTACCATGATTTAAAGGTCCCTGGAGGCACTCGAACAGACACCTGTATGTTTAGCATTCAGAAGCAATTAGAAGCAATTTTCGTGGAGCACGCACCCAATTCCACTGAAGGCCTGGAGTGAGCTGGCAAACACACAATGGAATGTTTCAGGATAGCTCAGGGACCGAGCAAGAGGACGCACAAGTTCTCGAACAGGGCACTGGAGGTCCTGCTGGAGAAGGGCCAGAGGATCAGGGACATCCTGTTCCCACAGCGGGGAAGGAGCCCACCTCGCCCTCCTGTCCCTCTCTCCTGCAGCAGCTGGTGCTGCTCTGCCTGTCCTCATCTCCTCCTCCCATTCCTCCTCCTGACCAAGGGGGACCCACAACAAGGTACCAGTGATCAACACTCGATTTTTCCTGTTGTCTCCCATCACGTGTCCAATAAGGTAGAGTAGCATAGCACTCACTGGGAGCTAAATTACCCTGCACCCCATTTGGGACGCACAATTTGAATTAAGTGAAGACTTAGAGCCTGGCGTGATGGCCTGCTAAATCTTGCTGAATTGGGCACTTAGAAAAATAAAAAGTTGCGGCGCTGTATTGGAGGCGGGAATGGCCTCTGTGGGGCGCTGCGGGGCATGAGCGGGTCGCAACGCTCAGCACCCCACTGAAGATGTCATCATGACACGCACGTGTTGCGTCGTGCTGACGCGTCACAACGTCCCTCCCCATCTTTTAAAGGGGAGGGCCACTGCGAACTCTGCAGCCACTTTTGTGGCGGCCACTGGGCCATCAGGCAGGGTTTCAAGAGAGGCTGCTGGGCTGCATGTTGCCGAGCCCTGACGCACCAGCGGCCACCATTGTCGGGCTGACTGCAAAGTTGGCCAACAAAAAAAAAATTTTGGTCGCTTGCATGGCCCTCTCCATTAGGGCAGCCAAGATGCCCCAGCCACGACATTCATGCTCCATGGGGTGCAAAGGGGTCAGCGCGGGGCGATAAGGGGTCGGCGCGCACAGCGATGACGTCATCACCATGCGCGCCCCTGCCCAGGGTGAAAACTACTGGGTACGCGCAAACCCGTTTTCGCCCACAGAATTCCGGGGGCAATTCCGGGAGTGCTCTGGCCGCCGCACCCAGGCGATAAAAGAATTAGCGCTCCGTTACGGCCACCCGCTAAAGGGGTATAAAAGGGGCAATTTCGGCCCCAGTTAAAACTGTCTTTAGGTGATGTCCTTCGAGAAGTTCTGGGAAGGATGCTGATAGAGTCTTGGTGAAGTTTTCACAAAGTGTCCCAGAATGTCTCAAAAGTACTCTTCAAACACAAATTAGTCAGTGTATTTCCAAAAGCAAGTGAACAGTGAAAGCTTAGCATAGCTTCAAGTCGTGCTCCAAATACTCAACAATGACTTTTTTACTCCTGTTCAGCTGTTGGGAGAGATCGTTACTTGAAGTGGTAGCCAGCAAAATGGTGGTCAGCCTCCTTAATGAGTGATAGCAGGAAACTTAAAAGTCAATCAGACCCTTAACGATCTTCGGAGCAGCTATTCTTAGTGCTGGCTTCAACTCCTTTACTAAGATGGTGCCTTTCTCTAAAGGTGGGCTAAACCGGCATTGCAGCTCAAGAACCCACCTTGGCCCCATCTTAGGCACTTTAGTGCATAAAGTAAAAAGGGAGTTTTATTAAAAAGTTGGGTTGTAACGGAGAGTACGTTATAACTGAGAAGCAAATAATTAGGGTAGGTTATTTATCATAACTTCTTTGCTCTTGTACTTTGAGTCCCTATTTATAAAACCTAAAATTTTGTTGGCCTTTTTATTGCTTTACCTACCTGGAATTGCACTTCCATGAGAGTGCAGTTTTGAACATCCCATTATAAAAAGAACTTTAAAGCAATAGAGAGCATGCAGTATCAATTGACACTATCAGAAGGCCAAGCAGTCCATCTTAATTTATCCATCCACTGCGATCTTAATAGCTCCCCATTGTAGCGTCAGCAGTGGCTCAGTGGGTAGCACTCTCACCTCTGAGTCAAAAGGTTCTGGGTTCAAATCCTATTCCAGGGACTAAAACACAAAAAAGAAATCTAGGCTGATGCTCCAATTGCAGTGTGGATGTGCTGTCTTTCAGATGAGATGTTAAACTGTGGTCCTGTCTGCTCTCTCAAGTGGATGCAAACGATCCCATGGCACTATTTTGGAGAAGAGCAGGGGAGTTATCCCTGGGGCCAATATTTATCCCTCAATCAACATAAACTATGATTTGGTCATTATCACATTGCTGTTTGTGGGAGCTTGCTGTGCGCAAATTGGCTGCTGCATTTCCCACATTATAACATCGACTCGGGTCTCCTACATGGCAAGCGAGCCCGAGGTGGGCAGAGGATACTTTTCAAGGACGCCCTCAAAGCCTCCATGATAAAGTGCAACATCCCCACTGATACCTAGGAGTCCCTGGCCAAAGACTACCCTAAGTGGAGGAAGAGCATCCAGGAGGGCACTAAGCACCTCGAGTTTCATCGCCGAGAGCATGCAGAAAGCAAGCGCAGGCAGCGGAAGGAACGTGCGGCAAATCAGACTCCCCACCCACCCTTTCCCTCAACGACTATCTGTCCCACCTGTCACAGAGATTGTAATTCCCATATTGGACTGGTCAGTCACCTGAGAACTCACTTTTAGAGCGGGAGCAAGTCTTCCTCGATTTCAAGGAATGACAACAGTGACTACACTCCAAAAGTACTTAATTGGCTGTAAAGCGTGTTGAGACATCCGGTGAACATAAGAACATAAGAAATAGGAGCAGGAGTAGGCCACCCGGCCCCTCCAGCCTGCTCCGCCATTCAGCTCCACTTCCTCGCCCATTCCCAATAACCCCTTATCCCCTTATCGTTTAAGAAACTGTCTATTCCCGTATTAAATTTATTCAATGTCCCAGCTTCCACAGCTCACTGAGGCAGCAAATTCCACGATTAACAACCCTCTGAGAGAAGAAATTTCTTCTCATCTCTGTCTTAAATGGGCGGCCCCTTATTCTAAGATCATGCTCTCTAGTTCTAGTCTTCCCCCATCAGTGGAAACATCCTCCCTGCGCCCACCCTGTCAAGCCCCCTCATAATCTTATACGTTTCGATAAGATCACCTCTCATTCTTCTGAATTCCAATGAGTAGAGGCCCAACCTACTCAATCTTTCCTCATAAGTCAACCCCCTTATCTCCGGAATCAGCCTAGTGAACTTTCTCTGAACTGCCTCCAAAGCAAGTATATCTTTTCGTAAATATGGAAACCAAAACTGCTTGCAGTATTCCAGGTGTGGCCTCACCAATACCTTATGTAGCTGTAGCAAGACTTCCCTGCTTTTATATCCCATCCCCTTGGCAATAAAGGCAAAGATTCCATTGGTCCCCCTGATCATTTGCTGTACCTACATACCATTCTTTTGTGTTTCATGCACAAGTACCCCCAGGTCCCGCTGTTCTGCAGCACTTTGCAATCTTTCTCCATTTAAATAATAACTTTGATCTTTGATTTTTTTTTCTGTCTAAGTGCATGACCTCACACTTTCCAAAATTATACTCCATCTGCCAAATGTTTGCCCACTCACTTAGCCTGTCTATGGCCTTTTGCAGATTTTTTTGTGTCCTCCTCACACATTGCTTTTCCTCCCATCTTTGTATCATCAGCAAACTTGGCTACGTTACACTCTGTCCCTTCTTCCAAGTCGTTATAAAGATTGTAAATAGTTGGGGTCCCAGCACTGATCCCTGCGGCACCCCACTAGTTACTGTTTGCCAACCGGAAAATTACCCATTTATCCCGACTCTCTGTTTTCTGCTAGTTAGCCAACCCTTTATCCATGCTAATATATTACCCCCCAACCCCGTGACCTTGTCAAATGCCTTCTGAAAGTCCAAATACACCACATCCACTGGTTCCCCTTTATCCACCCTGTTTGTTACATCCTCAAAGAACTCCAGCAAATTTGTCAAACATGACTTCCCCATCAAAAATCCATGCTGACTCTGCCTGACCGAATTTTGCTTTTCCAAATGTCCTGCTACTGCTTCTTTAATAATGGGCTCCAACATTTTCCCAACCACAGATGTAAGGCTAATCGATCTATAGTTTCCTGCTTTTTGTCTGCCTCCTTTTTAAAACAGGGGCATTACATTTACACTTCCAATCTGCTGGGACCTCCCCAGAATCCAGGGAATTTTGGTAAATTACAACCAATGCATACACAATCTCTGCTGCTACTTCTCTTAAGACCCGAGGATGCAAGCCATTATCTTACCGAGTACCGCCTCCTTAGTGATTGTGATTATGTTAAGTTCCTCCCTCCCCCCGCCACAGCCCCTTGACTTTCCACTGTTGGGATATTGTTAGTGTCCTCTAACGTAAAGACTGATACAAAATATTTGTTCTGCGATCTCCATGTTCCCCATTACTAATTCCCCAGTCTCGTCCTCTTTACTTTAGCCATTCTTTTCCTTTTTATATATACCTGTAGAAACTCTTGCTATCTGTTTTTATATTTTGTGCTAGTTTACTTTCATAGTCTATCGTCCCTTTCTTAATCATTTTTTTAGTCATTCTTTGCTGGTTTTTAAAAGCTTCCCAGTCTTCTGTCCTCCCACTAGTTTTGGCCACTTTATATGCCCTTGTTTTTAATTGGATACCGTCCTTTATTTCTTTAGTTAGCCACGGATGGCTATCTTTTCTCTTGCACCCTTTCCTCCTCACTGGAATATATTTTTCTTGAGAGTTGTGAAATATCTCTTTAAATGTGCACCACTGTTCATCAACTGTCCTACACTTTAATCTATTTTCCCAGTCCACGTTAGCCAACTTTGCCCATACCTTCATAGTCTCCTTTATTTAAGCTTAGTACGCGGGTTAGAGATCCAACTTTCTCACCCTCCATCTGAATTTGAAATTCAATCATGCTATGATCACTCATTCCGAGGGGATCCGAGGTGGTCGTGAAAGGTGCTATATAAATCCAAGTCTTTCTTTCATTTCAGCATCCAATTGTTTTTTTTTTATGGTTCCTGGGTTTTACCTCCGCTCCTCCACCGAGGAATTAATTCCCTGTGTTGTTTGCTCTATGCTTGAAGATCAATTTCCTGATAGTCCTTAAATTACCCCTCAATTTGATTGAAAGCAATGTTCCAGATTTAAGTAGATTATGTTGTACTGCTCTAGGCACAGCTCTCCGGGGCCTCCATTTCAGGTTTCAAAGCCCACATGGCCGAGAAATTCGGTGGATCGAAACAGCCCGCGCTCAAATGGAGAGCTCCAAGAGCCCGGGCCTCGGGCCCATCACCATGGAGACAGCGCCGGGCCGCGGCCTCGGGCCCATCACCATGGAGACAGCGCCGGGCCACGGCCTCGGACCCATCACCATGGAGACAGCGCCGGGCCACGGCCTCGGGCCCATCACCATGGAGACAGCGCCGGGCCGCGGCCTCGGGCCCATCAGCATGGAGACAGCGCCGGGCCGCGGCCTCGGGCCCATCAGCATGGAGACAGCGCCGGGCCGCAGGAGCCCGGAGGGTCAAGGGCCAGTGCTGAGGTCAGTGATTGGCTTGGATCACCGCCGGGGGGAGCACGGCGAGGCCTCGGAGTGTGAGATCGGATCGGATGGAGTATGCTTGGGGCCGGGCCGGGTGTGGGAAATCGGTGGGCGCCTGGAGGCCGGGGTCCGGATTGTAGTCGGAGATCTCGGCCCTGGGTGATTATTGGTAAGTAATTACTTCCTTGAAACTCCGTGCTGTTCGGCGTTGGGTCTTCCCAAGGGGTAAACATCGCCGGCACTGGCTGCCTGAGGCGCAAACCAAAGCTGCCTGCATCTCACACCTGCTGTACAGGGCTCTTTGCAGACCCACCTTGAGCACTGTGTCCAGTTCTGGTCAGACACCACCTTGAGCACTGTGTCCAGTTCTGGTCAGATACCACCTTGAGCACTGTGTCCAGTTCTGGTCAGACCCACCTTGAATGTTGCGTCCAAAAGCAAAATACTGTGGATGCTGGAATCTGGAATAAAAACAGAGAATGCTGGAAATCTCAGCGAGTCAGGCAGCATCTATGGAGACAGAAATAGAGTTGAATGTTAACTCTGCTTTCTCTCCACAGATGCTGCCTGACCCACTGAGATGTCCAGCATTCTTTGTTTTTATTGATTCAGCCTCTTCTTTGGCTTTTACAATGATGGTATCTGGCATGGCCCACACCAGACGTGTACACGCACACTGCGGAAGCCATTTTGGACACACAACGGCACCCACAGCATCGGAAAACTGGGTACTACAGAGCCCAATTGCTAGCCTGTCTTTTTTAGTTTTTCCTCATCACTCAAACACCTGACCCCGGGGATCAGACTCATTACTTGTCTATAAATTGCCCCCAGCCCTTGAATGTATCCCTTTGTGTCTCGGTGACTAGAACCAACCGCAGTGTTTAAGGTGGGTCTGACCAGAACTGGACACAGTGCTCAAGATAGGGTCTGATCAGAACTGGACACAGTGCTCAAGGTGGGTCTGACTTGAACTGACCACAGTGTTCAAGGTGGGTCTGACCAGAACTGAACACAATGCTCAAGGTGGGTCTGAAAAGAGCCCTGTGTAGTTTGATTGCTCCCTCCTCTGACTTATATTCTACTGCTTTGGGCCAAGTAATTTGTAATGTTTAGTGTTAAGAATCATTTTTTTGCCTTGCTATGTGCAACACTTTGCACTTATTCATTTGCAATTGTTCTGTCTACATATAAACTTCATCCAACTCATTCTGCAATTTCTGCGTTGCTATCTTCAATTCCACTGCTCTATCTAGTTTGGTGTCATCTACAAATTTGAATTAAGTTACTGAATCCAAGTCATTTAGCTAAATCAGAACCAACAGCATTCTCAGCACTGATCCCTGAGGCATCGCACTCCTTACTTCACCCCACTCTGACAGAACTCTTCTAACTACTCGTTTCCTGCCCCTCAGCCAATTTCTTATTCATTGCCAGGGTTCACCCTGAATCCATAAAGCTTTGGGTTTAATTCATTTCCTTTTGCATGGGGCATTGTCAAAGCCTTTTGGAAGTCAAGATGCTTCCGTCATAGGGCTTCCCACAGTCCATTTGGGTTGCCAGTTCCTCGAAGAAGTTGAGGAGGTTGGTCGGGCGTGATCTTCTCCTTCTGAGTTCATGCTGTTTACTAGATTGATCTTGTGCAGATGACCCCCAATTTTGCTCTTGAAAATCAATTCCATTACTTGACATGGAATGGAAATGTTTATCATTGCCTGTGTCTGGTTTGTCTCCTTTTTTGACATTACCCTGACTCCACTCTTCTGGTAGATCCACAGTGTCCATTGACTTCTTCATCATGATGGTTAGTGGCTCACAAATCTTTCCCTAGCCTCTCTCAGTATTCTGGGATAAATACCATCAAGGAGAAGGATGGTATTTTGGTTGGTTTCAGAGTTGTAGAGCCCATGTTTCATGGGAACTCACCTGAAAAGAAGGATGTTCAAGGAACATCCCACCCACGGGGAGGCAATGAGGTCAGTCTCTGAGGATGTGCGGCAACAGACAGGTGTGAGTCTCGACTTCATAGCTCTCATTTGTGGCAACATCAGGGAAGCTTTTTCTTTGTTGCAAGCACCAATGGAGTGGATGGCAGCTTCACTGGAATCTGCAACAGATCACAACTTAGAAGCAGCCAGGGGCCAATTGGTGTCTCCATTTCCATGGAAGATCAGACTGCTGCCATTTGAGCCGAATGGCCGCCGTCTGTGCTGTAACCATTCTATGATTCTATCTGGGACTAGCTGAGGTGCTCTTGCAGAGAGCCGGCATGGGCTCGACAGGCTGAATGGCCTTCTTCCATGCTGTAACCATTCTCTGATTCTTTGTGGGAATAGCTGGCATGGATTCGACTGGCAGAATGGCATTCTATGATTGATGGTAGTAGGGGACAGATTAGACAGTATTCTGTGTATCGGCTTTCAGACCCTGGGTCCAGGATGGAGCACTGCTCTCTCCCAGGGTTTTCAGGATCTTGTAGCTGCCATTAGACCAGCCATCCCTCTGATCAGTGAGGACGTGGCTCCAGGGCTCAGTGGCATGGTGACCACTGGAGCGACTTGCCTGAGGCAGCCACCTCTCAGGGCACCAACACATGCCAAGCCACTGGCCTTCCCCCACCCCCGCCCTCATAGCACCATACCGGGGGAACATCGGAGGAGACATCAGTCTGCCGAGGAATAAGCTCCCGGGATTCTGGGGAGGTCCCAGCAAATTGGAAAACAGCAAATGTAATGCCCCTTGTTTAAAAAAAAAGGCAGACAGAAAGTAGGAAACTATAGACCAGTTAGTCTAACATCTGTAGTTGGGAAAATGCTGGAGTCCATTATTAAGGAAGCAGTAGTAGGATATTTAGAAAAGCATAGTTCAATCAAGCAGAGTCAGCATGGATTTATGAATGGGAAACCATGTTTGACAAATTTGCTGGAATTCTTTGAGGATGTAATGAGCAGGGTGGATAAGGGGGAACCAGTGGATGTGGTGTATTTGGATTTCCAGAAGACATTCGATAAGGTGCCACATGAAAGGTTACTGCACAAGATAAAAGTTCACGGGGTTGGGGTAATATATTAGCATGGATAGAGAATTGGCTAACTAACAGAAAACAGAGAGTCGGGATAAATGGGTAATTTTCCGGTTGGCAAACAGTAACTAGTGGGGTGCCGCAGGGATCAGTGCTGGGGCCTCAACTATTTACAATCTACATTAATGACTTGGACGAAGAGACCGAGTGTAATGTAGCCAAGTTTGCTGATGTTACAAAGATGAGTGGGAAAGCAAATTGTGAGGAGGGCACAAAAAAATCTGCAAAGGGATAGAGTCAGGCTAAGTGAGTGGTTGAAAAGTTGGCAGATGGAGTATAATGTGAGAAAATTTGAGGTTATCCACTTTGGCAGAAATCAACCTGCAAATTATTTTTTAAATGGAAAAAAATTGCAAAGTGCTGCAGTACAGAGGGACCTGCGTGTCCTTGTGCATGACACACTAAAAGTTAGTATGCAGGTATAGCAAGTAATCAGGAAAGCAAATGGAATGTTGGCCTTTATTGTAAGGGGGGGATAGAGTATAAAAGCAGAGAAGTCCTGCTACAACTGTACAGGGTATTGGTGAAGTCACACCTAGAGTACTGTGTACAGTTTTGGTCTCCATATTTAAGAAAGGATATACTTGCAAGGGAGGCATTTCAGAGAAGGTTCACTAGGTTGATTCCTGAGATGAGGGGGTTGACTTATGAAGATAGGTTGAGGAGGTTGGGCCCAAGTTTCGGGTGGAGTTGCTCCTAGTTTTTTGGAGCAACTAGTTTAGTTTGGAGTATGTTAGAAATTGCAATTCTCGGCTATTAGTTTGCTTCAGTTCTAGCGAGTTAGTTTAGGTTGACTTTAGGTAAGGTATTTATTTTCCAAAAGGGGGTGTGTCCAGCCACTCAGGCCTGTTTTGCAAATTTCGGCAGTGAAAACTTACTCCAAACTAACTTAGGATGGAGTGAGTGCCCACTTTTGTAAGTTCAGAACAACCTTACCTGGAGTTAAGCTCAGTGCAGGCACAGCCAGAGAGGTGGGGTGGGGTGAGGTGGGGGGTGGGGGAGGGGGCAGTGGGAATTAAACCCAAAAAGGAATGAAGCATTAAACACATCACTTCAAATGGCCTAAAACCTCTTTCGATGATATCTTGCCTTATATCTGCTGAATGAGGATAGTTGGTTCTCTTTATAAATAAACAAGTGTAGGCTCCCGGCTGAGGCAGGCACATCAACATCTAATTATGGCTAATTTGATCCTTTGGAAATCATCATACCCCATTAGTCCAACCCATTACTTGAATGACTCACCTCATTTGTAAAACTAACTGTTTGGCATTGTGCCTGTGTCAGGGACTGACTGTTAGAGTAACGTGTTGTAAGCCACCCTAACCCACCATTGTCTCCCACACCCCCAGCAGCACTCTTGTTCCCTGCCCCACCTCCCAACCCTTCATTCCGTGTGTCCCTCCTCACTCCTGCATTCCCAACATCACTCTTCCACTCCCCGCTCCACCCCCCAGCCCCCAACCCAACCCCTCGCAGCCAGCAGCAAGACCGATCTTTGTGTCTCAGATACTGTAGGCAATTAGTTGCTGGCTTCCTTGGTCCACAGACACCCATCCCACTGCAGCAGGAGAGATCTCCGAGCCACAACATGCCACACCAGCACGCCCCTCGGTCATGGTTAGGTGCGGGAGGCAGGCATGACTGAAGGGGTGAGGGATGTTTATCTTTTGCAGTTGTTCCTAAATGTTGTATTTGGTATGATAATGTACTGTTCAGTAATAAACTTTATTGAAATGTTTACAATGTACTTTACTTTAGTGCAATAATAATAAAACCATTCTTGTTATGATTATGTTTTAGTGTACAATATATTTCATTGAAATTTTTACAATGTACTTTACTTTATTGCAATAAAATCATTGTTGTATAAAATTTGATATGACTCTTTCCGATCACTTAACAACCCCAAACAATTATATAGTTGTAAAAAGTTAGAAAACTTAGTAAACAATTTCAATTTGTGAACAAAATTACTGAACAACCGTAAGATAACTTTTAACACAGTAAATTTAAACAACTTATTAAGATCACTTAAAAACTCTAAGATCACTTATATACTTGTACAGTTACAAAACTTAGTACACAATTTCAATTTGAAGACATTTTCAACAGTGGCATCAAATCTACTACATCAACAGCAAAGAAAGGCTGCACCCATCTCTCATCCACATCTTGGTGCATGTGCACTGCCTCATGGGGGTGCAGGGGTGTCGGGGAAGAGAAGGGTTGGGGGATTGCAGGGGAAGAGAAAGGGTGGTGGGGAGAAGAGAGAGGGGGGATAAGGGAAGAGAGAGGGGGGATAGGGGAAGAGAGAGGGGGTGTGGTGGAGAGAGCGGGGGGGTCTCAGCTTGGATCTCTACAGAGGCTGATACTGGGATTAAAGTGGGAGGGGCATTTGATTAGCTGGGAGGTGTGCGCTTATTGCAGCAGCTAACTTTTCGATGGCCTCTGCCAGCATTTGCACTGGCCTGTGATTCCTGCACTCAGTTCACGTGGCATAACTGCTATTTGCCCACACAGCGCTGTCAACTCATCACCAACCCCTCTGATGGTGCCCTCCAGTGAACGGGTAAGGTCATTGCCCTCCACACCCAATGCAATAACGTCAAGCGCATTTGTTGAACGCTGCATCTCAGGAGAGCCTACTCGGGTTCTCCTTCCTCTCCCCCCAGCTCTGCCTCGTGGCACCACTCCAGTGCGAGGCACAGGGTGGGACGGTGGAGCCCTGGGTGTTCCACACTGCATTCCACCACCACCACCGGGACCCGCTTCTTCTGAGAATGAGGCCCTGGGTGTTCCATGCTGCATTCTACCTCCACCACCGTGATCCTCTACCTCTGAGAATGAGGCCCTGGGTGTTCCACGCTGCATTCTACCTCCACCACCGTGATCCTCTACCTCTGAGAATGAGGCCCTGGGTGTTCCACTCTGCATTCTACCACCACCACTGTGCCCCTCCACCTCTGATAATGGGGCCCTGGGTGTTCCAAGCTGCATTCCACCACCACCACTGTGACCCTCAAACTCGAAGGATGTAAAACCATGGAACGTCTTACCAGAACTTGCATCACTAAGCGCGGATGGGTATGCGAGGAGACGATGACATGCTGCATCAGAACTTAAAGCACCACGGAAGAATGGGGGGTGGATGAAGGAGTGGAATGTTGGAGGAGAATTCATGGTATTCTCTGGGATAGTGAGGCCCTGCACTATGGACTGATCTATATTACGATCGACATTCTTCCCTGAACACACATCCACTCCCCCCTCCTCCCCCCACTGCCTTGGTCTTGATCGCATGCATCCGACTCTTCCTCTGAATCTTCTGGATTGACATCATGTTCTGCAAAATATAACCGAACAGTCAAATGGTTAGCAGCACAAGAGTGGCCAGGATGGGTGACATTGATAGTCTCGCACACAGCAGGCTAGGCAGCAGAATGATTTGAAGGGTCACGATGCATTTTCAGGACTTATCCTCTCCCAAGCGTGTGGGCCCAGCTTGTGCATCACTGATTGCCTTTCTCCAGGCATGACTCATCATGGCAGCGACCCTCTGTTCCAAGGGAGTCAGTGGGTGCAGATTTGGCAGGCCTCCTCCTGTTCGTGTTCTTTCCCTTTTGTTGTGAGCCAATTTCTTCTGCAATGATGAAAATATAACTTTTTAGAGAGGGTGCCTTTCTGCTGGGTGAAACATATACAGCTGGTCACATTTACAATTGCAATTCCATTGAGAAAATGAAGATATTACTTACACTAACGACTTGACCAAGGTCCTGCCATTTCTTTTTACACTGGGCTCCAGATCTCCTGGTATTCACCACTGCGCAGTATTCGTCTGCAACTAGGTCCTAGTGTTTATTGATTTTTTTGGGTGCCACCTTTGTGCGGCCTCTGTTGCTGGTATCCAGCTCCTGCCATTATCCTCAATGACATTAACTAGTGTCTTGACTTCGTCATGCAAGAAGTTCTTCGTTCTCGCTGCACGTTCTTGCATTGCTGTACAGGTACTGGATTTCCACTCAGTGATTTTTAAAAACACAGTCCTTTTTTTGCATGCATGTGTGCAGCACCCCTTTGCACTCTAAGAATCGCTTAAGACTTTTCACTCGTTCCCTTCCTGCACCCAAAAATCACACAGCTCTCTGTAACAGAGTGCCACGTTTTCCCTTTAAATGTCCTTGCTTGCACCTATGCGGCATCTTTGAACAAGAATCAATAACATAGTGTTCAATCCTTTTCCTACCTGCAACCAAAAATCCCAGCTAGCTTTAAATGCGTGCCACGTTCTCCCTTTAAATGGCCGATTGCCAAGGTCAAGGTCCCATTGCGCATGCGCGCACGTTGCAATGCGCACTCTCTAGGAAGCTGGCTGTCAAAGACACGCAGGGGCTTAGCCCTGCCCCCTGTGCAGACTGCGATAAGCTTGCTCCGCCCCAGGGAGATTACACTGCGCCATGCCACGCTCCAGGAGGACCGGAGAATTGCTGAAGAAGATTCCGGCGCACCTTCGAGCCCAGGCAGATCACGTAAGTCTCGGAGGTGCGCCATTTTCACCAGAACCGGAAACTTGGGCCCAATGAGAGGGCTTGACAAGGTGGATGCAAAGAGCATATTTCCACTCATGGGGAAAACTAGAACTAGGGGACATAGTCTCAGATAAAGGGGCCGCCCATTTAAAACTGAGATGAGGAGGAATTTCTTCTACTCAGAGGGTTGTAAATCTGGAATTCTCTGCACCAGAGAGCCATGGAGGCTGGGTCATTGAATATATTTAAGGCGGAGATGGACAGATTTTTAAGTCGGAAAATGTGAGGTCATCCACCTTGGGGAAAAAAAACAGTAAAAGGGAATATTATTTGAATGGGGAGAAATTACAACATGCTGCGGTGCAGAGGGACCTGGGGGTCCTTGTGCATGAAACTCTTTTGAGTTTACCTGAAAATAAACATAAACATTAAACCGTGCCACCTGCCTGGGTGACACAGCAGACATTTTCAAGGCCCCCTTTTTTTTTTTTCCTTTTTTTTTTTTTTTTTGGGGCGCTAAAATCAAATTTTTTCCAGTGCCCCCTATAAAAGGGGAGGGGGACACTAAAAGCACCGGCAATTAAAACAAATTAAACTTTAAAACGTAAAATCAAATTAAAATTTGGTTGCCGGGCGTGATGATGCACTCCAGTCCCTCCGGTGCCCACCTCTCGCGGAAGGCCGCGAGCGTACCGGTGGACACCGCGTGCTCCATCTCCAAGGACACCCTGGACCGGATGTAAGAGCGGAAGAGAGGCAGGCAGTCAGGTTGAACGACCCCCTCGACCGCCCGCTGCCTGGACCGGCTGATGGCACCCTTGGCCGTGCCCAGGAGCAGTCCTACGAGGAGGCCTTCGGACCTACCCGCTCCCCTCCGCACAGGGTGCCCAAAGATCAGGAGAGTGGGACTGAAGTGCAGCCAGAATTTCAGGAGCAGCCCCTTCAAATAATAAAACAGGGGCTGCAACCTTGTGCATTCCATAAAAACATGGAACACGGACTCTTCCAGACCGCAGAAATTGCAGGCGGCCTGGGAGTCCGTGAACCGGCTTAAAAATTTGTTGCACGGCACTGCTCCGTGCACCACCCTCCAGGCCAAGTCCCCGATGAATAGTGGGAGGACCCCTGCGTAGAGTGCCCTCCATCGGGAAACCCCGCCTCCTCCGGACGGCAAGATGGTACGCCATGGCGTGTCCGGACGGCCGGCGAGGATGGCAAAGTTGAGGGTGTGCAGGAGCAGCCCGTACAGGAAACCCCTCCGCGCGGAACTGAAAGGCACGGAGGGGATTTCCCCGAGGCGGCTCAAGTTGTGAGGCGCTGGCCCCCGAGGGAGGTTCCGGGGTTTGGCGCCGATGAGGAATTCTGTCCGGACGGGGGTCAGTTCGGACGGGATCTCCCCACGTGCTTGAGCCTCCTCGATGTACCTAACGGAGTCAGGGCCCAGAGCTGTTTTGAGCGACTCGATGGCATCGGCCGCGTGGCGGACGTTGGCAGAATTTAGGTGCCGCGCCAGCATGTCTGGCGCCATCCAGCCCGCTCCTCCGCCATCGAGCAGGTCCCTGACCCTGGTCACCTCACCAGCCACAGCCCTCTCTTCCGACCGCCACATAAAACCTCGGCCGTGGAGGTACGGATTCCCGAGCAGCGGTTCCTGCAGGACGGCCGCCACTCCAGCCGGCGGAGAGCTGCGCTTGGTGGAGACTTTGTTCCAGACCCTGATGAGTTCCCTGTAAAAGACAGGCAGCTCCCGGAGGGCGGTCCTGGCACCCCCCAAGTTCACAAACAGGAGCTGCGTGTCATAATTGAGGTCGCGCTGCTGGCGGAAGAAATACCTCGCCAGAGCGCACCACCTAGGAGGGGGCTCGACGTAAAGGTATCTCTGCAGGGTCTGAAGACGGAAAGTCGCGAGCTGGGCGCTGACGCACACCAACGACTGACCGCCCTCCTCAAGCGGGAGACTCAAGACCGCAGCAGAGACCCAGTGCTTCCTGTTGTTCCAGAAGAAGTCCACCAGCTTCTTCTGTATCTTGGCGACAAACGCAGGGGGAGGGGTCAAAGTGACCAGCCGGTACCACAACATTGCGGCCACCAGCTGGTTTATGACTAGCGCTCGACCCCTGTAGGACAGCACTCGGAGCAGTCCTGTCCAGCGCCCTAGGCGAGCGGCGACCTTGGCCTCCAGCTCCTGCCAGTTCGCCGGCCAGGCTCTCTCGTCGGGGCTAAGGTAGACTCCCAGATAGAGGAGATGGGTCGTGCTCCAGGCAAAAGGCCTGAGCTCCTCCGGCAGGGAGTCCACCCGCCACTGACCTACCAGGAGTCCGGAACATTTCTCCCAGTTGATCCTGGTGGAGGACGCGGCCGAGTAAATCTCCTGGCACTCATGCATCCTCCGCAGGTCAGCGGGATCCTCTACCACGAGGAGCACGTCATCGGCGTAAGCCGAGAGGACGACCTCCACGCCCGGCCCTTGCACCCAGTCCCGTCAACCTCGTCCGCAAGAGGCGCAGGAAAGGCTCCACGCAAACGGCGTATAACTGGCCGGACATGGGGCATCCCTGGCGCACCCCTCTCCTAAAGCGAGGGGGCGCCGTCAAGGACCCGTTAACCTTAATCAGACATTCCGCGGCGGCGTACAAAAGTCGGATCCGGGCGACGAAATGCGTCCCGAACCCGAAAGCGCGCAGAGTTCCGAGCAGATAGTCGTGATCCACCCTGTCGAACGCCTTCTCTTGGTCGAGGGATAGGAAGGCGACCAACAGACCAGCCTCCTGGGAACAATGGATGAGGTCCCGGACCAGATGGATGTTATCGTGGATTGTCCGGCCCGGGACCGTGTAGGACTGGTCGGGGTGGATCATGTGGTCCAGCACGGCACCAAGGCGAGCAGACATCGCCCTGGCGAAGATTTTGTAGTCCGTGCTGAGGAGGGAGACCGGGCGCCAGTTCTTAAGGAGGCGGAGATCGCCCTTCTTAGGCAGCAGGACGATGACTGCCCTGCGCCAAGAGAGGGGCATCTCCCCGGTCGCCAGACTTTCCCCCAGGACCCGCGCGTAGTCGCCCCCCAGGACGTCCCAGAACGCCCTGTGGAACTCACGGTCAGCCCGTCCAGCCCCGGGGATTTTCCCCTCGAGAGCCGGTCGAGGGCACCGGTCAGCTCCGCCAGGCTTAGCGGAGCTTCCAGATTTTCGGCGCCCTCCGGGCTGACCTTCGGCAGGTCCTCCCACAAAACTCTACGCGCTTCCTCGCTGGACGGATCCGGAGAGAACAGAGCCCCGTAATATTCACGGGCCCTGTTGTTGACGCCCTCCGGATCCGAGACGAGAGAGCCGTCGTCGGCCAGCAGCGTCAAGAGCTGCTTACGGACACTCTGCCTTTTTTCCAGCGAGTAGAAGAAGGGGGAGCCGCGGTCCAGATCCCGCAGGAACCGGATCCGCGACCTCACGAACGCGCCTCGGGACCCGACGAGCTGCAGGTCCTTCAGCGCGGCCTTCTTCGCTTCGTACACCGTCCGCAGGGCCGGGTCCTGGACGACTTGACCAAGACGGGCTTCCAGGTCGAGCACCTCTTTTTCTAGGCGCCCGACTCTGGCCGCCCGCCTCTTGGTCGACCCCCTCGCGTACTCTTGACAGAAGACGCGGACGTGAGCCTTGCCCACGTCCCACCATAGCCTCAAGGAGGGGAAGCCCCCCTGCTTCCTTCTCCAGTCGGACCAGAATCGACGGAACGAGTCCTGGAACCGCACGTCCTCCAGCAGCCGGTTGTTAAAGTGGCAGTACGCGGACCCCGTCCTCGCGCGGAGCGAAGCGAGCTCCGCCCACACCAGGTGGTGGTCCGAACACGGCACCGGCCGCATGGAGGCCGCCGGGACGCAGGAAACGTACGCCCGAGACACGTAAAGGCGGTCGACTCTAGACCATCCTACTCCAGGCCTCACCCAAGTAAAGGCGCTGGAATCGGGGTGGAGATTTCGCCAGACGTCCACCTAGTCGAAGGACCCGACAAGGTCCCTCAACTTCTCCATCGCCGTCATGCACTGCGGGGCACCGGAGCGGTCCCTCGCCTCGAGGGTGCAGTTAAAATCCCCCCCGAGGGCAATGCAGTCGCCGACGTCGACGGAGCCAAGAAGAGCGGACACCTCTTCAAAGAAGCGCGTTTGCTGCGGGCCGGGCTGAGGGGCGTACACGTTCACGAGATGGAGCGGCACGTCCCCCAGGCGAACCGTTACGTGCAGCAAGCAGCCTGGCACGGGCTCCTCGACCCCCAAGATCTCCGGCTGAAAATGCGGGCCCAGCAAGATGGCCACCCCACTAGAAATGGCGGTGAGGTGGCTCATGCGGACCTCTCCTTGCCATTCCAGGAGCCACGTGGCTTCGTCTCCCGGAACGGTGTGGGTTTCTTGCAGGAAGCACACCGCATATTTCCCCTCCCGCATGAGCGAAAAATTGTCAAATCTACGGCGTGCCCCTCTGCCGCCGTTGATGTTGAGGCTGGCTATGGTTATCTTCATGGCAAAAGCATAGTGCAACCTCTACCTTAACCTATTGTGGGGGAGGGAGCGGAGTCTTTTGTTGAACTCCGCTCCCTCCGCAGCCCAGCGAGGAGTCCCTCGAGCTCGCGCAGCTCAAGGTGTTGCGCCTTTGTCAGGGGCCCGCCCGCGGCCAAGGTTTTGACGGCGGCGCGGACGGACCCCTTGATCAGCTCTGGCTCGGACCAATTTTCCAGGGCCAGTCGGGCTTGGTTGCAGCGACCCCGGCTCTGGGCCAAAAAGTCCCGGAGTTCCTTTGCAGGAATGAGGATGGTCTCGGCGGCGGCCGCGAGCAGATCCACCGCCTCGCTGGCGGTGGTCTCTAGGTTTTCACCCGCGTCCCCCACCGAGTTCCCGTCCTCCTCCGGGAGGTGGCCGCCAGCAGCCGGCCCATCGACCGCACAAGGTACGGCAAATGACCCGGCCGCTCCAACCGGCCCTGGCTCTGCCCCGATCCCACCCCCAGGATCGTCGGCAGAGGAGTCCCCACTGGGCTCTTTTAAAAATGGTGCTGGGTCGGGAAATGACAGCGGAAGGGGTTCCCCCTCCGCCCCAGGAACCGGGGAACAAGGAGAGACCCGGCCATAGGAAATCCCCAGGCTCCCCAAGTGCTCCAGCTCCAAAGCAAGGGGCGAGGGTGGGTGTTCCTCCCCCTCCCCGCTGCCACCCCCCGGCCCAGCATCTGCAGTGTCATAAAAAACATTTGTTTCGGTTTCTGCCGGGTCGAGCCTTTTTGGCCTCGCCCGCCTCAGTCCCCGGGACGCCCGGCCCGGCGGCAATGCATTCCTCCGCGGTCCCCGCGCCCCCCACGACAGGCAGATCTTCCACGCCATCCCCGGGAGGGAGAAGCTGGGCAGCCTCGACTGTCTCACCCTCCCCGGGGACAGACTCCTCCCGCCTACGGCGCTGCTTGGGGGCGCTGGTGGGGGACGCGAGACATGCGGTGGGCACCGACTCCTCCGCGGAGGGATGTTGTTCCCCCTCCGCCTCAACAGAGCGGCGCCTCCTTTTGTTGCTGGAGGTGCGCTGAGGCAGGGAGACCTCCATGTCTGCCGAGGCCTCCCGCTCCGCCCCCCCCTTTTTCTTTTCTTGCCCGCGCCCGGGCCCCTCTGCGGTGTTGTTCAAGGGCTCGGGCACGGGCTCAGGGCACCCCGCGCTCGCCGGTGGCTGGGTTGGGCCGAGTGCGGTGGTCAATCTTTCTTGCGCACTGAGGGGACCCGCCTCTAGATGTTTCTCCTTGTTCCGCGCCTTCTTTCTGTTCGGACGCTCTCCCTCCCCCCCGCCGGAGGCCCTGAAAACAAAGACCTCCGACGATGCCCGCGCACCTACGGCTCCCGGCACGCGGACGCAACTAGGGGGAGGGGTGGCGGCGGCGCCGGCCTTGGCCGCCTTCGGTGGTTTGGCGGCCTTGGAGGCGGGGCAGTTCTTGCGAACGTGCCCCACCTCCCTGCAGGCATGGCACCGCACGCCGTCCGACGTCCAAAAGACGCGGTAGGCAGTCCCCTCGTGCACCACATTAAAGTTCCCCTCCGTCGTCTCCTCCCGCGCCAGCCGGACAAAGAGCTGGCGGCGGAAGGAGAACACGTGGCGCAGGCACCTCTCCCTGAGGCCGAGCGGTATGGGGTTGATCCCTGACCTTACCTCCCCCAGTTGGTGTAGGTGAGGGAGGAGGAGCTCAGCGGGAACAAAGGGCGGGACGTTTGAAATTATGACCCTCTGCGCGGTGGCCTCGAGAGGGTCCACCGGCAGGAACGTCCCGCCCACCGTGAGCCCCTTTTCGAGGGCCAGGGACACCGCCCGCTCCGACCCCAGGAAGAAAACAGACTTCCCAGACATCTTGGAGGCCGCGACAATGGCCGAGGGGCCGACTACCCCAGCCATCGCCCGCACGCACTCCTCAATGCTCATTGTGGGGTGAGTGTAGCTCTTGACCCCATGTTTTCTGGTAATTAATCTGAATGGTGGCAGGGCAGCGGGTGGCGCAGGAGGTGCCGTGGAAGCGGTTGCCACCTGCGCATATGTCTTGGCTGGCCCTGCCACCGGCGTGGATGGGGTCGCCATCACGGGGTCCCTTTAAGGGCTACACCCACCCCAAAGTCACAGGCCTTAATGGTCTTAATTGGCTTCTTATCTAAAAGACTGAGCAGAGGAGCTCTTAACGAGGCACCTCTCCCCTTGTTGGCAATTGGGGAGGGGCCTTGCTCCCTCTGCTCAGTTGTCTCAATTGTTTTGTTGTTTTTTTTTTAATTTAGGAGGAAGGGGGTCTCAGAGAGAGAGGGGACAAACAGAGAGTAACGGAGAAAGAGAGAGGGGGGTGGGAAGGGGGGGGGAACTGCGAGGGGAGGTCTCCCCTCGCAGCTGTGAGTGGGTGCACTCCCCAGATGGCAAAACACAAAAACACAGTCTTTGGATTGGCCTTCAGGTGGGGGGGATGATGTCTTCACCTGGGGCAGCTAGAGCCACCAGGCACACACTCCTAACGATGTTCAGTGGGTGATTAAAGAAATCTTCAGCCTGGTAGCTCCAGCTATCCCAGGCTAGGCAATTGGGGGGGGGGGGGTTCAGTTGTGTGTGGGGCCTAGTTGTAGCAAGGCCCCCACACACACTTCCACACACACACACCCCCCGCGATGTTCCGGCCCTCAGTGGTCTTCTTTCCTCCCGTCACCGATACAACAAAGTCTCTTGGGAAATGCACCCACATCCACCTGTAGAAATAGTAGAGTCTCCCTCCTTCCACACTGGATGTTGTTTTGGTCTTTCCCCCTCTCTCCAACTCCTTGTAGAAATGGTAAAAGTGAGTAAAAGTTTTCTTTTCTCCTCCTCTCCCTCTGGGTGAAAGTTGGTGGTGAAGCCCCTTCCTTCCTTCTCTTCCTGGGCTGGTCTCAGGACTCACTCCAGGCCTTCCAAACAGGAGCTAAGGTTGATAGCTGCTCCTCTCTCTGCAGCTCAGCTCCTACTGAGCAGGACACGCCTCCACTGCTCCACAATTGGTCCTTGTGCATGAAACTCTTTTAGAGTCTACCTGCAAAAACATAAAACATTAAACCGTGCCACCCGACCTGGGTGACACACCAGACAGTTACAAGGCCCTTTTTTCCTTTTTTTGGTTTTTTTTTTGTGCTTTTCATTTTTTTTTTGTTTTTTTTTGGGCGCTAAAATCACATTTTTCCAGTGCCCCCTATAAAAGGGAAGGGGACACTAAAAGCACCGGCAATTAAAACAAATTAAACTTTAAAACGTAAAATCAAATTAAAATTTGGTTGCCGGGCGTGATGATGCACTCCAGTCCCTCCGGTGCCCACCTCTCGCGGAAGGCCGCGAGCGTACCGGGGGAGACCGCGTGCTCCATCTCCAAGGACACCCTGGACCGGATGTAAGAGCGGAAGAGAGGCAGGCAGTCAGGTTGAATGACCCCCTCGACCGCCCGCTGCCTGGACCGGCTGATGGCACCCTTGGCCGTGCCCAGGAGCAGTCCTACGAGGAGGCCCTCGGACCTACCCGCTCCCCTCCGCACAGGGTGCCCAAAGATCAGGAGAGTGGGACTGAAGTGCAGCCAGAATTTCAGGAGCAGCCCCTTCATATAATGGAACAGGGGCTGCAACCTTGTGCACTCAATAAAAACATGGAACACGGACTCCTCCAGACCGCAGAAATTGCAGGCGGCCTGGGAGTCCGTGAACCGGCTTAAAAATTTGTTGCATGGCACTGCTCCGTGCACCACCCTCCAGGCCAAGTCCCCGATGAATAGTGGGAGGACCCCTGCGTAGAGTGCCCTCCATCGGGGACCCCCGCCTCCTCCGGACGGCAAGATGGTACGCCATGGCGTGTCCGGACGGCCGGCGAGGATGGCAAAGTTGAGAGTGTGCAGGAGCAGCCCGTACAGGAAACCCCTCCGCGCGGAACTGAAAGGCACGGAGGGGATTTCCCCGAGGCGGCTCAAGTTGTGAGGCGCCGGCCCCCGAGGGAGGTTCCGGGGTTTGGCGCCGATGAGGAATTCCGTCCGGACGGGGGTCAGTTCGGACGGGATCTCCCCACGTGCTTGAGCCTCCTCGATGCACCTAACGGAGTCAGGGCCCAGAGCTGTTTTTAGCGACTCGATGGCATCGGCCGCGTGGCGGACGTTGGCAGAATTTAGGCGCCGCGCCAGCGTGTCTGGCGCCATCCAGCCCGCTCCTCCGCCATTGAGCAGGTCCCTGACCCTGGTCACCTCACCAGCCACAGCCCTCTCTTCCGACCGCCACATAAAACCTCGGCCGTGGAGGTACGGATTCCCGAGCAGCGGTTCCTGCAGGACGGCCGCCACTCCAGCCGGCGGAGAGCTGCGCTTGGTGGAGACTTTGTTCCAGACCCTGATGAGTTCCCTGTAAAAGACAGGCAGCTTCCGGAGGGCGGTCCTGGCACCCCCCAAGTTCACAAACAGGAGCTGCGTGTCATAATTGAGGTCGCGCTGCTGGCGGAAGAAATACCTCGCCAGAGCGCACCACCTAGGAGGGGGCTCGACGTAAAGGTATCTCTGCAGGGTCTGAAGACGGAAAGTCGCGAGCTGGGCGCTGACGCACACCAACGACTGACCGCCCTCCTCAAGCGGGAGACTCAAGACCGCAGCAGAGACCCCCAGTGCTTCCTGTTGTTCCAGAAGAAGTCCACCAGCTTCTTCTGTATCTTGGCGACAAACGCAGGGGGAGGGGTCAAAGTGACCAGCCGGTACCACAACATTGCAGCCACCAGCTGGTTTATGACTAGCGCTCGACCCCTGTAGGACAGCACTCGGAGCAGTCCTGTCCAGCGCCCTAGGCGAGCGGCGACCTTGGCCTCCAGCTCCTGCCAGTTCGCCGGCCAGGCTCCCTCGTCGGGGCTAAGGTAGACTCCCAGATAGAGGAGATGGGTCGTGCTCCAGGCAAAAGGCCTGAGCTCCTCCGGCAGGGAGTCCACCCGCCACTGACCCACCAGGAGTCCGGAACATTTCTCCCAGTTGATCCTGGCGGAGGACGCGGCCGAGTAAATCTCCTGGCACTCACGCATCCTCCGCAGGTCAGCGGGATCCTCTGCCGCGAGGAGCACGTCATCGGCGTAAGCTGAGAGGACGACCTCCACGCCCGGCCCTTGCAGAGCCAGTCCCGTCAACCTCGTCCGCAAGAGGCGCAGGAAAGGCTCCACGCAAACGGCGTATAACTGGCCGGACATGGGGCATCCCGAGCGCACCCCTCTCCTAAAGCGAAGGGGCGTCGTCAAGGACCCGTTAACCTTAATCAGACACTCCGCGGCGGCGTACAAAAGTCGGATCCGGGCGACGAAATGCGTCCCGAACCCGAAAGCGCGCAGAGTTCCGAGCAGATAGTCGTGATCCACCCTGTCGAACGCCTTCTCTTGGTCGAGGGATAGGAAGTCGACCAACAGACCAGTCTCCTGGGAACAATGGATGAGGTCCCGGACCAGATGGATGTTATCGTGGATTGTCCGGCCCGGGACCGTGTAGGACTGGTCGGGGTGGATCATGTGGTCCAGCACGGCACCAAGGCGAGCAGACATCGCCCTGGCGAAGATTTTGTAGTCCGTGCTGAGGAGGGAGACCGGGCGCCAGTTCTAAAGGAGGCGGAGATCGCCCTTCTTAGGCAGCAGGAAGATGACTGCCCTGCGCCAAGAGAGGGGCATCTCCCCGGTCGCCAGACTTTCCCCCAGGACACGCGCATAGTCGCCCCCCAGGACGTCCCAGAACGCCCTGTGGAACTCCACGGTCAGCCCGTCCAGCCCCGGGGATTTTCCCCTCAAGAGCCGGTCGAGGGCACCGGTCAGCTCCGCCAGGCTTAGCGGAGCTTCCAGATTTTCGGCGCCCTCCGGGCTGACCTTCGGCAGGTCCTCCCACAAAACTCTACGCGCTTCCTCGCTGGACGGATCCGGAGAGAACAGCGCCCCGTAATATTCACGGGCCCTGTTGTTGATGCCCTCCGGATCCGAGACGAGAGAGCCGTCGTCGGCCAGCAGCGTCAAGAGCTGCTTACGGACACTCTGCCTTTTTTCCAGCGAGTAGAAGAAGGGGGAGCCGCGGTCCAGATCCCGCAGGAACTGGATCCGCGACCTCACGAACGCGCCTCGGGACCCGACGAGCTGCAGGTCCTTCAGCGCGGCCTTCTTCGCTTCGTACACCGTCCGCAGGGCCGGGCCCTGGATGACTTGACCGAGACGGGCTTCCAGGTCGAGCACCTCTTTTTCTAGGCGCCCGACTCTGGCCGCCCGCCTCTTGGTCGACCCCCTCGCGTACTCTTGACAGAAGACGCGGACGTGAGCCTTGCCCACGTCCCACCATAGCCTCAAGGAGGGGAAGCCCCCCTGCTTCCTTCTCCAGTCGGACCAGAATCGACGGAACGAGTCCTGGAACCGCACGTCCTCCAGCAGCCGGTTGTTAAAGTGGCAGTACGCGGACCCCGTCCTCGCGCGGAGCGAAGCGAGCTCCGCCCACACCAGGTGGTGGTCTGAACACGGCACCGGCCGCATGGAGGCCGCCGGGACGCAGGAAACGTACGCCCGAGACACGTAAAGGCGGTCGACTCTAGACCATCCTACTCCAGGCCTCACCCAAGTAAAGGCGCTGGAGTCGGGGTGGAGATTTCGCCAGACGTCCACCAAGTCGAAGGACCCGACCAGGTCCCTCAACTTCTCCATCGCCGTCATGCACTGCGGGGCACCGGAGCGGTCCCTCGCCTCGAGGGTGCAGTTAAAATCCCCCCCGAGGACAATGCAGTCGCCGACGTCGACGGAGCCAAGAAGAGCGGACACCTCTTCAAAGAAGCGCGTTTGCTGCGGGCCGGGCTGAGGGGCGTACACGTTCACGAGATGGAGCGGCACGTCCCCCAGGCGAACCGTTACGTGCAGCAAGCGGCCTGGCACGGGCTCCTCGACCCCCAAGATCTCCAGCTGAAAATGCGGGCCCAGCAAGATGGCCACCCCACTAGAAATGGCGGTGAGGTGGCTCATGCGGACCTCTCCTTGCCATTCCAGGAGCCACGTGGCTTCGTCTCCCGGAACGGTGTGGGTTTCTTGCAGGAAGCACATCGCATATTTCCCCTCCCGCAGGAGCGAAAAATTGTCAAATCTACGGCGTGCCCCTCTGCCGCCGTTGATGTTGAGGCTGGCTATGGTTATCTTCATGGCAAAAGCATAGTGCAACCTCTACCTTAACCTATTGTGGGGGAGGGAGCGGAGTCTTTTGTTGAACTCCGCTCCCTCCGCAGCTCAGCGAGGAGTCCCTCGAGCTCGCGCAGCTCAAGGTGTTGCGCCTTTGTCAAGGGCCCGCCCGCGGCCCAGGTTTTAACGGCGGCGCGGACAGACCCCTTGATCAGCTCTGGCTCGGACCATTTTTCCAGGGCCAGTCGGGCTTGGTTGCAGTGACCCCGGCTCTGGGCCAAAAAGTCCCGGAGTTCCTTTGCAGGAATGAGGATGGTCTCGGCGGCGGCCGCGAGCAGATCCACCGCCTCGCTGGCGGTGGTCTCTAGGTCTTCACCCGCGTCCCCCACCGAGTCCCCGTCCTCCTCCGGGAGGTGGCCGCCAGCAGCCGGCCCATCGACCACACAAGGTACGGCAAATGAACCGGCCGCTCCAACCGGCCCTGGCTCTGCCCCGATCCCACCCCCAGGATCGTCGGCAGAGGAGTCCCCACTGGGCTCTTTTAAAAATGGTGCTGGGTCGGGAAATGACAGCGGAAGGGGTTCCCCCTCCGCCGCAGGAACCGGGGAACAAGGAGAGACCCGGCCATAGGAAATCCCCAGGCTCCCCAAGTGCACCAGCTCCAAAGTAAGGGGCGAGGGTGGGTGTTCCTCCCCCTCCCCGCTGCCACCCCCCGGCCCAGCATCTACAGTGTCATAAAAAACATTTGTTTCATTTTCTGCCGGGTCGAGCGACTCCCGGGGGAAGTTGTGTATTGGCTAGGCGGGCTCAGGTTCGGCCTTTTCGGCCCCGCCCGCCTCAGTCCCCGGGACGCCCGGCCCGGCGGCAATGCATTCCTCCGTGGTCCCCACGCCCCCGCGACAGGCAGATCTTCCACGCCATCCCCGGGAGGCAGAGGCTGAGCAGCCTCGACTGTCTCACCCTCCCCGGGGACAGACTCCTCCCGCCAAGGCGCTGCTTGGGGGCGCTGGTGGGGGACGCGGGACACGCGGCGGGCACCGACTCCTCCGCGGAGGGATGTTGTTCCCCCTCCGCCTCAACGGAGCGGCGCCTCCTTTTGTTGCTGGAGGTGCGCTGAGGCAGGGAGACCTCCATGTCTGCCGAGGCCTCCCGCTCCGCCCCCCCCTTTTCCTTTTCTTGCCCGCGCCCGGGCCCCTCTGCGGTGTTGTTCAAGGGCTCGGGCACGGGCTCAGGGCACCCCGCGCTCGCCGGTGGCTGGGTTGGGCCGAGCGCGGTGGTCAATCTTTCTGGCGCACTGAGGGGACCCACCTCTAGATGTTTCTCCTTGTTCCGCGCCTTCTTTCCGTTCGGACGCTCTCCCTCCCCCCCGCCGGAGGCCCTGAAAACAAAGGCCTCCGACGATGCCCGCGCACCTATGGCTCCCGGCACGCGGACGCAACTAGGGGGAGGGGTGGCGGCGGCGCCAGCCTTGGCCGCCTTCGGTGGTTTGGCGGCCTTGGAGGCGGGGCAGTTCTTACGAACATGCCCCACCTCCCTACAGGCATGGCACCACACGCCGTCCGACGTCCAGAAGACGCGGTAGGCAGTCCCCTCGTGCACCACATTGAAAATTCCCTCCGTCGTCTCCTCCCGCGCCAGCCGGACAAAGAGCTGGCGGCGGAAGGAGAACACGTGGCGCAGGCTGTTCTCCCTGAGGCCGAGCGGTATGGGGTTGATCCCCGACCTTACCTCCCCCAGTTGTTGTAGGTGAGGGAGGAGGAGCTCAGCGGGAACAAAGGGCGGGACGTTTGAAATTATGACCCTCTGCGCGGTGGCCTCGAGAGGGTCCACCGGCAGGAACGTCCCGCCCACCGTGAGCCCCTTTTCAAGGGCCAGGGACACCGCCCGCTCCAACCCCAGGAAGAACACGGCCTTCCCAGACATCTTGGAGGCTGCGACAATGGCCGAGGGGCCGACTACCCCAGCCATCGCCCGCACGCACTCCTCGATGCTCATTGTGGGGTGAGTGTAGCTCTTGACCCCGTGTTTTTTTGTAATTAATCTGAATGGTGGCAGGGCAGCGGGTGGCGCAGGAGGTACCGTGGAAGCGGTTGCCACCCGCGCATATGTCCTCGCTGGCCCTGCCACCGGCGTGGATGGGGTCGCCATCACGGGGTCCCTTTAAGGGCTACACCCACCCCAAAGTCACAGGCCTTAATGGTCTTTATTGGCCTCGTATATTAACTGAGCAGAGGAGCCCTTAACGAGGCACCTCTCCCCTAGTTGGCAATTGGGGAGGGGCCTTGCTCCCTCTGCTCAGTTGTCTCAATTGTTTTTTTTTAATTGATTTGGGAGGAAAAGGGCTCTCAGAGAGAGAGGGGAGAAACAGAGAGTAACGGAGAAAGAGAGAGGGGGGTGGGAACTGCGAGGGCAGGTCTCCCCTCGCAGCTGTGGGTGGGTGCACTCCCCAGATGGCAAAACACAAAAACACAGTCTTTGGATTGGTCTTCAGGTGGGGCGGGAAGACGTCTTCACCTGGGGCAGCTAGAGCCACCAGGCACACACTCCTAACGATGTTCAGTGGGTGATTAAAGAAATCTTCAGCCTGGGAGCTCCAGCTATCCCAGGCTAGGCAATTGGGGGGGGTGGGGGTTCAGTTGTGTGTGGGGCCTAGTTGTAGCAAGGCCCCCACACACACTTCCACACACACACACCCCCCGCGATGTTCCGGCCCTCAGTGGTCTTCTTTCCTCCCCCCACCGATACAACAAAGTCTCTTGGGAAATGCACCCACATCCACCTGTAGAAATAGTAGCGTCTCCCTCCTTCCACACTGGATGTTGTTTTGGTCTTTCCCCCTCTCTCCAACTCCTTGTAGAAATGGTAAAAGTGAGTAAAAGTTTTCTTTTCTCCTCCTCTCCCTCTGGGTGAAAGTTGGTGGTGAAGCCCCTTCCTTCCTTCTCTTCCTGGGCTGGTCTCAGGGCTCACTCCAGGCCTTCCAAACAGGAGCTAAGGTTGATAGCTGCTCCTCTCTCTGCAGCTCAGCTCCTACTGAGCAGGACACGCCTCCACTGCTCCACAATTGGTCCTTGTGCATGAAATCCCAAAAGGTTAGTTTGCATGTGCAACAGGTAATCAGGAAGGCAAATGGAATGTTGGCCTTCATTGCGAGAGGGATGGAGTACAAAAGCAGGGAGGTCCTGCTGCAACTGTACAGGGTATTGGTGAGGCCGCACCTGAAGTACTGCATGCTGTTTTGGTCACCTTACTTAAGGAAGAATATACTAGCCTTGGAGGGGGTACAGAGACGATACACTAGGCTGATTCCGGAGATGAGGGGGTTACCTTATGATGATAGATTGAGTCGACTGGGTCTTTACTCGTTGGAGTTCAGAAGGATGAGGGGTGATCTTGTCGAAACATTTAAAAAAATGAAAGGGATAGACAAGATAGAGGCAGAGAGATTGTTTCCACTGGTCGGGGAGACAAGAACCAGGGGGCACAGCCTCAAGATACGGGGGAGCCAATTTAAAACCGAGTTGAGAAGGAATTTCTTCTCCCAGAGGGTTGTGAATCTGTGGAATTCTCTGCCCAGGGGAGCAGTTGAGACTAGCTCATTGAATGTATTCAAATCACAGATAGATAGATTTTTAACCAATAAGGGAATTAAGGGTTATGGGGAGCGGGTGGGTAAGTGGAGCTGAGTCCACGGCCAGATCAGCCATGATCTTTTTGAATGGCGGAGCAGGCTCGAGGGGCTAGATGGCCTACTCCTGTTCCAAATTCTTATGTTCTTATGTTCTAAGCGATAAGGGAATAAAGAGTTATAGGGAGTGGGCAGGGAAGTGGAGCTGAGTCCATCTTTAGATCTGCCATGATCTTATTGAATGGTGGAGCAAGCTCGTGGCGCGAAATGGCCGCCTCCTGCTCCTATTTCTTATATTCTTATGTATCCAGCAGTGGCTCCCCACCAGGAACAAGCTGCCATGACAGAAGCCTTTGGCAGCACAAGAACAGCCAACCAACTCTGGTGACACCGAGCCAGAATTAATAAAGCACTACAGGGGGAAAACGAAAGACATGTTTAGGCACTCGGGAGGTACAGTATCAGGGAAGAGTAGATTAGCTTGTGTTCAGTCGGAGTTTGTTGCATTAACGGAGAATACGCGCTTATGTTGTGCTCTGATGGTCGTGGATATTGGAGTCATGTAGGAAAGAGTAGACTTATTTTGTGTTGACTTAATCAATCAAATAATTCATCATAGGCAGTCCCTAAGAATCGAGGAAGACTTGCTTCCACTCTTAAAATGAGTGCTTAGGTGGCTGAGCAGACCAATATGAGAGCCACAGTCCCTGTCACAGGTGGGACAGATAGTCGTTGAGGGTAAGGGTGGGTGGGACTGGTTTGCCGCATGCTCTTTTCGCTGCCTGCGCTTGATTTCTGCATGCTCTCAGCAATGAGACTCGAGATGCTCAGTGCCCTCCCGGATGCTTCCTCCACTTAGGGAGGTTTTTGGCCAGGGACTCCCAGGAGTCAGTGAGGATGTTGCACTTTATCCGGGAGGTTTTGAGGGTGTCCTTGTAATGTTTCCTCTGCCCACCTTTGGCTCGTTTGCCGTGAAGGAGTTCCGATTAGAGCGCTTGATTTGGGAGTCTCGTGTCTGGCATGCAGACAATGTGGCCTGCCAAGCGGAGCTGATCAAGTGTGGTCAGTGCTTCAATGCTGGGGATGTTGGCCTGGTCGAGGACGCTAATGTTGGTGCATCTGTCCTCCCAGGGGATTTGTAGGATCTTGCGGAGACATTGGGCCCAAGTTTCGGGCCGCGCCTAGAACGGCGCAGTCCCGACCTGGACGCCATTTTTCATGCCCGAAAGTGCGCCTAAAAAATACCTGCAGATTCTCCGGCTCCCTGCAGGTCCTTTGCAGCTCGGCACAGTGCAGCATGAACTGTGGGGGGCGGAGCCAGGTCCCTGTGCTGAAATCAGTGCCGGAACCTCTGCACAGGCGCGCTACAGTGGGCGTGCATGTGCAGTAGCTCCAGGCGCCCGAAACTGTGTGGGAGGGGCCCGAAGCACGCAGTCCCGAGCCCTGGCCAAATGGCCTCACTGGGGCTGCGAGGATCAGGCTGCACCACCCTCGTCCAGCTCCTGCTCTGGCTCCAGCCGGCTCTCTCAACCCCCCATGCAGTCCCCCCCCCCCCAACCCCCCCAGCTCACACTCCAGACCTCCCCCCCAGCTCCTGCTCCGCTCCTCCCCCCGGACCCCCCCCCCCAGCTCCCGCTCCGTTCTCCCCCACCCCCTCAGCTCTCGCTATTGCTCCCGCTCCGACCCCCCAGCTCCCGCCCCACCCCTCCCCAGCTCCCGCTCTCTCCCACCCCGCCCCTCAGCTCCTGCTCATCCCCCCCCCAGCTCCCGCACCCCCTCCCGCCCCCCCAGCTCTCGCTCTCCCCCGCTCCCCAGCTCCCGCTCGCCCCCCGACCTCCCCAGCTCCCGCTACCCCCCCCCAATTCCCGCTACTCCCCCTCAAGCTCCCGCTCCCCCTCCCCCCAGCTCCAGCTCCGACGACCCCCCCTAGCTCCGGCTTTGCCCGGCCACCTACCTTTAACTCCTTCGGCGGGGCCCACCCGCTCGGCATCTTGTTGGGGGCAGGCCCCGCCCAAAGTCTTTGGCCCGGCTTCTTCACATCAGCCGGGCCCGTTCAGCCTCTTCTCTCTCCTCTCCCTCTCCTCTCCCCCTCCCTCCCTCTCCTCCCCCCCCTCCCTCCGTCTCCTCTCCCCCCCTCCTCCCTCCCCTCTCCCCCTCCCCCTCCCTCTCCTCTCGCCCCCTCCCTCCTATCTCTCCCCCCCTCCCTCCCTCTCCTCTCCCCCCTCCCTCCCTCTCCTCTATCCCCTCCCTCCCTCTCCTCTTTCCCATCTCCCTCCCATCTTCCCCCCTCCCTCCCGCCCTCTCCTCTCTCCCCTCCCTCCCTCTCCTCTAGCCCCTCCCTCCCTCTACTCCCCTCCCTCCCTCCCTCTCCCCCCCCACTCTCCCTACCTCTCCCCCCTCCCTCCCTCTCCTCCCTCTCCCCTCTCCCCCCGCCCCCCCCCCTCACCTTCCCCCTCCCCTCGCTGTCAGAAACACATAGACACTGATGGACAGAGAGAGAGACACTGACACAGATAGAGAGAGAGAGAGAGAGACACACACACAGACAGAGAGAGAGAGAGAGACACACTGGGGGGGGGGGGGCTCCGTCCCAGCATGCTGTTGGAGGGCTCCCGGTGCTGCAGTCAGTGAGTAGAAACATTTTTATTTATTGAATTTTTAATTTTTTTTATTTTTTATTAATTTTTTTGATTGATTTATTGGTTGATTTATTGATATATTTATCATTTATTATTGATTATGACTCTTTATTTGTAAAACTGAAGTGTTTAATGTTTGTAAACTTCCCTTTAAACCCCTCACCCCCTCATTCCCTACGCCTGATTTGTAACCTACGCCTGATTTTCTAAGTGTAGGCAAGGTTTTTCTGAGCGTAAAAAATCTACACTTACTCCATTCTAAGTTAGTTTGGAGTAAGTTTTCACTGCCTAAACTTTCAAAATGGGCGTAAGTGGCTGGACACGCCCCCTTTTGGAAAAAAAAAATCTGTTCCAAACTAAAACTATTCTAACTGACTAGAACTGGAACAAGCTAAATGCCGAGAATTGCAATTTCTAAGATACTCCATTCTAAACCAGTTGCTCCAAAAAAACAAGAGCAACTCAGGCCGAAACTTGGCCCCAATGTATCAAATGATTATTGTTAGCATGGTGACTTAGAGAGTAAAGGTGTACAGTGGATTGAAGGGTTAGTCCTTTATTAGAAGAATTAAGGCAATGGTGCCAAATGTAGACTGTGCTAAACAGGAGAAGACTTCAGTGATGAGATGTGCTCTGATGCCCATTGCAGTAGGTGCTGAGTCGTCTTAAGAGTGACAGTAGTCCTGATGCTCTCCTCCATGCACTCTGCCTCCTTCCCAGGAATACCCAAGTCCAACTTTTCCACATGGTGAAGTTGTACAGGGCACAGCAGGCTACCGCTATATACATTGCACATTGCAGAGCCTCTCCTGACCTGTCTAAACCACAAGAGTGCTCTTAATCATCACTCTGCTGGAGGCATGTGCCTCATTGCTGCACTCCTCTCCTGCTTTTCAGGCACATTTTACTGAGGTCATTATCCACGGGAGGAGGGGAAAGGCTTTGTCACCCACAAGCCGTCCGTTGACTTGATTTTCTTCTGCAAAAAGGTCAGGGTGGCAAAATTTTGAATGACATAGGTATTGTGATAACTTCCAGCATATCTGATGTTGAGGTGCAGGATCTGCTGCATGTTGTCACACAATCTGTACATTCAGGGAATGGAAGCCCTTTTTATCGAGCAGATTGAGGAGGTCTCGAAGCAATATGGCTGCCATCCTAGGCCTTGGAAAACCCCGTGAACCCGGATGGTTGTTCCTCACTGCTGCCTTGCTGTGTTGCCAAAGCTGATGCATTGCCCAGCTCATATCCTGAGAATGAATAAAGAAAAAACAAGTCCTAGTTAGTCTAGCCTGACTACCAAAAACAATCCCTCCAAAAAGTTGTTCCCAGCTCCAATAATCGTGACTGGATTTCTTCAGGCTCCCAAACCTTGGCTTGTCTCCGCTGAGCCCAGCAGCAGTTGCAAGTTCTCATTCTAACTTGCCTCGAATACACTGCGAGCGTAAAACCAGAGAACTTGTGGCTGGTCCTCGTTACTATATATTCTATTTATCTGGCTCGGCACTCAGCGAGCGGATCTTGGGATGGGCCAAGTTGTGTTTGGAAACAATGAGGGATCAATTTGGGGCTGGAAGTTTGCCAGGAATTCCTTCTGCCTCATTTTACCTTAAACAAATAGATTTTCTTACACCACAGAAATGCTAGAATATGGTGCGGCGTTTCAGACTGTGTGCATCTAATTTCTGTTCTGCGATGTTTCTAACCCATGCAGCATGGCAGGGGTGGCTTTTTGCCAAGGCAGGCAGCCTACCTTGCGTTTAAATCAGGTGCCAAGATTCAGACTGCCAATTTAACCCACAACCCTCCAACCCGCTGCCCTCGCAACTCCTCCTCCAGGGTGTTCCAGGCATGAAAAGAGCTTTTCTTTATGTGAAAATCCTGATGCACCCAATTCAAATATAGCACTGGTCAGCCACACGGCACAGGTCAGATACACGGGTCAGCCACACGACTCGGGTTAGCCACATGGCACGGGTCAGATACACGGTCGGCCACATGGTTCGCGTCAGCTACATGGCACAGGTCAGATACACGGGTCAGCCACACGGCACGGGTCAGCTACACGACACTGGTCAGATACACGGCTCGGGTCAGCCACACGACACTGGTCAGATACACGGCTCGGGTCAGATACACGGCACAGGTCAGCTACACGGCACAGGTCAGAAAAATGGCACAGGTCAGATACACGGGTCAGCCACACAGCTCGGGTGAGCCACATGGCACGGGTCAGATATACGGGTCAGCCACACGGCACGGGTCAGCTACATGGCACTGGTCAGATACATGGTTCGGGTCAGCCACACGGCTTGGATCAGCCACACGGCTCGGGTCAGATACACTGCACAGGTCAGCTACACGGCACAGGTCAGAAAAATGGCACAGGTCAGATACACGGGTCAGCCACACAGCTCGGGTGAGCCACATGGCACGGATCAGATACACGGGTCAGCCACACGGCACGGGTCAGCTACACGGCACTGGGCAGATACACGGCACAGGTCAGATACACGGGTCAGTCACACGGCTCGGGTCAGCCACACGGCTCGGGTCAGCTACACGGCACGGGTCAGATACACGGCACGGGTCAACTACATGGGTCAGGTACATGGCACGGGTCAGCTACACGGCAGGTTTTGTCAGAAACTTTGCCAACCACTTGTTGCCGAAGTATGATGGAAAATAGTTTCTTACTTTACCAACAGTAAAGTGCAGAATACACAGACTGAGTTTTCCATTCACATTGCCAATAACTCACTCGGGAGTGTGAACTTTGACAGGGTCCTGGATTGAACTACATCTTTATAACAGCGAACACTGGTTATGAGAGTTTCGGGTAATTTGTGAGCACGATAATTAGAAACCCAGATCACAATGTGACTTCGGAAACTCTTTTGGTGAAGTAATGACTGGACACTTCAATGATGATGCAGCTAGCCATGACTTCAACATTTGTCACTCGTGTTTCAGCACTTCTCTGACGCAGTGTCATTACCTTCTGTTAAACTGTGTCTGTCACTCAGCCAAAGCTGTGTGGCTTGAAACGTGACCCCAAACTATCTGCTCCTCCTCGCCAGGCCAAAATGCCAGCAGCATAAACGGGGCCCAGCACCAATTATCCTCCGAGAAAGCTGAGCTTCTCCCAGCTCTGGCATACTCCCTCTGACTCAACAACTTGAGTCAACAAGAACCAACCATAGCCACAAAATGGGATCTTCTAGCCACTGAAATTCCACTCTACCTCGTCGCAGAAATTCATCACCACAAAATGAGAAGCAATATCCAGATCAGAAATAGATTAACTCTTTGTGATTCAGTCAAGCGGTATATTTTGCATTATTGATAGTACTTTATTCCAGATTTATTGAATTAGCTGAATTTAAATTCCCCAGCTGACATTCAATTAGGTCATGGCTGATGTATATCTCAATTCCATTTACCTTTCTTTGTTCCATATCCTGCGATACCCTGACCTAAAAAAAATCTATTGTTCTATGTGTTGAAGATTTCAATTGGCCCAGCATCCAAGCTTTTTGAGGGATGAGTTCCAGATTTCCACAACTCTTTATCTGAAAAAGTTCTTCCTGATTTTATTCCTTTACCCCTAAATGGCCTAACTCTAATTTTAAGATGATGTCCTCTTATTCTGCGTTCCCCGAACAGAGGAAATAGTTTCTCTGCATCTGCAATATTAAATCCCCTCATTGTTTTAAATACCTTGATTAGATCATTCCTCAACCTGTCCTCCATAACTTTTAACCCTGTAACCCATAACATAGGAATCCATTAAACTACTTAGTGAGGGAAAAATTATTGTAAATTACATTGAAATGCATAGAAATTGCAACATAGAAACAGATCATTAAGCCAAACAAGCCTTTGTCGGTGTTTACCCACCGTGTTCTCATCTTTCATCCCCTTTTCTATCCACTGAGCCAATCTAACTTTGGAATATTGTCGCAAGTTTCAACTTCGGAAAAGTTTTATAACGGGCTCTCAGATTGGTGACCCGTTATGCGCCCCGCTCGTTTTTCTTTTTCGTAGAAGTCAATGGAAAGGAGGAATCGGGCGTAGTTTGTAACGGTTGGCTGATCCAATATCTTCCATTTTACATCCCTGCTGAAGTTTACATCCCTGTCAAAATTTAAAATTCTACCCAGAAGTTTCTACCTCAACTGCTAACCCTGGTAGTGAATTCCGTAGCCTAACCACTCCCTCTGTTCCAAGTCTCATACACTTCATTTTATATTTATGGTCTTTTGTTCTAAATCTCTCAACTACTGGAAACCGTCTGCTTCTATCGAACCTGTCCCAACCTTTCATAATTTAAAACATTTCCATTATATCACTCCCAAATCTGCGAAGTCCCAATGAAAAAGCCCCAATTTTCAAGTCTGTCTTCGTATTAGTATTCCTCATGCCCACATCGTGGGCTGCCCCGACCTGTGTGAGAACATCACTGCAGGTCGGGGCTATAAATAGAGCTGGAGCGCCAGGCCCTGGAACATTGTGGCGGAGGTGTGGCGAATGAGGATACCGGGTCCAGAAGAGCCGAGGGCCCAGGGGCAGCACGGGCCAGCCCACACTGCGATATGTGTGCGCACTAGGTCCGTGCAGCAGAGCAGGTCTCCAGTTGTCCTGGTTAATCCTTGCCACTGGATAAAGGCCTAGCTCTGTCAAGCCCGTGTGGTGGCTGGTGTGCAAAGAATCCACGCACAGGCATCTTCCACCCCCTCAGTTGGAGTTCAGGACTGGAACATCGGGTCCTTCATTGAAACATCTGTGAACTCTCATGGAAGCAAGTCATCTTCGTTCGAGGGACCGCCTATGATGATGATGATATTTTGCATGAATATTTATACAGGATTGGGAACCTCACATATCCCTATAAATAGTCATGGGGTTAGGCGACACAGTGGGCTGGATTTTCTCTATGTTGCCGCCTCTGTTTTTGCCTTGGAGGGGCGGTAATGGCGGCGGGGATGGTTTCCGGACAGGCGGCCAGCTCCCAGCGCCCCGCCGGGAAATTATTTGCCGGTTTTGCGGGGGCGCAGAGCAGCACTGCGCAGGAGTGTTGTGCCGGTGTGCAACACCACCGGTTTCGACTGCGTGGTGAAATTTGTTGTGCGCTGACCCTATAGCGCATCGTAGTGGGACCGCTTGGAATAGGCGGTCAGAGCTGTCCCAGCGACGGTGAATGAGGTAAGTTTGATTGTTTTGTTCAGTTTTATTTTTGCGATGTAGCTTATTGTGGGGTGTTTAAGGTATTGGGAATGTTTGTTGTGTTTTTAGTGCAATTTTTTTTTTCTCCACAGAAGCCTCTCTTCGGGCAATCTGAGGCCGGGTCTTCAGCAACGGATTTTCAGTTGCTCAGCTGGCCTAGTGACTCCAAGAGAGGTGTGTAATATGTCTCTTCATGCTCCGCCTCACACTCAGGGCGCAGCTGATGAATTTTACTGACTGAGACGCAATCTGTTCTGGGCACAAACTTTACCGCCCCGCCGCCATTACCGCCCCAAAATGACCAGGACCGAAAATCAAGCCCAGTAAGTTGTGAGGAGTTTGTGCTAAATCTGTGCAGGCTCCTTGTGCTGTTTCTGGCTCTTTTATAGACTCAGTGCTCCTGTCATTAGGCTGGCACATCTTCAGCGCGTGTGTGTGTGTGATGCTATTACAGCAGCACTCGAGCAGACTGTGCCCCATGGGATTGGCAGTATATTAGGCTCCGACATGCTGTATTGACTCACTTGTAGACTTGTGGCACAGTATGTACGGGTCACATTAGTCCTTTTGTACACCACATGTGGTGTGCTGCCGCTTTGTTGTAGACGTTTGATGTATTGTGTTGGTGTTCTTCTCAGAGGTGCGGTTTGACAATGGTATTCCAGTATATGGAACAGGATCAAGCACTCTTGCCTTAGGATAAGATTAGAGCAGGGCCAAAATGGAGGGCTGCAGTAACAAGAATAAAAGGTCGCGGTTTTAAAGGCTTGAAACTAACAGAGGAGCTGGAAATGAGACAAGATTGTTCCCAAGCTACAAGAGGAAGAAAAAACAAAGGGAGGGGAACACCCCATGAGGGCAAATAACGCACCCAACAAATCTGCTCCCTTGCCGTGGGGACATCCTGTTGAAGTGAAGGGCCTACATTTCTGCCGACACCACCTGGGTGATAACTAGTGGAATGGATCACCTACCCTTTATAGAATCAAAGACAATTATGACACAGAAGGAGGCCATTCAATCCATCATCTCTGTGCTAGTTGAAAAAGAGTTACCCAGCCTAATCCATCCTTCCAGCACTAGGTGCGTAGCCCTGTAGGTTACGGCTCTTTAAGTACACATCAAAGTACCTTTTAAATGTGATGAGGGTTTCTGTTGTGTACCTGTAAAGCATGCACTCCCATGTTCCATCACCGGGGAGCTCATCCCCTGAAGTCCGAAGGGATCCCAGCAACCCTTGGGAGCACTGTATGTAAGCCGGCCTCTAAGGCCTGTTCCTCACTCTGGAGTGTCTCATTAAAGACTGAGGTCAATGTTACTTTAACTTCTCGTGTGCAGCCTCATCTGCGTTAGGAACACAATAACTGGTGACGAGAATACGAATCCAACGCAAAGATGCAGCAAACTGTGGGCATCTTGGAGAAGTTCTCGGAGGATGTGGACTGAGAAGCCTATGTCGAACGGCTAGATCAGTACTTTGTAGCCAACGAGCTGGACGGTGAAGGAAGCGCTACAAAAAGGAGAGCGGTCATTCCCACAGTCTGCGGGCCACCGACCTACAGCCTCATGAAGAATCTTCTGGCTCCGATGTAACCCACAGATAAGTCGTATGAGGAGCTGTGTACACTGGTTCGGGAGCATCTTAACCCGAGAGAGAGTGTGCTATGGCAAGGTATCGGTTCTACATGTGCCAGCGATCTGAAGGTCAGGCGACTTGCAGGACAATGTGAGTTTGATGGCTACCTGGAGAAAATGCTCAGAGACATTTTTGTACTGCGCATTGGCCACGAGACCATCCAATGAAAACTTTTGACTGCAGAGATACCAACTCTCAGTAAGGCCATTGCGATAGCACAGGCGTTTATGTCCACCAGTGAAAACAACAAACAAATCTCTCAGCACACAAGTGCTAGTAATGTTTATAAATTAACTGGAACTGTGTTTGCGAGCAGGAATGTACAGGGCAGAACCCACGAGTCTGCAACTGCCAGCAGGCTTCAGGTGACCCAGATGATTCAGAGTCCCCAACAAAGGATGAATGCAAAGCAATTCACACCTTGTTGGCATTGTAGAGGCTTCCATTCAGCCTATTCATGCCGCTTCAAAGAGTATGTTTGCAAGAGCTGTGGAACAATGGGGCACCTCCAACGAACTTGCAAATGAGCTTCTAGCTCTGCAAAACCTGCTAACCACCACATGGCAGAGGAAGATTGGTCCAAGGTGGATCAAAGCAATTTAGAGCCTCAGAGAGGAGGCAGATGCTGAAGTACATGGGGTGCACACATTTTCGACGAAATGTCCACCTATAATGCTAAACGTAAAATTGAATGGCTTATCCGTAGCTATGGAACTGGACACTGGCGCTAGCCAATCCATCAAGAGTAAAAAGATGTTTGAGAGACTGTGGTGCAACAAGGCACTCAGACCAGCCCTGAGCCCCATCCACACAAAACTGAGAACGTACACCAAAGAGCTTATCACTGTCCTGGGCAGTGCCATGGTCAAGGTCACCTACGAGGGCACAGTGCACGAACTGTCACTTTGGATTGTTCCGGATGATGGCCCCACACTGCTTGGAAGGAGCTGGCTGGGCAAAATCCGCTGGAATTGGGATGACGTCCGAGCGCTATCACATGTCGATGAGGCCTCATGTACCCAGGTTCTTAACAAATTTCCTTCCCTTTTTGAGCCAGGCATTGGAAACTTTTCCGGGGCGAAGATGCGGATCCACTTGGTCCCAGAGGCACGACCCATTCACCACAAGGCGCGAGCGGTACCTCACATGATGAGGGAGAGAGTGGAAATCAAGCTGGACAGGCTGCAATGCGAGGGCATCATCTCCCCAGTGGAATTCAGCGAGTGGGCCAGCCCGATTGTTCCAGTACTCAAAAGTGATGGCACGGTTAGGATTATAATGTAACTATTAATTGTTTCTCGCTACAGGACCAATACCCGCTACCTAAGGCAGACGACCTATTTGCGACGCTGGCGGGAGGCAAGACGTTCACCAAGCTCGATCTGACTTCGGCCTACATGATGCAGGAGCTGGAGGAGTCTTCGAAGGGCCTCACCTGCATCAACACGCACAAGGGACTGTTCATCTACAACAGATGCCCGTTTGGAATTCGGTCGGCTGCAGCAATCTTCCAGAGAAACATGGAGAGCCTACTCAAGTTGGTACCACACACGGTGGTCTTTCAGGACGACATATTGGTCACGGGTCGGGACACTGCCTGGAGGAGGTCCTCCAGCGACTGGATCGCACAGGGCTGCGGCTGAAGAGGTCGAAATGCGTCTTCGTGGCAACAGAAATGGAGTTTTTGGGGAGAAAGATCGCGGTGGACGGCATTCAGCCCACACGCCAAGACAGAGGCTGTCAGGAACACGCCCAGGCCACAGAACGTCACGGAGCTGCGGTCGTTCCTGGGACTCCTCAACTATTTTGGTAACTTCCTACCGGGGTTATGCATCCTTTTAGAGCCCCTACATGTGTTATTGCGCAAAGGTGAGAACTATGTACGGGGAAAAACCAAGTAATTGGTTTTGAGAAAGCCAGAAACATTTTATGCTCCAACAAGCTGCTTGTATTGTATAACCCATGTAAAAGACTTGAGCTCGCATGTGACGCGTCGTCGTACAGAGTCGGGTGTGTATTACAACAAGCTAACGTTGCGGGGAAGTTGCAACCTGTCGCCTATGCTTCCAGGAACTTGTCTAAGGCCGAGAGGACCAACAGCATGATTGAGAAAGAGGCATTAGCGTGTGTGTTCGGGGTAAAGAAAATACATCAGTACCTGTTCGGGCCTCAAATTTGAGCTGGAAACCGATCACAAGCCCCTCACATCCCTGTTGGCTGAAAACAAGGGGATAAATACTAATGCCTCAGCCCGCATACAAAGGTGGGCACTCGCGCTATCAGCGTATAACTATACCATCCGCCACAGGCCAGGCACCGTGAACTATGCGGATGCTCTCAGTCGGCTATCATTGCCCACCACGGGGGTGGAAATGGCGCAGCCTGCAAACGTGTTGATGGTGGTGCAGCCCGCAGCCTTGTTGATGGTCATGGAAGCGTTTGAAAATTATAACTCACCTGCCACGGCCCGCCAGGTTAGGACTTGGCCCAGCCAAGATCCTCTGCTGTCCCTCGTAAAAAACTGTGTACTGCATGGGAGCTGGGCCAGCATCCCCGTTGAAATGCAAGAGCCAATCAAGCCATTCCAGTGGCGAAAGGACGAGCTGTCCATTCAAGCAGACTCCCTGTTGTGGGGTAACCGCGTAGTGCTACCCAAAAAGGGCATGGAGACGTTCATCTCGGATCTCCACAGCACACACCCGGGTATAGTAATGATGAAAGCGATAGCCAGATCCCACGTGTGGTGTCCCGGTATCGACTCTGACTTAGAGTCCTGTGTACGGCAATGCAGTGTGTGCTCAGTTGAGCAACGTGCCCAGCGAGGCCCTCCAGACCATGGGCGAGGATCCATGTCGACTATGCAGACCCGTTTCTCGGTAAAATGTTCCTGGTCGTGGTGGATGCTTTTTCAAAATGGATTGAATGTGAAATAATGTCGGGAAGCACCGCCACCGCCACCATTGAAAGCCTGAGGGCCATGTTTGCCACCCACAGCCTGCCTGACATACTGGTCAGTGACAACGGGCCATGGTTCACCAGTGCCGAATTTAAAGAATTCATGACCCGCAATGGGATCAAACATGTCACCTTGGCCCCGTTTAAACCAGCCTCCAATGGGCAGGCAGAGAGGGCAGTACAAACCATCAAACAGAGTCTTAAATGAGTCACAGAAGGCTCATTCCAAACCCGCCTGTCCCGAGTGCTGCCCTGCTACCGCACGAGTTCCCATTCGCTCATAGGGGTGCCTCCGGCTGAGCTACTCATGAAAAGAACACTTAAAACCAGACTGTCGCTGGTTCATCCCAACCTGCATGATCAGGTAGAGAGCAGCCGGCAGCAACAAAATATAAATGATGGTCGCGCCACTGTATCACGGGAATTGATCTGAATGAACCCGTGTATGTGCTAAACTATGGACATGGTCCCAAGTGGATCGCGGACACGGTGATAGCTAAAGAAGGGAATAGGGTGTTTGTAGTCAAACTAGACAATGGGCAAATTTGCAGAAAGCACCTGGACCAAACAAAGCTGCGGTTCACAGACTGCCCTGAACAACCCACAGCAGACACCACCTTTTTCGAGTCCACAACACACACCCAAAGGATCAGCGACACCACGCTGGACCAGGAAATCGAACCCATCACGCCCAACAGCCCAGCAAGGCCAGGCTCACCTAGCAGCCCTGCAGGGCCAACAACATGCCAGCCCAGCAAGGGCATAGCCAACACACCAGAACAGACATTTGTACCAAGGTGGTCCACCAGGGAAAGAAAGGCTCCCGACCGCCTCCCCTGTAAATAGTTTTCACTTTGACTTTGTGATGTCTATCTTTAAAGCAAGCACTCCCATGTTCTGCCACCAGGGAGCTCATTCCCTGAAGTCCGAAGGGATCCCAGCATCCCTTGGGAGCAGTGTATATAAGCTGGCCCCTAAGGCCTGTTCCTTACTCTGGAGTGTCTCATTAAAGACTGAGGTCACTGTTACTTTAACCTCCCTGTGTGCAGCCTCATCTGTGTTAGGAACACAATAGTTTCTGCCTCTACAACCCTTTCAAGCAGTGAGTTCCAGACTCCCAGCACCCTCTGAGTGAAGAAATATTTCCTCATCTTCCCTCTAATGCTTCTACTTTAAATCTAAGCCCCCTGGTTATTGATCCCTCTGCTAAGGGAAGTAGGTCCTTCCTTTCCACTCTATCTAGGCCCCTCATAATTTTATACACCTCAATGTAATCTCCCCTCGGCCTCCTCTGTTGCAAGGAAAACAACCCAAAGATGTTTTATAAACAGATTAAGAGCAAGAGGATAACTAGAGAAAGAGTGGGGCCTATTAGAGACCATAAAAGAAATCTGTGTGGGGAGGCAGATGTGGGTATGATTCTTAAAGAATACTTTGCATCTGTTTTCACAAAAGAGAAGGGCGATGCAGACTTTGCAATGAAGGAGGAGAAGTGTGAAATATTAGACGCGATAAATATAGTGAGAGAGGAAGTATTAAGGGGCTTAGCAGCTTTGAAAGTGGATAAATCCGCAGGCCTGGATGAAATGTATCCCAGGATGTTAGAAGAAGCAAAAGATGAAATAGCAGAGGCTCTGACCATCATTTTCCAGTCCTCTCTGGCTACAGGTGTGGTGACAGAGGACTGGAAGATTGCTAATGTTGTACCTTTGTTTCAAAAGGGAGAAAGGGATAAACCGAATAATTACAGGCCAGTCAGCCTAACCTCAGTCGTGGGAAAATTATTGGAAAAAGTGTTGAGGAAAAGGATAAATCTTCATTTGGAAAGATATGGATTAATCAAGGAGAGTCAGCATGGATTTGTTAAGGGAAGGTCGTGTCTGACTAACTTGATTGAAGATAATCAGGGGGGTCGATGAGGGTGGTGCGTATGATGTAGTGTATATGGATTGTGACAAAGCTTTTGATAAGGTCCCACATGGCAGACTGGTCATGAAAGTAAAAGTCCATGGGATTCAGGGCAAAGTGGCAAGTTGGATCCAAAATTGGCTCAGAGGCAGGAAGCAAAGGGTAATGGTTGATGGGTGTTTTTGTGACTGGAAGGCTCAATGCTGGGTCCCTTGCTTTTTGTAGTATATATCAATGACTTGGACTTGAATGTTGGGAGTATGATTAAGAAGTTTGCAGATGACACCGAAGTAGGCTGTATGGTTGATAATAAAGAAGAAAGCTGTGGATTGCAGGAAGATATCAATGCACTGATCAGGTGGGCAGAACAGTGGCAAATGGAATTCAAACTGGATAAGTGGAGGTAATGCATTTGGGGAGGTTTAACAAAGCAAGGGAATACACATTAAATTGTACGACACTGAAAAGTGTAGAGGAACAAAGGGACCTTGGGGTGCAGGTCCACAGATCCCCAAAGATAGCAGGCCAGGGAGATAGGGTGGATAAGAAGGCATATGGAATACTTGCCTTTATTAGTCGAGGCATGGAATACAAGAGCAAGGAGGTTATGCTTGAACTGGTTCGGCCGCAGCTGGAGTACTGCGTGCAGTTCTGGTCACCACATTACAGGAAAGATGTGATTGCACTGGAAAGGGTGCAGAGGAGATATATAAGAATGTTGCCTGGACTGGAGAATTTTGGCTATGAAGAAAGATTGAAGATGCTGGGTCTGTTTTCTTTGGAACAGAGGAGGCTGAGGAGAGACCTGATTGAGGTGTATAAAATTAGGAAGCGCCTGGATAGAATGGATAGGAAGGATCTGTTTCCCTTGGCAGAGGGGTCAACAAACAGGGGGCATAGATTTAAAGTAATTGCGGAGTTTTAGAGGAGATATGAAGGGAAATCTCTTCACCCAGAGGGTAGTGGGTATCTGCAACTCACTGCCTGAAAGGGTGGTAGAGGCAGAAACCCTCACCACATTTAAAAAATACTTGGATGTGCACTTGAAGTGCCGTAACCGACAGGGCTACGGACCAAGAGCATGATTAGGCTGGATAGGTCTTGGTTGGCTGGTATGGACACAATGGGCCAAAATAGCCTCCTTCCGTGCCGTAAATTTTTCATTAACCCCAGGCTATACAATCTTCCCTCATAGGTAAAGTTTTCCAGTTCTGGCAACATCCTCGTAAATCTCCTCTGCACCCTTTCTAGTGCAATCACATCCTTCCTGTAATGTGTTTACCAGAACTGCACGCAGAACAACTCTGATTTTTATTCCATTTGTTTCTATAACGGGTATCCGATCCACAACGACTGTTTTACGTCCGGGAGACATGTTAAAAATCTACCCAAACTCCACACCATGATCAGCGGTTTTCAGGCCCATTCAGTGGGGAATAATGTAAAAAAAGAAGCTGAAATCTTCTTGAGAAAGCCACAGCCATCACATCAGCTTCTGTTAGTGGCTCCTTCTGCAGTTTGCTGACCTGAACAGGTTCTGAAAGCCTCAGGTACAAAGTGGAACTGCAGATAGGAAGAGGTCAATCAGATGGCCAATACAGGAATCTAACGCAATCCTCACAATAAACTCAGTGGTCCCCCCTCTTCTTCTGAAGGCATTGATTCTTGCTGGGGTTCATTTTCATGTGTCAGCCATGGCTCAGTGGGTAGCAGACTCACATCTACGTCGGTAGGTTGTGGGTTCAACCAGGAATTTGAACACAAAAATCGAGGCTAACAATCCAGTGCAGTGCTGAGGGAGCCCTGCACTGCTGGAGGTGCCATCTTTCAGATGAGACGTTAAACCGAGGTCCCATCTGCTCTCTCAAGTGGATGTAAAAGATCCCATGGCACTATTTCAAAGAAGAGCAGGGGAGTTATCCCTGGTGCCCTGGCCATTATTTATCCCTCAATCAACATAACAAAAACACGGATTATCTGGTCATTAGTGGGATCTTGCTGTGCACAAATTGGCTGCCGCATGCCCAAATAGTTTGTTTGTCCTTCCTTCCTTCCTTCTTTCCTTCCTTGCTTCCTTTTATCCATCCACCCATCCCTCCATCGCTCCGTCCGTCCGCCCGCCCGCCCATCCATCCCTCCATCCAGTCCTTTTATGGTTGCTTTCCCAAGAAACTTTCACTAGACACGGCATGTTACACAAACTTGCTGTACAAGGAGGAGCAGGCATGCGACAGTGTGCAGAGGAGGCCCAGGAAAACCTGCTTTAAAGTATTTGCTTCATGAGTTCTTTGCTTAAGAATTCAAAGCAACACATTGCTCTTAGGAACTAGTTGGTTATTATCAAAGGTTTAACAATCACACTGTACATTACCAGTTCATCCACCAGGCTCACTACCACCTGCCTCATCGTGGATCCCCCGAACAAACATAAGAACATAACAACATAAGAATTAGGAACAGGAGTAGGCCATCTAGCCCCTCGAGCCTGTTCCGCCATTCAACAAGATCATGGCTGATCTGGCCGTGGATTCAGCTTCACTTACCCGCCCGCTCCCCGTAACTCTTAATTCCCTTATTGGTTAAAAATCTATTTATCTGTGACTTGAATACATTCAATGAGCTAGCCTCAACTGCTTCCTTGGGCAGAGAATTCCACAGATTCACAACCCTCTGGGAGAAGAAATTCCTTCTCAACTCGGTTTTAAATTGGCTCCCCCGTATTTTGAGGCTGTGCCCCCTAGTTCTAGTCTCCCCGACCAGTGGAAACAACCTCTCTGCCTCTATCTTGTCTATCCCTTTCATTATTCTATAAGATCACCCCTCATCCTTCTGAACTCCAACCCCTCCAAAGCTAGTATATGCTTCCTTCAGTAAGGTGACCAAAACTGCACGCAGTACTCCAGGTGCGGCCTCACCAATACCCTATACAGTTGCAGCAGGACCTCCCTGCTTTTGTACTCCATCCCTCTCGCAATGAAGGCCAACATTCCATTTGCCTTCCTGATTACCTGCTGCACCTGCAAACTAACTTTTTGGGATTCATACACAAGGACCCCCAGGTCCCTCTGCACCGCAGCATATTGTAATTTCTTCCCATTCAAATAATATTCCCTTTTACTGTTTTTTTTCCCAAGGTGGATGACCTCACACTTTCCGACATTGTATTCCATCTGCCAAACCTTAGCCCATTCACTTAACCTATCTAAATCTCTTTGCAGCTTCTCTGTGTCCTCTACACAACCCGCTTTTCCACTAATCTTTGTGTCATCTGCAAATTTTGTTACACTACACTCTGTCCTCTCTTCCAGGTCATCTATGAATATTGTAAACAGTTGTGGAAAAGAACCCAATTGGCTGGGGTTTTATTGAGTCTTGAGAACATCACGTGACTGGCTAAGCCACTCCCAACTCAACAGCTCTACAACTATTTGAATGTAAACTTTAAATCAATGGCCCCCTCCTTATTAAAGGGACACGCCAAGTACTATTTCTCAGGCAAGAGCAAGAATAGTGCTAGCACAGTGGGGGCTTCATAGGATGGAGATAGTTGCATAATTCTTAGTGCATGATTATGAGCTGGCTCTGCAAAATCATGTGCCACATCTGTGTTGCAGTAGCTGCCTGCACAGGACAGTTACTTGGCATTTCCTCAGTCCTTTGAGGAGGTGCGTTGGGCTGGATGGATGCATCTTCACCCCAAGAGGAAGTTGGCTCATCTATTCCTCCTCCTGCTATACCGCAGGTGCTGGGCATTGCTGCAGGATGACTAGGGATTTGTGTGCAAGTACACTGTAAGACACCACGAAGAAGCCTGCTGTTAAGGTTCTCTCAAGCCAATCCCATAGCATACACCATCCAGCACTGAGACACTACTGTAAATTGGTGACCAAGGTCTCAATAGTCATGGAGTCCCAACGTGTTTCAAACTGTCAATCTGTCATGCATTGCTGCAGAGCTGTTGAAGCTGCACAGCTACATGCTCGCTGTGGTTCAGTGGGTAGCACACTCAGCTCTTCGTCAGAAGGTTGTGGGTTCAAGTCCCACTCCAGAGACTTGAGCACAAGCAACCTGGGCTGACATTGTAGGAGGTGCCGTCTTACAGATGAGACGATTAACCGAGGCCCCATCTGCTCTATCAGGTGAACATTAAAAAGTCCCATGGCACTATTTCAAAGAAGAACAGGAGAGTTATCCCTGGCCAATATTTATCCCTCAATCAACATCACTAAAAACAGATTATCTGGTCAATATCACATTGCTGTTTGTGGGAGCTTGCTGTGTGTAAATTAGCTGCTGCGTTTCCCATATTACAACAGTGACTACACTTCAAAATTACTTAACTGGCTGAAAAGTGCTTTGGGATATCGTGATTGTGAAAGGTGCAATATTAATACAAGTCTTTCTTTTGTTTGTCTGATAATCATTGCAGGGTGTTCAATATCGTCTCAAGAGATATCATGAGGGCTTTTTGCTTATCCCATAACTTTGTTCTGAAGGCAAGGACAGTGTGATACCGATCCTTATTGCAAAAATCAGTAAGTAATTAAATATATACATTCAGATTATGGATGTTAGGGCAATGGTTTGCAACTTCTCAAATGATACGAAAATGTCTGCAACAGTTAGAGGACTGTGGAGGAGAATAAATTTCTACAAGCAGGTTTAGATGTGCCCCTCATTTTCATCTGTTCGTATTGTACTGACATAGTTGGGTTAACCAATCAAACATCTATGGGCAGGACTTTCTTGCGTATCTGCTCTGCTGTACTGGCCAGGCTAGGCAGGGATATAAATTTGTGTTAACCCAAGTAGGGCAATGCAATGAAAGGTAGCCCTGTGCCCTGTGTGGTCTGCTGTACCCGGGCTGTTTGCCAGCGCATTTCAATTATTTAGGATCGAATTCAGAAACAAAATATTAATTTTGGGATTGGTGTTGAGACAAGAGCACTAAAACAGCACAGCAAAAGATATATTCTTACAACACTCACGGCATTCTTCTCTCCCATCCCAGGACCTTCTCCGAAAAGCTCAAGAGCTAGATTTTCGGCTTTGCTCTTTTCAGAGAGGTAATGGCAGCGGGGCGGTAAAGTTTGCGCTCGGGAACAGTTTGCGCCTCAGCCAGCAAAATTGGGCAGCTTGACTGAGTGTGGGGCGGAGCGCTAAGGGAGGCATTGTTCACTTCTATTAGGGCGCTTGGCCTGGTGAGCAAGTGCAAATACTGAGCTAAACAGCCGGCCTGGGAGCACTCTTAAGAGAGGCCTGGGGAGAAAGAAAAACCATCAAAAACATTCCCAATACATACCACGACATAAATCGGAAAAAAAATTGAAGAAAATACAATCTCACTTACCTGAGGTGGACATTACTTACCTCAGTTTTCACAGGCGGTCACAACAGGGCGCGCTGTAGGGTGTATGGGAGTCAAAAAGCAAGCCTGCGTCACAACCAGGGACATTGCTCGATCTTCCAGCTGGTAATGCTCCGTCCCCTGCCGAAACCGGCCCCGAAAACCCTAGGGGGGCGCTGGAAGCTGGCCGCCCGCCCAGAGGAGCTCACCGCCGCCACCCCAGGGCGAAAACAGAGGCGGACAGCACTGGAAAATCCAGCCCAAATAGTTAGAATGGCAGAAGGAATGTGATGGAGAGGCTACAATTCTGCATTTCATTCATGTCTAGGAAAAACGTGAATCCCCAGCAATAACCAAGCTCTCTGCTGATGTGGACTTAGTGCACTGCTTCTTTCATGGGTCTCTCAAGGAGATCCCCAGTACCTATGGATGGATTTTGAGCTCTCTCCTGTGTGCAGCCTAATGCTGCATTGCACTAAAGTGGGAATAAACAGCTTTCACCCCACCCTCCATCGCCACCACCACTACCACCCCACTAATGTGTTTGAGAAACAATGGAAGATAGCTAAGACTAATAGGATCGGTTAATCCTTGGCACAGAAGCAGAGTAACAGGTCAGATCTGGTGCCCATTCATTGATAGCTGGCAGCGACATATTGTGGCAGTAAAATTCTGCAGCGTATAAAACAAACACCCCATCCAATCCTGTCCGTTTCCTAGTGAGTGAGTTAGAATTTAAGTTTACTTACAGAATTTGCCCATTCTCGCTGATGTGCACACCTCAGGACAACCCAGGGTATCCAATGTGCCAGTCTCAGGTAAGTGGTTGACAGGGGGTTCAATAGAGCCTCGTAGTCTGGATAAGGGTGTGGGATGCGGGGAGGAAAGTGGGGCAGGAAAAGGCCTAATCATTCTCTGTGGGGGCCTGAAAGAGACCTCACGCTCCTGCTGGCTCTACAGGGAAAGTTAATGAAAGAAAATCCACTCATTTTGGACCTCTTCTGGCACCACACCTCTTCCTGTGAGTTGGCCTGTCGGGGAGGCCTGTCTTCCCAGCGTAGGCCCACGGTTAAAATTGCAGTCAGGCCTGATGACATATGCATATTTACAGAAGGAGCCTGATGGTTTCTGGTGGGTGTCCCTGTGGCCTGCTTAGAAGAGCCGATTGAGATCTAAACCAGTGGGAAGACAGGGAAGTCCCACGGGCGATTTTAACTGCCATGGGCAGGGTTAAAACTGATCCTAAAGTGTTTGGAGCAGATCAATGTGTTTCCCAGGAATTAGTCAAGTGAATGCACTTAACTCCAAGCGTCCTGGGTGGCTTCTTACCATACATGTTAGTTTGCTAGCTCTGTTTGTGTGGGCAAAAAACATTTTCAATCCGGTGAATGTCTGACCAATTACATGTCATTATGAGAACTACAGTTCTAATATCCTTAGTACCGGCCTATTCTCAATGGACTATGAAGCTACATCCTGCCATATTACAGCAAGGGATCGATCAGTGTGAAGGCAGCAACAGTAAGGTTGGCTAGCAAACTCCACAGTGAGTAGCCACATAAGTCTCAAGCTTGAATTTTATGTTCAGGGTCAGCACAGAGAGAGAGTTCCCTTCTTGTTTTTGAGATTTCGAGGTGATTAGTAAAGGTTGTAATTACTGTAAATAAACCATTTGTACTGAGCGCTGCTCAGAAAGCTGCTGATGTTCAATATATTTGTCTGTTGTTCTCGAGCCCGAGCCATGGTCCAATAGAGTGTCCTATTTTTATTTGTTGTTGGGATTTGGGCATCGCTGGCAAGGCTCCATTTATCTACCATCACCAATTGCCCTGAGAAAGTGGTGGGCGTTCTTGAACTGCTGCAGCCCTGTGTGTATTCAACCATCTTCTGAAATCAAGGAGATCCCGTTGTGACACACGATATATTCCAGGAAACTGGGACAAAGTTTCCCTAAGTCTTGGTGCTTTTATTTAGTTATTACTTAGACTTGCATCGAATTTTCAGCCCAGAACAGGTCAATAAATATATCTGGTCTGTACTGGTGTTTATGCTCCACACGAGCCTCCTCCCACCCATCTTCATCTAACCCTTGAAAGGGTGCAAAATTCACAAGAACCCCCTCTGTGTTTGGGCTCATTCGAAAGGAAATCTAATTTGGGACTATCTACCGAGAAGTTTGGAACCCAAAAGTGCTTATGGAAGAAACTACCGACTTTGGACTTTTACAAGACAAATTCAAGTCTGTGGGTGGGCCTAAAGGGACTAACCAGAGACAACCTGATTAGTTTGACTACCTGGGTGTGAGGACTAAAGTAACCTGTCTGGAGAAATGGGTATTCGAGAATCCTTCTCCACAAGAGACATTAACATTACAACAAATAGCCCAGAGATAGCTAACCATCAACATAAATCTGGAAAACCATTTCAGCATATACATCACAAAGAGGCCAAAGCCAGCTTGTATGCGAAAAACGAAGCACAAAAGGACATTGCAATTACCAAGCTAATATTTCCATCAGGAAACAGTTGACGAACATCAACCCACCCAAAACATATCCACTTTTAACGAGCCCGCCAAAATATTACAAAGAAGAGTCAAGCCCGCCAAATTTAAACAAAGGATTCCGAACTGATTTGGCGCCAAGATTAGAACCACTCAAACCTTATAACTGGCCCCTTGTTTTCAACAGAAGGTATGACACACTTGGCCATACAACTGAGACCACGCTTGTATCATCAGGAAGGAAGAGAAACCAACGCGACAGTTGTAAACTAACTTCTCCAGCCTCGAAGTCCTGAAGTCCTGAAGGAAGGAAGAACATCAACATCGGCAGCAATTAACCACAACCAACATGGTATCAAAAGAAAACCACTGCGATCGACCAAACTCGAAACAAAACTCCAATGAGAAAAAACAGAAGAATTGAAGTTTCCACTCTACAATCTAATCCTGACCTACCAACTGGTAAAACATTACCTAAGAGACTGTAGAAACCTATTTCTAACCAAAGAAAACGGGTACTTACCCCACAGATCCAAAACGCACCATACTGCATCAGCGGACTCAACCCAACTGAGGATTGTGCAGCAGAAAGTCTTCTCCGAATTCCAGGGTACAGCAAGCAGACCCTACCACATCCAGCGAACACTGAAACTGCGATCTACCGTTAACTGTCAAAAGGATTGGTAAGCATTAGTCCCTGCCTGCCCTGGAGTCCAGCCTAGCTAGAATTAGGTATTGGAAGGTGGGAGATGTAATTCTACTGCAACCCCCTTTGAATATGGGATGTATTGTTCTCTGTTAGAGTTATTATAAGCTATTGTAACCCCCTCTGAGTGTGTAAGGTATTGTTCTTCAATAAGTTTGAATAAGTTATGACATTGTACTTTCTTATTAGAGTAATTCTAAGTTTGTAATTTCTTGACTGTAATAAAATCAAAGTTATTTTGCATCAAACCAGTGTCCCTTTGCACTTTGTCACATCCCCCAGATAAATCCAGAGTACAGAACTCAAGGGAGTGGGAGCGATTCGAACCGCTCAAGTTGGTCAGAAGGGAACCTGACCCCCTCATAGAGACCACCTTCTTACACCCGATCAGCATATTCCTTTCTCTCTCATGTGTTTATTTAGCCTCTCCTTAAATCCATCTATGCTATTTACTTCAACCACTCCTTGTGGTACCAAGTTCCACATTCTAACCACTCTCTGAGTAAAGAAGTTTATCCTGAATTCCTTATTGGATTTATTAGTAACTATCTAATATTTATATTTATATTAGGCAAAAAGGCACACTTTGGGGAGAGAGGCTGGGGGGGTGGGGGTAAGGTCTGGTTTTGGGGATTTGTTTTCCATGCTGAACCTCAAAATGAAACAGGGGCAGATTGATCCTTCCACAGAACTAATCTAGCTATGGTTGAGTTGCCTGTTAATGTTTCTGGACAACTATTCTCCACGGACCTCCGGCCCTCAGCCTTTATGTCTCCTGCTGCCTCCCTGTCGAAGGCTTTGACTTTCTCAATTAGCAGGTACTTTATTAAAATAACATGATGTAATTGGCCTCATTAGTAGACTATAATTCCCCGAAGAGTCTCGCATGCTAAAGATTTCATATATATTTGAAAAGTGGTAACATGTGTTCCTCGAAGGGTTTGCAGGCCAACCTGTGCAGTGGCTGCAGTGTTGGAACACACAGTTTCTACTCTCGTGCTGGGGGCTATTTATAGTAATTCCAGCTCAGGACCCTCCTGCCTGTGCCTCCAGTCTTGTAATAGCTTCAATCTTACTCCCAATTATTTTAATTGATAATTTTGTAGCTTTTGTTTCCCAGACAACAACAAAACTTAAGGAAAGATCAAATTCCAGAGTGGAGGTGATGACCCCTGCACTTAGAATTGAAAATGGTAGAAGTGATGAGGTAAATAATCTGGAGGAGATGCAAAGCTTAGGTTTTATAAACCCCTGTACATTTCAGGGGAAAACGGGAAGCATGAGGGAGGTGAGAGGTTCCATAACAGGAAAATCGTAACTTCTGGCAATGCACGGCAGATTTCATTGGCATCTGAAAGGCCAGGGCACCGTTTTAGTTAGAGACCCTGTGCCAGAACTGGAGGCAGTGGAGCAGAGAAATCATTCAGTCAAAATTCACAGAGTGTGCAATCTGGGTGGGGGTGAGGAACCTGAGGGGAGGGAGGGGGGGAATCCAGATACAGCAAAGTCCACCCTTTACAGACTGCGCCATGAATTCCATTGGGGGAAGTGGAGAGCTGGTCACCATCCAACTGGCAAATCAGTGTAAATGAAAGGAATCTTGAAACGATCCAGTCAGTTGCACCAGTACTGTCCTTGACTAAACGCTTGACTGTATAAAACAGGTGCAGCTGGTAATAGTGGTACATCAAGTGAAACCTCGGCATGGTTCTGGGTGTCCCAAATAACTTTTTCTGATTTGTCAGCCATAGGATCATAGAATGATGCAGCACAGAAGGAGGCCATCAGCCCATCGTGTCTGTGCTGGCTATTTGAAAGAGCAATCCAATCAGTCCCACTCCCCCTTCTCTTTCCCCATAGCCCTGCAAATTTCTCTTCCAATTGCCTTTTGAAAGTTACTATTAAATCTGCTCCTTTCAGGCAGCGCGTTCGAGAACGTAATCAGTTTGAGAGTGATTTGCAATATTTGTTTTTGTTTTGTGAAGCAGAGGAGAGAGAATGCTAATGTCTCTGCCTCAAATTCTGCTCCCTTGAGCATCCCTGATTATAACTACTCAACAATTGGTGGCCGTGCCTTCAGCTACCTGGGCCCCAAGCTCTGGAACTCCCTCCCTAAACCTCTCCACCTCTCTACCTCTTTTTCCTCCTTTAAGATGCTCATTAAAACCTACTTTGACCAAGCTTTTGGTCATCTGCCGTAATTTCTTCTTGTGTGGCTCGGTGTTAAATTTATTTGTTTTGTCTTAAAACACTCCTGTGAAGTGCATTGGGATGTTTTACTACATTAAAGGTGCCATATAAATGCAAGTTATTGTTGGTACTGTCTGGGCTAAATTTTAAAACATTTTACTTGGACCTGACTGCACCCTATAACCACGGGTTTTCCAATGGGGATTCCTATCATGATTATTAATGGAGACAGAGTAGGGGGAAGAGGGGAAGAGGATTACAGGGAGGCTCTCCCCTTCTGACATCACCAGAGGAGGATGAGGCCAACTGGCTATGATGTTGCGGATTGACTGGTGGCTTGGAATCTGTTGAGGATGAACATTCAGGCATGTGGCAACTTTGACTGCTGACTCTGTGTGGTCAGCGGGTTAGGTTTGAACAGGTGGCACAACCCTGTCACTGCCTGCCAGGTAATTCGGAGCTTGTGAGGGAAGCTATCCTTGGCCATTCTCGGGAAGGGGTCCCTGGGTCCAGAGACAAGGCTGCCTGGGTAAGGATGGGAGTGGGTAGTCTGCTGCCAGTGGTGACGTTGAACCATCCCTCTGTTAGTCCTTTTCTTCCTCCTCCAAATAAGATTTCGCATATTCAGATCCTGGGTTACAGCAAGGGTAAATTTTACAGCCAAAAATCTCGAATAAAAACCTCCAAAAATAAGCAAATTGCCAAAAAAAACAAGCAATGAAAATTTCTGCTTGCTCAAGCCCAAAATTAAAATCCACATTCATTTAAAGTTTTAAATCAAAATACAGCTGGTCCTTTTTAATTGCTGACTTGCTGCCAGACCATAATGTGCCTGAACCCAATGGTGCATTTTAACCGGGATTCTGAGAATTTTATCTTATTTATTGTAATATTGAAGTGATTCTCTGGTGCGTCTGTGTGTGACTGCTTTAGGTTGGCCTAAATGCAGATCAGATGCAATGGGCAGATATCTTGTAGGAGTGATGTTCTGGGTCCAAACCACATCATTCACTCCAGCATCACTGACTATGATGACCGAAGCCTAGACCTATTGTTCACCTGCCACAAGCCCAGTACGAATATGCTCACAGGATGTGTGAAAAGCCACATTATACTGGCTATTCCTGGTTGCGCTGAAAAGTGGATGAGGGCTTCTTTTTTTACCCAACAGCAATGTTGAAACAGTGATATATGTTCAAGTAAAGATGGTGAGTGAGTTGGAGGGGAACCAACGTAAACTTGAGGTCATCCAAAACTTGCAGCAAGTCCCGTTCACCCAGCAGCTCCCCTGTGCTCGCCGACCTACATTGGCTCCCGGTTAAGCAACGCTTCAATTTCAAAATTCTCATCCTTGTTTACAAATTCCTCCATGGCCTCGTGCCCCCCTATCTCTGTAATCTCCTCCAGTCCTACAACCTCTCCTGAGACATCTGCGCTCCTCAAATTCTGCCATCTTGGGCATCCCTGATTATAATCGCTCAACCATCAGTGGCCGTGCCTTCAGCTACCTTGGCCCCAAGCTCTGGAACTCCCTTCTTAGACCTCTAAGCCTCGCTATCTCTCTTTCCTCCTTTAAGACGCTCCCTAAAACCTACCTCTTTTGACCAAGCTTTTGTGACTCAGTGTCAAATTTATTTGTTTGTCTTTAAACACTCCTGTAAAGCGCCTTGGGATGTTTTACTATGTTAAAGGTGCTATATAAATACAAGTTGTTGTTGTTGATGATGGTGTTCCCATGATATTGTTGCTTTTGTCCTTGATAGCAGGCGTTGCCAGCCTTTGGGAGATGAATCAATCCCGAGACATCCTATAATGGCCTTAGGGCCTCAGCCACGGAGTGGGTGACTCTTCTTCAATGACCCTGGAGATCCCTCATGTTCCATAGCAGACTGCAGTGTTTCATGTCTGTGGTAGACTCCTCCAGCCCAGCCATCATCTGTTAAATAAAATCAGAAAACACTGGAAATACTCAGCAGGTCAGGCAGCATCTGTGGAGAGAGAAACCGAGTTAACGTTTCAGGTTGATTACTTCTCGTCAGAATTGGAAAAAGTTTGAGATGCAACAGATTTTAAGCAAGGGCCAGGGAAAGGGGGAGGGAAGGATAGAACAAAAGGGAAGGTTTGTGATAGGATCGAAGGCAGGAGGGATTAAATGACAAAAGGTATGATTGTACAAAGCAAAAGGATAAGGTAAGGGGACAAGTAAAGAAACAAAAGATGAGTTTGGAAGAGGTGTAAATTCGAATGGCAGGATCATCAACAGCTGCCATTAGGGGCAGAGATTATGGTCTGAAATTGTTGAACTCCATGTCGAGTCCAGAAGGCTGTAAATTGCCTCATCGAAAGATGAGGTGTTGTTCCTCGAGCTTGCGTTGAGTTTTGTTGGAACAGTGCAGGAGGCCGAGGACGGAGAGGTCAGAGTGGGAATGGAGTGGAGAATTAAAGTGACAGGTGACCGGAAGTTCGGGGTCATGCTTGTGGACTGAACAGAAGTGTTCCATAAATCGGTCACCCAATCTGCGTTTGGTTTCTCCAATGTAGAGGAGACAGCATCGTGAGCAGCGAATACAGTATACTAAATTGCAAGAAATGCTGTTTCACCTGGAAGGAGTGTTTGGGGCCCTAGACAGTGGGAAGGGAGGAGGTAAAAGGGCAGGTGTTGCATCTCCTGCGCTTGTACGGGAAGGTGCCGTGGGAAGGGGTAGGGGTGACTGAAGAGTGATCAAGGTGTCCCAGAGGGAGCAGTCCCTTTTGGAATGTTAATAACTGAGGGGAAGAGAAGATGTATTTGGTGGTGGGATCACGCTGGAGGTGGCAGAAATTGGGGAATTGCGGGAAATGAAACGGGCACAGTCAAGGGCCATGTCAACCACGGTAAAGGGGAATCCTTGGTTGACGAAAAAAGACACATCAGAGGCACTAATGTGGAAGGTGGCATCGCCAGAACAGATGTAACGGAGACAGAGAAACTGGGAGAATGGAAAGAGTCCTTACAAGAAGTGGGGTGGGTGGAAGTGTAGTCCAGGTAGCTGTGGATGTCAATGGGACTAAGCCCCCTCCCTTCCCACTGTCCAGGGCCCCAAACAGTCCTTCCAGGTGAAACAGCGATTTACTTCTACTTCTTGCAATTTAGTATATTGCATTTAAAAGGGTTAATCCCTTTTAAACCATTTCAAGTTTGATGTAAATTACTAGTGACAATTTCTAGTAGTTTCTAAAGGTAAAATAAGATTACAAGTTTAAGTAAAACTGCAATATTAAACAGATAGGATTCTTGTAGGTTTAAGCAAAGACAAACAAGCAAGCTAGCTGAGTTAATTGGACAGCTAGTAAAAACTGGTTCCCTAAACAGGCCAGTGGTGAGTCAGTTAGGAACAGTATAAAAAGAGGGGGCTTGGTGCAGACTTGCTCTGAGTGCAGCGGCAGGTCAGAGTGCAAAGGTAAGAGTTTGGTGGGAGAGCTCGGGCAAGTGGGAGCAGGAGGTGTTGCTTTGTCTTGTTTTCCCCACTAGTGCTGACTCCCCGACCTGGAAGGAAAAGAAAACGAAGTGTGAGGTCACAGCAATAAGTTCGGGGACATCGGAGCGGCCCTTAAAGGCCAACTGGTGCAGCTGCAGCAGGGAGAGAAGGCAAAAAAGAAGTATAAATAAATTGAAAGATGACATCACAGCCAAGGGGGTAAGTGATTGGCTGGTGATTGGTGAGTAGTTTTTCTTTTTCTTTTCTTTATTAGTAAGTAATCTTAGCATTATTGTTGCCAAATTAAGTTAATCTAGGGGTTAATTCATGGCAGGAGAGCTCGGACACGTGTTATGCTCCTCCTGTACTATGTGGGAAGTCAGGGACGCTTCCAGTGTCCCTGACGACTACATATGCGGGAAGTGTATCCGGCTGCAGCTCTTGACAGAGCGCACTGCGGCACTGGAGCTGCGTGTGGATTCACTCTGGAGCATCCACGATGCTGAGAATGACATGAATAGCATGTTTAGTGAGTTGGTCTTACCACAGGTAAAGGTTACACAGCCAGATAGGGGATGGGTGACCAACAGGAAGAGCAGTGGCAGGAAGGTAGTGCAGGGGTCCCCTGCGGTCATCCTCCTGCAAAACAGATACACCGCTTTGGGTACTGTTGAGGGGGATGACTCATCAGGGGAGGACAGCAGCAGCCAAGTCCATGGCACCGTGGGTGGCTCTGCTACACAGGAGGGCAGGAAAAAGAGTGGGAGAGCTATAATGGTAGGGGATTCTATTGTAAGGGGAATAGATAGGCATTTCTGCGGCCGCAACCGAGACTCCAGGATGGTATGTTGCCTCCCTGGTGCAAGGGTCAAGGATGTCTCGGAGCGGGTGCAGGACATTTTGAAGGGGGAGGGTAAACAGCCAGTTGTCGTGGTGCATATAGGTACTAACGATATAGGTAAAAAAACGGGATGAGGTCCTACAAGACGAATTTAGGGAGCTAGGAGCTAAATTAAAAAGTAGGACCTCAAAAGTAGCAATCTCAGGATTGCTACCAGTGCAACGTGCTAGTCAGAGTAGAAATCGCAGGATAGCTCAGATGAATACGTGGCTTGAAGAGTGATGCAGAAGGGAGGGATTCAAATTCCTGGGACATTGGAACCGGTTCTGGGGGAGGTGGGACCAGTACAAACCGGACAGTCTGCACCTGGGCAGGACCGGAACCAATGTCCGAGGGGGAGTGTTTGCCAGTGCTGTTGGGGAGGGGTTAAACTACTATGGCAGGGGGATGCGAACCTATGCAGAGACAGAGGGAAGTAGAATGGGGGCAGAAGCAAAAGATAGAAAGAATAAAAGTAAAAGTGGAGGGCAGAGAAACCCAAGGCAAACATCAAAAAGGGCCACATTACAGCAAAATCCTAAAGGAGCAAAGGGTATTAAAAAGACAAGCCTGAAGGCTCTGTGCCACAATGCGAGGAGCATTCGGAATAAGGTGGACGAATTAACTGAGCAGATAACAGTTAACGGATATAATGTAATTGGCATCACGGAGACATGGCTCCAGGATGATCAAGGCTGTGAACTCAACATCCAGGGGTGTTCAACATTTAGGAAGGATAGACAGAAAGGAAAAGGAGGTGGGGTGGCGTTGCTGTTTAAAGAGGAAATTAATGCAATAGTAAGGAAGGACATTAGCTTGGATGATGTGGAATCTGTATAGGTGGAGCTACGGAATACCAAAGGGCAGAAAATGCTAGTGGGAGTTGTGTACAATCCACCAAACAGGAGTAATGAGGATGGGGACAGCATCAAACAAGAAATTAGGGATGCATGCAACAAAGGTACAGCAATTATCATGGGCGACATTAATCGACATATTGACTAGGCTAACCAAACTGGTAGCATTGCGGTGGAGGAGGATTTCCTAGAGTGTATTCGGGATGGTTTTCCAGACCAATATTTCGAGGAACCAACTAGAGAGCTGGCCATCCTAGACTGGGTGATGTGTAATGAGAGAGGATTAATTAACAATCTTGTTGTGCGAGTCCCCTTGGGGAAGAGTGACCATAATATGGTAGAATACTTTATTAAGATGGAGAGTGACACAGTTAATTCAGAGACTAGGGTCCTGAACTTGGGGAAAGGTAACTTCGATGGTTTGAGACGTGAATTGGCTAGAATAGACTGGCGAGTGCTACTTAAAGGGTTGACGGTGGATAGGCAATGGCAATCATTTAAAGATCACATGGATGAACTTCAACAATTGTACATCCCGGTCTGGAGTAAAAATAAAACGGGGAAGATGGCTCAACCGTGGCTAACAAGGGAAATTAAGGATAGTGTTAAATCCAAGGAAGAGGCATATAAATTGGCCAGAAAAAGCAGCAAACCTGAGGACTGGGAGAATTTTATAATACAGCAGAGGAGGACAAAGGGTTTAATTAGGAGGGGGAAAATAGAGTATGAGAGGAAGCTTGCAGGGAACATAAAAACTGATTGCAAAAGCTTCGATAGATATGTGAAGAGAAAAAGATTAGTAAAAACAAACATAGGTCCCTTGCAGTCAGATTCAGGTGAATTTATAAATGGGAACAAAGAAATGGCAGACCAGTTGAACAAATTCTTTGGTTCTGTTTTCATGAAGGAAGACACAAATAACCTTCTGGAAATACTAGGGGACCGAGGGTCTAGTGAGAAGGAGGAACTGAAGGATATTCTTAAAAAGCGGGAAATTATGTTAGGGAAATTGATGGGATTGAAGGCCGATAAATCCCTGGGGCCTGATAGTCTACATCCCAGAGTACTTAAGAAACTTGCCATAGAAATAGTGGATGCATTGGTGATCATTTTCCAACAGTCTATCGACTCTGGATCAGTTCCTATGGACTGCACGGTAGCTAATGTAACACCACTATTTGAAAAAGGAGGGAGAAAACAGGTAATTATAGACCGGTTAGCCTGACATCAATAGTGGGGAAAATGTTGGAATCAATAATTAAAGATGAAATAGCAGCGCATTTGAAAAGCACTGACAGGATCGGTCCAAGTCAGCATGGATTTATGAAAGAGAAATCATGCTTGACAAATCTTCTGGAATTTTTTAAGGATGTAACTAGTAGAGTGAATAAGGGAGAACCAGTGGATGTGGTGTATTTGGACTTTCAAAAGGCTTTTGACAAGGTCCCACAAGAGATTGGTGTACAAAATCAAAGCACATGATATTGGGGGTAATGAATGTACTGACGTGGATAGAGAACTGGTTGGCAGACAGGAAGCAGAGAGTCGGGATAAACGGGTCCTTTTCAGAATGGTAGGCAGTGACTAGTGGAGTGCCGCAGGGCTCAGTGCTGGGACCCCAGCTCTTTACAATATACATTAATGATTTAGATGAAGGAATTGAGTGTAATATCTCCAAGTTTGCAGATGACACTAAACTGGGTGGCGGTGTGAGCTGTGAGGAGAATGCTAAAAGGCTGCAGAGTGACTTGGACAGGTTAGGTGAGTGGACAAATGCATGGCAGATGCAGTATAATGTGGATAGATGTGAGGTTATCCACTTTGGGGGCAAAAGCACGAAGGCAGAATATTATCTGAATGGCGGCAGATTAGGAAAAGGGGAGGTGCAATGAGACCTGGGTGTCATGGTTCATCAGTTATTGAAAGTTGGCATGCAGGTACAGCAGGCGGTGAAGAAGGCAAATGGTATGTTGGCCTTCATAGCTAGGGGATTTGAGTATAGGAGCAGGGAGGTCTTACTGCAGTTGTACAGGACCTTGGTGAGGTCTCACCTGGAATATTGTGTTCAGTTTTGGTCTCCTAACCTGAGGAAGGACGTTCTTGCTATTGAGGGTGTGCTGCGAAGGAGCACCAGACTGATTCCTGGGATGGCGGGACTGATATATGAGGAGAGACTGGATCAACTGGGCCTTTATACATGGAGTTTAGAAGGATGAGAGGGGATCTCATAGAAACGTATAAAATTCTGACGGGACTGGACAGGTTAAATGCGGGAAGAATGTTCCCGATGATGGGGAAGTCCAGAACCAGGTGACACAGTCTTAGGACAAGGGGTAGGACATTTCGGACTGAGATGAGGAGAAACTTCTTCACTCAGAGAGTTGTTAACCTGTGGAATTCCCTATCGCAGAGAGTTGTTGATGCCAGTTCATTGGATATATTAAAGAGGGGTTTAGATATGGCCCTTACGTCCTAAGGGATCAAGGGGTATGGAGAGAAAGCAGGAAAGGGTTACTAAGGGAATGATCAGCCATGATCTTATTGAATGATGGTGCAGGCTCGAAGGACCATATGGCCTACTCCTGCACCTATTTTCTATTTTTCAATACATTCGCTGCTGACGATGTGGTCTCCTCTACATTGGGGAGACCAAGCGCAGATTGGGTGACCGCTTTACGGAAGAACTCCGTTTAGTCTGTAAGCGTGACCCTAAGCGTCCAGTAATCTATCACTTTAATTCTCCACTCCACTCCCACTGCAACATCTCCGTCCTCTGCTTCCTACACTGTTCCAATGAAGCTCAATGCAAGCTTGAGAAACAGAACCTCATCTTTCGATTCGGCATGTTACAGCCTTCTGGGCTCAACATCAAATTCAACAATTTCATAACCACTGCCCCTATTTTCAGGCGGCAGCTGTTGATAATTCTGCCGTTCCCACCTTTTCTAGTGTTATGTATGTAAACTTTACCAATGTGTAAGACTTGCCACCAGGGGGTGCACCTGTTGGGGACCCAAAGGTTATCTGCACACCCTGGGCAAGCAGATATAAAAGGCAGTCTACCATGTTGCTTCCTCACTCTGGAGTTACATTAAAGAGACCAAGGTCACTACAGTTTGAGCTTAAAATATGCAGTCTTGTGGAGTTATTCTGAACATAACAATTGGCGATGAGCAACAGATCACGAACTTCATGCGGTCATGGCTGCTGTTGGTATTCTTGAGAGACTTGTTGAGGGTGATGATTGGGAAGCCTTCGTTGAGCGTCTTGACCAGTACTTTGTGTCCAACTACCTGGAGATGGAAGAGACCGCGGTCAAGCGCAGGGCGATTCTCCTCACCGTTTGCAGGTCCACGATATATAGCCTCATCAAAAATCTGCTAGCACCGACGAAACCAATGGAGAAGAAATATGACGAGTTATGCACGCCTCAAACCGAAGGAGAGCATCTTAATGGCCAGGTATCGCTTTTATACGCACCACCGCTCCGAGAGCCAGGACGTGGTGAGCTATGTTGCCGACCTAAGACGCCTTGCGGGACTGTGCGTATTTGCTGGATTTTTGGAGGAAATGTTGTGGGACTTTTTCATGCTTGGAATTGGCCACGAGGTCATTCTTCGCAAACTGCTGTCTGCCGAATCCCTAGATCTGAGCAACGCCATCACGATAGTCCAGGCATTCATGTCCACGAACGATAACACTAAACAGATATCTTTGCAGCATCGAAGCTCACCAGCACGTACTGTGCATAAAAGAACACCTTTAGCAGGCAGAACTATACATGGCAGGGCCTACACGCCTGCAGAGGCCAGACCTAGGATGACTCAGAGTCTGCCGTGGTACGTGAATGCGAATCTATTAGCACCATGTCGGCGCTGCAGGGGTAATCATCGAGCCCATCAATGTCGTTTCAAGCACTACGTGTGCAAAGGCTGTAGAACACTGGGGCACCTCCAGCGAATGTACAGATGTGCTGCGACTCACCACGTGTCAGAGTTGGAAGAAGATGGCCGATCCGGCGTGGATCACGCTGAACGAGTAAGAGAGGCAACTCAACCCGAGGATGAAGAGGAAGTGACCAAAAGCTCTCCGATAATATTAAAAGTTAAATTAAATGGCATTCCAGTTTCCATGGAATTGGACACGGAGGCGAGTCAGTCAATTATGAGCCAGAAGACTTTTGAGAAACTGGGGCAACAAGGCACAAAGGCCAAAACTAAGCCCGATCCACACCAAGCTGCGCACTATCACCAAAGAGCTCATACCAGCCATTGGCAGTGCGGTGATGAAGGTATCGTATGGTGGAGCTGTGCATGATTTACCACTATGGATTTTACCAGGTGATGGCCCAATGCTGTTCGGCAGAAGCTGGCGAGGAAAGATCCGATGGAACTGGGACGACATCAAAGCACTGTCTTCGGTGGATGATGCCTCGTGTACCCAAATGCTGAACAAATTTCCGTCGTTTTTCGAGCCAGGCATCGGAACTTCACAGGTGCCAAAGTGCAGATCCATCTAGTCCCTGATGCACGACCCGTTCACAAGGCCCGAGCGGTTTCGTACATGATGTGACAGAAAGTCGAGATCGAGTTGGACAGACTTCAATGAGAGGGATCATATTGAGTTCAACGAGTGGGCCAGTCCAATTGTTCCGGTGTTGAAAAGCGATGGGACGGTCAGAATCTGCGGGGACTATAAGGTAACGATCAATCAAGTCTCGTACAGGACCAGTACCCGCTACCCAAAGCAGATGACCTGTTTGCAACGCTAGCAGGGGGGAAGTCATTCACCAAGCTGGATCTAACCTCTGCTTACATGACACAGGAGCTGGCTGAACAGTCAAAAGAATTGACGTGCATCAACATGCACGAAGGACTGTTCATATACCACAGATGCCCTTTTGGGATTTGCTCGGCTGCGGCCATCTTCCAGAGTAACATGGAGAGCCTGCTGAAATCGGTTCCATGCACCGTGGTGCTTCAAGACGACATCCTGATCACTGGTCGAAACACCACCGAACACTTGAACAACCTGGAAGAGGTTCTAATGTGACTGGACAGAGTGGAACTCGGGTTGAAACGCTCCAAGTGTGTTTTCCTGGCGCCAGAGCTCGAATTTCTGGGAAGAAAGATTGCGGCGGACGGCATCAGACTCTCGGACTCCAAGACGGAAGCCATCAAGAATGCACCCAGACCACAGAATGTGATGGAACTGCATTCGTTCCTGGCCCGACTCAACTATTTTGGTAACTTTCTACCGGGGTTGAGCACTTTGCTGGAATCTTTGTATTTGTTTCTACGCAAGGGTGACAACTGGGTTTGGGGTGAATCTCAAGAGACAGCCTTTAATAAGGCCAGAAACCTGATATGTTCCAACAAGTTACGTTTAGTACTAGCTTCTGGATGCATCTTCGTACGGGGTCGGTTGTGTGTTACAGCAAGCCAATGCATCAGGCAAACTGCAACCAGTTGCATATGCGTCCAGAAGTTTATCTAAGGTTGAAAGAGCCTACAGTATGGTTGAGAAAGAAGCATTAGCATGCGTATACAGGGTTAAGAAAATGCACCAATACCTATTTGGACTCCGGTTCGAGCTCGAAACCGACCACAAGCCACTCATTTCGTTGTTCTCAGAAAGCAAAGATATTAACACCAATGCTTCATCCCGCATCTAAAGATGGGCGCTAACATTTTCTGTGTATGACTATGTAATCCGCCACAGACCAGGCACTGAGATGCCCTCAGTCGGCTACCATTGACCACCACCGGAGTGGAAATGGCGCAATCTGCAGATTTGCTTCTTATAATGGATGCTTTTTAGAGCGAGGGGTCACCCGTCATGGCTCGCCAGATCAGGACCTGGACTAGCCAAGACCCTGTGCTATCACTAATAAAAAGCTGCTTTCTCAATGGGAGCTGGTTGCCGGTTCCCGGGGAAATGCAAGACGAAATTAAACCGTTCCATCGCCGTATATGCGACCTTCACAGTACCTACCCAGGCATAGTCATGATGAAGACTATCGCCAGGTTGCACATTTGGTGGCCCGGCATTGACTCGGAATTGGAGTCATGCGTACACCAATGTAACACTTGTTCACAGTTGAGCAATGTACCAAGGGAGGCCCCACTGAGTCTGTGGTCATGGCCCTCCAAACCGTGGTCCAGGTGCCACGTAGATTTTGCTGGCCCCTTTCCTGGAAAGATGTTCCTAGTAGCAGTGGACACTTACTCTAAATGGATTGAATGTATAACAATGTCATCATGTACGTCCACTGCCACCATTGAAAGCCTCTGGGTCATGTTCGCCACCCATGGTTTACCCGACATCCTTGTTAGTGAAATGGACTATGTTTCACCAGCTCGGAATTCAACACATTCATGACCCACAATGGCATCAAGCATGTCAGGGCTGCCCCGTTTAAGCCTGCATCCAATGGTCAAGCGTAATGGGCAGTTCAAACTATCAAGTAGAGCTTGAAACGCGTGACAGTCGGTTCCCTGCAGACCCGGTTATCTCGGATTCTGCTCAGCTACCGTACGCGACCCCATCGCTTAGTGGGGTTCCCCCTGCAGAATTTCTAATGAAGAGAGCACTCAAAACCAGGCTCTCCTTAGTCCACCCGGATCTCTGATCATGTAGAAACCCGGCATCACCGGCATAACGTGTACCACGATCGCGCGGCTGTATCACGTGATGTTGAGGTTAATGATCCTGTGTTTGTTCTTAATTACGGTCATGGTCCCAAATGGGCTGCTGGCACTGTTTTAGCCAAGGCGAGGAATAGTGTTTGTTGTCAAACTTTTGAATGGACAAACATGCAGAAAGCACTTGGATCAGACTAAATTGCGATTCACTGACAACCAAGAACAGTCTGAAGAGGACATTACCATCATTGATCCACCTACACACACCCAACCAGCAATCGACCTTGCGGTCAACCACGAGGATGAACCCACAATGCCCGACAGTCCAATCAGACCAACCACACCGCAGAGCAGCAATGATCCAACCGACTTACCCATGCCAGGACTTCAACTCAGGTGATCAACCCGGGAACGCAGAGCCCCGGATCGCCTCAACTTGTAAATAACTTGTATCTAGGACTTTGGGAGTGAGTGATGTTATGTATGTAAGCTTTACCAATGTGTAAGACTTGCCACCAGGGGGTGCATCAGTGGGAGACCCAAGGATCACCTACATACCCTGGTCAAGCAGGTATAAAAGGCAATCTACCATGCTGCTTCCTCACTCTGGAATTAGATTAAAGCGACCAAGGTCACAACAGATTGAGCTTACAATATACAGTCTTGTGGAGTTATTCTGAACATAACATCTAGACTCCTCTTTTGTTTCTTTACTTGTCCCATTACTTTGTTCTGTTGTACTTTTGTCATTTAATCCCTCCTGCCTTCCACCCTATCACAGACCTTTCTTTTTGTTCTTCCTCCCCTCCCCCTTTCCCTGCCCCTGCACTTGCTTAAAATCTGTTACATCTCAAACTTTCTCCAGTTCTTACGAAAGGTCAATCGACCTGAAACATTAACTCTGTTTCGCTCTCCACAGATACTGCCTGACCTGCTGAGTATGTTTAGCATTTTCTGATATTGTTTCAGATCGCCCAGGGAATCACACGATTTCGGGTGAGGAATCTATATATTGTGATACACAAGGCATCGCATTGTGTGGGACAGGCTCGATGGCTCAGAGGGCCGTTTCCTGCCTGTCACTGTTTGTATGTTTAGAATGTGTTACAGCTTTTCCCCAGGCAACCTCACCACCTGACTCAGCACCCAATGACCACACACAAGAAAAAGAACATCCCTTCTCTGACACACTAGCTTCAGTAATATCTCTATATATCCCATTGGTGAGTTGTGATGCTCTGCTGTTTTTATTATGAACAAGCTGGCTTTGAGCAACCATCTTGATTACATACAAAGCCAACTTTATCAACAACAACACAAAAACTATATAAAACATTAACAACTATATAAAGCAAAAAATAACATTTATAACATAGTGAAGACATAAGAAAAATGTAAATAATTCAGCAAAATATAAAGTTATGCATAAATCTACCCTGTGGACTGTTACAAAACTCAACACCTATACGGCCCACGGATTTTCTCTTCAGGGACCTGAGACTTGGATTGAGCTTCATTCCCCACAGCTTGGTTTGATGGTTTTTGACAGGCCTGCATCCAGTCTTAGCTCAGCTTCTGTTCTCAGCTGCGAGAGATATTGCTTGTACTTATTAAAGTCTTCTAATACCATTTTGCTAATTTTGTTCCAAGATACTTCTAAGACACAGTTGCTTGTTTATTCTTCTCTCAGTTTGGAAATACGCTTGATTCATTTGTTATAAATTATGAACAGATTTTGCCTTGGAACACAGTTCTGGAGCAAACATGATAAATGTTTAAATGTCAAGATTAAATTCTCAAACCAATGAACCATGACAAAAAGGCGGCTTGAACCTAGATCCTCTGGGTCCTGGTCCAGCACCAAAGGCACTAGACTAGCATACGTCCTATTTTGCATCAATTGTGGTTAGAAATTCCTGTTGGGAATATGAGCTGTTTGCCACTTAACATTTAAGTCTCTTAAAGCAGCAGATAGGAACACACGTGAATATTGACCATGATGGATAAAATGGAGGCCTCGGGTCAGAAGAGGACCACTGGATTGATACCCATCTTAAAAACCCTTCATCAGGACAATAGGCTTAGAGCTGGGTCTTTCTATTCTAGAAAAGCATAGACTTTGGGGAGATTTGACTGATGTTTTTTAAAGAATGAAGGTGTAATTTCAACCCAATCCACCCAGCAGGAACCTAATGGGATCGAAGTTGTGAAAAGTAAAATTGGGACGGTCTGTAAAACAGGTGGCAGAACCGATCTGTTGGTTTCTCACTGGGCGGGTTTGGTTAAAATGAACCCCGAAGAGACCAGAATGTATTTGGATAGACCATAGTTTTGATTATGGGTGGCCAAACCTCAGCGCTAATGTCACGCCGGGCAGCAAATCTCCCCGATAGTGTTTTGTTTCTTCAAACAGGCCAGCTGAAAGTTCACCAAACCCCTTCCCAATACTAGCAGTGACCTGGGCCCCAGAGTCTCGACTGAGGCGACCGTACAGCCCTGTATCATGCTGTTCACCCTGCAGCAGCGCTCTTTCATCCAGCATGCCCTGCTTCTACCTGCTGGCAAATAACCCGATGTCCGTACTAAAGTCTGGGAGGAAGATCCGAGCTGTCTAAACAGACCACCCCATGTCTGAGTGGCTGGGAGTTCACCAACCTGCTGCATACAGGTAGATTAGATTAGAAGGAAGGATCTGTTATAGGAATAACAGTCAAGGATGTAAGGGGAGGAGCACTCAATGGAAATTATAATGGCTTTGACATGTAGCCGGAAACTATTTAAAATACAGTGAGATTGTTGGTGGAAGGTGATGCATCATGGAATGCACTTTTTTATCTTTAGATTTTAAAAATCTAAACAATTCAGAAAAGTATAAAGTTAACTACGGACTATTACAAAGTTCGGCAACTTTTCACCCCATGGGACCTGAGGTTTGGTTTGAGCTCCGTTCCCCAGAGCAAGACTGAGGCTCACAAGTCAGAATCCCACAGGGATAGACATCAGAGGGCCAATTTCCTGAATATTTACTCCTGATAGGGAATCTCGCCCGCCGTGATCTGCAACCAGGAAATTAGCCCTCCATTCCCAGTCAGAGAATGAGATAATGAAGGAAAATTCCCAGGGTGATTCCTTTGAAACTTTAGGATGTGTGTACCTGATCTCCCCTCCCCCACTCCGTTCCTATTTGTTTTATTCTGCCTGGTGATTGAAGACTGATTTTTTTTTCAGGGCTACAGTTCCACAAGTATTGGGTATCCCACGTTTCCTCAACCAAGTGGTCATTCTTCATGTGTGACCCTTCACCAAGTGTCTGCACGCACATGTAGTTCTGAGCAGGACTCCCTGCCATGAGTAGGGCTGCATTTTCCCTCCCTGACTCAGGTGCATTGAGAATGACTGTGTAGCCCCTACTATCCGTGCCCCACTGAGATCTGCTACTTCAGTACAGCTGACTTGCTGCATATTGTTTGGTGCGGAGGTGCAGTGAGAGATCGGGGCGGAGGTGCGGCGAATGTTTTGTGGCGGACGATCGGTGAGAGATTGTGGCAGAGGTGCGGTAAATGGGGCACGGGGCCCAGAGTAGCTGAGGGCCCAAGGGGCAGTACGGGCCAGCCCACACTGCGATATGTGTGCACACTAGGTCCATGCAGCAGAGCAGGTCTTCAGATGTCCTGGTTAACCCTTGCCACTGGATAAAAGCCTAGCTCTGTCAAGCCCGTGTAGTGGCTGATGTGCAACGGTCACCACACGTTAAAAAAATCCACGTACAGACATCTTCCACCCCTCGGGTTCAAGACTGGAATATTGGGTCCTTCATTGAAACATCTGCAAACTCACTCCTTTTGGTGTGGAAGCAAGTTATCCTCGTTCGAGGGACTGCCTATGATGATGATGACAGAAAAGAAAGGTGTTGCAGTTTATGCAGGTAATCTCATTCTGACACATATACACCTCTCACACACATCTCACATACACGCACTTACATCTCACACCCATGTGCACACCACAGGGATATGCAGACATTACTGCACACACAAATCTCACACTGACATATATGCACCTCTCTCTCACACACACATATTTCACACACACACGTACACAAGTATATCCAAATTATTTCAGATTCCTCCTGTTTAACGCTCTGTTTCTTGAACTACAGGGTCTAGAGAAAATAAATACCCCTTAATTGCAGTTTAATTACCCACTTGAGACTGAAACGTGACTGACCCACTGGAGGAGAAGTCGACCAGATGGAAAGTCTAACCTTTACTCCCTCTCCCTCTCATCGAACTGCCCTAATCGTTAATCAGCCCCATTGCTCACGGTGACACCATGCTCATGTATCACTGTCTGCATGAGCTTGCTGAGAGATTTTAAGACCTCTTTTCTCCTGTCTCTCATTCACTGACTTTTTCACTCTTTATTTCCTCTCGTCATCTTCCTTTGGTCCTCCATCACTCCTCAGTCTGGAGGCTAGTTCTCCAGCTTTGACCAGTCTAGTTCAGTGACCAATATCTGGGATGCCATCTCATGAAAGCTCGCCTGAAATTGGGGTACCTCAATGGAACCTCGCCCTGAGGTTTCCCTCAACCACCGTCACTAAATCAGATTAAGTGGTCATTTATTTAATTGCTGTTTGTGGGATCTTTCTGCGTGTAGATTACAACAGTCACAACACCAAAAAAGTACTTAATTGGTTGGAAAAGCACTTTGGAACATCCTGAGGTAGTGTAAGGCGCTTTCTTTGAGGTGCAGGATTTTGGGGGAAAGAATTGGCCACCGGGGTGGTACCAGTCGGGCACAGAAGTCTTGCCTCGAGAAATTGGGGTTACCGCCCCCGAAAGGAAGTGGAACGCAAAATACCGTGCTCCAGTTCCTTTCTGCGGCGGTAGTGGGGTGGACCTGTCGGGAGTGGGGCGCAGCGCTACACACTGGGCCGTGCAGCGTAGGAGGGGCTCTTCCCTTAATTAGCTGCAAACTCTGCATTATAACCCCAACCCTAACCCTTCCTGGACCACTGGGGAGTGGGGGTGCTGTGTCAACAGCTTGGCACTCAAGCAGCATGCCGAGCTGACCGAGCGCAGCACGGACTCCTCGTTCAAAGCACCAATGGGGCGTAGGAAAATGTTGCATCGTATTTTTTTTAAAGCATTACACCTCTTTTTTTAAACTATTGGTCCCGTGAAACTGTCGCTGGCATCACCCGCCGCCGCTTCATTGGACGATTCCCAATTTAGGGTCCGGGGTGCTAACAGAGCACTGCGCATGGTGATGACATCATCATTGCTGGTGGAGTGGGGCGCTACGGGTTACCTCTGCCATTAAACTCCCACTGAATTTAGAGGAGCTGTTGGCGCTGCGCCCAGGCGAAAAGTTGTTTGTACCCCATTAGTGCCAATGACCCGAATTTCTAGGCCTTGGTCTTTAATGTAAGCCATGAAATATAACATTGGGTCATTTTAATTCATAAATTTCCAGTGGGTGAAAGGCATTAGAAGATGTATAGTACAGAATCAAAAGACAGGCACAATGGGTGCTCTCAACTCAACTCTATTAATGGGTGTGACAGAAATCAGGCATGTGCATTATAAAAAGGCGATCCAAATAGGTTTAATCGATAAATATTGGTCATCCATTTTTCATTTGTTTTGAAGTACAAGAAGCCATGACTGAATCATCGTGTGGCGGAATCCCCGGTTACTCATGGAAACAGAGTTGTTGTCGCACTTCCAGTGAAGGAACGCCCTCAGAGCGGGAGCAGCTCCGAGTAATTTTACGGTCATAGTGCAATTTGCATCAGACATCTTTATAATAAGAATGAAGGTTGATTCACTGGCTTCTCTCCCTTCCCAAGCTAAAGAATCCAGCAGTGCCTGCATTTTAAGGGACATGCCACATACATAAAATGGCAAGCTCTGTATATAAAATGGGACAGGCCCTGAATATTAAACGGGCAGGCTCTCTATATTAAATGTGCAGGCTCTGTATATTAAATAGGGAGACTCTGCATTTTAAAGGGGCAGGTCCTGTATATTAAAGGGGCAGTTTACCATATTAGCAACAGGCTGCTTCAAAAAGGTCACTGCACAGGCACCATATTAGATCAATTCATTCCAGGATAATTACAGAGGAGGAACGTCATGAGCACCATCTTAATTCATCCATCCAAAGAACCTAGTGTTTCCCTGTTGAGGTAACACTTAAGAGACCGGACCTTGTCTGGGTGAAATGCGCCCGCGCTGTCTCAGTTGCTTTTCAACCGAGACCACCTCTGGTTCTTCTAATGAGTCGAGTCGGATAGGTCTTAATTCAACATCGGGTCTGTATTTCTCGAGCATATGCACGGAGAGCCTCTCTCGCCCACTTGAGGTGGAGCACTCTGCAGATATGGAAATGGTTACATTCTTATACCTTTCTTGGTCCCTGTCCATGTGCTCCTGGGGGCGGTCCCCAAGGCGTGGCTCACGTTCTTTCTCTTTGAGTATATTATAATTGTGTATCTATTGATAGTAGAAGGTTCTTGGCTTACTTTTAATTAATTTAGTACATTAGCTTATTTACCTTGTTTTCCCACCTGGCTCCACATTCTTGAGCCGTTACCTCAGAAATAGCGACAATGGCCATTTGCTAATTAGATCAGTATCCTGTCTGCGTTCTGCAACTAGATCACTATTTCTCTGACACCATTTCTGTATTCTGCAGAGTGCACCACCACGAGAGAGGCTCTCCGTGCATATGGTCGAGAAATAAAGACCCGATGATGAATTTCCATCATGCTATTTTCCGACAATAACTCCCCCCTTATAGCCCTTGGTCAGCCCGACCCAAAATGGCCAACGTATCTACACCCAACATGGCTCCGTTACTCCCTGTCCGGGCACTCGCTATGCTGGCCAGGCATGCGGTCTGTAAGATAATATCGGGGTCATGTACTTATACCTGTTCCTGGTTTCCCCGTCTCTTCTTCCTCCTTTTATTTTCCTAATTTTTCTAAGTCTGCATACTTCTCTTCAATTTTCCCCAGCAATGTTTCATACTCCTCACTCATCTGACTCTCTAATCTGACTAGCTAATGTTTTTGCTTCCTGCTTTCCACATCTCATACGGCAATCAATTAGCAATATTATTACCAATACACATTGTACCACCACTAATATGTGGGAGGCAATTCGAATCCACAGGTGAATGTTAATGTCAAGTCCAAAATTCCAAATATCTTCCCACCACATACTGTCTCGGTGGTCTTCTTCTTCAATTCCTTACATTCTTCTTTAATGACATGGTAGTGGTTAAGAATAGTCTGAGCCTGATTCCTCAGTAACTTCAGGTGCTCCTTCAGATGTGGAATCGGTGCCATCGTTGGGGCTATGAACCGGCTCACGTTGCCCAGTCCGCCATTAGCATGTATGGTAACGTTCAGTGCCTTCCATATGTGGTCAATGTGCTATCTGCCAATGACTGGGAAACTGGCTTAAAGCAAAAGCTTGAGTTTTCAATCACACATATCGCAGTACAGGTGCAGCATCGAGAATCCGGAGTGCCGGAATGTTCCGGACTCCGGACCAATCGATGGCAGGGTCGTCCGGAATCTGGATCTGCCAGCCTCGGGGTCTCGCTGCTGCTCGCCTCACCTCGCCTCGCTGCCGCTGCCCTTACCTCGGGACCTCCTCGCCACCCCGCTCGACGACCTCCCTGGTGGTGCCTGCCCGAACACCTCGTTGGGGCCCCGCCCGATGGCATTCTCCTCGGCGGGGCCAGATGGCCCGAACAGCTCTTTGGCAGGAATCCCCCTCATCCTTTCTGACATTCCGAAATCCGGAAATACCCGAACCTGGGCTTGGGTGTTTCTGGATTCGTGACGTCAGAAAACAAATCGAAAATCCGGAAAAGCTGGGAATCCGGAAGGGCCTCGGTCCCGAGGTTCCGGATTTTAGGCGCTGCACCTGTACTGTACACGAAGGCAGTTTTGTTCATGGTCATACAATATTCTCTCGTCACGAGATGCAACAAGGATTTCATGGTATGTCAATTCCCGGATCTTGATGGTACAGTTTACCGCCTGGGCGAACCCGCATTTATCCTTATTTCCCGTACCGACCTGGTGTGGACAGACAACCGTGGTACCACAAGTATGACTACAACTTAAAGCCACTCCCACTGTCTTGTTGTTCATGATTGTAGCATACTGGTGAGATTGGAAGTGCTGTTTCAAGAATTCGTCCCGTACCATTCCCACATTTTCTACGGCCCACAGAGGGTCTGGCTTCTGTCCGTCTAACTGGGATACTGCTAGTACTATCCCCAGTACTCCTGCTTGCGGGTGATTGCATGCCTCTTTTATATTATATACTATGGCCCGCAAGGTGCAAGCTTGTTTCAGGGTCACTGTTCATAGATGACTCAGTTTACCCTGACCTTTCATATAATCCTTTCACTACACATCCCATATTTCGTATGGTCTCATTTTACTTGTTCTGATATGACTGCCTTAAACCATTCTAATGTGGCATAATGATAATTTAAATACTTTATTATTCACCCAACATTTAAATATTTTTCCACTCATCCTGGGACCCCCTGCACTAAATATTATTCCCTTTTGAACTAGCATTCAGGCTTCTGTCAATCCTGTTGTGGAGAGTCCCTTTTATATGTCTTCTGGACCCATCCACAAACAATACCATGTCTGCACCTTCTAAAGCCTCTTCCTTGATCTGGCTCAAGTTTTCTGTCTCTATCTGGTCCTGACATTCGTGTGATTCCCCTTCCCCTGCCATTCCCTCAGCTGGATTGAATCCCATATCTCTCACTACTCTTACTGATTTATCTTTAGGCAAAAGAACCGTCTCTCAGGCTGCCCTTCGGCTGTCCGATACTGTCTTTAAACATTCGGTATTCAGGAGTTCCACGAACCTATGGTTGGTGTGTAATATGATGTCTCCTGCCATTACCACTGGTTCATTGACCCTGCCATTACCACTGGTTCAATGACCCTGACTGCCCATGCAGCGCAGTCAGTTGCGGCCACACAGTGGCAGTCCTATTATGACTGGTTGTTCCCTGGTGGAATAATATTCCACTGGCCTCATTTGGTCTCTGTGTGTCTGTATCACCACAGCACTGTAATGATTATCTTGGTTACTTGTTTCTACTGCACGGATCTTATTTTGTCTCTTTTCCATCTGACTTCTACATGTTTACTAAGTCCCAAGTAGCTACTAATAATTATGATTATTCCCTTATCTTGCTTACCCTTACTCTGGATGCCCCACCATTCCCTTTGCCTGGCTGGACTGCCGTTGGGATCCAGCCTTTCTTTTTCATTTTCTTGATTGGTTTCTTAGTATTCTCTGCTATAAATTTAGTTTATGGACCCATCTGGTCCCCAATCTTCCCCTCCCGTGGCTATGTCTTACTCCTCTGGCCTGTCTTTACAGTAATTTGGACCTTCCTGTTCCTCTCCCCAGTCTATCGAGTCCAAAGTACCTCTCCCACCTTTCGCCAGCCCAAGACTTGCTGTAGCGTGATGCGTTCCGCTGCTTGCGCAGAACACCCTGGTCCTACTCTTCTGGTTCTTATTTTAACCCTCCTTTTATCAGTCAGGGCCCAACTAGCTTTGAATTTGCATCACAGCCACCTCGTGGATCCATCTACAAACAAGGCTCTCGTATCTTCTCCCCCCAGCTCCACTTCCTGTTCCAATTGATTTATTTGTGCCTCCTTTTCTTTTGATTCTATCTTTAAATCCTGTATCTGTGCTTTTAACAGTGTCCACGCCTTACTGGCCTCAGTGGTTTGTTTAGTGGCTTCTCCCAGACACTTGGCAGTTTATTCAGAACACTGGCACAAGATTAATTTGAAGGCATCGCCCTTGGTGCTACCTTTAGCTGATCCCAAAATGCTCTATGTTGGGATGGTGCCCAGTCCGGATCCCACCCCAACTTCTTTATTTTAATCTCGGTCTTCTCATACTCTTCTTAGGATCTTGGTTAGACTTTCGACCCCCTTACCTTTACCCTTTTCTGCCATTTTTCCCTGCCCGGTGCCTTTTTGCACCCAAGTAAGTGCGTCCACTTACTGCCTGAGTGACTGCCTTCCCCGACCGCTCTTATCCTATTTCTGTAGTGCGTCCGAACCTAGCGAACACTCATTTAGGCTCTAGTAAGTATTCAAAAATGACTACTTACCCCCAATGATCTGTCCGCTCAGGTCATCAGCTTGGAAATCATGCCGACTGCACCATCTGTTGATGTAACACTTCAGAGACTGGACCTCGTCCGGGTGAAATGCGCCCGCGCTGTCTCAGTTGCTTTTCAACTGAGACCACCTCTGATTTTTCTAATGAGTTGAGTTGGGTCGGTCTTAATTCAAAATCAGGTCTTTGTTTCTCGAGCATACACACGGAGACCCTCTCTCGCCTGCTTGAGTTGAAGCACTCTGTAGATACAGAAATGGTTACATTCTTATAACTTTCTTGGTCTTTATCCATATGCTCCTGGGGGCGGTCCCCAGGGCATGGCTCACATTCTTTCTCCTTGAGTATATTATAGTTGTGTTTCTTTCGATAGTCGAAGGTTCTTGGCTTGCTTTTAATCCATTTAGTACATCTAGCTTATTTACCTTGTTTGCCCACCTGACTCCACATTCTTGAGCCGTTACTTCAAAAATAGCGACAATGGCCGTTTGTTAATTAGATCAGTATCCTGTCTGCGTTCTGCAACTAGATCAGTAACTTTCTTGATTGAATTTCCATCATGCTATTTTCCTACAACATTCCCCCTTCTTGACAGAGGAGTTTTAATTGTATTTCCGCCCGGGATGTGGGCAACAGTGACAAGGCCACATTCATTGCCCATCCCTAGTTACCCTGGGAAATTGGTGGTAGATCTATGCCTGAGCCTCCTCTGTTCTCTTGGTGATGGTGCTCCCCTAATGGTTTCAATATTCTGACTCAGTAAGGATGGAGGGACAGCAATATATGTTCAAGTCAGAATGGCATGTAACTTGGAGAGAGGAATTTGGAGGTGACGTTGTTCCCACGACATTGCTGCTCTTGGCTTTCTTGGTGGTAGAGGTTCCAGGGGAGGGAGGTTGTGTTGAAGTAACCTTGGTGCTTTGCTCCATCTGTTCCATTTTAAGCCTTATCAAAAGGAAAACACTGTGGATGCTGGAAATCAGAAATAACAACAGAAGATCCTGGAAGCACTCAGCAGGTCAGGCAGCATCTGTGGAGAGAGAAACAGAGTTAACGTTTCAGGTCGATGACCTTTCATCAACACTGGAAGATGTTAGAGATTAACAGTTTTTAAGGAAGTCATACCAATATTATAAACTTTATCAATACTATTTTCATAATTTGAATAAAACATTTTGAAAATTAAGATAAATACATTTAAAGAAAGAAGAGCGAAAATTCACTAATGACAGAATAATATGATTGCACGGCTGATTGTCTCAATGTGCCTCTGTCGAATTATGCTGGAGTGTACAATGAGATCCACCTCACTTGAGAGTGATGGCCCTTGATATCACAGCAGCATTTGACCGAGTGTGGTACCAAGGAGTCCGAGTAAAACTGAAGTCAATGAGAATCGGGGAAAACTCTCCACAGGCTGGAGTCATACGTGTGGTTGTTTGAGGTCAATCATCCCAGCCCCAGGACATCGCTGCAGGAGTTCCTCAGGGCAGTGTCCTAGGCTCAACCATCTGCAGCTGCTTCATCAATGACCTTCCCTCCATCATAAGATCAGAAATGGGGATATTTACTGATGATTGCACAGTGGTTAGTTCCATTCACGATTCCTCAGAAAATGAAGCAGTCCATGCCTACATGCAATATGACTTTCAAGCTTGAGCTGATGAGTGGCAAGTAACATTTGCTCCACATAAATGCCAAGCAATGACTATCTCCAACAAGAGAGAGTCCAGCCACCTTCCCATGACATTCACCAAATCCCACCATCCACATCCTGGGGATCACCATTGATCAGAAACTTAACTGGACCAGCCACATAAATACTGTGGCAACAAGAGCAGGTCAAAGGCTGGATATTCTGTGGCGAGTGACTCACCTGACTTCCTAAAGCCTTTCCACCAACTACAAGGCACAAGTCAGGAGTGTGATAGACTTGCCTAAATGAGTGCAGCTCCAACGACACTCAAGAAGCTCGACACCATCCAGGACAAAGCAGCCTGCTTGATTGGCACTCCATCCACCAACTTAAACATTCACTGACTCCACTATGGCACACCATGGCTGCAGTGTGTACCACTACAAGATGCACTGCAGCAACTTGCCAAGACTTCTTCAACAGCACCTCCCAAACCTGAAACCTCTACCCTTAGAAGGGCAAGGGCAGCAGGTACGTGGGAACACCATCACCTCCACAGTTCCCTCCAAGTCACACACCATCCTGACTTGGACATATATCACCATTCCTTCATCGTCACTGGTTCAAAATACTGGAACTCCCTACCCAACAGCATTGTGGGAGTACCTTCACCACACGGGCTCTTCCAGTTCAAGAAGGCGTCTCACCACCAACTTCTCAAGGGCAATTGGGGGATGGCCAATAAATCCTGGCCTGGCCAGTGACGCCCAGATCCCACGAACGAATAAATAATAACATTTAAAAAGCTCACACTATGTTGAGTGTTGGTCATGCCATTGTAGAATGAGGAATACTAGTTCTTGTATTAGTGCCAATGTAGAGACCAGCTCTTCACATTTTCTTCACTGCAATCTGGCTCCATTAATTCAATGACACACTCAGTCACCCTATTTCATTATTTCCACAAGAGTATGGCTGCTGGAGTGAAACACACACATTCCATTGACTCAAATTAAAAATAAGTACTTTGTGGTTCCGAATTCACTGCAGCTGCAGTCCAGGTAGGAAACTCAATCAAGCAAATAATTAAAATTCCCAACAACTCAATGTGTTCTTATTTATCTTTGGATATTAATGGGTTTAAAGCAAGCAGAGATTAATCGCTAGAAATGTAATTGCACCGTCATCAGACAAGTGGCGTGATATCTCAGTAGATAGCGCAGTAGAAAAGGATGGGCTAAGATGAGACCCACTCACATCTGCTCACGGAGAACTGCAAACTTTTTTTCAGTTACACCACTCAGTTCCTTGGTTTGGTAATCACATCTGACCTGTCTTGGTTCAAACAAGTCAGGAAGATAGATGGAAAAGGTGTTAGAAGTTTAGAACTTTTAAGAATGCTTGGCCTGCTGGGCACGGTTGTGTTCTACAAACCAAGTAATGGTATCGCATAGCCCCATATGTGTGTGCACTAGGTCTGTGCAACAGAGCTGGTCTCCAGTCGTTTTGGTTAACCCTTGCTACTGGACCAACATCTAGCTCTGTCAAGCCCGTGTGGTGGCTGGTGTGCAACAGTCACCACACGTTAAAAAAATCCACGCACAAGCATCTTCCACCCTTCAACATGTAGTTCGGGACTGGAATTTTAGGTCCTTCATTGAAACACCTGTGAACTTTTTGACGTGGCAGCAAGTCATCCTCGATTCAAGGGATTGCCTATGATGATGATGAGTTCTTTTTGGCAGGCTGAAGAGGAGAAAGCCATCTTTTCTATCCTGAAACTACTCAATGCTGTGCTACCCTGTGAGCATTAGTTACACCATGATAGAATATGATCTCTGCACCATCAGTCCTCTGTGATATTATTAAAAACAAGGTAAGAACTTGCATTTATAGTGCCCGACATGACCTCAGGACATCCCAAAACTGCTTTACAACCAATGCAGTACTTTTGAAGTGTAGTCACTGTTGTAATGTAGGAAATATAGCTACCAATTTGAGCACAGCAAGGCCCCACAAACAGCAATATGATAATGGCAAGATAATCTATTTTATTGATGTTGGGATAATGGGGAGAACTCCCCAGCTCTTCTTCAAATAGTGCCATGGCATCCACCTGAGAGGGCAGATTGGGCTTTAGTTGGCACCTCTGACTCATTACTGCACTGAAATGTCAGCCTAGATTTATGCTCACAACCTTCTGACTCAAAGGCGAGTCTGCTACCACTGAACCATGGCTGATACCATGATAGGACCTGCACAAGAGTTGCTAGAGCTTAAGCCAAACCTGGTCTAAAGTCACTCCAGATAGCCAAAAAGGTCCTTCCTGAATACTTGGGGAAAGCTTCATACACACTTCTCATGTGTGTGGGACTCTCTCCTGGACAATGACACTACATGGGTTTCTGTATGTCCATCCTTTGTATGCAAATATATAGGGAGTTTTAACCATGACTTATCTAAACCATGAATCAATGGAAATAAGTACTTCTGCTTACCACAATTTGATGATGTGTTAGGTTGTCACCCAGTGATGGTAAGACTTGCTGATTGTGCCTGCATCTATTTTTGGGGAAGGGACATTACTGAGTTTATTTATCATTAATCTCTTCTCGTGGTGTGATATTTTGAACTTAGCTTGTAGATTTTGGTTCAGTATTTTTTTTCTGCTGTTCCCCTCTTTACAAAAAAACTTTAGAACATTTACTGATTTGTTTCACTGTAATTGCCCAGGACTTTTAACACTCCTCTGTGGTTTTGCGAGCAAGGTAGATTCATGTCTATATTCAGACGTTATTTTCCTGTTCAGTCTTGGTGAAGTATGGACTGTCGTTAACATGCCAGTGCAGTAAGTTGAGGTTATTTTCATATTCAAGTATTTAATTTCTGGGTGATAGTGGGGTGAGAAATTTTACCCAACTTCCCGCTGGATTGTCTAACTCAATGGATTTGAATGTCGCCCCGGTGGGCTGATGATGCTCATATGGTGCTGGAACTGCTTAACCATGCGAATTAGGCTCATAAGAACATAAGAAATAGAAAAAAGAAAGAAAAACTTGGCTTTATATAGCACCTTTCATGACCACCGCACGTCTCAAAGCACTTTCAAGCCAATGAAGTATCTTTAGAGTGAAGTCACTATTGTAATGTAGGAAATGCGGCAGCCAATTTGCACACATGCAAGTTCCCACAAACAGCAATGTGCTAATGACCAGATAATTTATTTTTTTGTTATGTTGATTGAAGGATATATATTGACCAAGACACCAGAGAGAACCCCTGCTCTTCTTCGAAATATTGCTATCAGCTCTTTTACATCCATTTGAGAGAGCAAACAGGACCTTGGTTTAAGCCTCAGCACTGCACTGGAGCATCAAACTAGATTTTTTTTTGTGCTCAAGTCCCTGGAGTGGGACTTGAACCCACAACCTTCTGACTCAGAGGTAAAAGTGTTACCCACTGAGGCACAGCTGACACTGGAGTCAGAAATAGGTGCAGGAATAGGCCATTCGACCCTCAAGCCTGCTCCGCCATTCAATACGATCATGACTGATCATCTACCTGAACTCCAGTTTCCTGCACTAACCCCATCACCCTTGATTCCCTTAATATCCAAAAATCTATCGATCTTGAATATACTCAAAGACTGAGCATCCACAGCCCTTTTGGGGTAGAGAATTCCAAAGATTCAACACTCTGAGCGAAGAAATGTCTCCTCAACTCAATCCAAAATGGCTAATCCCTTATTTTGAGACTGTGACCCCTGGTTCTAGACTCCCCAGCCAGGGGAAACATCCTCCCTGCATCTACCCTGTCAAGTCCTGTAAGAATTTTGTATGATTCAATTAGATCACCTCTCATTTTTCTAAACGTTAGAGATTTGGGTTCAATTTTCCCAATTATCTGTGCCATTTTTTTTGGCCTGCACCATTTTCTTTTGGAGTAAATTAAAATCTCCAAGTTTCCCCAAAGTTTCTGCGCTAGCATAATTCGCTTAGGTAGGATTTTTTTTTTAGGCTATGATTTTTTTTTACCTCACTGAGGGCGTAACCTTCCACCCGCACCAATTCTGGTCATTTAAGCAAGTTTAGCCAGCTCCGATTTAGTCCAATTTTTCTTAGGACGGCGTATGTGACTACTCTGGAAAAACCTTCTGGCAGTTAACAAAATCGGCGCAGGTAAGAGAATCAGCACAGCAAATGCAGTTCCACGGCCCGGAAAGCAGCAGCAGAGAGCCGGGGGAGAGGAGAGAAAGGAGACGGGGGGAGGCCTTTCGGCCAGGGTTAGGAGCAATAACCGGCATCAGGAGGAGGGAGGCCCTTTGGCCAGGGCTAGCAGCGGCAATCGGGAGGGGGGAAGCCTTTTGGCCAGAGTTAGGAGCGACACCGGGCACCGGGAGAGGTGGGTGGATAGACTTTTGGCATAACACTTTAATAATTTAATGCTGGCATGCTGCCGCAATGTGTAAAGTGCTTGTGCAGGTTGCTGTGAGCTGGCCAGAATGTGTTGTATGTTTCACTTTCCAGCCTCAGCCCACAGTGTGTCCCTCGTTACCCTGGCAACCCGATCTTTTTGGTGCAGATCTTCGGCTCCACCCCGAAAGCTAAAGGATAGGCTAGGCGGCCCCAAAATCAACAATTCAAATGGGGAAAGTTGGATGATTTTTTTTTGGCGTAGTTGGGCCCCAAAAAAACAGGCGTAACTCTTCAAGTACGCCACAAAACAGCTTTGAGGAAAATTGGGCCCTATAAGCCTAGTCTACTCCATCTCTCCTCATCGGTCAATCCACCCCCATCCCAGGAATCAGGCTGGTGAAACTTGGTTGCACTCCCTCTATGGCAAGTATATCCTTCCTTAGATAAGGAGACCCAAACTACACAATACTCCAGGTGTGGTCTCACCAGGGCCCTATATAATCTTTACTCATACTCAAATCCTCTTGTAATATTGGCCAACATACCATTTGCTTTCTTAATTGCTTGCTGTACCTGCATGTTAACTTTCAGTGATTCATGTACAAGGACATCCAGGTCCCTCTGAACACCAACATTTCCCAATCTCTCAACATTTAAACAATACTCTGCTTTTCTATTTTTCCATCCAAAGTTGATAACTTCACATTTCTCCACGTTATATTCCATTTGCCATGTTCTTGCCCATTCACTTAGCCTGTCTATATCCCCTTGAAGCCTCTTTGCATCCTGCTCACAACTTACATTCACAACTTTGTATCATCAGCAAAATTGGATATATTACATTTAGTCCCCTCATCCAAATCATTCGTAGAGATTGTGAATAGCTGAGGCCCAAGCACTGATCCTTGCGGCAGTCCACTAATTACAGCCTGCCAATCAGAAACTGACCTGTTTTTTCCTACTCTCTGTTTTCTGTCCATTGACCAATCCTCAATCCATGCTTGTATATTACCACCAATCCCATGATCCCTAATTTTGTTTAATAACCTCTTGTGTGGCACCTTATCGAATGCCTTCTGAAAATCCAAATACACCACATCCACTGGTTCCCCCATATCTATTCTGCTGGTTACAACCTCAAAAAACTCAACAGATTTTTCAAACATGATTTCGCTTTCATAAATCCATGTTGACTCTGCCCAATCGTTATTATTATTTATGTGCCCTGTTACCATGTCTTTAATAGATTCTAGCATTTTCCCTATTACTGTTGTCAGGCTAACTGGTCTGTAGTTCCCCATTTTCTCTCTCCATCCTTTCTTAAATAGAGAGGTTACATTTGCTACCTTCCAACCATTCTCGAATCTATGGAGTATTGGAAGATGACAATCAATGCATTCACTATCTCAATAGCCATCTCTTTCACAACCTTAGAATGTAGGCCACCAGGTCCAGGGGATTTATTGGCTTTCAATCCCATTAGTTTCCCCAGTACTATTTTTTTACTAATTTTAATTTCTTTCAGTTCCTTACTCTCGCTAGACCCTTGGTTCTCCACTGTTTCCGGGAGGTTTTTTGCATCTTCTTCTGTGAAGACAGACACAAAATTTTTATTTAATTTCTCAGCCATTTCCTTATTCCCATTATAATTTCTCCTATCTCAGCCTGTAAGGGACCCACATTTACTTTTGCTAATATTTTCCTTTTTACATAGCTATAGAAGTTTTTACAGTTTGTTTTTATGTCTCTCGTTAGTTTACTCTCATATTCTACTTTTCCCTTTATCAATTTCTTGGTTGTCCTTTGCTGAATTTTAAAATCCTCCCAATCATCAGGCTTATTGCTCTTTTTGGCAACATTATAAGCCTCTTACTTTGATCTAATACTATCTTTAACTTCTCTTGTTAGCCACAGTTAGACCACTTTTCCTTGGGGTTTTTGTGCCTTAAAGGAATGTATATTTGTTGTAAATTATATATTATTTAAATGCTAGCCATTGCTTGTCTACCATCGTACCTTTTAATGTAGTTTCCCAATCTGCCTTAGCCAACTTGCCACTCATACCTACATAGTTTGCTTTGTTTCGATGTAAAACCCTAGTTTTGGATTTAACTAAATCACTTTCAAACCTAATATAAAATTCTATCATATTCCCTAAGGGCCCCTTTACTACAAGGTTATTAATTAACCCATCCTCATTGCACAATACTAGATCTAAACAACAACAGCAACTTGTATTTATATAGCGCCTTTAAAGTAGTGAAACGTCCCAAGTTGCTTCACAGGAGTATTACAAGATTTTTTAAAAAATGTACAAATAATAGCCTGTTCCCTAGTTGGTCCCTCAACATACTGATCTAGAAAACAATCTTGTATACATCCCATGACTTTGTCCTCCACATTATTACTGCAAATTTGGTTTGCCCAGTCTATATGTAGATTAAAGTCTCCATGATTACTGTAGTACCCTTGTTACATGCGCCTCTAATTTCCTGATTTATACTCTGCCCACATTACAACTACTGTTTGGGGGCCATAAACAACTCCCACCAATGTTTTCTGTTCCTTGCTGTTTCTTAGCTCCACCCAAACTGATTCTTTGTCTTGATTTTCGGAGCTAAGATCCTTTCTCTCTGTCTTTATCCCATCCTTTATTATCAGGACTACCCCTCCTCGTTTCCCATTTTGCCGATCTCTCTAAAAGTTAAGTATTTAGTTCCCAACCCAGATCACTTTGCAACCACGTGTATGCAATGGCTATTAGATCAAACCTATTCATTTCTATCTGCGCTATTAACTATAGGTTGAACCTCCCTTATCCAGAACCACCCCTCGTCCAGAACTATTCCCGGCCACTGGGTGGACCATGCAGAACTCCGACATGAACAAATTGAAGTCCTTCCTCGCTGCCGACTCTCTCAATCGCTGGGCTGACCCCGCGATCCCCCGCCGCCTCCCCCCCCCGACTATCATCTCTCTGCCGCACTCCCAGTCCCAAGCCAGTCAGCTCCGATATCCCCTTGCTCAGTACCTGTACCATCCAATTTAACATGACCACCCCTCGTCCAGAAAACTCCCTTATCCAGAACAGGCCAGGTCCCGAGGGTTCCGGATAAGGGAGGTTCAACCTGTATCTATTTTGTTGCCTTTAGCTTTGATGTTTTTCTATTTTTCCCTAATGTCACCTTCGGCACTGATGCCCTATTACCTTTGTTGCTCTCTCTGTCCCTTCCTGACCCACTCTGCTTACTTCTACTCAAGATTCTGCTCTGCTCTAGAGCCTTGACATTTCTGTTGCTACTTTTAAATTGACTCTTTCCTGAATCCTCCCACCCACTCCTTCATTAGTTTAAAGCCTTGTCTACTGCCCTAATTATTCGATTCGCCTGGTTTGAGTGGAGCCTGTCCCAACGCAACAGCTCACTCTTACCCCAGTATTGGTGCCAGTGCCCCATGAAGCAATTTAGTCGGTGAGTATATTCAAGACAGAGATTGATAGATTTTTGAATATTAAGGGAATCAAGGGATATAGGAACCGTGCAGGAAAATGGAGTTGAGGTAGAAGATCAGCCATAATCTTATTGAATGGCGGAGCAGGCTCAAGGGGCTATTGGCCAACTCCTGCTTCTAATTCTTATGTTCTTATAAAGCATCTGAACCCCACTCAAACTCCATTGTGGTAGTTAGTCATAGGTTAACAGATTGAAAATATAAACGGTTATAGTTGGTGCTGGAAAGTCCCCGTTGTATAGAGCATGACTCTGTGAAAGAACAACCTGAAGTACAATAGATATTCACAAGCAGAGCAAGTTTTACACAATAGAATGTATAGAGATAAGAAATAGATTAACTAAATAATCGCTGCTCTTTCAGCAGCACGCTCCATAATATGAGCAATTCTAGCCGATACATAGCGTGCGAGGGAGGGATGCGGGCAGCTGATATATCCTTTGTCTACTCGTTCCATTTGGTCATCGGTCATTTCGTTCAACCACAAACACCCAGGTATTTCTATCATGTACCCATGAGTTGTTTTCACCAGTTCTGACTATAAGATCTGATCTGCACCTTGCTCAACCACATATAGCTAAATGTTATCAGTGAAAAACGAGTGCAGTCGGAAGGTGAATATCAGCTGCTGCGATCAACACAGGTAGAACATAAGAACATAACATCAGAAATAGGAGCAGGAGTAGGCCTCGAGTCTCATCCGCCATTCAATAAGATCATGGCTGAGCTGATGTTGGCCTCAGCTCCCCATAACCCTTGACTCTCGTATCGTTCAAAAATCTGTTTATCTCCGCCTTAAATATATTCAATGACCCAGCCTCCACAGCTCTCTGGGATAGAGAATTCCAAAGATTCATGACACTCTGAGAGATGAAATTCCTCCTCACCTCCGTTTTAAATGCGCAACCCCTTATTCTGAAACTATGCCTCCTACTTCTAAATTCCCCCATGAGGGGATACCTCCTCTCTGCATTTACCATGTCAAGCCCCCTCATAATCTTATATGTTTCAATAAGATCACCATAAGATAATTTACTTCTTTATTTTTCCTACTAAAGTGGATAACCTCACATTTTCCCTCATTATACTCCATCTGCCAAATTTTTGCCCACTCACGTAACCTATCTATATCCGTTGCAGATACTTTGTGTCCCCCTCACAACTTGCTTTCCCACCTATCTTTGTATCATCAGCAAAGTTGGCTACTTTACACTCGGTCCCTTCATCCAAGTCATTAATATAGATTGTAATTAGTTGAGGCCCCAACATTGATCCCTGTGGCACCCCACTAGTTACAGTTTGTCAACCTGAAAATGACCCATTTATCCCGACTCTCTGTTTTCTGTTAGTTAGCCAATCCTCTATCCATGCTAATATATTACCCCCAGCCCAGTGAGCTCTTATCTTGCACAGTAACCTTTTATGCGGCACTTTATCGAATGTCTTCTGGAAATCCAAATATACTACATCCACTGGTTCCCCTTTATCGACCCTGCTCATTACATCCTCAAAGACTCCAGCAAATTTGTCAAACACGATTTCTCTTTCATAAAACCATGCTGACTCTGCTTGACTGTATTATGTAGGACCAGATAAGGCAGCTGTCATCCAACATGCTGCCAGAATCATCTGCTGTGATGCAACATTCATCATCAAGGTGCGATGCCAAGTACAGTGTGCAGGGGACTGATGTGCGCAGGAGCTTCACACGAGAAGGTGCCAAAAAGAATCTTGGAAATTGCAGGGCAGAAAGAGGCCAATATGCCCATCATGTCTGTGTCAATCATAGTTCCACAATAGAGCTATCTGCTCCAATCTTACTTCTCTGCTCCTTCCCCATACCCTTAATATAAGAACATAAGAAGATAGGAAATAGGAACAGGAGTAGGCCATACGGCCCCTCGAGCCCGTTCCACCATTCAATAAGATCATGGCTGATCTGATCATGGGTTCAGATCCACTTCCCTGCCCACTCCCCATAACCCCTTATCCCCTTATCGGTTAAGAAACTGTCTATTTCTGTCTTAAATTTATTCAATGTCCCAGCTTTCACAGCTCTCTGAGGCAGCAAATTCCACAGATTTGCAACCCTCTGAGAGAAGAAATTCTTCCTCATCTCAGTTTTAAATGGGCAGCTCCTTATTCTAAGATCGTGCCCTCTAGTTCTAGTCTTCCCCATCAGTGGAAACATCCTCTCTGCATCCACCTTGTCAAACCCTATCATAATCTTATACGTTTCAATAAGATCACCCCTCATTCTTCTGAATTCCAATGAGTAGAGGCCCAACCTACTGAACCTTTCCTCATAAGTCAACCCCCTTTTCTCCAGAATCAACCTAGTGAACCTTCTCTGAACTGCCTCCAAAGCAAGTATATCTTTCGTAAATATGGAAACCAAAACTGCACGCATAGCTGTAGCAAGACTTCTCTTTATCTTAGTTTTAATATTATCATGTAATTTCCTGTTAAATATTGTGATTGACTCGCCCTCAATGCTGCTGGAAGAGTGCAGCAGAAACATTTCTCAAGCAAGGTTGTGAGATATCCCGAAAGGTCAGAGTATTAAAGGTCACATTGATTTGCATAGATCAAAGGGCTCATGTTTGTTAGGAAAGAGCATTGAATTCTGTCCTTTCAACCAACTTTCTATCAGATGGATGTCAGGATGTTGCTAAGCATCAGATTTTAAATGGTGTCTCGGTGTTAGTGCAGAGATGAGCTGAACACATCCTCCCCGTGATTACCCCAGGGGGCAGTGCTGAGACTGTCTTTGCTTGCAATATCGATCATTGATTTAAACATGAGCTTCACATAGAAGTAATGCTGGCACAGACCAGTTGTCCCAAAACAGGCCATTTGGGACAACTGGTCTGTGCCAGCATTTTACTTCATACAAGCCCCCTCCCACTTCACTAACCCCATCAGCATGTACTTTCTCCCTCATGCATCTACGCTATTTGCCTCAACTACTCCTTGTGATAGCGAGTTGCAAATTCTCACCATTCTCTGGGTAAAGAGGTTACTCCTGAATTCTTTATTAGATTTATTGATGACAATCTTATATTTAAGAACCCTCCCCCACAAGTCTATGTCTACTCCATCAAACCCCTTTGTAATTGTTTTTATTTGTTCATGTGATGTGAGCGATTCTGGCAGGGCCAGCATTTATTGCCCATCCCTAATTGCCCTTCAGAAGGTGATGGTGAGCCGCCTTCTCAAACCGCTGCCGTCCGTGTGGTGAAGGTACTCCCACAGAGCTGTTAGAGAGGGAGTTCCAGGAATTTGATCCAGAGACGATGAAGGATGGATGGTGTGTAATTTGGAGAGGAACTTAAAGGTGAAAGTATTCCCATGCGCCTGCTGCTATTGCCCTTATTGGTGGTAGAAGTCATGGACTTAGGAGGTGCTGCTTAAGAAGCCCTGGCGAGTTGCTGCATTGCATCCTGTAAATGGCACACACTGCAGCCAGGGTGCGATGGTGGTGGAGGGAGTGAATGTTTAAGGTGGTGGATGGGGTGCCAATCAACTGGGCTGTTTTGTCCTGGATGGTGTCGAACTTCTTGAGTGTTGTTGCACTCATCCAGGTAAGTGGAGAGTATTCCATCACACTCCTGACTTGTGCCTGGTAGATGGTGGAAAGGCTTTGAGGAGTCTGGAGGTGAGACACTCACTGCAGAATACCCAGCCTAATACCTGCTCTTGTTGCCACAGTATTTATGTGGCTGGTCCAGTTAAGTTTCTGGTCAATGGTTACTCCCAGGACGTTGATGGTGGGGGATTCAGCGATGGCAATGCCATTGAATGTCAAGGGGTAGTGGTTAGATTCTTGCTTCTTGGAGATAGTCATTGCTTAGCACATGTGTGGCGTGAATGTTACTTTCCACATATCAGCCCAAGCCTGAATGTCGGCCAGGTCTTGCTGCATGCGGCCATGGGCTGTTTCATTATCTGAGGAGTTGCGAATAGCACTGAACACTCTGCAATCATCAGCGAACATCCCCACACCTGACCTTATGATGGAAGGAAGGTCATTGATGAAGCAGCTGAAGATGGTTGAGCCTAGGACACTGCCCTGAGGAACTCCTGCAGCGATGGCCTGGGGCTGAGATGATTGATGTCCAACAACCACAACCTTTGTGCTAGGTATGACTCCAGTCAATGGAGAGTTTTCCTCCTGATTCCTGTTGACTTCAATTGCACTAGGGCTCCTTGATGCCACACTCGGTCAAATACTGCCGTGATGTCGAGAGCAGTCACTCTCACCTCACCTCTGGAATTCAGCTCTATTGTCCATGATTGGATCAAAGCTGTAATGAGGTCTGAAGCCGAATGGTCCTGGCGGAACCTAAATTGGGCATCGGTGAGCAGATTATTGGTGAGTAAGTGAGGATTGATAGCATTGTTGATGACACCTTCCATCACTTTGCTGATGATTGAGAGTAGACTGATGGGGCGGTAATTGGCCAGATTGGATTTGTTATGTATTGTCCAGGTACATTAAATGTATAAGTACAATGGTGCGCCACAGAGGGCGCTGTGATGGGAGACCTGAAGATACAGAGTATAAAAGGCTGCCCACCACACCTGAGAGGCACTCTGGAGTTACACAATAAAGGACTGAGGTCACAGCAGGCTGTGTGGAGTCAGTGATTTGAGTGCTACATACATCACATTGGCGACGCTGGCGCTGCGGAGGAAGCCATGGGGCTCACTGGTGCACGTTTCTGGAGTATACGTTCAATGCCTGCCACACGAAAGGCCACCTTCAGCGTATGTACAAAAGAAATCTGACTCAACGTGTGGCTGAGGAGATGGTAAAGGGTCCATCTTCCAGCAAGAAGCAGGCAGAAAAAGATGAGGCGTTTGAACTGTATACGTATACCGACGGTTCGGCCCCAGTGATTATGGAAATCAAGATTAACTGAGTCTCAGTGAGTATGGAAGTGGACACTGGATTGGGTCTGTCGTTGATGAGTCAGGAAACTTTTGATAAACTGTGTGTCAACCCAGCTGCACAACTCAAGCTGGTCCCGGTCACGACAAAGCTGCGTACCTACACCAAGGAACTGATACCTGTTCTTGGCAGAGCGGATGTACAGGTATCTCACGGGGGGGGAAGACGCACGGTTTACCTTTGTGGGTCATTGAAGGCGATGGGCCAACGCTTCTCGGCAGGAGGTGGATGGGGAAGGTCCGTGGGAGTTGGAAAGACTTCATTCCTCCACAGACTGCTGTTCCCCGGGTTCCCAAAGAGCAGCGCCGACCGAGCTGGAGGAGAAATCCCCACACAGATGAGCAGACCCTGGAAGTGCAGTTTTTCAAGTACGGGCCGATCGCTGAGGTGTGAGCCGGCGACGCGCTGCAGGCGATGAACGGGAAATCCATCGATGGCCGACAAATCCGGCGGGGGGGGCCCATGCGGAGAAAAAGTCGGGCGGCGGTCGCGGCTATGGTGGAGGCCGGGACAGCGGCGGCGATGGCGGCTACAGCGGCCGCAGGAGAGGCGGCATTTACTGGGACAACGGCAGGAGTGGAGGCTACAGGAGAGGCGGCAGTTACTGGCACAACGGCAGGAGTGGAGGCTACAGGAGAGGCAGCAGTTACTGGCACAACGGCAGGAGCGGCGACTACAGGAGAGGCGGCAGTTACTGGCACAACGGCAGGAGCGGAGACTACAGCGGCGGCGGAGGCTGAGGCGGCGGCAGGTATGACTCGAGAGAACGCGACAGCTACTCGAGTGGGTACAAGAGTCAGAGCGGCGGATACGGCAGCAAAGTCTTGGCCGTTTTCCTTTCTTCTTTCTTCTTTAATCCTTCTATTCCAGAGAGTAAAACGTCATGCCAGCGAACTCAAGATGGTGGTGAGCCTTGTGGCAGCAGAGCTCTGCAGACAAAGGCAAGCAGAGCAACTAAAATGACGGCGCCCAAGGGAAGCCTCGTGGGAACCAGAAGATGGTGTCTTAAAAGGGAAATGCACCCGGGAGTCTTTACACCGTGGTGGGCCCCACAAAGTGACTTTTGTAAGGCAAGAGTGAGTCTAAATGAGCAATGTGATTTGTATGATTACATGAGTTATGATAAGAGTTAATATTTTGATGCTGAATGGGTACTGTGTTTAAAATAAGGGATATGTATTACGAAAAGTTAATACCACAAGGTACAGTAAAAGGGTAAATGGATCCATGACTAACATGATTAATGGACCAATGCGATTCTTGATCTATGTGATTCATGCAGATGAGCCGCTAAGGCGATCACTTTCTGAGAACAGAGGCAACGCACTAGTTGTGATACCCTGTCTCAGCGCAGCCCATTACCTCGGGCAAAAAGGGGCAGTATACCGCCACCGCACCTCACCCAGAGGAGCTGGGATTAAATAACTGTTCAGTGCACCTGCAACATCTGTACCACATATTATATGTACCATACAAATGTACTGTCTATGTATACCTGTTTTCTGTTGGAGGTTATGCGTGTGTACTTCATCACCCATGGAAGGACAGCAAATACCACAGGATTGCACCGGATCGCAAGCACAACCTTTACATGGGAGAAGAGGGAAATGGATGGTCATGGACTTCATGGACTCACTCACAAATCAACCAGGATGAACAAGGCCGAGGTCACCGGCAATGGCTTCTGGAACTGGGTGGGGGGGAGTGAGATGTTATGTATTGTCCAGGTATATTAAATGTATAAGTACAATGGTGCGCCACAGAGGGCGCTGTGTTGGGGGAGCTGAAGGCACAGAGTATCAAAGGCTGCCCACCACACCTGAGAGGCACTCTGGAGTTACACAATAAAGGACTAAGGTCACAGCAGTTACTACAACACTAGGCTGTGTGGAGTCAGTGATTTGAGTGCTACATACATCACAGGATTTGTCCTGCTTTTTGTGGACAGGACATAACTGGGAAGTTTTCCACATTGTCAGATAGATGTCAGTGTTGTTGCTGTGCTGGAACAGCTTGGCTAGAGGCGTGGTTAGTTCTGGAGCACGTCTTCAGCATGACAGCCGGGATGTTGCCGGGGCCCATAAATTTTGTTGTATCCAGTGCGCTCAACCACTTCCTGATATCATGTGGAGTGAATCGAATTGGATGAAGACTGGCTTCTGTGATGGTAGGAACCTCAGGAGGAGGCTGATATGGATCATCCACTTGGCATTTCTGGCTGAAGATGGTTGAAAATGCTTCAGCCTTGTCTTTTACACTTGCGTGCTGGGGATGGGGATGTTCAAGGAGCCTCCTCCTCCCATTTGTTGTTTAATTGTCCACTGCCATCATGGCTGGATGTGATGCAACAGCAGAGCTTTGATCTGATCCATTGATTGTGGGCTTGCTTAGCCCTGTCTATGGCATGCTGCTTCCACTGTTCAGCATGCATGTCGTCCTGCGTTGCAGCTTCCCCACTTTTATTTTCACTTCATTTTCAGGTACGCCTGCTACATAAAAACCTCTATTTGGTCACCCCCTCCCCGCCCTCTCTTCTAGAGAAATGAGCCTTAGTCTATTCAATCTCTGCTGATTGCAAAACAATATTGGGAAGAAATTCAGTAGAGCCTAAAAGTAGTAGCCAGGCGTTAACCTTTTTCTGTTTTTAAAAATTTTGGTGGTAGTGATCCCGGAAGGAAGTGAAGCGCTAAATCGGGAGCACAAGAGGCCACAGACGGGGCAATGAGTGGACAATCGCTGCACATTGGGCCGTGCAGCACTGCCACGTTGAAAGGCTCCTTCCCTCCCTTAAAGGGAAGGGCCATCACTGCAGGATCTGCAAGGGAAAAACTTACCTTCTCCCTGATGGCAGCCACGATCCAGCCCGATGCACCGCAGCAGAGTGCCGGGCTGATGGGTCGCTGGCAAAGAAGAGCGGCAACAAACCTGAAAGAGAGCAGTTAAATTTTTTTTTAAACTTACCTCGGCGGCCTCGCCTTTATCCCTCGCCCCAGAAGCTCCGGCCTCCCAATGCATGCCTCCTGCAGCTGTTTTCGCCTGGCAATGCTGCAGGGTGCCGAACCCAGGTTCGGGTTAGGGGCACCACCGGAGCGATGCGCACGGCGATGACGTCAACGCCGTACCGTCACCACAAAGATCCCACAATGTTATCGTCCTGCCCTGTCGGTACCTCGTTAGAGCCTCATCTTGCACCCCCAGAGACGTTAACAGGAGGCATTAAGGAGGCCAATTTCTAGGCCTATATATTTTTTGCATGTCTCCAGTGCCTGTATTTCCTTTTTGTCATATAGAGATCAGAACTGTGCATAGTACTCCAAGTGTGGTCTAACAATTGGGTGCATTATGTCAAAAATTGCTGCTGGTAAACAAGTAGGGGTTATGATAAACATCAAAATGGGATGGCAAAAGATGTGAGGAGGACTCAGGCAGGTTAGTAGAATGGGCAGACAGAAGATTCATTTTACAAAAGAACATAAGAAGATAAGAAATCAGAGCAGGAGTAGGCCACCTGGCCCCTTGAACAATCATGGCTGATCTGATCATGGACTCAGCTCCACTTCCCTGCCCACTCCCCATAACCCTTTATTCCCTTATCGCTCAAAAATCTGTATCTCCGTCTTAAATATATTCAATGACGCAGCCTCCACAGCTCTCTGGGGTAGAGAATTCCATAGATTTACAACCATCTGAGAGAAGAAATTCCTCCTCATCTCAGTTTTAAATGGGTGGCCCCTTATTCTGAGACTATGTCCCCAAGTTTTAATTTCCCCTATGAGTGGAAATATCCTCTCTGCATCCATCTTGTCGAGCCACCTCATTATCTTTTCTGTTTCGATACGATCACCTCTCATTCTTCTGAACTCCATTGATTATAGGCCCAACCTACTCAACCTAGCTTCATAAGTCAACCTCCCTCATCTCCAGAATCAACCTCATGAACCTTCTCGGAACAGCTTCTAATGCAAGTATATCCTTCCTTAAATATGGAGACCAAAACTGTACTCAGTACTCTAGGTGTGGCCTCACCAATACCCTGTACAGTCATAGCAGGACTTCACTGCTTTTATACTCTATCCCCCTTGCAATAAAGGCGAACATTTCATTTGCCTTCCTGATTACTTGCTGTACCTGCATACTTTTTGTGTTTCGTGCACAAGGACCCCCAGGTCCCTCTGTACTGCAGCACTTTACAATTTCTCTCCATTTAAATTATAATTTGCTTTCCTATTATTTCTGCCAAAGTGGATAACCTCACATTTTCCCACATTATGGGGCCAAGTTTCGGCCTGAGTTGCTCCTGTTTTTTTGGCGCAACTGGTTTAGAATGGAGCATCTTAGAAATTACAATTTTCGGCATTTAGTTTGCTCCAGTTCTAGTCAGTTAGAACAGTTTCACTTTGGAACAGAATTTTTTTTTCAAAAGGGGGCCTGTCCGGCCACTTATGCCTGTTTTCAAAGTTTAGGCAGTGAAAACTTACTCCAAACTGACTTAGAATGGAGTAAGTGAAGATTTTTGTACGCTCGAAAAAACCTTGCCTACACTTTACAAATCAGGCGTAGGTTACAAATTAGGCGTAGGGAACGAGGGGGGGGGGGGGGAAGAGAGGGGGGGAAGGGAAGTATTTAAATTCTACAATCATTCAGCAGTCATATTTATATAAATAAAGATCCAACCTGAATAAAAATTTATAAGCAAAGAAAAGATTAAATAATCCATGTTCCTACCTGTGTGGAACAGCAGCAGCCTTCGAGCTGCTGTGCATCAGGCAGGCCTTCCATGTTGGAGACAGGGGTGGCGTCAGTCTCGACGGCAGCCCAACAGCGGCAGCAAGCAGTCTCCGAGCTGCGGTGCTTCAGGCAGGCCTTCCTTCCATCAGTGGTTGAACGGCAGCCGAAGATACAGCAAGCAGCCTTCGAGCTGTGAGGGGGACTGAGGCCATTTGGCCAGGGACAGGGAGAGGCAGCGACATAGACACTTTTAAACTTAAATTTGCAGAATGGGTGCTGCATTGTCAACACCATGTATTATGCAATGATTCGCCATCAATTCACTGCATAGGAGAGAATTGATTAGAGCTCACCGCACCAGGAACGTCATAGCCCGTAGGTTGATGGGCAGGAGACCTTACCCACGTCGACAATATCAAGCCAGGCGCTCATACCTGGACATGAGCGAGGCTGATTGTGTCAAAATGCTGCGTTTCTGCAGAGAAGTTGTCGCTGAGATCTGTGACATGCTGAGAGCAGATTTGCAGCCCAGAAGCAGAACGCCAACTGCTCTGTCTGTTGCAGTGGAGGTAACAGCTGCACTTTCTTTCTATGCCTCGGGATCGTTTCAGGCTGCAACTGGGGATATGTGTGCCATCTCTCAATGTGCAATACATGGCTGTATTTAACAGGTCACGGCTGCACTGTATGCGTGGAGGAATTACTTCATCAATTTCCCAATGACCGCACAAGCGATCCATGAGAGTGCTGTGGGCTTCTTCAGGATTGCTGGCTTCCCAAAGGTACAGGGCTGCATTGATTGTACCCACATAGCCTTGCGAACACCTGTGGAGGAATCTGAGCAATACCGAAATAGGAAAGGTTTCCACTTTATCAATGTACAGCTCGTGTGTGACGACAAGCAGCGCATCATGTCAGTCGATGCGAGATACCCTGGCAGCACCCACGCTGCGTTCATCCTACACGACAGCGTTATATCTGACATGTTTGAGCAGCAGCCAGAAGGGCAGAGCTGGCTACTGGGAGACAAAGGGTACGGCCTGACCACCTGGCTCATGACGCCCCTACGCATGACACAGACAGAAGCTGACCGTCAATACAACATGGCGGACATTGCGACACGCAGCATCATTGAGAGGACCATTGGCATATTGAAACAGCGATTCCTATGCCTGGACCATTCTGGAGGACAGTTGCTATACTCTCCTCAGATTGTCGGTCATTTCACTGTTGTGTGCTGCATGCTTCATAACTTAGTCATCATGAGGCAGCAGGAGCTGGTAGTGGAACGTGAGGGTCCAGTGCATGATGATAATATTACGGAACAGCAGGATGTGGATGATGACGACGATCAGGAAAGCATGCAAGTGCCTGATGCCGGAGCACGAGGTCGGAGGAGGGCCGTCCATCGTGCCCCTTTAACAATTGCTCGAGCCTTGCGCCAGCAGCTCATCCGTGAATGCTTCAACTACTGATGCCTGAGGGCTCTGCGACCACTGTTGCGCATGGACATATTTATTCTTTGCAGTTGTTCCAACGTTGTGTTGTGTTAATGGAACATGAAACAGTTTTAATGAAAAAATATTTTATTGAAAAGTTAACGTAACTGTAATAAAATATTTGTTGTATCAAACTATACTTTTTAATATGACTCTTGAATATCACTTAAAAACTTTAAGATTGCTTTATAAACTTGTAAAGTTATAAAAGTTACAAAACAATCTCAATGTGAAAAATCTTACACTCTTAAGATCACTTAAACATCAAGATCACTTTTTAGATGCAAAATTAAATAAGTTACAGAATATGAGAGCATTTACACTATCAGATCACTTGAAAACCCTGAGATCACTTATAAGTTGTAAAGTTACAAAACTTACAAAACAGTTTCAATGTGAAAAATCTTACACTCTGAAGAACACTTAAACTTCAGGATCACTTTTTAGGTGCAAAATTAAATAAGATACAAAATGTGAGGGCATTTATACTATAAGATCACTTAAAAACCATAAGATCACTTATAAGTTGTAAAGTTACAAAACTTACAAAACAATTTCAATTTGAAAAACGCTACTAAAGCTACATCAAGAACAAGAACAAAAGCAGCAAAGAAAGGCTGCAACCATGTCTCATCCATATCTCAGTGAATGTTCACTTCTTCATGGGGGTGTCATTTGATTGGCCGGGCTGTGTGCCCTTATTGCAGCAGCTACCTCAACTAGGCCCTCCCTGACGGCCTGTGCCGACACTTGCTTGCCCCCCCTGATGGCCTGTGCCGACACTTGCATGCCCTCCCTGATGGCCTGTGCCGTCGATTGCACTCCCTCGGACATTCCCTCCCTAAGTTCCCGTGTCATTACTGCTATTTCTCACGTCAGGACCTTCAACTCTTCACCTCCTGCACTGACACCACCGATGAGTGATCGGGTAAGCTCATTGGTCTCCATACCCAATGCCACAACCTGAGCTGCATCTGTTGCACGCTGCATCTCAGGACAGCGTGTCTCCAATCTCCTTCTCCTTTGTCTGGGTCTGCCTCGTGGCACCACTACACTGGGAGGCGCGGGCACGGACGGTGGGACGCTCTGTGTTCCAGACGGCAGAACTAGAGGGAGAGGCTCGGGCTGGGACGGTGGGACGCTCTGTGTTGCAGACGGCAGAACTAGAGGGAGAGGCTCGGGCTGGGATGGTGGGACGCTCTGTGTTACAGACGGCAGTAATACAGAGAGAGGCTCGGGCTGGGATGGTGGGATGCTCAGTGTTCCAGACGACAGCACTCGAGTGCGAGCCATGGGCTGGGATGGTGAGTGAATGGGTGTAAACCACTCCATGATAAACTGCAGCACTGGGACCCGCAGCGTCGGAATCAAAACCATAGAAGGTGGAACCGGAACCTATGCGAGTGGGAGGCGCAGGCTCGGACGGTAGTGCACTGACTGTAGAATGCTGCATTATACCAGCAGCACCACTGGGACCCACAACATCGGAATCAAAACCATGGAAGGTGGAACCAAAACCTATGCTGGGGGTTGAAACTCTGATGCCCCTTACGGGGGCTCATAAACATTAATTTGGAAGCTCTCCCCTGCAGACATTTCAGTCATCGCTGCCATCATCCAGTCTGGATCGTCTGTATCTGGTTGTACTGGTTCTTGGTCTGTATCCTCAGGATCGTCAGGATTGGTACCAGCAGCATCATCATCATCATCATCAACATCATCATCATCATCATCATCAACATCATCATCATCATCATCATCATCAACATCATCATCATCATCAACATCATCATCATCATGTTCTGCAAAATACATCAGAACAGTCAAATGTTTAACAGCAAGGGAGGGGGCCGGATGGGTGGCATGAGTACTCTCACACATAGCAGGCTAGGCAGCAGATTGATTTAAAGGGCCACGATGCATTTTCAGGACTTACCCTCTTCCTCGCGTGCGGGCCCAGCTTGTGCTGTACTGATTGCTTTTCTCCATGTATGACTCATCATCGCAGCTACCCTTTGTTCCAAGGGTGTCAGTGGATGCAGATTGGGCACGCCTTCTCCTGTCCAAGTTGTCTCCCTTTTGTTGTGGGCCAATTTCTTCTGCAAAGAGTAAAATATAACTTTTTACAGAGTGTGTCAGTCTGCAAGGTGGAACATACAGATAGCCAGGTTACAATTACGATTAAATTAAAAATGGAAAATATTATTTACACTACCTACTTGACCAAGGTCATGCCATTTCTTTTTACACTGGCTTCCAGATCTCATGGTATGCACTACTGCGCAGTAATCTTTTGCAACTTGGTTCCAGTGTTTCTTCATTTCTTTTGGTGGCACTTTTATGTGACCTCTGTTGCTGGTATCTAGCTCCTGCCATCTCTGCTCAATTACATTGACTAATATCTCCACTTCCTCATGCAAGAAATTCTTTGTTCTTGGTGGACGTTGATCCATTGTAAAGTTGAATTGGCACTCTTATTTCTCAAAGCACATAGTCCTTAATTTGCATGCACCAATGCAGCACCTGTTCTGAAAGTTTAGCAGTGAAAAGCTGCACTCACTGATTTCAGCAGGTGATTTATTCAACAGTGCTGCTAAAAGCACTCCTTAACATGCAAAAATATCACTAAAATTAAATCACAAGCCTTTCCAGGGGTCCACGAGACAAATCTTCACTTTTCTTCTAGTCCCTTTAAAAATGGCCGAGTGCCAATGTTTATTTCCCACTGCGCATGCGTGCACGCTCCATCGCGCACGCGCAAGGTTGCCGGCACGACGTTGCCTTATTTAAATTAGGCCCACGCCTCACTGCTTAAAGAATCAGTGCGAGTGTCTGGCTCCGTTCCCCGCTGTGATCTGCGCAGCTGGTGAAGAGCTCCGAGGAGCCGGAGAATCTCGCAGTTTTTTTCCTGCGCACTTTTGAGCTAAAAAAACCACAGTCCAGCTCGGGGCTGCGCCATTCTAGGCGCAGCACGAAACTTCGGCCCTATATTCCATCTGGCAAATTTTGGTGCCCACTCACTTAGTCTGTCTATATCCCTTTGCAAATTTTTTGTGTCCTCCTCACAATTTGTTTTCCCACCTATCTTTGAATTATCAGCAAACTTGGCTACATTAATAATAACAACTTTTATTTATGTATCGCCTTTAAAGTAGTAAAACGCTCAAATTACATTACACTCGGCTCCTTCATTCAAGTCATTAATATAGATTGTAAATAGTTGAGGCCCTAGCACCGATCCCTGTGGCACCCCACTAGCTACTGTTTTCCAGCCGGAAAATTACCCATTTATCCCAACTCTCTGTTTTCTGTTAGTTAGCCAATCCTCCATCCATGCTAATATATTATCTCCAACCTCGTGAACTTTTATCTTGTACAGTAACCTTTTATGTGGCAACTTATCGAATGTCTTCTGGAAATCCAAATACACCACATCAACTGGTTCCCCCTTATCCACCCTGCTTGTTACATCCTCAAAGAACTCTAGCAAATTTGTCAAACATGAGTTCCCTTTCATAAAACCATGTTGACTCTGCCTGATTGAATTATGCTTTTCTAAATGTCCTGCTACTGCTTCCTTAATAATGGACTCCAGCATTTTCCCAACAACAGATGTTAGGCTAACTGGTCTATAGTTTAGTGCTTTTCGTCTGCTTCCTTTTTTAAATAGGGGCGTTACATTTGCGGTTTTCCAATCCACTAGGATGGCCCAGAATCCAGGAAATTTTGGTAGATTACAACCAATGCATCCACTATCTCTGCAGCCACCTCTTTTAAGACCCTAGGATGTAAGCCATCAGGTCCACGGGACTTGTCTGCCTTTCGTCCCATTATTTTACTAAGTATTAATATTAGGTAGTCCCTCATATCGAGGATGACTTGCTTCCACACCAAAAAGGGATGAGTTCACAGGTGTTTCAATGAGGGACTTGACAATCTAGGTCCCGAACTACATACTGAAGGGTGGAAGATGCCTGTGCATGGATTCTTTTAACGTGGGGTGGCCGTTGCACACTAGCCACTACACGGGCTTGACAGAGCTAGGTCTTGATCCAGTGGCAAGGGTTAACCAAGGCGACTGGAGACCAAGCTCTGCTGCCAGACCTTGTATGCATGCCGAGTACTACTTCATTAGTGATAGTGATTGTATTAAGTTCCTCCCTCCCTAAAGCCCCTTGATTATCCACTATTGGGATGTTTTTAGTGACTTCTACCGTGAAGACCGATACAAAATATTTGTTCAACATCTATGCCATTTCCCTGTTCTTCATTATTAATTCCTCAGTCTCAAGCTCTAGGTGACCAACATTTACTTTAGCCACTCTTTTCCTTTTTATGTATCTGTAGAAACTCTTGCTATCTGTTTTTATATTTCATGCTAATTTACATTCATAATCTATCTTCCCTCTCTTTATCATTTTTTTGGTCGTTCTTTGCTGGCTTTTAAAATTTTCCCAATCCTTTGGCCTCCCACTAGTCTTGGCCACATTTATGCCCTTGTTTTCAATTTGATACCATCCCTTATTTCCTTAGTTAGCCATGGATGGTTATCCCTTGTCTTACAGTCTTTCCTTCTCATTGGGATATATTTTTGTTGCGAGTTATGAAATATCTCCTTAAATGTCTGCCTCTGCTCATCAACCGTCCCATACTTCAATCTATTTTCCCCGTCCACTTCAGCCAACTCTGTCTTTATACCTTTGTAGTCTCCTTTATTTAAGCTTACTGGTTTGAGATCCAACTTTCTAATCCTCTTACTGAATTTGAAATTCAACCATGTTATGGCCACTCATTCCTAGAGGATCTTTTACTGGGAGATCATTTATTAATCCTGTCTCATTACACAGTATCAGATCTATGATAGCCTGCTCGCTGATTGGTTCCGCAACGTACTGTCCCGGATACACTCTACAAACCCTTCCTCAAGGCTACCCTGGCCAATTTGCTTTGTCCAATCAATATGAAGGTTAAAATCACCCATAAGTATTGCCATTCCTTTTTTACAAGCCTCCATTATTTCTTGATTTATACTCTGTCCAACAGTGTAGCTACTGTTAGGGGGCCTATAGACTACACCCACCAACGACTTTTTCCCTTTATTATTCCTTATCTCCACCCAAACTGATTCAACATCTTGATCTTCTGAGCCAATATTGTTTCTCACTAATGCAGTGATGTCATTCCTCATTAACCAAGCTACCCCACCTCATTTTCCTTTCTGTCTATCCTTCCGACTTGTCAAATACCCTTGAATATTTAGTTCCCAGTCCTGGTCACCTTGCAACCAAGTGTCTGCAATGGCTATCAGATCATACTCATTTGTATCCATTTGTGCCGTCAACTCATCTATTTTGTTACGAATGCTACGGGCATGCAGATAAAGAGCTTTTAAATGTGTTTTTACCATTTTTTCCTGCTTATAAAAGATTCATGTTAATCAACAAAATGTGCAATTGTACTTTTTAGGAGGAAAGACAAGGAATGGAAGCGCAAATTGAATGGAAAAATAATGAAGGATGTCGATGATGTGGAGAGACTACAGAAACTGGGATTGTTCTCCTTAGAGCAGTGAAGGTTAATGGGAGATTTAATAAAGGTGTTTAAAATTTTGATGGGTTTTGATAGAGAAAAACTGTTTCCATTGGCAGGAGGGTCAGTAACCAGAGTGCACAGATTTAAGATAATTAGCAAAGAAATGGAGGTGTGATGAGGAGAATTATTTTCATGTAGCGAGTTGATGGGTTGAAAATTCCGGCCTCGCGAAGTGCGCATGGGGCCGGCGAGACGTCATAAAATCCGGTTTTCGGGGCATGATGCGCATGCGCTGAAAACCAGCTTTTCCGATCTGTCAAGATTTCGCTGGATCGATCCTCCGCATCCCCGGGAGAAGGACATCCGCGCGGGAGAGATTGGGCTATATGCCCAACTCAATCGTGCGAATGTCCTTCACATTCTTACGCCTGGTAAAAACAGGTGCATGGCTTACTTTTACCGGCATAAGAGTTTTAAAACATTGAAAAATTGAATTTAAACACTCATTTTTAGATCAAAAACCCTGTCCATTAAGGTAAGTTTATTTTTAACACTATTAAAACACATTGACAAAAAAATTCCCCAAATATATATTTTTTTCTGAAGCATTTAATTATATTTAATTTCAATTAATTTTAAAAATGTGAGGTGGTTTTTTTATTATGCTGTGTTTCGGTGTTTTAGGGGTTTTTCCTCCTTGATAGCAATGGGAGCCCGTACAAACATTTTTGTCAATGAGAATACTGCATCGTGATTGGTGGTCCAGGCCCACATACATACCTGAAAGATATCTCCCCATGCACTGCGCAGCAAATCTAGGCTCTGACCGGGATCCCTACATTCTTCCGGGACCAACAGGTACTTTTGTAGATTTTTTGGGGGGTCAGAGGTGTTAGTACAAAGGAAGCCTCTGACCACAATTCCCACCACCCCCCCCTCCCCCCCCACCCCGCCCCTGTTATGTTGTGGAAAGCACTGCCTGGAAAAGTGGTGGAAGCAGATTCAATAATAACTTTCAAATGAGAATTGGAGAAATACTTGAAAAGAAAAAATATTGCAAGGCTATGGGGAAGACTAATTGGTTAGCTCTTTGACAGAGCCGGCACAGACATGATGAGCCAAATGGTCTTCTTCTATATGGAAATCTATGATTACATCAACAGAGAGGCTTATGAATTGAAATATATTATTTCTTAAATTCTGTCCTCTTGAGCATTTCTAATTATAATCGCTTCACCATTGGTGTCCGTGCCTACAGTTGCCTGGGCCCCAAGCTCTGGAACTCCCTCCCTAAACCTCTCCACCTCTCTACCTCTCTTTCCTCCTTTAAGACGCTCCTTAAAACTTACTTCTTTGACCAAGCTTTTGGTCATCTGCCATAATCTCTTATGTGGCTCGGTGTCAAATGTATTTGTTTTATCTTATATCACTCCTGTGAAGCGCCTTGGGACGTTTTACAAATCATTGTTAAAAGTGTGAGTACAAGTGCATAATGCTATTAAAAAGGCCAATAACATTCTGGGTGTTTTAAACAGAGGTAGAGAGAAAAAGAGTAAAGATACATTTACACAAGGCAAAGCTGAAACTGCAATTAATATCATTGTGCAGGTTTGGGTACTTCAATATAGAAAGGACATTAAAGCCATAGAGCGCGTACAGTGTAGATTCACCAGGTGTCTGGGGAAAGTGCAGCTTGACAGGGAGAGCTCTACTCCTGCAGGACCAGCAGTCTGTATGACAGTAGTCTGTAGAATATCACTCATGTGAGTAAAGCCTTCCGTCACCTGTCTTGTCATATTTTGGAGCTTTTTAAAACTCTTTTTTTCTTATAGAAACTTTCCTGTATCAGATTAGCCCTGGCTCCATTTGCCCCAGACAGTGTTATCAATTACTGAGCTATCTAGATAAATGTCGAGCGTGTCCAGGGTTTAAAAGCAGATTGAACCACACGCCCAAAGTCTGAATCTCAGGATAGCTCAGATGAATATGTGGCTTGAGGAGTGGTGCAGCAGGGAGGGATTCAAATTCCTGGGACATTGTAACCGGTTCTGGGGGAGGTGGGACCAGTACAAACCGGATGGTCTGCACCTGGGCAGGACCAGAACCAATGTCCAAGGGGGAGTGTTTGCTAGTGCTGTTGGGGAGGAGTTAAACTAATATGGCAGGGGGGTGGGAACCTATTCAGGGAGTCAGAGGAAAGTAGAATGGGGGCAGAAGCAAAAGATAGAAAGAAGAAAAGTAAAATGGAGGGCAGAGAAACCCAAGGCAAAAAGCAAAAAGGGCCACATTACAGCAATATTCTAAAGGGGCAAAGTGTGTTAGAAAGACTCTGTGCCTCAATACAAGGAGTATTCGGAATAAGCTGGACGAATTAACTGCGCAGATAGCAGTTAACGGGTATGATGTAATTGGCATCATGGAGACATGGCTCCAGGGTGACCAAGGCTGGGAACTCAACATCCAGGGGTATTCAACATTTAGAAAGGATAGACAGAAAGGAAAAGGAGGCAGGGTGGGATTGCTGGTTAAAGAGGAAATTAATGCAATAATAAGAAAGGACATTAGCTTGGATGATGTGGAATCAGTATGGGTGGAGCTGTGGAATACCAAGGGGCAGAAAACGCTAGTGGGAGTTGTGTACAGACCTCCAAACAGTAGTAGTAAGGTTGGGGACAGCATCAAACAAGAAATTAGAGATGCATGCAATAAAGGTACAGCAGTTATCATGGGTGACTTTAATCTACATATTGATTGGGTGAACCAAACTGGTAGCATTGCGGTGGAGGAGGATTCCCTGGAGCGTATTAGGGATGGTTTTCTAGACCAATATGTCGAGGAACCAATCAGGGAGCTGGCCATCCTCGACTGGTTGATGTATAATGAAAAAGGACTAATTAGCAATCTTATTGTGCAAGACCCCTTGGGGAAGAGTGACCATAACATGGTAAAATTCTTTATTAGGTTGGAGAGTGACACAGTTAATTCAGAAACTAGGGTCCTGAACTTAAGGAAAGGTAACTTTGATGGTTTGAGGCGTAAATCGGCTAGAATAGACTGGCAAATGAATTTAAAGGGTTGACGGTGGATAGGCATTGGCAAATACTTAAAGATCACATGGATGAACTTCAGCAATTGTATATCCCTGTCTGGAGTAAAAATAAAACGGGGAAGGTGGCTCAACAGTGGCTAACAAGGGAAATTAAGGATAGTGTTAAATCCAAGGAAGAGGCTTATAATTGGCCAGCAAAAGCAGCAAACCTGAGGACTGGGAGAAATTTAGAATTCAGCAGAGGAGGACAAAGGGTTTAATTAAGAGGGGGGAAATAGAGTACGAGAAGAAGCTTGCTGGGAACGTAAAAACTGACGGCAAAAGCTTCTATAGATATGTGAAAAAGATTAATGAAGACAAACGTAGGTCCCTTGCTGTTGGATTCAGGTGAATTTATAATGAGGAACAAAGAAATGGCAGACCAATTGAACAAATACTTTGGTTCTGTTTTCATGAAGGAAGACACAAATAACCTTCCGAAAGTACTAGGGGACCGAGGGTCTAGTGAGAAGGAGGAAATGAAGGATATCCATATTAGGTGGGACATTGTATTAGGGAAAGTACTTAAGGAAGTGGCCCTAGAAATAATGGATGCATTGGTGATCATTTTCCAACAGTCTATTGACTCAGGATCAGTTCCTATGGACTGGAGGGTAGCTAATCAAACAGCACTTTTTAAAAAGGGAGGGAGAGAGAAAGCGGGTAATTATAGACCAGTTAGCCTGACATCAGTGGTGGGGAAATGTTGGAATCAATCATTAAGGATGAAATAGCAGCGCATTTGGAAAGCAGTGACAGGATCGGTCCAAGTCAGCATGGATTTATGAAAGGGAAATCATGCTTGACAAATCTTCTAGAACTTTTTGAGGATGTAACTGGTAGAGTGGACAAGGGAGAACCAGTGGATGTGGTGTATTTGGACTTTCAAAAGGCTTTTGACAAGGTCCCACACAAGAGATTGGTGTGCAAAATTAAAGCACATGGTATTGGGGGTAATGTACTGACGTGGATAGAGAACTGGTTGGCAGGCGGGAAGCAGAGAGTCGGGATAAACGGATCCTTTTCAGAATGGCAGGCAGTGACTAGTAGGGTGCCGCAGGGCTCAGTGCTGGGACCCCAGCTCTTTACAATATACATCAATGATTTGGATGAAGGAATTGAGTGTAATATCTCCAAGTTTGCAGATGACACTAAACTGGGTGGCAGTGTGAGCTGTGAAGGGGATGCTAAGAGGCTGCAGGGTGACTTAGACAGGTTCGGTGAGTGGGCAAATGCATGGTAGATGCAGTATAATGTGGATAAATGTGAGGTTATCCACTTTGGGGTAAAAACGTGAAGACAGAATATTATCTGAATCAACTGGGACTATATACATTGGAGTTTGGAAGGTTGAGAGGGGATCTCATAGGAACATACAAGATTCTGATGGGACGGGACAGGTTAGATGTGGGTAGATTGTTCCCGATGTTGGGGAAGTCCAGAACCAGGGGACACAGTCTTAGGTTAAGAGGTAGGCCATTTAGGACTGAGATGAGGAGAAACTTCTTCACTCAGAGAGTTGTTAACCTGTGGAATTCCCTGCCGCAGAGAGTTATTGATGCCAGTTCATTGGATATATTCAAGAGCTAGTTATATATGGTCCTTACGGCAAAGGGGATCAAGGGGTATGGAGAGAAAGCAGGAAAGGGGTACTGAAGGAATGATCAGTCATGATCTTATCGAATGGTGGTGCAGGCTCAAAGAGCCGAATGGCCTACTCCTGCACCTATTTTCTATGTTTCTATGTTTCGATGAATCAAGACTGTGATCAGGAGTGCAATGAAGTGCAGACCACAAACAAACGGCACCAACATTTCCAAGGAGTCAATCCCCATTTGCTGATGCCGGTCCTTTCAGTCACCAGCAATGGGCCTGACTTTATCACAGATCATTCCATTATTGTGTGGGATGTAGGAGGAAGAAAGGGAAATTCTATTGAATCACAAGGCCACAATGACAAAGTTCAGACCCTTTGTTATGCTCATCATACTCAGCAGCTGATCTCTTGGGGTGCAGATGGTGGGATTGATGTGTGGAATATGCATGTAAAGAAGCAAGAGTCTCCAGATTGATTCGATAGGGATTCCTCGGAATTTCCTGCACTCTGCGCTCTCCTCTGATGAACAGAACCTCTCGACAGTGCAGCACTGTCTCAGGACTGTATGAGAGAATCAGTCCAGATTATGAGCTGAGACTCTGGTTTTAACTCCGCCGACACAGAGACTCATCATCTTTGTCTTAGGCAGTCCCCGGAGTCGAGGATGACTTGCTTCCACACTAAAATGAGTTCTAAGGTGATTGATGAAACCAATGTGGGATTTACAGGTGGGGCAGATGGTGATTGGAGGGATGGGTGGGTGGAGTGCTTGGTTTGTTGTACGTTCCTTCCGCTGTTTGTACTTTGCTTCCACGTGCTCCCGACGAAGAGACTCGAAGTGTTCGGCACCTACTCGGATGCTTCTCTTCCACTTTGAGTGGTCTTGGGCCAGGGATGCCCAAGAGTCGTTGGCGATGTTGCATTTTTTCAAGGAGGCTTTGAGGATGTCCTTGAAGCATTTTCTCTGACCTCCTCGGACTTGCTTGCCATGACGTAGCTCGGAGTAGAGTGCTTGTTCCGGGAGTCTAGTATCGGGAATGTGGACAATGTGTCTTTCTCTGTCTTTGACATAAGTGTCCTTGACTGCATCTCACAGCATGCTACCCACCACCACCTTGGCACAACCCCCGTCTGGCACGAGGTTGAAAAGGCCATCCACCAACTGAAAAACAACAAGCCCTCAGGAGCACATGGAATCCCCGCCAAAGTATGGCGGAGAAGTACTCTTGGCTCAAATCCATGAACTCATTTCTCTTATCTGGAAGGAGGAGTGCAGGACAGGGGATCTCCAAGATGCCATAATCGTGACCATCTTCAAGAAAGGTGACAAGTCCGATGGTGGTAATTGCAGAGGTGTTTCCCTGCTGTCTGCCGCAGGGAAAATCATCGCAAGAATCCTCCTCAATTGTCTTCTCCCAGTGGCTGAAGAGCTCCTCCCAGAGTCACAATGTGGATTCCAGCCACTAAGGGCCACAATGGACATGATCTTCACCACGCAACAAATCCAAGAAAAAATCAGACCATGGCCCTAACAACTGAGCAAGAATGGAGAGTCTCTCAATGAAGTAATAATGAAGAAAGTTCCAAATTTAATTTTCTTCTAAGTTATTATTTTATGCATTACTTTTGATGAATACACAACACGACAGTGACTGGCAGTATGCACTTATTAATCCTCTCCGTATCTTTCATAGAATTCTATGACGCTGACATTCCTGGGACTGGAGAGGACGTAGGTCACATTTGTGTATGGGGGGAGGGGCATTGGGAGGAGGGGAGGGTGTGCATAGGACCATCATATTTTAGTGAGGCTGGTTGTGGGTGAATCTTACACCCATCATTCCCTCCCCTCCCCTCCCCACCACCACCTTTGAATCAAGGGGAAGTCCTTGGGGGTCCCTGAGAAATTCCACCCTTTATGCCTTTGAATGGCCTGAGCAGGGCTCTGCTCAGCTGAGGCCTGACGTGAGTCCCTTTGAGAGTTTCTGAGGGCCCGAAACCTGCACTACATCAAGAGAATCTACCTCCACAGTGGGAGCTCAGGAGTTTGTTAAAATGGATTTCCATCAGCCAATTTGGCCATCTGGAGGATGGGACGGATTGGCCTGCCTGGGGCAGCCACGATAGGAGTGGCTCTGCAGGGACCAGCAGGCACTGCTGGAGCGCTCCCTGTAGGAACCAGCAGGCACTGTTGGAGCACCCCCTGCAGGCATCAGGAGTCACTGCTGGAGCGCCTCCTGCAGGCATCAGGAGTCACTGCTGGAGTGCCCACTGTAGGAACCAGCAGCCACTGCCAGAGACTCACTGCAGGAACCAGCAGGCACTGCCAGAGACTCACTGCAGGAACCAGCAGGCACTGCTGCAGACCCCGGAGGAACTGGGAGAAATATATGCAATTGACCCTGGGCCAAGGTTTCCCTCTACCGCACTTACACTGACAGAGAGGGGCCAGGAATTTCCAGGCCTATAATTTCAAACGACACTCATAGAATGCTAGCATCAGGACAAAGCCTCAATTATTCATTCATTAAATAATTCTGATCATTAATTTATCCAAAGATTGTTTTCTTTTTACTTCACACCGTGTCTATTTGATTGAGTGGCTGAGTGTGAACTGAATGCGGGTGTACACTCTCAGGGTCAAACGAATTTAATAGTGAGTGGGCATTTGCTGATCTCTGACACCCAGGCAGCAAAGTGTTGACCTGTGATGTCACAGCTGAAGCTGATTTAAGGTGGGATGTGGGAGGTGGTGTGTGTGTATATGGAGCCTGACCTACCTAGATTCTGGGAACAGGAGCAGATGCCTAATGGAAGCATAAGGTGAAGAGAATGTGAGAACTGAGAACCTGCTTGCTGTGTACAGAACTTTCTGATTAACAGCTTCAGTCATTGCCTTCCTAGTCACAATTAACCCACTCCCGCTACCCCAGAACCCTACAAATTGGTTAATTCTCATGATGCTAATTAATGAACCCCAGTGAATTATAGTATCTTACACTCATGTATTTTTACTGCATGAATACATAAATTAAGAGAATGTCACTACTATCGGATTGTGAGATATTCAGTCGGGTCCCATTGAACAAATCATTCTGGTCAGTGTTCTGTCATCACGTAATTCTGCTCCCCTCACTGGTCCCACTGTACTAGCATTGTGTCATGCCCTAGAACGCCTGTTTCTAGAGTCAGATCATGCCCTAGAACGCCTGTTTCTAGAGTCAGATCATGCCCCAAAATGCATGTTCCTAGTTTCGGATCATTCCCTAGAATTCCTGGTTCTCGAGTCAGATCATGCCCTAGAATGCCTGTTCCGAGTGTCATGCCCTAGAATGCATGTTTGTAGTATCAGTTCATGCCCTAGAATGCCTGTTCTGAGTGTCAGATTATGCTTTCAGAATGTCTATTCCTGGTGTTGTCTAGCACCTTTCAAGAAAGAGAAATTAATTTGTGGGAACAAATGAAAACACCCAATTTGCTCCCCAATATCTAACCTGTAAATGCACCATCTGGTGAGATACGAAGCTATATTAACCAGGAAAGCCTCATGTTCGAGCCCTGGTTTATGCTGAAATAGCTGGGGGGGGCGGTGGGGGGCAGGGTGGAATTATATCTGAACTTGCTGGGCGGGAATCACAGGGGATCGGATGGAATGCCAATTTTACACCTAGCTGAATATTACTTTCTGCTGACTCCAGTGGAGGATAAAATCGGGAAGTGTAAAGCCAGCGTTGCACCTGATCTAAGCCTGCACAGAGTGAGGACACTGAAATCAGCCTGCATGCTCCCTGTCTGAAAGGGCACATAAGAAACAGGAGCAGGAGTGGGCCAACTCCACCATGCAATAAAGTCATGGCTGATCTTCGACCTCAACACTTTCTCATCTGATCTCCATATCCCTTGATTGCCCTAGAATCCAAAAATCTATCGATCTCAGCCTTGAATATACTCAACGACTGGAATTCTCTGCCACGAAGGGCATTTGTTCATGGGATGTGGGTGTCAGGCCAGCAATTGTTACTCATCCCTTGGGGTAATGGTGAGCCATCATTTTAGAAGGCAGCTGAGAGTCAACCACATTGCTGTGGGTCTGGAGTCACATATAGGCCGGAACGGGTAAGAGACAGCATCAGGTGGGATTTTATGACACTCCAGTAGTTTCATGGTCACTATTACTGACACATGCTTTTTATTCCAGATTAATAGAATTTATATTTCTCAGCTGCTGTGATGAGATTTGAACTCAAATCTCTGGATAATTGGTCCAGACTTTTGGATTACGAGTCCAGTAACATTACCACTATGCTGCTGTACCCTCCTCCCCCACCATGGATGCTCAAAGATTCACCACCGTCTGAGTGCAGAAATTCCTCCTCATCTCATTCTTAAAAGAGTTCGAACAGTGCGAGTCTGGGGTGCCTGGTGAGGCCTATAAAGGCCCAACGTCGGAGGAGGAGCGGCAGTTCGAGCAGCGCGAGTCCGGGGTGCGTGCAGAGGCCTATAAAGGCCCAACGTCGGAGGAGGAGCGGCAGTTCGAGCAGTGTGAGTCCGGGGTGCGTGGTGAGGCCTATAAAGGCCCAATATCGGAGCAGGAGCGGCAGTTCGAGCAGTGTGAGTCCGGGGTGCGTGGAGAGGCCTATAAAGGCCCAACGTCGGAGGAGGAGCGGCAGTTCGAGCAGTGTGAGTCCGGGGTGCGTGCAGAGGCCTATAAAGGCCCAATATCGGAGCAGGAGCGGCAGTTCGAGCAGTGTGAGTCCGGGGTGCGTGGAGAGGCCTATAAAGGCCCAATATCGGAGCAGGAGCGGCAGTTCGAGCAGTGTGAGTCCGGGGTGCGTGGAGAGGCCTAAAAAAGCCCAACGTCGGAGCAGGAGCGGCAGTTCGAGCAGCGCGAGTCCGGAATGCGTGGAGAGGCCTATAAAGGCCCAACATCGGAGCAGGAGCAGCAGTTCGAGCAGCGCGAGTCCGGGGTGCGTGGAGAGGCCTAAAAAAGCCCAACATCGGAGCAGGAGTGGCAGTTCGAGCAGCGCGAGCCCGGGGTGCTTGGAGGGGCCTATAAAAGGCCCGGCTTGTACAGCTCCAGCCGAGAGAAAAAGCAAAAAAGAAGTAGAAAGAAATCAAAAGGTGGCATCACAGCCAAAGGGGTAAGTGATTGGCTGGTGATTGGTGAGTAGCTTTACTTTTTCTTTTTTATATCAGTAAGTAACCTGTTAACATTATTGTCACCAAATTAAGTGTATCTAAGGGTTAAGTCATGGCAGGAGAGCTCGGTCACATGATATGCTCCTCCTGTACCATGTGGGAACTCAGGGACACTTCCGGTGTCCCTGACGACAACGTGTGCGGGAAGTGTATCCGCATCCAGCTCCTGTCGGACCGTGTTGCGGAATTGGAGCTGAGGGTGGATTCACTCTGGAGCATCCACGATGCTGAGAATGACATGAGTAGCACATGTAGTGAGTTGGTCTTACCGCAGGCGAAAGTTCAACAGCCAGCTAGGGAATGAAAGACCAACAGGAAGAGCAGTGCAAGGGAGGTAGTGCAGGGGTCCCCTGCGGTCATCCCCCTGCAAAACAGATACACTGCTTTGAGTACTGTTGAGGGGATGACTCATCAGGGGAGGGTAACAGCAGCCAAGTTCATGGCACCGTGGCTGGCTCTGTTGCACAGGAGGGCAGGAAAAAGAGTTGTAAGGGGAATAGATAGGTGTTTCTGCGGCCGCAACCGAGACGCCAAGATGGTATGTTGCCTCCCTGGTGCAAGGGTCAAGGATGTCTCGGAGCGGGTGCAGGACATTCTAAAAAGGGAGTTTTCGTGCCAGTTGTCGCGGTGCACATTAGTACCAACAACATAGGTAAAAAAAGGGATCAGGTCCTACGAGACAAATTTAAGGAGCTAGGAGCTAAATTAAAAAGTAGGACCTCAAAAGTAGTAATCTCGGGATTGCTACCAGTGCCACGTGCCAGTCAGAGTAGGAATCGCAGGATAGTGCAGATGAATACGTGGCTTGAGCAGTGGTGCAGCAGGGAGGGATTCAAATTCCTGGGGCATTGGAACCGTTTCTGGGGGAGGTGGGACCAGTACAAACCGGGCGGTCTGCACCTGGGCAGGACCGGAATCAATGTCCTAGGGGGAGTGTTTGCTAGTGCTGTTGGGGAGGAGTTAAACTAATATGGCAGGGGAATGGGAACCAATGCAGGGAGACAGAGGGAAACAAAATGGAGACAGAAACAAAAGACAGAAAGGAGATGAGTAAAAGTGGAGGGCAGAGAAACCCAAGGCAAAAAACAAAAAGGGCCACTGTACAGCAAAATTCAAAAGGGTCAAAGTGTAATAAAAAGGCAAGCCTGAAAGCTTGGTGCCTCAATGCGAGGAGTATTCGGAATCCAGGAGAGGGCTCTGAGCTAGTTAGAGTGCGTGAGAGCGCAGATGAACAGGACCCCAAGAAAGAATGCAAAAGGCAGGAGGCAACAGAGCAGAGTAGCACTGGGGTAAGTATAAACCACAAGGTGATAGGAAGGGACAATATGTATGAATATAAAAGGGCTGCAGGAGGGGTCAAAACTAAAAATCATGGTTTATAAACTAGTATTAAAAAACTCTACCTAAACGCACGCAGCATTCGAAATAAACTAAATGAGTTGACGGCACAAATCATTACAAATGGGTATGATTTGATGGCCATTATAGGAACGTGGTTGCAGCGTGGCCAAAACTGGGAATTAAACATACAGGGGTATCTGACAATTCGGAAGGATAGACAAGAAGGGAAAGGAGGTGGGGTAGCTCTGTTAATAAAGGATGATATCAGGGCAGTTGTGAGAGACGATATTGGCTCTAATGAACAAAATGTTGAATCATTGTGGGTGGAGATTAGAGATAGTAAGGGGAAAAAGTCACTTGTGGGCGTAGTTTATAGGCCCCCAAATAATAACTTCATGGTGAGACTGACAATAATCAAGGGAATAATGGAGGCATGTGAAAAAGGAATGGCAGTAATCATGGGGGATTTTAACCTACATATCGATTGGTCAAATCAAATCGCACGGGGTAGCCTGGAGGAGGAATTCATAGAATGCATTCGGGATTGTTTCTTAGAACAGTATGTTACAGAACCTACAAGGGAGCAAGCTATCTTAGATCTGGCCCTGTGTAATGAGACAGGAATAATAAACGATCTCCTCGTAAAAGATCCTCTCGGAATGAGTGATCACAGTATGGTTGAATTTGTAATACAGATTGAGGGTGAGGAAGTAGTGTCTCAAACGAGCGTACTATGCTTAAACAAAGGGGACTACAGTGGGATGAGGGCAGAGTTGGCTAAAGTAGACTGGAAGCACAGACTAAACGGTGGTACAATTGAGGAACAGTGGAGGACTTTTAAGGAGCTCTTTCATAGTGCTCAACAAAAATATATATTCCAGTGAAAAAGAAGGGCGGTAAGAGAAGGGATAACCAGCCGTGGATAACCAAGGAAATAAAGGAGAGTATCAAATTAAAAACCGATGCGTATAAGGTGGCCAAGGTTAGTGGGAAACTAGAAGATTGGGAAAATTTTAATCGACAGCAAAGAATGACTAAGAAAGCAATAAAGAAAGGAAAGATAGATTATGAAAGTAAACTTGCGCAAAACATAAAAACAGATAGTAAAAGCTTTTACCGATATATAAAACGGAAGAGAGTGACTAAAGTAAATGTTGGTCCCTTAGAAGATGAGAAGGGGGATTTAATAATGGGAAATGTGGAAATGGCTGAGACCTTAAACAATTAATTTGCTTCGGTCTTCACAGTGGAAGACACAAATACCATGCCAAAAATTGCTGGTCACAGGAATGTGGGAAGGGAGGACCTTGAGACAATCACTTTCATTCGGGAGATAGTGCTGGACAGGCTAATGGGATTCAAGGTAGACAAGTCCCCTGGTCCAGATGAAATGCATTCCAGCGTATTAAAAGAGATGGCAGAAGTTATAGCAGATGCATTCGTTATAATCTACCAAAATTCTCTGGACTCTGGGGAGGTACCAGCGGATTGGAAAGCAGTTAATGTAACGCCTCTGTTTAAAAAAGGGATCAGACAAAAGGCAGGTAACTATAGGCCAGTTAGTTTAACATCTGTAGTGGGGAAAATGCTTGAAGCTATCATTAAGGAAGAAATAGCGGGACATCTAGATAGGAATAGTGCAATCAAGCAGACGCAACGTGGATTCATGAAGGGGAAATCATGTTTAACTAATTTACTGGAGTTCTTTGAGGATATAACGAGCATGGTGGATAGAGGTGTACCGATGGATGTGGTGTATTTAGATTTCCAAAAGGCATTCGATAAGGTGCCACACAAAAGGTTACTGCAGAAGATAAAGGTACGTGGAGTCACAGGAAATGTATTAGCATGGATCGAGAATTGGCTGGCTAACAGAAAGCAGAGAGTCGGGATAAATGGGTCCTTTTCGGGTTGGAAATCGGTGGTTAGTGGTGTGCCACAGGGATCGCTACTGGGACCACAACTGTTTACAATATACATAGATGACCTGGAAGAGGGGACAGAGTAACAAAATTTGCAGATGACACAAAGATTAGTGGGAAAGCGGGTTGTGTAGAGGACACAGAGAGGCTACAAAGAGATTTAGATAGGTTAAGCGAAGGTGGGATAAGGTTTGGCAGATGGAATACAATGTCGGAAAATGTGAGGTCATCCACCTTGGAAAAAAAAACAGTAAAAGGGAATATTATTTGAATGGGGAGAAAAAACAAAATGCTGTGGTGCAGAGGGACCTGGGGGTCCTTGTGCATGAATCCCAAAAGGTTAGTTTGCAGATGCAGCAGGTAATCAGGAAGGCAAATGGAATGTTGGCCTTCATTCCGAGAGGGATGGAGTACAAAAGCAGGGAGGTCCTCCTGCAACTGTGCAGGGTATTAGTGAGGCCACACCTGGAGTACTGCATGCAGTTTTGGTCACCTTACTTAAGGAAGGATATACTAGCCTTGGAGGGGGTACAGAGATGATTCACTATGCTGATTCTGGAGATGAGGGGGTTACCTTATGATGATAGATTGAGTAGACTGGGTCTGTACTCGTTGGAGTTCAGAAGGATAAGGGGTGATCTTACAGAAACATTTAAAATAATGAAAAGGATAGACAAGATAGAGGCAGAGAGGTTGTTTACACTGGTCGGGGAGACTAGAACTCGGGGGCACAGCCTCAAAATACGGGGGAGCCCATTTAAAACCGAGTTGAGAAGGAATTTCTTTTCCCAGAGGGTTGTGAATCTGTGGAATTCTCTGCCCAAGGAAGCAGTTGAGGCTAGCTCATTGAATGTATTCAAATCACAGATAGATAGATTTTTAACCAATAAGGTAATTAAGGGTTATGGGGAGCGGGCGGGTAAGTGGAGCTGAGTCCACGGCCAGATCAGCCATGATCTTTTTGAATGGCGGAGCAGGCTCGAGGGGCTAGATGGCCTACTCCTGTTCCAAATTCTTATGTTCTTATGACTTCTTATCCTGAGACTATGCCCCCTAGTTCTAGACCCTCCAGCCAGCAGAACCAACCTCTCAGCATCTATCCTGTCAATCCCCCTCAGAATCTTATATACAGGGTCCCTGCTCATTATTGACATCCAGTGACCCCTGCTGGGAAGTGTGTGTGTGTGCGCACATTGGGTGAGCAGAAATTGAGACTGAGGACAAAAAAACATTCAAAAATGGCTGCGCAGTACTGTCTGTGTTTGCAAATGAAGAGCAGGCATTAGACAAAGTTTCTCTGGAACAGAATGAGCACCTCCAACAGAGTTGGGAACTAACCGGACAAATGTAAAATACAATCTGGAAAGGAAGAGATTAGACAGAGCAGGTCATTCACAGTTAACAGTGCCCTGAGTAGCACCTGCAAAGCACAAGTTTACAATATCGTCCTACATCTGTGAAGTAAGTGATTACAAATGTGTTATTTTAGTACTTCAGTCTCCCAAGGATGCACATCATTCAAAGGTTCACATCAATCACATTTAAATATAGACTTACACCTGTTTCTGATGTCATGCAAAAGCCCAAGGAGTACCATTTTAGCTCTTTATTGGAGAATGACCCAAAACCTCAGGGGGAGCAATATTGCGAGGAGATTTAGTGAAAGAATGTCGATCCAAAAGGACTTAATTATAGAACTCTGCTTTAACCCCTAGCTTGCTGAATAGTAGCAACTCCATAAGTTTACACTGCTGCATAAACTAACTGTACAGTTCCACAGTGAGTAATCCTTACCCTGAATAAATAGTGACATTGTACAGTTACATTGGGCCCAAGTTTCAAGCCGCGCCTAGAACGGCGCAGTCCGACTTGGACGCCCGTTTTTCGCGCCACAAAGTGCGCCTAAAAAAACCCTCCATATTCTCCACCTCCCTGCAGGTCCTCTGGCCCTCGGCGCAGCGCAGCACGAGCTGTAGGGGGCGGAGCCAGGTCCCTGCGCTGAAAACAGTGCCGGGGCCTCTGCACATGCGCGCTACAGTGGGCACGCAAGTGCAGTAGCTCCAGGCGCTTGAAACTGTGTGGGAGGGGCCGAAGCACGCAGCCCCTAGCCCTGGCCGAATGGCCTCACTGGGGCTGCGTGAATAAGGCTCCTCCCACGGCCAGCTCCTGCTTCCTCCCGACTCGACTCGACTCCTGCTTCCCGCCTCCCGCCCTCGCCCCCGGACCGGACCCGACACCCGCTCCCCCTCCCCCCGCCCCCGGACCGGACCCGACACCCGACACCCGCTCCCCCCGCCGCCTCCGGACTGGATCCAACCTGACCTCCCTCTCCCTCCCTCTCTCCCTCCCCCCGACCCGAACCGAACCGACCTCCCTCCCACCACCCCCCCGACCCGACCCCGCCACCTACCTGTAAATCTGGTGCTGGGGACGGGCCCGGCCCGTTCAGCCTCCCTCCCTCTTCACCTTCCCCCCCACCCCCCCAATCTCCTTCCCCCCCACCCCCCCCAATCTCCTCCCTCCCACCCCCTATCTCCTTCTCCCCCCCCACAATCTCCTTCTCCCCCCAATCGCCTTCTCCCCCCCCAATCTCCTTCTCCCCCCCAATCTCCTTTCCCCACCACCCATCTTCTTTCTCCCCCTTCTCCCATTTATCCCCTTCTCCCCCCCTCCCCCCTCCCCCCTTCTCCCCCATCCCTCCCACTTCTCCCCATCCCTCCCCCTTCTCCCCCCCTCCCCCTTCTCCCCCTTCCCTCCCTCTGCTCCCCCCCTCTCTCCCTCTGCCCCCCTCCTCCCCCTTCCCTCGCTGTCAGAAACACAGACACTGACAGACAGAGAATGAGAGACACACACACAGACAGAAAGATAGAGACACTGACAGAGACACACTGAGGGGGGAATCCCAGCATGCTGTTGGAGGGCTCTCGGTGCTGCAGTCGGTAAGTAGAAAATGTTTTATTTATTGATTTAAAAAAAAAATTATTTCTTATTAATTTTTTTTGATTGATTTATTGGTTGATTTATTGATGTATTTATCATTTATTATTGATGATGGCTCTTTATTTGTAAAACTGAAGTGTTTAATGTTTGTAAACTTCCCTTTAAACACCCCCCCCACCATTCCCTACGCCTGATTTTCTAAAGTGTGGACAAGGTTTTTTCGAGCGTACAAAAATCTTCACTTACTCCATTCTAAGTTAGTTTGGAGTAAGTTTTCACTCACGAAACTTTGAAATCAGGCGTAAATGGCCGGACACGACCCCTTTTGAAAAAAAAATTCTGTTCCAAAGTGAAACTGTTTTAACTGACTAGAATTGGAGCAAACTAAGGGCCCAAGTTTCCACACGATAAAAAACGGACGCCGCTCCGAGCTGGGCGCCCGTTTTTCGCGCCACAAAGTGCGCCTAAAAAACCCCTCCGTATTCTCCACCTCCCTGCAGGTCCTCTGGCCCTCGGTGCGGCGCTGTAAGAGCTGTAGGGGGGGCGGAGCTAGGTCCTGCGCTGAAAACAGTGCCGGGACCTCTGCACATGCGTGCTACAGTCGGCACGCAAGTGCAGTAGCTCCAGGCGCCCGAAACTGTGTGGGAGGGGCCCGAAGCACGCAGCCCCTAGCCCTGGCCGAATGGCCTCACTGGGTCTGCGTGAATAAGGCTCCTCCCACGGCCAGCTCCTGCTTCCTGCCCACTCCCCCTCCTGCTTTCCCCCACGCCCCCCCCCTCCCCCCCTGGACCCAACCCGTCTGCCGCTGCCACTCCTGCTCCCCCCATCCCCCCCCGGACTGGACCCGACTTGACCCGCCTGTCGCTGCCGCTCCTGCTCCCCCCATCCCCCCCCGGACCGGACCCGACTCGACCAGCCTGTCGCTGCCGCTGCCGCTCCTGCTCCCCCCCCCCACTCCACCCCCGGACCGGACCCGACTCGACCCGCCTGTCGCTGCCACTCCTGCTCCCCCCATCCCCCCCCGGACCGGACCCGACTTGACCCATCTGCGTCTGCCACTGCTGCTCCTGTTTCCCCCCCATCTCCCCGACCGGACCCGACTCGACCCGCCTGTCGCTGCCGCTTCTGCTTCCCCCCCCCCACCCCGACCGGACCCGACTCGACCCGTCTGCGTCTACCGCTGCCGCTCCCGCTCCCACCCGACTCTACTCCCGCCCCCACCCCCGCCCCCGGCCTGGATCCGACCTGACCTCCCCCTCCCCGACCTCCCTACCCCCCCTCCCCGACCTGACCTCCCTCCCCGACCTGACCTCCCTCCCTCCCTCTCCCCCCCCTCCCCCTCCCTCTTCCCCCCTCCCTCTCCCCCTCTCCCTCCCTCCCTCTTCCCCCCCCTCCCTCTCCCCCCTCCCTCTCCCCCTCACCCCCTCTCCCCCCCGCCCCGCCGACCCGAACCGAACCTCTCTCCCCGACCCGACCCAACGCCACCTACCTCTGGTGCTGGGGACGCGCCCTGCCCAAAATCTCGGGCCCGGCCCATTCAGCCTTCGGTCCCGACGGCAAACCGCTTCCTAAAGGCCTGCCTGAAGAACTTTCACACAGGTAGGAACATGGTTTATTTAATCTTTTCTTTGCTTATAAATTTTTATTCAGGTTGGATTTATTTGTATAATATTTGTACAAGTATAACTAAGGATTTATTGTAGAATTTAATGACTTCCCTTCCCTCCCTCCCCCCCACTTGTTCCCTACGCCTAATTTGTAACCTGCACCTGATTTTTTAATGTGTAGAACAGGTTTTTTCAGTTCTACAAAACTCTTCACTTGCTCCATTCTAAGTTAGTTTGGAGTACGTTTTCACTGTGGAAACTTTGAAATCAGGCGTCAGTGGCCGGACACGTCCCCTTTTGAAGAAAAAATTCTGCTCCAAAGTGGAACTGTTCTAGCTGACTAGAACTGCAGAAAAAAAATGTGGAGAATTGCGATTTCTAAGATAGTCTGTTCTCCACCAGTTGCTCCTAAAAATCAGGCGCAAATCATGTGGAAACTTGGGCCCTAAATGTGGAGAATTCCGATTTCTAAGATACTCCGTTCTACACCAGTTGCTCCTAAAAACCAGGAGCAAATCATGTGGAAACTTGGGGCCATTGTGAGTAACTATTACCCTGCTGAATAAACAGTGTCAGCTGTGGCTCAGTGGGTAGCACTCTCGCCTCTGAGGCTGAAGGTTGTGGGCTTAGGTCCCACTCCAGGGACTTGAGCCCAAAAAAATCAAGGCTGGCACTCCAGATGAGATGTTAAACCGAGACCCTGTCTGTTCTCTCAAGTGGATGTAAAAGATCCCGTGGCACTATTTTGAAAAAGAGCAGGGAAGTTATCCCCAGTGTCCTGGCCAATATTTATCCCTCAATCAACATAACAAAAATACAGATTATCTGGTCATTATTACATTGCTGTTTGTGGGAGCTTGCTGTGTACAAATTAGCTGCTGCGTTCCCTACATTACAACAGTGATCACACCAGTACTTCATTGGCTGTAAAAAACTTTGAGACGTCCGGTGGTCATAAAAGGTGCTATATAAATTCAAGTCTTTATTTCTTTGTCTACAGTTGCACAGTGAGTAAGCCTTATCCGGAATGAACAGTATCTCTGTACATTTACACAAGGACATATGTGACATGTGGTTTGAGGATTAAAGAGTAAAACATGATGGTGCAACATGTCAGCCGGGTTTTTCCCAATCTCCTGCCATAACTTTGGTGGACATCGGCAGAAACCTGTAGAAATGGCGTGAATGAACCCTACTCTGATGCCTTTGTCCCTTGCCTTTAATCATCATGCCGCATTCATGCCTTTCCTTTTAACTGTTTACCTGCAAGACTAAATTCTTGTGAGGCGGTTCTCTCAGTGTGAAGCCTCACTTAACACGAGCATGGATCAGAGAATTAGGCCTGGATGTGGGCATAGAATATTAACACGTTTCCAACTTTCTGGAACTAATTTTCCTGGAGAAAACCAGTTCAAAACTCTTAGTCACAGGCAGAAGGACTTCTTTCAACCCCTATGCGAAATCTGGGACCAAGCTGTGAGGTGGACTTGTAACCTAAAGGGGAAATGATCGTGTGCAGGGAGGTGGGGACTGCAACATTCACTGACCTGTCACTGAGTGCCCAGGAGAGGAAGTAAACCTCACATCAACTCCATCTCTTTGCCAAAGCCCTTCAGCTGTTAGGAAGCATTACCCGGATGTTGGGAAAGGGACCATGCGTTCATAATCCTAATTCAGTATCTCACGCGATTGGGACACTGAGAAGGCAAGTGTCTGCTGCTGAAATCCCTCCATGGCCTCACCTCTCACTATCTCTTTAATCTCCTCCAGCTCCATTCCCCCTCCTCCGCCCGTCCCCGCGAGATGTCTGCACTCCTCTAATTCTGCCCTCCTGAACATCCTTGATTATAATCGCTCAACCATTGGTGGCCGTGCCTTCTATTGCCTCGGCCCCAAGCTCTGGAACTCCCTGCCTAAACCTCTCCTCCTCCCTACCTCCCTTTCGTCCTTCAAGACGCTCCTTAAAACCTACCTGTTTGACCAAGCTTTTGGGCACCTGCCCTAATTTCTCCTTATGCGGCTCAGTGTCAATCTTTTAAATCTCATAATACTCCTATGAAGCCACTGGGGACATTTCACTACGTTAAAGGCACTATATAAATACAAGTTGTTGTTGAAGCTTGGCCCTTCTAACTGAGCATGGTGTCCTTAGAGGATGGCAGCACACTTACACATTTAATTGGGAGTTGTGCTGCTCATGAGTAGCTCCTGGTCTCTACTGTCCATCTAATGAGGACTTAGATTTGTACTTGTCCATTGTCTGATGAACAACTCGTGGCTGTCCTCCTTGGAGAATGAGAGAGGTAAGTGTCATGTATGTATGCTTGGTGTTACTAGCCACCAGGTGGCACCACTGTCGGAGGTCATTGGGCTGTACCCACTTGTGTGCGGCCCAGGTATAAAAGGCAAGCCATCATGTAATATAATCACTTTGGGCCCTCATAAAGCAGAGCCAGGTTTGTACCTGTGTTGGTTTACAGTATTCAGTCTATCAAGTTATTACATAGGTAACATTTGGCGACGAGGTAACTTAAGAACCTTCGCATGCAAAAATGAACACAATTAGAATTCTGGAGAGATTCGTGGAGGAAGAGGACTCGGCCAATTTTGTAGCTCGCCTGGACCAGTAACTTCGTGGCCAACAAAATGGAGGAACCCACTGACGCAGTTAGGCGCAGAGCGGTCTTCCTCACGGTTTGCGGTCCAAAAATCTATGGACTCGTAAAGAATCTTCTCTCGCCTGCAAGTCCAGCGGACAAGGACTATGAGGAATTGTGTGCTCTGGTACGTGACCATTTCAAACCAGAAGAAGGCATCATCATCTCACGATATCGATTCTACATGCACTTTCGTTCTGAGGGCCAGGATGTGTTGGAATTCGTTGCTGACCTAAGACATCTAGCTGGACTGTGTAAGTTCGAAAACGCGTTGGGAGACATGCTGCGGGACGCTTTGTAATCGGCATCAACTACGAGGTGATCCTGCGTAAGCTACTGGTGGCGGAGACGCTGGATTTGATCAAGGCCATCACGATTGCCCAGGCATGAACAACGACGGACAAAAACTTAAAGCAGATATCGTCGTTTGGCAGAGCTGCATATGGCAGGGTCTACTCGACTGCTTATGCGAAACCTATGGCTGCTCAAAGTCCGCCAACGGGAATTAATCTGATTTTACCATGTTGGCGTTGTGGGGGCAATCATCGGCCTCATCAGTGCCAGTTTAAAGAGTACATTTGTAAAGGCTGTTTGAGACGAGGGCATCTCCAATGCATGTGTCCGCAACTGAGCAAGCGTGCTGTGACACACCACGTGGAGGGTGATGACCAGTATAGCTCGGATCTGGATATGCAATCCGAGATACCAGAGGAGGAAGTGTATGGACTGTATTTATTCCTAACAAAGAGCCAACCGATAATGATTAATGTGAAACTTAACGGTGTGCCGGTACCGATGCAATTCGACACGGGTGCGAGTCAATCAATAATGAGCCAGAGGACATTCGACAAGCTGTGCGATACTAAGGATGTGAGGTCTAAGCTGAGTCCAGTCAATGCCAAGTTGCGTATGTAAACTAAAGAACTCATAACGGTGATTGACAGTGCAGTAGTCAAGGTGTCGTATGATGGTGCGGTTCATGATTTACCATTATGGATTGTTCCAGACAACGGTCCAACGCTATTCAGCAGGAGTTGGCTAGAAAAAATCAAATGGAATTGGAACGATATCAAAGCGTTGTCATTGGAGGATGATACTCCTTGTGCTCAAGTGCTGAGCAAGTTCCCCTCACTGTTTGAACCAGACATCGGCAATTACACGGGAGCCATGGTGCAGATCCACGTGGACTCGGATGCAAGACCCATCCATCATAAAGCTCGGGCGGTTCTGTACGTGATGAGAGAGAAGGTTGAAATCGAACTGGACAGACTCCAGCGTGAAGGGATCATATCACCAGTCGAATTTAACAAATGGGCCAGCCGCATTGTTTCTGTGTTGAAAAGTGATGACACTGTCAGGATTTGTGAAGACGACAAAGTTACGATCAACTGAGTTTCAAAACAGGATCAATACCCGTTGCCGAAGGCTGATGACCTGCTTGCAACGCTAGCCGGGGCGAAGTCGTTCACTAAACCGGATCTGATGTCAGCCTACATGACACAGAAGCTGATCGAGATGGCGAAGAAACTTATGTGCATCAAAAAACACTCATAAAGGACTGTTTATTTACAACAGGTGTCCTTTCGGAATTCGCTCGGCTGCAGCCATATTTCAGAGGAACTTGCCGAGAGTCTACTGAAATCCGTCCCTAGAACCATCGTGTTCCAAGATGACATCCTGGTCACAGGTCGTGACACCGCTGAACATCTGAACAACCTGGAAGAGGTTCTACACCGTCTGGACAAAGTGGGACTCAGACTGAAATGTTTGAAGTGCGTCTTCATGGCACTGGAAGTCGAATTCCTGGGGTGGAAAATTGCTGCTGACGGCATCAGGCTTACAGACTTGTAAACCAAGGCCATCAAAAATGCACCCAAGCCTCAGAATGTGATGGAGCTACGTTCATTCCTTGGTCTACTCAATCACTTTGGTAATTTTCTACCTAGATTGAGCACTTTATTAGACCCACTGCACATGCTGCTGAGAAAAGGCGACAACTGGGTTTGGGGTGCGTCTCAAGACAGAGCTTTTGAGAAAGCTACTAATCTACTTTGCTCTAACAAGCTGCTGGTACCTTATGATCCGTGTAAACGTCTAGTATTGGCCTGTGATGCTTCATCATATGGAGTTGGTTGCATGCTCCAACAAGCTAATGAGTCGGGTAAACTACATCCTGCTGCGTATGCTTCTAAAAGTTTGTCAAAGCATGGTAGAAAAATAAGCATTAACCTTTGTGTATGAGGTTAAAAAGATGCATTAGCCTGTTTGGTCTTCGGTTTGAACTGGAAACAGATCACATGCCACTCATTTCATTGTTTTTGTAAAACAAAGGAATCAATGCCAATGCATCGTCCCGCATCCAGAGGTGGGCGATGACATTATCTGCCTATGATTATGTCATTTGCCATAGACCTGGCACCGAGAATTATGCCAATGCACTGAGCCGTCTGCCGTTGCCCACATCGGAGGTGGAAACGCCACAATCGGCAGACCTACTGTTAGTCATGGATGCTTTTGAAAGTGAAGGAACCCCTGTCACGGCTCAACAAGTTAAAACCTAGACCAGGACCCGATATTATCGGTTGTGAGACATTGTGTCCTTAGTGGTGATTGGTCTGCCATACCCAAGCAAATGTGTGCTGAGACCAAACCTTACAATCGTCGCAAAGTCGAACTATCCATTCAGTCAGATTGTTTACTGTGGGGTAATCATGTTGTTATGCCTAAGAAAGACAGAGAGAAATTTGTACATGATCTACATGGCACTCATCCCGGTATTGTCATGATGAAAGCCATTGCCAGGTCTCATGTATTATGGCCTGGAATTGACTCTGATCTGGAATCATGTGTGCATTAGTGCAACACTTGCATGCAGCTAAGTAAAGCACCAGTGGAATCGCCGCTGAGTCTGTGGTCATGGCCATCGAAACCATGGTCCAGGATCCACATCGACTTTGCAGGTCCCTTCCTAGGAAAGATATTTTTAGTGGTGGTGGATGCATATTCCAAGTGGATAGAGTGTATAATCATGTCATCCAGTACATCTACAGCTACCATTGAGAGCCTTTGTGTCATGTTTGCCATTCATGGTCTGCCTGACATCGTTGTAAGCGACAACGGACCTTGCTTCACTAGTCTGGAGTTTCAAGAGTTCATGAAACTCTAGGGTAGCAAACATATGAGGTCAGCACCATTCAAACCCTTATTTAATGATCAAGCAGAATGTGCTGTCCAAACCTCAAGCAATATATGAAACGTGTAACTCAAGGTTCACTGCAGACTTGCTTGTCATGCATATTGCTTAGTTACAGAATAAGACCCCACACACTTACCGGGGTCTCCCCTGCTGAACTATTGATGAAGAGAGGTCTCAAGACCAAGCTCTCTCTTGTCCACCCTGACTTGAACGATCAAGTCAGCAGTGGTATCATGATCGCGTTGCTGTGTCATGCGACATTTCTGTTAACGATCCTGTGTATGTACTAAATTATGGTCAAGGTCCCAAGTGGATCACCGGCACTATTATGGCCAAGGAGGGTAACAGAGTGTTTATCGTCAAGCTCAAGAATGGGCAAACATGCAGGAAACATGTTGATCAGATAAAGCTGTGGCACACGGATGAATTGGAACAGTCTGAGGAAGACACAATCAGTGACCAACCAACCTACCCTCAGTCATCAGAGGACTCTGCTGTCATCAATGAATCTGGACTTTCAATCCCTGACATGGTCATTGCCACTCCCATCAGATCGGCTACCCAGCCCCCAGGCATAACAGACTCAGAACGCTCACTCAAGGCTGGAGTTGAACTCGGGAGCGGAAAGCCCCGGACTGTCTCAATTTGTAAAAAGTCTGTTACTAATATCTTAAAGTGGGATATTGTCATGTATGTTTGTTTGGGGTTACTAGCCACCAGGTGGCGCCATTGTCGGAGGTCATTGGTCTGTACGCACGTGTGCGCGGCTCAGGTATAAAAGGCAAGCCATCATGTAATGTAACCCTTTGGGCCCTAATAAAGCAGAGCCAGGTTTGTACCTGTGTAAGTTTACAGTATTCAGTCTATCGAGTTATTACATACGTAATAGTAAGCATGGTCAGTTTGAGGATGAGGTAGCTCCATGATACTAGCTCTGATGATTAAAGATTGGACCTAACTTTGAGGCAAGGTGGTAACCAAATACCCTGGCAGGTACACAGTAGTCGAGGCACTATTGATGATTTGATTGCTGAGTTAGCCGAGCTCACTGATGGGACCTGTAGGGATAGATCTGTCACTGGGGGCTGGAATTTGTATCACTTGCTGCCAATTAGCATGCCAGCCAATAAGTCGAATAGGTTGGGAGGGCCTGGCTCGGCAAGCAACAAGAAGCTCATCGTTGCTCTGTGCTGATAGGCTGTGCAACGTTCTCTGGCTAAACTCCAGCATTCCTGCATTCCCTGGAGAGTTCCACATCTTGGCTTTGCTCACCTTTGTCGAACCTTTCTGGACATATGTGTGTGAGAGTGTCCCCACAGTGAGAGAGTGCACTCTCTAACAGACAAGCGGAAATGTCACCTGTGCGGATTTTTCAATAGCTTGGCTTGAAGCATTGTGATGGATTTCCACTCATGTCAGATAGAAACTGACTAAAAAAAAACTAACAAAAAGAGTATGATCAAAGTCCAGCGAGAAACAATCAGTAGGTCGACCAAGAGCCGGGGCCCATCATTAACATCGGATAAAGGCAAGGTAAGTGAGGCAGCATGGAAAGAAATGACAACACAGTTGGCCAGATAATGTGGGAGAGATCAACCACAAACCATATAGACTAATCAATCTTGCAACCCCTGAGCAAGGTGTAGGACTGAACCATTGATTTTACTGTTGGTGTGGAAGAGCAACTGCATATTTATGCAGTCTCCAGGCCAGGTCCAAGACCACTCCAACCTCTCATCGAGCTACAGTACGCGGATGACACCTGCATCTGCGCACAAAGAGAGGCTGAACTCCAGGACATAGTTGACGTATTTACTGAGATGTACGAAAGCATTGGCTTTGCGCTAAACATCAGTAAGACAAAGATCCTCCACCAGCCTGTCCTCGCCGCACAGCACTGCCCCCGCAGTCATCAAGATCCACGGCGTGGCCCTGGACAACGTGAATCTTATCTCGGGAACCTCGTATTAACAAGAGCAGACATTGACGATGAGATCCAACACCGCCTCCAGTGCACCAGTGCAGCCTTCGACCGCCTGAGGGAAAGAATGTTTGAAGACCAGGCCCTCAAAACTGCCACCAAGCTCATGGTCTACAGGGCTGTAGCAATACCCGTCCTCCTGTATGGCTCAGAAACATGGACCATGTACAGCAGACACCTCAAGTTGCTGGAGAAATACCACCAACGATGTCTCCGCAAGATCCTACAAATCCCCTGGGAGGAAATACGTACCAACGCTAGCGTCCTCATCCAGGCCAACATCCCCAGGATTGAAGCACTAACCACACTTGATCAGCTCCGCTGGGCAGGCCACATAGTTCTCATGCCAGACACGAGACTCCCAAAGCAAGCGTTCTACTCGGAACTCCTTCACAGCAAACGAGCCAAAGGTGGGCAGTGGAAACGTTACAAGGACATCCTCAAAGCCTCCCTGATAAAGTGCAACATCCCCACTGACACCTGGGAGTCCCTGGCCAAAGACCGCCTTAAGTGGAGGAGGGCCATCCGGGAGGGCGCTGAGCACCTCGAGTCTCGTTGCCGAGAGGATGCAGAAATCAAGCACAGGCAGCGGAAGGAGCATGCGGCAAACCAGTCCCACCCACCCCTTCCCTCAATGACTATCTGTCCCACCTGTGACAGAGACTGTGGTTCCCGTATTGGACTGTACAGCCTCCTAAGAACTCATGTTAAGAGTGGAAGCAAGTCTTCCTCGATTCCGAGGGACTGCCTATGATGACGATTTATGGTAAGGAGCCATTTTCTATTCCCAAAGATATCTAATTTCAAACAGTTGATCTGCTAAATATAATCATGGAATGGACTGCTATAAGATGTTTCAAACTTCTGATGATATTTGGTCTGGTCCAAGGGTAAACAAATAGAATGGCCGAGTCTGGTGAAGGTCACAAAATCAGGTGAGACATTCAATCTGGCACAGAAACCTGGTCAATGCCACATAGAACCCGAATGTTGTGGACCATGATAGATAAAGTAGATGTGAGCTCAATTAGTGTTCTCCTGCAACCCACTTTGAGGCCAACACTCCTGCTAGTTGTATCAGGGATGCTATATTGCCTCCTGTCAGTTTGATCCAAATTAATTGAAAAAAAAGGATTTGTGCAGTAAATCTGGCTGGGTTCTCTCTCCATCAGCGGTAGTGAGGCTTACTCGGAATGTCAGAACTGTCTGATGTTTGCAGCGTTCGGCTCATTATTATGCCCATCAATCTAACTGACCCATAGGGAGAGGGAGGGAGGATTAGCTGGCTTGGAGATTGGTCCTTTCACAGTGATCAAATAAAATGCAAACCAAGGCCTCCAGAGAAATAAAACATATTTACAAATAAATCAAAAGATGTTTACAGCTCCTTTAAACTTTGTTAAAATCAGTTAAAATCATTGGTAAAGTTATTTGCCAATGTGATACTGAGCCATACAGTCCAGAGCGTCCCAGCTCAATTCCAGCTCTATGCTGAGTTCGCTGGTTTGGGGTACGATGTAGTAGGGTTACTACAATTGGTCTCAGAGTCCTTTGGCAAGTGAGAAGAAAAGGAGCGAGGATTCTTGCTCTTGGTTGCTATCCAGTGGCTCCGGCTGGGAAATACAGGCATGTGGATGTGGTTTGGGTAACCGCGTCAGGCTGGGCTGAGATACCTCTTGATAAAATACCTTGCCGACACTCATTGTCTAGGCTCGCACATGAAGAACGGCTGCTTGGCAAGGACCCAGGGGTTGCGCTCGTGCCTATGGAACTGAGTCCCAGCAAGAGGAGAGGAGAGGAAAATCTGGAGGAATAAAATACAAAGGTTGATTCAACGTCTCAGTCCAAACAGAATTAGCAGCAGCTCTGAAAACATGCAAACTTGTTGAAGACACTTTTCCTTAGAAAGCATCACTCTTCACCACGTGTGCGTTTCATGGGAGGTCTGTGGTTCAAAATAAAGAGACTATGGGCACAGATTGAACACCCACCCAAGTACTTCATACAAGGGTCTTTAACCTTCAGACAAATCTCCACACGGAGTTCCGTATACGGAACAGAGTATATTTAATAAGAACCAGTAAATGATCCAAATCAAAGCTCTTCAATTTCTCTCTTTGTCTCTCCACAGAACCTTTTGGGTTTCACCACATACCCAATTTCCCCATTGCCTTCCCCAGGAAGAGCCAAACCTTGACCTTCCTACAGTACAGGGCCCTCAGGATCATTATAACAGGAAAAATAAAAGGCTTCACTTCCTTAAAATGATTAAATTCTCACTTTCATATGTTAAGACTGAAATTCCTGAGGCCATGATCCTGGGAACTGCTCCAGAATCTCACCTGCCCATGACCTCCATCCCTGACCCTGTATGTGGGGTCAATAGAAGGACTTCACCTGCATACAGGCAATGGGCGCTCACACTACTCGGTGCCCATCTTACCCCAGAGCATCAGTTTGAGCGGGGGGGGTGGGAGGCAGTGGAGTACGAAAACCCTCTACCTTCCCCTGAAACATTCAGAGTTCCAGTGGGTGTAGCCACTAAGGCGTGGGATTGTTTTTATAAATCTCCACAGGTTCTAACTTTGTGGTACTGTTTGATGAAGGCAAAAAGATCGCTTGCGCTTTATGCAAGAATCGTATGAACTAAATGTTTTTGCACCGCTGCATTGTGTGTTGAAGCTTAATCTCAAGATTATTTTAGAAAATGGGACTATTCTGTCGTAGAATCATAGAATGATTACAGCACAGAAGGAGGCCATTCAACTCGTCCAGCCTGTTCCGGCTCACTGCAAGACTAATTCAGCCAGTGCACTCTCCCGCCCTTTCCCCGTAGCCCTGCAAATATTTTTCCTTCAATTACTTATCCAACTCCCTTTTGAAAGCTACGATTGAATCTGCCTCCACCACCCTCTCAGGCAGTGCATTCCAGATCCTAACCATTCGCATAAAAATGTTTTTCCTCATGTTGCCTTTGGTTCTTCTGCCAATCACCTTAAATCTGTGTCCTCAGGTTCCTGACCCTTCCACTAATGAGAACAGTTTCTCTGTATCTACTCTGTCCAGACCCCTCATGGTTTTGAACACCTCGATCAAATCTCCTCTCAATCTTCTCTGCTCCAAGGAGAACAACCCCACCTTCTCCAGTCTATCCATGTAACTGAAGTCTCTCATCCCTGGAACCATTCTTGTAAATCTTTTCTGCCCCTTCTCTAAGTCCCTCACATCCTTCCTAAAGTGCGGTGTCCAGAATTGGACACAATACTCCATTTGAGGCTGAACTCTCCCAATATTGGGGGACGATCACAGGATGAATTTCAATGGGTAGTCAATTATATCCAATTCCTAAAATATCGCACCATTGTTTCAAATGGAATATTTGGTAACACACCAGTTAATGCACTTCAAATATAATCCATTGATTGTGAACTGTGCTGGGATATCCTGAGGTTGTTATAAGACTCCACATTAATGCAGGTTCCTTCTCCCTAGAATAGAAAGGTTAAGCTTTGAGCACTATTTTGTAGTACCACTCTACGAATGCCTGGAACAACCCACACACACACACTAAACTCACTGAGTGCTGCAAGCCCACATCACAGTCACAGTAACTGTAACACGGGATACACAGCCGTTTCCTCCATGGTTAGACTAGACAGAATTTAAAATGTTATACTCTCAATTATGTAACTCGTCACATTTTTAATTTCTTCATTTTAAGTAATGTATTGAGTTTCATCACTGTTGTGTCCTTACACACTACAGCAAATCAACACGAGGCACATACTGGAGACAAGGTCACTCTGTGACCTGTACCTTTATTCACAGGACCAAGAAGTCATGACCCTGCATGGCACCTCCCTATATATACCTGGATGACCAGGTGAGGAGTGTCTCCCACAAGTTCACCCCCTGTGGCCAAGGTGTGCATTTCTCAGGTGTATACAGTGTACAGTGTTGTACATAAAGGTTACAGTTATGTGAGGATTATAAACATGACATCAGCTCCCCCCAGCGTTTTTGGATCAAAGATTGAGTCTTTCAGGCGGTCGACGCTCTCTCCTGGAGTGCCGCAGTTGGGGCTCTGGTTGTTGAGCCTTGGCATGCGTCTCTGTCACCTGTGGTGATTCCGGCTCGTCCGGGCTGACCGCAGGAACTGTGCACGTTGCTGAAGGTTATTGTTGCTCGTTCACTGGCAGTGGTGTGGGCAGGATCTCATGATTTTCCTCAGGTTCCTCAGTGTCCATGCTGAACCTTTTTTTTACTTGGTCCAGATGCTTGCGGCATATCTGCCCATTGTTGAGTCTGACCACTATGACCCTATTGCCCTCTTTACCAATTACAGTACCCTCAAGCCACTTGGGCCCCACAGCGTGATTAAGAACAAATACAGAGTCATCGATTTCTATCCATCTCCCCTTTGAGTTACGGGGACTGGCGCTTGCCCTCAACAATGTCTGACAAGACTGGATAAATGAGGGACAGCCGCATTTTTAGTTTACGTTTCATGAGTAGTTCCGCTGATGGGACCCCCGTGAGCGAGTGCGGTCGGGACCTGTAGGCCAGCAGGAGGTGCGATAGATGGTATTGAAGGGAGGGTCCTTGAATCCGGAGCATGCCTTGCTTTATGATTTGGACCGCACGTTCTGCCTGGCCATTGGAAGCTGGCTTGAATGGTGCTGTCCTGACATGTTTGATGCCATTACCAGACATGAACTCCCGGAATTCATAGCTAGTGAAACATGGGCCGTTGTCGCTAACTAGGATGTCTGGAAAACCGTGGGTCACTGTGGTGGATGTCGTGCACGAATTCAATATGATGCACTCGATCCATTTCGAGTACGCATCAACAACAATGAGGAACATTTTTCCATAAACGGTCCCGCTTAGTCGACGTGAATATGTGACCATGGCTTGGTGGGCCAGGGCCATGGGCTGAGTGGGGCCTCCCTGGGCACACTTCGTGCACCTGCGAACACAGTGTTCCAGGTCTGCATCAATTCCCGGCCACCATACATGTGACCGGGCAATGGCCTTCATTAGCACGATGCCTGGGTGCTCGCTGTGGAGTTCCCTGATGAATGCTTCCCTACCCCTCTGGGGCATGACTACCCGGCTGCCCCATAGTAGGCAGTCGGCTTGGATGGAGAGCTCATCCATCCATCTATGAAACGTTCTGACCTCTTCAGGACATGCTCATGTGAGGGCACCCAATCCCCAGTCAGGACACATTTCTTAATCAGAGATAGAAGGGAACCTCTGTTTGTCCAGATTTTGATCTCGTAGGCTGTGATGGGGGAGCCTGTGCTGTCAAAGGCATCGACAGCCATGACCATCTCCGCGCTTTGCTCCGCTGCCCCCTCAGTGGTGGCCAGTGGAAGCCTGCTGAGTGCATCAGCGCAATTTTCAGTGCCGAGCCGGTGCCGTATGGGGTAGTCATACGCAACCAGCGTAAGAGCCCATCGCTGTATGCGAGCTGACGCATTGGCATTGAGAGCTTTGCTGTCGGACAACAGGGATGTTAACGGCTTGTGTTCCGTTTCTAACTCGAACCTTCTGCCAAAAAGATACTGGTGCATCTTTTTCACCCCATAGACACATGCAAGTGCTTCCTTTTCAACCATCCCATACCCCCTTTCTGCTTGGGAGAGCGACCTGGAGGCATAAGCCACAGTTGGAGTTGGCTCTCATCATTACTCTGCTGCAACACGCACCCAACCCCATAGGATGATGTATCGCATGTCAAAACCAATTTCTTACAGGAGTCGTACAGGGTCAATAACTTATTAGAACAAAGCAGGTTCCACGCCCGATTGAAAGCCCGTCCCTGACAGTCCCCCCAAAACCAATCGCAACCCTTACGCAGGAGCACGTGTAATGGCTCCAGCAATTTACTTAAGTTTGGCAGAAAGTTCCCGAAATAGTTCAATAGTCCCAGAAATGAACACAACTCTGATGTGTTGCCAGGTGCGCGATGGATCACCTCCGTTTTCGATTCGGTGGGCCGGATCCCGTCTGCGGCAACCCTCCTGCCCAAAAACTCGACCTCTGGGGCCAAAAACACACACTTGGACTTCTTTAGTCGCAGGCCTACCCGGTCCAGTCGGCGTAACACTTCCTCCAGGTTGTGGAGGTGTTCCTCGGTGTCTCGACCCGTGAAAAGGATGTCGTCCTGAAATACGATTGTTCCGGGGATGGATTTGAGCAAGCTTTCCATGTTCCTCTGAAAGATAGCGGCTGCTGACCGAATGCCAAACGGACAGCTGTTGTAGACAAACAGCCCCTTGTGCGTGGTGATGGTGGTCAGTAGCTTGGATTCTTCGGCCAGTTCCTGGGTCATGTAGGCTGAAGTGAGGTCCAACTTGATGAACAGTTTGCCGCCTGCCAGTGTGGCAAAAAAATCCTCCACTCTCGGAAGCGGGTATTGGTCCTGAAGGGACACTCGCCTTGATGGTGGCCTTGTAGTCGCCACAGATCCTGACCGAGCCATCTGTTTATAGAACAGGGACGATGGGGCTTGCCCAGTCGCTGAATTCAAAGGGCAAAATTTTGTCCTCTCTTAGCAACCTGTCCAACTCACTCTCAATTTTCTCCTGCATCATATACGGCACAGCTCTGGCTTTGTGTGCACTGGTGTGGGGTCCGGGGTGATGCGTATCCTTACTTTGGTGCCTTGGAAAATCCCGACGCCAGGTTGAAATAATGACTCGAACTTTTGTAGGACCTGTGAGCATGAACTTCGCTCCACAGATTAAATGGAGCGCACATCCCCCCCATTTCCAGTTCATCTCGGCTAGCCAGCTCCTCCCCAAAAGCGTGGGACCATTTCCCGGGACAATCCAGAGTGGCAGCCGGTTCTGAGATCCATTATGTGTGACCACCAACATTGCACTGCCTAGCACTGAGATGATCTCTTTGGTGTACATCCGTAGTTGTGTGTCAATGCGTTCTAGTTTGTGTCTGCTAACTCTGAGTGACCACAGTTTCTCAAATTGTTGGACACTCTTAAGTGACTGGCTGGCTCCTGTGTCCAGCTCCATGCGTACCGGGATGCCGTTTAACAGTACTCTCATCATCATAGGTGGCGTTTTTTTGTATGAGCTGTAGATGTTTGCCACCTGGACCCGCTGAACTTCAGCATCCATTGCTGTGTCCCAGGCATACCCCTGCCTTGCAGACCCCTCTTGTGGTTCATCCACTTCGTAAACCAGCCTCACTGCGGGCTTCCTGCACACCGTGGCTAAATGTCCACTCAAGTTTCAATTTCTGCAGATGAATTGTTGAAACCTACAGGTTTTTGCAGCATGTTTGCCCCCGCACCTCCAGCATGAGCTGAGATTGTTGTGAACAAAAGAGCTGTTTCCAGGCATTCTTCTCTGATTGTCTATTTGATTACTCTTGAGCACTCTGTTTGTGGGTGTCAATGGTCCCATCCCGGGATGTATTGTCCCTTGTGATGGTGTAAATGTCCATTCAACCTGCCATTGTCTCTGTTGAGGACCCACCCTATAGTCTGTTACTGCCTGGTTCGTGTCGAATTGCCCTTGCCTGCGGGGTTCTAAATCGCATTTACCATGTTAACTCCCTGCTCCATCGCCACGCTGGGAGCAGAGTTGCGCGTGTATATGATCTTGGTTTCCTCCTCCCCCGCCATGAAGGTTTGAGCAATCAACGCCGCTGCTTCCAAGGTCAAGTCCTTGGTCTCAATTAGCTTCCTAAAAATCCCAGCATGACCAATGCCCTCAATAAAGAAATCCCATAACATCTCCCCCCTGCAGGCGTCTGTGAACTTACAGAGGCTGGCCAAGCGCCGAAGGTCCGCAACGAAGTCCGGTATGCTCTGCCCTTCCCGACGTCGGTGCGTATAGAATCGGTGTCGGGCCATGTGTATACTACTCGCCAGTTTGAGGTGCTCACCGATCAGTTTGCTGAGCTCCTCGAAGGTCTTGTCCGCCGGCTTCTTGGGTGCGAGCAGGTCTTTCATCAGCGTGTACGTCTTAGGTCCACAGCTGGTCAGTAGATGCGCCCTTCGCTTGTCAGCCGCTGCCGCTCCCAGCCAGTCCTTCGTGACAAAGCTCTGCAGGAACCTCTCAACGAAATCGTCCCAGTCCTCACCAACACAGTACCATTCGTCCGTGCTACCAGTGGCCATTCTCTTAAGTCGTTGATTCCTGTTTCCCGTCACCAAATGTTGTGTCCTTACACAATACAGCCAATCAACACGAGGCACATACTGGAGACAAGGTCACTCTGTGACCTCTACCTTTATTCACAGGACCAAGAAGTCATGACCCTGCGTGGGGCCTCCCTTTATATACTTGGATGACCAGGTGAGGAGTGTCTCCCACAATTCACCCCCTGTGGTCAAGGTGTGCATTTCTCAGGTGTATACAGTGTAGTGTTGTTTCATAAAGGTTACAGTTATGTGAGGGTTACAAACATGATAATCCCATTCTGGTTTTAAAAGTGCCATTCGTGGGAGGTAGTACTGCTGCCAACTACACATCGCCAATATAAAAAAATATAAAAAAAGAAAGACCTGCATTTAATTGGCGCCTTTCAAGGCCTCAGGACGTCCCAAAGCGCTTTACTTTTTGGAAGTGCGGTCACTGTTGTAATGCAGGAAACGCGGCAGCCAATTTGCACACAGCAAGCTCCCACAAATAGCAGTGAGATAAATTACGAGATCACCTGTTTTAGTGACGTTGGTTGAGGGATAAATATTGGCCAGGTCACCGGAGAGAACTCCCCTGCTCTTCTTCGAAATAGTGCCATAGAATCTTTTACGTCCAGCTGAGCGAACAGATGGTTTAATGTCTCATTAAAAGATGGCACTTCCAACAGTGCAGCACTCAGTCAGCACTGCACTGGAATGTCAGCCTGGATTATGTGTTTGAGGCTCTGGAGTGGGACTTGAATCCTCAATTTTCGGACTCGAGACGAGAGTGCTACCCACTGAACCATGGCTGATTAGAGTAGGCAGATTTCTTGCCTCCGATGGCAATCAAGGACTTAAATTTCTGCGAGTCATGCAGAAAGCCTGGGCCTCCTTATTGGCCTTCAAGCAGCCCTTGTCAAAACCGGCAAGACATTGGGAAAGAAAAAAATGGGGAGGGCGAGGGTCGCAGGTCACAGGCTGCGGTTCACAGGTGGTGGATCTCTACCTGGCACTCTCTCCTCACTGTCCCATAATCACCATAGCCACACTATTGTTGCTGTGGGATTTGGGAGCCGTGCGGCTCGGAGGGAGATCACTGTCCAGATTGTTAATGAGAAGGTGGAGGCCAAAACCAAAAGAAAAGGTTGCCGGTTTTAATTTATATGTAAGAAGTGATTTATGGGGACGGTTTGCTCCCCCATTCTTTATAAAATGCATTAATCAGATGTCTCCCGGCTGGGCCCATTTATAGCGTCTCAGTGCCAACTCTCAGCTAACTCAAAGGAAACCGATTTCCACAGCACGGTTAAACCTGAATTTTATCAATAAATGTATGAGCACATCCCTGCAGTTCAAAGACAGTGTGATATAAATACTAACACTGCAACATGGAAGCACTTAAGACAAGGCCTGCTTCTGTGCTGCTGCCCCATGTAGCCTCTTTGATCTGGCCTGGTATATTTTATGTGTTGTCTGTCAAGTCGTGGGAAGGTCTATTTTTATCTCTCACTTTCCACGCAGGTAAGATCCAAACCAGATGGGCCGGAGTGCTGCCCAGAGGAAGCCTGCGTGGGAGCTCAGCTTTGAATGCGGTCAACGGAGGATGCACCTTATTAGAAGCTGCTTCCTCTCGTCTTTGAAGCAGCACCAAAGTTTGAACAGTGATCTAATGTGGAGTTTGATAAACTCCCTGCTCCGCGTGTTCCCATTCAGAGAGGTGAACGCGTGGAACCAATCTCACAATTCCAGACATCAGCGCCTGCCAAAAATCTGGTGCACATCACAGACCTTGCAGAATCCAATTAAATCAGACAGGATTCCTCTTTTCTTTTGAGAGATGTATTTATAAATGATATCAAAGGCTCTAAGAATAATGGGAACAGCATTTCCATTAAGGTATTCCAGACAGCCCCAAATATATTCCGTGTACCAATAAATAAAAGAAAATATTGTTCTTGACGTAAATGCATGTCAGTAAAGGTAGAGTGCCGGAGATTAGGCATTTTTTCATTTTAGAATAGTAACCTGTATCAAATATCTATATAATGTGAAGGACAGCACCGATACTGTACAGTATAGATACAGCACTGATACCGTACAGTGCAGATACAGGACAGATACTGTACAGTGTAGATACAGCACAGATACAGGATGTGTAGATACAGTGTAGATACAGGACAGTATAGATACAGCACAAATACAGGACGTGTAGATACAGTGTAGATACAGGACAGTATAGATACAGGACAGACACAGGACAGTGTAGATACAGTATAGATACATGACAGTATAGATACAGCACAGACACAGGACAGTGTAGATACAGTGTAGATACAGGACAGTGTAGATACAGCACAGACACAGGACAGTGTAGATACAGTGTAGATACAGGACAGTGTAGATACAGGACAGTGTAGATATAGCACAAACACAGGATAGTGTAGATACAGTATAGATACAGCACAGTGTAGATACAGCACAGACACAGGACAGTGTAGATACAGTGTAGATAAAGGACAGTATAGATACAGCACAGACACAGGACAGTGTAGATACAGGACAGTGTAGATGCAGGACAGACACAGGACAGTGCAGATACAGCACAGACACAGGACAGTTAGATACAGGACAGATACAGGAAGGTGTAGATACAGGACAGATACAGGATGGTGTAGATACAGCACAGACACAGGACAGTGTAAATACAGTGTAGATACAGGATGGTGTAGATACAGCACAGACACAGGACAGTGTAGATACAGCATAGATACAGGACGGTGTAGATACAGGACAGACATAGGTCGTGTAGATACAGCACAGATACAGGACGGTGTAGATACAGGACAGACACAGGACAGTGTAGATACAGCACAGATACAGGAATGTATAGATACAGCACAGTCATAGGTCAGTGTAGCTACAGCACAGATACAGGACGGTGTAGATACAGCAAAGGCATAGGTCAGTGTAGATTCAGGACAGTGTTGATACAGGACAGCGTAGATACAGCACATATACAGGACATAGAATTACAGTAGCCTGGATTTAGCGTTAAGCAGCGAAGTGACAGCGCTCAGCATTGACCTTGAAGATAGCTGCCCACAAAGATTTAGTGATCTCTGTAGCATCAGTTCCATCTTTCCTGATGTTACTTTGATTCTGGCACCAACTTTAGGAAATCTCCGGCGATCAGCAACAATGATATCAAGCAGGCCAAGCAGCCAGTCACATTGAGGAATTCTCACAGACAGCAAACCAGGAAGTAAAATGCACTGATTATCCTTCACTTATTTAAGTTTAACAGAGAGTGAAATATTGATTGGGACATACACATGGGATTGAGGAAGAAGCTGAAATATCAGAAACAAACTTTAAAAAAGTTATATAAATAATTGAATTTTTATCATACTGGTAACATTTGACATTCCACAAATACAAAATTGTTCAGCCATAGGTCTGACTTAGTATGGTGTTAAAAACCCAGTTACACCTCATTCAACAAGGTTGAACTTTTTATGAGGGTTTTAACAGCGATATTACGGTGTCCGCTGTGGCTTAGTGTGTAGCACTTTTGCCTCTGGGTCAGAAGGTTGTGGGTTCAAGTCTCACACCAGAGACTTGATCATAAAAATCTCGGCTAACACTACAGTGCAATGCTGAGGGAGCGCTGTACTGTTGGAGGTACCGTCTTTCAGGTGAGATGTTAAACCAAGGTGTGCAAATTGGCTGCCACATTTCCTACATTACAACACTGACCACACTTCAGATAAAAGTACTTCATTGGCTGTAAAGCGCTTTGGGATGTCCACTGATCATGAAAGGCGCTATATAAATGCAAGTCTTTCTTTCCAAAAGGGGAAGTTCTCATCGGTTAAAGTGATTTCCAAAGATTGCCGTTTGTGTGGTCTTCAACAGTATGCCCTGTGGAGGAGCAGGGAATTGCTGACAGCAACTTCTGCATCCCCACATTTAATTGAGCATGTGCAGATGCCAGAAATTGCTTTCAGTTTCATAGGGTAATGACAGCGGACGCTGACAGTTTTGCCATCATTACAATCGCAAAATCTGGGCCATAGAATATACAGCACAGAAACAGGCCATTCAGCCCAATCAACCCACGCCGGCATTTATGCCCCATTTGAGCCTCCTCCCATCCTTTCTCGTCTAACCCTATCCACATAACCCTCTATTCCCTGCTCCCTCATATGCTTATCTAGGCTCCCCTTAAATGCATCTACACTATTGTAAATATTTTTTGCACTCTCTCCAGTGCCTCTATATCCTTTTTATAATATGGCGACCAGAACTGTACGCAGTACTCCAAGTGTGGTCTAACCAAGGTTTGATAGAAGTTTAGCATAACTTCTCTACTTTTTAATTCTATCCCTCTAGAAATAAACCCTAGTGCCTGGTTTGCTTTTGTTATGGCCTTATTGAGCTGCATCACAACTTTTAGTGATTTGTGTATTTGTACCCTGAGATCCCTTTGCTCCTCTACCCCATTTAGATTCTTACCTTCCAAGTAATACGTGACCTTCTTATTTGTATACCAATATGTAATACTTCACACTTATCTGTGTTGAAATTAATTTGTCAATTATATGCCCATTCCACAAGTTTATTATCTTCTTATAATTTGTTGCAGTCCTCCTCAGTACTGACAGTAAATGACAATTTGGTGTCATCCACAAATTTAGAAATTGTGTTTTTGATTCCAAAGTCTATATCATTAATATAAATTGTGAACAACAGTGGTCCCAGCACTGATCCTTGTGGAACCCCATACCCACCTTCTGCCTCTCTGAACAGCTACCCATTGCCCCTACTCTCTGCTTTCTGTCACTATCCATTTTGCTACTTGTCCCCTAGCGCCGCATGCTCTGACCTTATTCATTAGTCTGTGTTGAGGTACCTTATCGAAGGCCTTTTGGAAATATAAATATATTACATCTACTATATTAGCCTGGTCTCCACTCTTCAAAAAAATCAATGAGATTGGTCAAGAAAGACTTTCCCTTTTGAAATCTATGTTTACTATTTGTGATTATATTTTTGGTTTCTAGGGGCTAGAAATTCAGCACCATTTCCACCAGGTTTTTCAGCGGAATACCGGTGTGCACCGCCGAATAAAACACTACTGCCCAAGCTTGATCACAGCGGTGACCCGTAGGCGAGTAGAAAAAAAAACGCCTTCGTGAAACCAGCCAGAGGTGGGCGGTAGGTATAAAGCCCTGCAAAAAAAGGTAAGTTAAAGATTTTTTTTAATTCTTTTCCAGCGATTAAGTGGAAAAGGGTCCTGAGATTGTTTTCTGATTTTTTATTTTTTGTTTTTTATAAAAATATTTCTTGTGTTTCCCCCCCTCCCTAGGCCCAACCTGCAGCCTGGGACTAAATTTGAGTAAATACTGCCCAATTTGATTAAGAACTGCCCAATTTGCCCAGGATCGTGTTTTCCACCGAGAATCTGTGTGTAAGATCCATTTTTCCCGCTGGGTGGAAATTTTTCCTTTTTTTGATTGATTTCCGCCGGTGATAATTTAATAATCTTAGCGTTTTTTGGGCAGCAATCTGACGGTGGCGGATTTTGTGGAAATTCTAACCCTAGATGTTATTCTGTTTTATTCTATAATAGGGATTCCGATATTTTTCCTATTACCGATGTTAAGCTGACTGGTCTATATTTCCCTGGACATATTCTATCTTCCTTCTTAAATATAGGTATAATGTTAGCTATCTGTTGTCCTCAGGCACAACACTTTGAACTATTAAATATTTGTAATAATGCCTCTGCTTTCTCTTTTCTGGTTTGTTTAAAATGTGCTGAAGCAATCCATCTGGACCACGGTTTTTATTCTCTTTGAGTTTGATTAGTTTATATAATGTTTCTACTCTTTTTATTTTAAATGTGGTTCTATTATTTCTAATTTCATCATCTGATGTCATGCCCATCTGCTCCGTTTCACTGGTAATTAATGATTTAATATTTCTGCCATTTTGCTTTTGCTGCCTGTGATTTTATCCTGACCATCCCTTACTGGCCCTATTCCCATCCCTAATTTCCTTTTTTAATTTATGTGCCTGTAGAATAATTAATTATTTTGGCTTTGACACGGTTGACCAACCATCCTCCTCCAACACCTCTCGACTGTCGTCCAGCATTGTGGGATTCCTATCGTCTGGTTCCATTCTTATCTACCTAATCATAGCCAGAGAATCACATGCAATGGCTTCTCTTCCCACTCCCGACTGTTACCTCTGATGTCCCCCAATGATCTATCCTTGGCCATTTCCTATTTCTCATTTACTTATTTTCTTAGGCGGTCCCTCGTATCGAGGATGATTTGCTTCCACCAAAAAAGGATGAGTTCACAGGTGTTTCAATAAAAGACCTAATATTTCAGGTCCTGACTGCAGGGTGGAAGATGCCTGTGTGTGGATTTTTTTAACGTGTGGTTGTCGTTGTACACCAGCCACCATACGGGCTTGACAGAGCTAGGTCTTGGTCCAGTAGCAAGGATTACCCAAGATGACTGGAGACCAGCTCTGCTGCACGGACCTAGTGCGCACACATATTGCAGTGTGTGTTGGCCCGTGCTGCCCCTGGGCCCTCGCCTCTTCTGGGCCCCGAACTCACGCCTCTCCTGGGTCTCAATCACTTTTCTCTACAGTCTCTCGCTGCTCCTTCGCCCCGACCTAGCTGCTCCCGCTGTACCTGCCCATGCTCAATCATGCTGCCCACTGAGCCAAGTCTGACACACACGAGTCTCAAAGAAGGAACTGGTCAGTTTGAAACTTCTAAGATGCCGCTGAACCTCACTCAAGAGATTGAAGAGGGAGAGGTAGATCTCGCTGTGCTTGTGAAGATGGAATTGTGATGATCCTCTTGTCTACATGCTGCCCCTCAGCGACATTATCTGGAAACACAGCATCAGTTTCCACCTGTACAATGGCGACACCCAACTCTAACACACCACCACTTCTATTGACCCCTCCACTGTATCTAAATTGTCAGACTGCTTATTTGATATCCAGTTCTGGACAAGCAGAAATTTTCTTCAACAAAATATTGGGAAGACCGAAGCCATTGTCTTCAGCCCCTTTACAACGTCGTTCTCTGGCCACCAACTCTATCTCTCTACCTGGCATCTGCCTGAGGCTCAGCCAGTCTGTGTGCAACCTTGGTGTCATATTTGACCCTGAGATGAGCTTCCGACCACATATCCGCACCATCACTTAGACCGCCTATTTCCACCTCTGGAACATCGGCCAACTCCGCCCCTGCCTCAGCTCATCTAGTGTTGAAACCCTCATCTATGCCTTTGTTACCTCTAGACATGACTGTTCCAATGCAATCCTGCCCAGACTCCTACGTTCTACCCTCCGTAAACGTAAGGTCATCCAAATCTCAGCTGCCCGTGTCCTGACTCACACCAAGTCCCATTCACCCATCAACCCTGTGCTCGCTGACTTACGTTGCCTCGATTTTAAAATTCTCAAAATCCCTCCATGGCCTCGCCACTCCCTATCTCTGTAATCTCCTTCGTCCCACAACCCTCCAACATATCTGTACTCCTCCAATTCTGGCCTCTTGAGCCTCCCCGATTTTATTCACTCCACCATTGGTGACCGTGTCTTCATCTGCCGAGGCCCTAAGCTCTGGAATTCCCTCCCTAAACCTCTCCGTCTCTCTCCCTCTCTTTTCTCCTTTAAGATGCTCCTTAACCCTGCCTCTGACCAAGCGCTGCCCTAATATCTCCTTATGTGGCTCAGTGTCAAATTTTGTTTAATAATGCTCTTGTTTAATAAACCTTTGACGGTTTACTATGTTAAAGGAGCTATATAAATTCAAGTTGTTGTCATTGTTGTTATGTTCCTTGATAATTTAATTTCATAGTTCCTCTTTGTCTTCCTAATTGTATTTGGCTTCTCTCCTAGTCTATTCGTATTCTCCCTTGTCATGCTCTCTCCTGTTGTCTATGTATGTGCCTTTCCTTACATAGTAGAATTTAGCAGATTGTAATGATGATCCACGGGTATGATTTACCAGGAGCACAGTGCCTTAAAGTAGGCAGGTGGATTAGCTCATCGCTTTGACCTCATGAGCATCGAAGGCTTGGTGAATGATTGGGTTGTTAGATTCCTCCCGCAAGTTGACAACGGGCGATGCACCAAGCCAGATGTGCATCCATCACGAATTGGCTGCCCCTTATACTCTCAACAGAAATCAAATTCGGCCTGGTGTAAAATTGGCTGCCAATTTGCTATAAGGCCATTTTGCGCTATTGGTATCGACCAATTTCACCCCCGTCATGTGTGATTCCCAGCCGTTTGTCCGTAGACTCTAAGTATGAGTGGGGGATCTGCTGATCCTACCTCCATCCAAGATTCCTAATATTTACATTGCCAGCTGCTGCAGTGGGTGCTGACTCTCTGCCTTCAAGCAGAAACTGGATTGGTTCTTGACTGGGCAGAGATTACATTATAGAGAAGGTCAGTGTCTTCATAGATTTGGTCCATGTGATCATCTGGACTGGTTTTGATCACCCGAGGTGGTCATAAAGGAATTTTCCAGAGTATTTACCTGTGGCTCAGTGGGTAGCACTCTTGCCTCTGAGTCAGAAGGTTGTGGGTTCAAGTGTCACTCCAGGGACTGGAGTACAAAAAATCGAGGCTGACACTCTAGTGCGGTGCTGAGGGAGTACTGCACTGTTGGAGGTGCCGTTTTTCAGATGAGATGTTAAACCAAGGCCCTGTCTACTCCCACAAGTGGGGGTAAAAGATCCCGTGGCACTATTTTGAAGAGGAGCAGGGGAGTTATCCCCGGTGTCCTGGCCAATATTTATCCCTCAATCAACATAACAAAAGAGCAGATTATTTGATCATTATCACATTGCTGTTTGTGGGAGCTTGCTGTGCGCAAATTGGCTGCCATGTTTCCCACATTGTCTCAGTGACTACACTCCAAAAGTACTTCGCTTTAAGATGCCCAGTGGTCGTGAAAGGCGCTTTATAAATCCAAGTCTTTTTATTATTTCCCTTATTGGCCCTGGGTCTTTTCTCTGAATTTTTGCCTCTCCCAGAAGATTACATGGGTGCAGGGGCGAGGATGTGTCTTCTCACGATGTTCCAGCCACCGTGGGTGTGGGCCTGGCTTAATGGACCAGCTGGTCTTTTTCTGCCCATCAATTTCATATGTTCATAAATACACTTTCTGGAATGAGTCCTTGGACAACAATCAGGAATATGTTCTTCTATTCCAAATAATCAGAGTGAATGCAAAGGGATTTATTCCATTGGTATTTCTGTAGGCTCTGGCAGTGTTGTCCATTAGAATGCTATACAATTTGGGTGAATGGGAAGGGATTTGTTCCATTGGTATGCTGTAGGATGCGGCAGTGTTCAGTCCATTAGAATGCTGTACAATTTGGGTGAATGGGAATTTGAATCCCGAACAATGCACGTGATAGTGAAAGGTCTACTTCAGAGGATCTCAACCCAAATCCTGGCAGTTCCTCAGGACTGTGATTATCTGAGGCAGGGCCGGACTATCCTACCCAGAGAAATGGTTACAATCTACAGCCGTGTGCCAGCTGGCTGGACCTTTACTGCAAAACTACAATAATTTTGTTCTAAATTATACATCAGTCACCACTCTTTGAATTCTCAGTCAGCATGTGTACTCTTTTCAAATACGATCTAGGTTTATAACGTCATAAAAAAATTAACTTTACCAAAAATATCAAGACAAGTAAAGGTTAATACATTCTAGTAATTAACAAACCACAGCACATTTGTGTGTGAAGAGACCCACATTTGGCAATGTCCTGCCACCTGCACCTCAGATGTAGATGTCCCATTGAGCGGCCCATGTGGGGTCTTGGCACAGACGGTTGGTTTTGAGATGCTGGGGTAACTGAATTATATTTCTCAGCATTCCAGCCTGCAGAGCATGTGCGTAACAGCATTGTCCCTTCTCAACTTAGCTGTTGACAAGGAGCGCCTCAATTGAGGTCAAATGTTGTTTGAGATGGGGCACCAGCTTCTAAAACAGCTGGGAATGAACAGTGAGAGGAAGTAAGGAGGTGGGCAGAAAGATCTAATTTATGGAAACAGATGGATACCTGGAGCGTGGAAAAAATCTGGCAGCGGTGGGCAATTGGATGCTGAGATCGTTGTATTAGACCTTGCATAGGCAGATGGACACCGACTCCAATAATCGCAGATAAACTTGATCTACAAAGAGCCTTTAATCAAGGTCTGCACCCTCTGGCCAGCTGCGTGTCCAAGTGTTAAGCTCGCCCTGGCTGTTGAGTGCCAAAAGCTAACCTACAAATGTAGCAACATTTTTTCAGCACAGAAAGAGGAATGGAATAAAAGAAAGAAAGAAAACTTTGAAGATAAATGAGGGGCAAGCATTAGCAGTAAGAGTTGAGGCTGGTGGACGTTATAAGTCTCTAAGCCTGAAGCTTGTTTAAACATTAAATACTAGAGTTAGGAAAGAGATTTTAGAGCATTTATTTTAGTTTTACATCAACAGTGTTGGACATGCTTCTTGGTGCCTGGGAGATGGTGAGACCCCAGCGATATGTGGAAACTTGTGGCTACTTCACAGAGATGCCATGACAATTTGTGCAGGTGTATTGTCCAGCTGATCTCACCATCTACCACAGCTAGATCAGATTCTCCTCAGCAGCCGCATCGGGGGCCTGCTCTCTCTCCAGTCTTCTGATGCCCCTTTAGGTTCCCTGCTTCTCAGGGACACTTTGCACAAGTTTTTTCTGCAATAGAATTGAGTGAATTCGATGAAGGAATATCTTTTAGGTGACATTGCATGGTTGATGTAATTAATCCATTAGTCTCACACGGTTAAAGTTTGGGGAAGAGATTTTATAAACGGAACCGATCACAAATTTTTGAAAATTGTTTCTTAACCTCCCTCTGAAGCCTGTTAACAGGAAGATTACAGCAGACATCACAACAATGTATTGGATTAGGCCTGGTGGCCACACAGGGTTCCGGGGAGATATCACTGCAAAGGGATGTGCCAGCTATGTTGTAGCAGGTGAGAGTGAAACCTAGCAAGAACTGTGCCACAGAGATGGATCACAGAGGAGAGACGATGAAGGACAATACGTTGAGCACTACAGAGAGGTCAAGAAGAGATGGTCATAGCCACAAAGTGAATCATTGGTGACTTTGGCCAGAGTGGTTTTGGTTCTTTTGGAAGTGCACAAACCAAACCAAACCAAACAGTAGCAGAGAATGTAAGCCGGGGTGGGCATTGAGCTGGGTGACAGCAACATGTTTGAGGAGCTTAGAGAGGTGAGGAGGCTATCGACAAGAAGGATCAAGGATAGATTTTGAGGAGGAGGAGGACAGAGTTGGGTAAAGTGGACTGGGAAAATAGATTAAAATGTAGGACAGTTGATGAACAGTGGTTTACATTTAAGGAGATATTTCACAACTCTCAAGAAAAATATATTCCAGTGACTAGGAAAGGGTGTAAGAGAAAAGATAGCCATCCCTGGCTAACTAAGGAAATTGAGGACGGTATCCAATTAAAAAGAAGGGCACATAAAGTGGGAAAAACTATTGGGAGGAAAGAAGAATGGGAAGCTTTTAAAAGCCAGCAAAGAACGACTAAAAAAATGATTAAGGAAGGGAAGATAGACTATGAAAGGAAACTAGCACAAAATATAAACACAGAGTTTCTATCGGTATATAAAAAGGAAAAGCGTAGCTAAAGTAAATGTTGGTCCTTTAGAGGATGAGACCGGGGAATTAGTAATGGGGAACATGGAGATGGCAGAAACTCTGAATAAATATTTACGGTAGTCTTTACAGTAAAGGACACTAAAAATATTCCAACAGTGGATAGCCAAGGGGCTACAGGGGGAGAGGAACTTAACACAATCACAATCACTAAGGAGGTGGTACTCAGTAAAATAACTGGACTAAAGGCAGATAAATCCCCTGGACCTGATGGCTTGCATCCTAGGGTCTTAAGAGAAGTAACGGCAGGGATTGTGGATGCATTGGTGTAAGTTACCAAAATTCCCTGGATTCTGGGGAAGTCGCAGCAGATTGGAAAACTGCAAATGTAACGCCCCTATTTAAAAAAGGAGGCAGACAAAAAGCAGGAACCTACAGACCGGTTAGCCTAACATCTGTGGTTGGGAAAATGTTGGAGTCCATTATTAAAGAAGCAGTAGCAGGACATTTGGAAAAGCAAAATTCGGTCAGGCAGAGTCAGCATGGATTTATGAAGGGGAAGTCATGTTTGACAAATTTGCTGGAGTTCTTCGAGGATGTAATGAACAGAGTGGATATAGGGGAACCAGTGGATGTGGTGTTTTTGGACTGCCAGAAGGCATTTGACAAGGTGCCACATAAAAGGTTACTGCACAAGATAAAGGTTTATGGGGTTAGGGGTTGGCTAACTAACAGAAAACAGAGTCGGGATAAATGGTTCATTCTCTGGTTGGCAACTAGTGGGGTGCCAAGGGATCCGTGCAAGGACCCCAATTATTTACTATCTATATTAACGACTTGGAAGAAGGGACAGAGTGCAACGTAGCCAAGTTTGCTGACGATACAAAGGTGGGAGGAAAAGCAATGTGTGAGAAGGACACAAAACATCTGCAAAAGGACATAGACAGGATAAGTGAGTGGGCAAAAACTTGGCAGATAGAGTATAATGTTAGAAAGTGTGAGGTCAAGCACTTTGGCAGAAAAAAATCAAAGAACAAGTTATTGTTTAAATGGAGAAAGATTGCAAAGTGCGGCAGTACAGCGGGACCTGGGGGTACTTGTGAAAGAAACACATAAGGATAGTATGCAGGTACAGCAAGTGATCAGGAAGGCCAATGGTATCTTGGCCTTTATTGTAAAGGGGATGGAGTATAAAAGCAGGGAAGTCTTGCTACAGCTATATAAGGTCACACCGGAATACTGCGTGCAGTTTTTGTTTCCATATTTATGAAAGGATATAATTGCTTTGGAGGCAGTTCAGAGAAGGTTGATTCCGGGGATGAGGGGGTTGACTTATGAGGAAAGGTTGAGTACATTGGGCCTCTACTCATTGGAATTCAGAAGAATGAGAGGTGATCTTATCGAAACATATAAGATTATGAGGGGGTTTGACAAGGTGGATGCAGAAAGGATATTTCCACTGATGGGGGAGACTAGAACTAGAGAACATTATCTTAGAATAAGGGGCTGCCCATTTAAAACAGAGATGAGGAGAAATTTCTTCTCTCAGAGGGTTGTAAATCTGTGGAATTTGCTGCTTCAGAGAGCTGTGGAAGCTGGGACATTGAATACATTTAAGACAGAAATAGAGAGTTTCTTAAATGATAAGGGAATAAAGGGTAATGAGGAGCGAGCGGGGAAGTGGAGCTGAGTCCATGATCAGATCAGCCATGATCTTATTGAATGGCGGAGCAGACTCAAGGGGCCGTATGACCTACTGTTCCTATTTCTTATGTTCTTATGATGGCAGTTCTCAAAGATGGAGCAATAAAAACTGAGAACAGGGAGCAGCTGACAATGGCAGCCATCATGGGCCAAGAAAAGATAGGTGTGTGGTCAGGATTGAGGTGGAGAAACTGGTTCTCATGGAGAAGATGAACTTGATAAGAGGACTCGGGTAGATGGGGATAGTGATACAAGATTGGGAGGGGGGTGGGGAGGGGAGGTGTGTATGAGGCATTGGGAGGGGGTTGTCAAGGGAGAGGGGGAAAAGTCTGTGGAAGTCAAACAAGGATATATGCATTGGCTCCAAGTTTGAAGGTGAGGCTGAAGGGTGTAGAGGCAAAAGGTTGAAGGAGGCAGTTTGTGATCTGGAAGAGGACATTGGAATTGTTTTTATCCTCAAGGGTAATCTTCGGCAGTCAGAGGACTTGGCCATGGAGCAGATCTTCTGTGATTCAGCGAGATCTAAGAAGAGGGAGTGCACAGAATGAATGAGAATTTGGATAGAAAGTTAAAGAGATTTAGATGAAAGAAAATATAAGTGTGGAAGAAGAGTAAAGATGCACAGAGAGAGATTGGGGGAACGTAGAGAGAGAACATGGTAGGAAGAATAGGGAGGTCACTTATTATTTGGAGGGTGCGATTCTAGGTGAGGTAGAGGAACAAAGGGATCTCGGAGTACTAATACACAAGTCACTAAAAGTTGTGACACAGGTTAGCAAGGCTGTAAAAAAAGCAAACCAAGCACTAGGGTTTATTTCTAGAGGTATAGGCCCAAGTTTGCCCTTTCTGTTAGAACAGGTGCACCAACTTTGTAGTACAGAAACTGCGCCGATATCTTAACTCTGTATTCTCTCCGTTAGTTCCAGGCCTGTGGCCTGTGGCGCAGAGCATCGGAACGCGTGGTGGGCGGAGCTACAGCCCTGCGCCGAAAAGAGTGCCAGCATCTGCGCGCGTACGCAGTGGAGTCGGCGCACGTGCGCAGTAGCTCCTGGCCCTCCCAGCGCCTCCTAGCTCTGGGCGACCCTATCCCTGGCCAAAGGGACGACGCTATGTTTGCTGCCTCTATCCCGGGCTGAGTGCCCTGCTGCACAGGCTGGCCGCGCCCTTCTCGCTCTGAGGGCTACAAGAGACAGGTTGGTGGGGGGAAGAGTTTTGATCGGGGGGGGAAGAGTTTTGTGGGAGTGGAGGGGAAGAGTTTGCGGGGGGAGAGGAAGAGTTTTGATCTGGCGGAGGGAGGGGGGGGAAGAGTTTTGGGGGGAGGGGTTTGGAGGGGAAGAGTTTTGATCCAGCGGAGGGAGCGGGGGGGGGGGGGGGAAAGAGTTTTGGGTGGGGCGGTTTGGAGGGAAAGTGTTTTGATCCGGCGCGGGGGTGGTGGGGGGGGGGAGGAGAAAAGAATCTTCAAAGATTTTCCAGTATTTTAATATCTAGCTATCTTTCGTAAAAATATACTCAGTTTAATCAGGCTGATAGCACCTACACCCTGTCCAGTCTCGCTGCTTGGGATTTAAAAAAAAACTAGCATTCCTATCATAACACTGTCATTTGGAGGCTATACCTGCCCTGATCTCTTAACTCACCGCAGGTTTTTTCAAAGCGTACAAAAGTGGCCACTTATTCTGACATAACTTAATTTGGAGTAAGCTTTAGCTAGCTAAACTTGCTTAAATGGCCAAAACAGGCATAAGTGGCTGATAACACCCCTTTGGAAAAAAAATGGAACTAAAAAAAAACCATACTAACTCACTTACACTGGAGCAACTTAAATAGGGAGAATTGCGATTTTTAAGTTACACCAAAAAAAATCTAGTTGCTCCAAAAAAAACGGAGCAACTCCTGGGGAAATTTGGGCCAAAAGTAGGAAAGTTAAACTTGTATTGAACCTTGGTTAGACCACACTTAGAGTACTGCCTTCAGTTCTGGTCACTATATTATAAAAAGGATAAAGAGGCACTGGAGAGGGTGCAGAGAAGATTTACAAGGCTGTTAACAGAAATGTGAGGGTATACATATAAGGCTGGATCTCTTTTCTCTTGAAAAAAGAAGGCTGAGGGGTGACCTAATAGAGGTCTTTTAAATTATGAAAGGTTTTGATAGTGTGGATACAGAGAATGTTTCCATTTGTGGGGAAGAGCATAACTTGAGGCCATCAACATTAGATAGTCACCAAGAAATCCAACAGGGAATTAAGAAAAAAAATCTTCAAAATTCTTATCCTTGCTTACAAATCACTCAATGGCCTTGCCCCTCCCTATCTCTCTAATCTTTTTCAGCCTCACAACCCCACAAGATGTCTGCGCTCCTCAAATTCTGGCCTCTTGAACATCCCCCATTATAACTGCTCAACTTTGATGGCCGTGCCTTCAGCTGTTTGGGCCTTAAGCTCTGGAACTCCCTCCCTAAACTTCCCCGCCTCTCTACCTCTCTATCCTCCTTTAAGATGCTCCTTAAAACCTACATCTTTAACCAAGCTTTCGGTCATCTGCCTTAATTTCTTTTGTGGTTCGGTGTCAAATGTATCTGTTTTGTCTTGTAACACTGGTGTGAAGCGCCTTGGGACATTTTACAATGTTAAAGGTGCTATATAAATTATAATAATTATTATTATAAACGCCAGCATAGACTGGTTGGGCTGAATGGCCTGTTACTGTGCCGTATATCCTACATAAAGTGGAAATGTGGAGAAAGATATTGCAGCCTGGCCTGGGTAGGGTCAGGTATTCGGTTCCGTACTCTGCCTGTTATGCAACACATGTCCGCTATAGGTCACCAGGCCAGAGGTGTGCCATCTAGTTCCATGTTTTTTGTTGTAGAGCCACAATGCACCATTTGACATAACACTTTACATTTACTGATCGGATGTTTAGGCACAGGGTACTGTGCTTCCTGTAGCTTCTGGCAGTACATGCTCCATCTGTTTTTTTCAATTTGTTCGCGGGATGTGGGCGTCGCTGGCAAGGCCGGCATTTATTGCCCAACCCTAATTGCCTTTGAGAATGTGGTGGTGAACCGCTGCAGTCCGTGTGGCAAAGGTGCTCCCACAGTGCTGTTAGGGAGGGAGTTGCAGGATTTTGACCCAGCGACGATGAAGGAACGACGATATGCTTCCAAGTCAGGATGGTGTGTAACTTGGAGGGGAACGTGGAGGTGGTGGTGTTCCCATGTGCCTGATACCCTTGTCCTTCTAGGTGGTAGATGTCGTGGGTTTGGGAGGTGCTGCCGAAGAAGCCTTGGCGAGTTGCTGCAATGCATCTTGGAGATGGTACACACTGCAGCCACGGTATGTTGGTGATGGAGGGAGTGAATGTTTACGGTGGTGGATGGGGTGCCGATCAAGCGGGCTGCTTTGTCTGGATATTATCGAGCTTGTTGAGTCTTGTTGGAGCTGCACTCATCCAGGCAAGTGGAGAGTATTCCATCACACTCCTGACTTGTGCCTTGTAGATGGTGGAAAGGCTTTGGGGAGTCAGGAGGTGAGACACTCGCCGCAGAATACCCAGCCTCTGACCTGCTCTTGTTGCCACAGTGTTTATGTGGCTGGTCCAGTTAAGTTTCTGATCAATGGTGACCCCCAGGATGTTGATGGTAGGGGATTCGGCGATGGTAATGCCGTTGAATGAGAATGGGCGGTGGTTAGACTCGCTTATTGGAGATGATCATTGCCTGGCATTTGTGTGGCACCATTGTTAATTACCACTTATCAACCCAAGCCTGAATATCATCCAGGTCTTGCTGCACGAGGGCATTTACTGCTCCGTTAGCAGCAGCATATATAACCTTGGCCAGTGGTGTCCAAGGTTTTGTCTTCACAAGCCATATAGATGTGAATGAGGAATATTCAGGGGTTACGTGTAAAGTTTGGACCTGAAGCTGATGACCTTGTAGGCCCGATTTTCATTGAGATTTCACCCTCTTTAGACCAGATCTTCGTCTGGTGAGAGAGTTGTGGGCTGGTCTTCTGCCTCCCTCAGACTTTCTGTGAGGAAAGTTGGAGAGCTGTAGTGGCAAGGGATTCTATTGTAAGTGCAATAGACAGACATTTCTGCGGCCGCAATCGAGAGTCCAAGATGGTATGTTGCCTCCCTGGTGCAAGGGTCAAGGATGTCTCGGTGCGGCTGCAGGACATTTTGAAGGGGGAGGGTAAACAGCCAGTTGTCGTGGTGCATATAGGTACCAACGATATAGGTAAAAAAATATGAGGTCCTACAAGATGAATTTAGGGAGCTAGGAGCTAAATTAAAAAATAGGACCTCAAAAGTAGTAATCTCATGATTTCTACCAGTGCCACATGCTAGTCAGAGTAGGAATCGCAGGATAGCTCAGATGAATACGTGGCTTGACGAGTGGTGCAGAAGGGAGGGATTCAAATTCCTGGGGCATTGGAACCAGTTCGAAGGGAGGTGGGACCAGTACAAACCAGACGGTCTGCACCTGGGCAGAACCGGAACCAAAGTCCAGGGGGGAGTGTTTGCTGGTGCTGTTGGGGAGGGGTTAAACTAATATGGCAGGGGGATGGGAACCTATGCAGGGAGACAGAGTGAAGTAGAATGGGGGCAGAAGCAAAAGAGAGAAAGAAGAAAAGTAAAAGTGGAGGGCAGCGAAACCCAAGGCAAAAAGGGCCACATTACAGCAAAATTTTAAAGGGGCAATGTGGGTTAAAAAGACAAGCCTGAAGGCTCTGTGCCTCAATGCGAGGAGTATTCGTAATAAGGTGGACAAATTAACTGCACAGATAGCTGTTAACGGATATGATGTAATTGGCATCACGGAGACATGGCTCCAGGGTGACCAAGACTGGGAACTCAACATCCAGGGGTATTCAACATTCAGGAAGGATAGACAGAATGGCATGTCATTGCTGGCTAAAGAGGAAATTAACGCAATAGTAAGGAAGGACATTAGCTTGGATGATGTGGAACCGGTATGGGTGGAGCTACGGAATACCAAAGGGCAGAAAATGCTGGTGGGAGTTGTGTACAGACCACCAAACAATAGTAGTGAGGTTGGGCACAGCATCAAACAAGAAATTAGGGATGCATGCAATAAAGGTACAACAGTTATCATGGGCGACTTTAATCTACATATTGATTGGGCTAACCAAACTGGTAGCAATGCGGTGGAGGACGATTTCCTGGAGTGTATTAGGGATGGTTTTTGAGACCAATATGTCTAGGAACCAACTAGAGGGCTGGCCATCCTAGACTGGGTGATGTATAATGAGAAAGGACTAATTAGCAATCTTGTTGTGCGATGCCCCTTGGGGAAGAGTGACCATAATATGGTAGAATTCTTTATTAAGATGGAGAGTGACACAGTTAATTCAGAGAACTTAAGGAAAGATAACTTCGATAGTATGAGTCGTGAATTGGCTAGAATAGACTGGCGACTGATAAATTAAAGGGTTGACGGTGCATAGGCAATGGCAAACATTTAAAGATCACATGGGTGAACTTCAGCAATTGTACATCCCTGTCTGGAATAAAAATAAAACAGGGAAGGTGGCTCAACCGTGGCTAACAAAGGAAATTATGGATTGTGTTAAATCCAAGGAAGAGGCACATAAATTGGCTAGAAAAAGCAGCAAAACTGAGGACTGGGAGAATGTTATAATTCAGCAGAGGAGCACAAAGGGTTTAATTCGGAGGGGGAAAATAGATTCTAACAGGAAGCTTGCTGGGAACATAAAAATTGACTGAAAAAACTTCTCTGGATATGTGAAGAGAAAAAGATTTGTGAAGACAAACGTAGGTCCCTTGCAGTCAGATTCAGGTTAATTTATAATGGGGAACAAAGAAATGGCGAACCAGTTAAACAAATACTTTGGTTCTGTCTTCACGAAGGAAGACACAAATAACCTTCTGGAAAAACTAGGGGACTGAGGGTCTAGCGAGAAGGAGGAACTGAAGGAAATCCTTATTAGGTGGGAAATTGTGTGAGGGAAATTGATGGGATTTAAGGCCGATAAATCCCCGGGGCCTGATAGTCTGCATCCCAGAGTACTTAAGGAAATGGCCCTAGAAATAGTGGATGCATTGGTGATCATTTTCCAACAGTCTATCGACTCTGGATCAGTTCCTATGGACTGGAGGGTTGCTACTGTAACACCACTTTTTAAGGAAGGAGGAAGAGAGAAAACGGGTAATTAGCCTGACATCAGTAGTGGGGAAAATGTTGGAATCAATTATTAAAGATGAAATAGGATCGCATTTGGAAAGCAGTGACAGGATCATTCCAAGTCAGCATGGATTTATGAAAGGGAAATCATGCTTGACAAATCTTTGAGTTTTTTGAGGATGTAACTCGTAGAGTGGACAAGGGAGAACCAGTGGATGTGGAGCATTTGGACTTTCAAAAGGCTTTTGGCAAGGTCTCACATAAAAGATTGGTGTGCAAAATTAAAGCACATGGTATTGGGAGTAATGTACTGATGTGGATAGAGAACTGGTTGGCAGGCAGGAAGCAGAGAGTCTGGATAAATGGGTTCTTTTCAGAATGGCAGGCAGTGACTAGTGGGGTGCTGCAGGGCTCAGTGCTGGGACCCCAGCTATTTGTAATATACATTAATGATTTAGATGAAGGAATTGAGTGTAATATCTCCAAGTTTGCAGATGACATTAATCTGGGTGGCGGTGTGAGCTGTGAGGAGGACGCTAAGAGGCTGCAGGGTGACTTGGACAGGTTAGGTGAGTGGGCAAACACGTGGCTGTTGCAGTATAATGTGGATAAATGTGAGGTTATTCACTTTGGTGACAAAAACATTAAGGCAGAATATTATCTGAATGGCGGCAGATTAGGAAAAGGGGAGGTGCAACGAGACCTGTGTGTCATAGTACATCAGTCATTGAAAGTTGGCATGCAGATGCAGCAGGCGGTGAAGAAGGCAAATGACATGTTGGTCTTCATAGCGAGAGGGTTTGAGTATAGGAGCAGGGATGTCTTACTGCAGTTGTACAGGGACTTGGTGAGGCCACACCTTCAATATTGTGTTCTGTTTTGGTCTCCTAATCTGAGGAAGGACATTCTTGCAATTGAAGGAGTGCAGCGCAGGTTCACCAGACTGATTCCCGGGATGGCAGGACTGACATATGAGGAGAGACTGGATCAACTGGGCCTGTATTCTCTGGAGTTTAGAAGGATGAGAGGGGATCTCATAGAAACATATAAAATTCTGACGGGACTGGACAGGTTAGATGCAGGAAGAATGTTCCCGATGCTGGTGAAGTCCAGAACCAGGGGATATAGTCGAAGGATAAGGGTTAAGCCATTTAGGACTGAGATGAGGAGAAACTTCTTCACTCAGAAAGTTGTTAACCTGTGGAATTCCCTACTGCAGAGAGTTGTTGATGCCAGTTCATTGGATATATTCAAGAGCGAGTTAGATATGACATAGAAACATAGAAACATAGAAAATAGGTGCAGGAGTAGGCCATTCGGCCCTTCTAGCCTGCACCGCCATTCAATGAGTTCATGGCTGAACATTCAACTTCAGTACCCCATTCCTGCTTTCTCGCCATACCCCTTGATCCCCCTAGTAGTAAGGACCTCATCTAACTCCTTTTTGAATATATTTAGTGAATTGGCCTCAACAACTTTCTGTGGTAGAGAATTCCACAGGTTCACCACTCTCTGGGTGAAGAAGTTCCTCCGCATCTCGGTCCTAAATGGCTTACCCCTTATCCTTAGACTGTGACCTCTGGTTCTGGACTTCCCCAACATTGGGAACATTCTTCCTGCATCTAACCTGTCTAACCCCGTCAGAATTTTAAATGTTTCTATGAGGTCCCCTCTCATTCTTCTGAACTCCAGTGAATACAAGCCCAGTTGATCCAGTCTTTCTTGATAGGTCAGTCCCGCCATCCCGGGAATCAGTCTGGTGAACCTTTGCTGCACTCCCTCAATAGCAAGAATGTCCTTCCTCAGGTTAGGAGACCAAAACTGTACACAATACTCCAGGTGTGGCCTCACCAATGCCCTGTACAACTGTAGCAACACCTCCCTGCCCCTGTACTCAAATCCCCTTGCTATGAAGGCCAACATGCCATTTGCTTTCTTAACCGCCTGCTGCACCTGCATGCCAACCTTCAATGACTGATGTACCATGACACCCAGGTCTCTTTGCACCTCCCCTTTTCCTAATCTGTCACCATTCAGATAATAGTCTGTCTCTCTGTTTTTACCACCAAAGTGGATAAACTCACATTTATCCACATTATACTTCATCTGCCATGCATTTGCCCACTCACCTAACCTATCCAAGTCGCTCTGCAGCCTCACAGCATCCTCCTCGCAGCTCACACTGCCACCCAACTTAGTGTCATCCGCAAATTTGGAGATACTACATTTAATCCCCTCATCTAAATCATTAATGTACAGTGTAAACAGCTGGGACCCCAGCACAGAACCTTGCGGTACCCCACTAGTCACTGCCTGCCATTCTGAAAAGTACCCATTTACTCCTACTCTTTGCTTCCTGTCTGACAACCAGTTCTCAATCCATGTCAGTACACTACCCCCAATCCCATGTGCTCTAACTTTGCACATCAATCTCTTGTGTGGGACCTTGTCGAACGCCTTCTGAAAGTCCAAATATACCACATCAACTGGTTCTCCCTTATCCACTCTACTGGAAACATCCTCAAAAAATTCCAGAAGATTTGTCAAGCATGATTTCCCTTTCACAAATCCATGCTGACTTGGACCTATCATGTCACCTCTTTCCAAATGCACTGCTGTGACATCCTTAATAATTGATTCCATCATTTTACCCGCTACCGATGTCAGGCTGACCGGTCTATAATTCCCTGTTTTCTCTCTCCCTCCTTTTTTAAAAAGTGGGGTTACATTGGCTACCCTCCACTCCATAGGAACTGATCCAGAGTCAATGGAATGTTGGAAAATGACTGTCAACGCATCCACTATTTCCAAGGCCACCTCCTTAAGTACTCTGGGATGCAGTCCATCAGGCCCTGGGGATTTATCTGCCTTCAATCCCATCAATTTCCCCAACACAATTTCCTGGCTAATAAGGATTTCCCTCAGTTCCTCCTCCTTACTAGACCCCCCGACCCCTTTTATAACCGGAAGGTTGTTCGTGTCCTCCTTCGTGAATACCGAACCAAAGTACTTGTTCAATTGGTCCGCCATTTCTTTGTTCCCCGTTATGACTTCCCCTGATTCTGACTGCAGGGGACCTACGTTTGTCTTTACTAACCTTTTTCTCTTTACATATCTATAGAAACTTTTGCAATCCGTCTTAATGTTCCCTGCAAGCTTCTTCTCATACTCCATTTTCCCTGCCCTAATCAAACCCTTTGTCCTCCTCTGCTGAGTTCTAAATTTCTCCCAGTCCCCAGGTTCGCTGCTATTTCTGGCCAATTTGTATGCCACTTCCTTGGCTTTAATACTATCCCTGATTTCCCTTGATAGCCACGGTTGAGCCACCTTCCCTTTTTTATTTCTATGCCAGACAGGAATGTACAATTGTTGTAGTTCATCCATGCGGTCTCTAAATGTCTGCCATTGCCCATCCACAGTCAACCCCTGAAGTATCATTCGCCAATCCATCCCAGCCAATTCACGCCTCATACCTTCAAAGTTAGCCTTCTTTAAGTTCTGGACCATGGTCTCTGAATTAACTGTTTCATTCTCCATCCCAATGCAGAATTCCACCATATTATGGTCACTCTTCCCCAAGGAGCCTCGCACAACGTGATTGCTAATTAATCCTCTCTCATTACACAACACCCAGTCTAAGATGGCCTCCCCTCTAGTTGGTTCCTCGACATATTGGTCTAAAAAACCATCCCTTATGCACTCCAGAAAATCCTCCTCCACCGTATTGCTTCCAGTTTGGTTAGCCCAATCTATGTGCATATTAAAGTCACCCATTATAACTGCTGCACCTTTATTGCACGCACCCCTAATTTCCTGTTTGATGCCCTCCCCAACATCACTACTACTGTTTGGAGGTCTGTACACAACTCCCACTAACGTTTTTTGCCCTTTGGTGTTCTGCAGCTCTACCCATATAGATTCCACATCATCCAAGCTAATGTCCTTCCTAACTATTGCCTTAATCTCCTCCTTTACCAGCAATGCTACCCCACCTCCTTTTCCTTTTATTCTATCCTTCCTGAATGTTGAATACCCCTGGATGTTGAGTTCCCAGCCCTGCTCATCCTGGAGCCACGTCTCCGTAATCCCAATCACATCATATTTGTTAACATCTATTTGCACAGTTAATTCATCCACCTTATTGTGGATACTCCTTGCATTAAGACACAAAGCCTTTAGGCTTGTTTTTTTAACACCCTCTGTCCTTTTAGAATTTTGCTGTACAATGGCCCTTTTTGTTCTTTGCCTTGGGTTTCTCTGCCTTCCACTTTTCCTCATCTCCTTTCTGTCTTTTGTTTTTGCCTCCTTTTTGTTTCCCTCTATCTCCCTGCATTGGTTCCCATCCCCCTGCCATATTAGTTTAACTCCTCCCCAACAGCACTAGCAAACACTCCCCCGAGGACATTGGTTCCGATTCTGCCCAGGTGCAGACCGTCCGGATTGGACTGGTCCCACCTCCCCCAGAACCGGTTCCAATGCCCCAGGAATTTGAATCCCTCCCTGCTGCACCATTGCTCAAGCCACGTATTCATCTGAGCTATCCTGCGATTCCTACTCTGACTAGCACGTGGCACTGGTAGCAATCCCGAGATTACTACTTTTGAGGTCCTACTTTTTAATTTAGCTCCTAGCTCCTTAAATTCATTTCGTAGGAACTCATCCTTTTTTTTACCTATGTCATTGGTACCAACATGCACCACGACAACTGACTGTTCTCCCTCCCTTTTTAGAATGTCCTGCACCCGCTCCGAGACATCCTTGACCCTTGCACCAGGGAGGCAACATACCATCCTGGAGTCTCGGTTGCGGCCGCAGAAACGCCCATCTATTTCCCTTACAATTGAATCCCCTATCACTATCGCTCGCCCACTCTTTTTCCTGCCCTCCTGTGCAACAGAGCCAGCCACGGTGCCATGAACTTGGCTGCTGCTGCCCGCTCCTGATGAGCCATCCCCCTCAACAGCCGTTACGGCTAAAGGGATCAAGGGGTATGGAGAGAAAGCAGGAATGGGGTATTGAGGTGAATGATCAGCCATGATCTTATTGAATGGTGGTGCAGGCTCAAAGGGCCGAATGGCCTACTCCTGCACCTATTTTCTATGTTTCTGTCTACTCCCCCCCTCCCACCGCCAACATGCCATGGGGTGTTATGCGGTTTGCATGGATTATTCCATCGTTCGTGTCCTTTGCCCTTAAAAGGGCTCAGTGGTTCTCATGTCAGTTCATTAGAATAAGGATAATTAATCCCAGAGGGGATTCATCCTCTTCCCTAGTACTGGAGTGGCTTCAGTGGGAGCCATAGAACGGAAAACATTTTCTTTTCTTCAGCTCAATTGAACGTCAGGCGGATCAGCAAGGCTCTACTCTACCTTTCAACAGCAGAATGGGTCGTTCACCACTGATAGACTTCTGCCGGCCTTCTCCGGCTCTTTGGGATTTTGGAGAGGGGGGGGTCTCTGGTCTGTGACTAGGGTGGGCTGTGGGGGGTGGGGTGGGGGGGGGGGGCACCGCTCAGATATACCTACCTTGGTGGAACAGCCCCCACCCAGAAATTTCAAGGCCTTTAAAACCATACTTCCATCAATTTGATCTCAAATTGCTGAAATTAATGGATCTTGATGTTCTGGTTTTAGATTTATCCACCAATGAGGTAACAGCACCAGGAACAGCCCTTTTCAAACCTGCATACCCATAAAATTCAAACGGGACAAACCTACGGACGAAATATAAGCACAAATAAGACTTGAGATGCCTTGGATTCAAAATCTGTATTGGAAGGCCTCTTGAGGTGCCAGCCTTGGCTTCGTGGTAGTACATTTGCCTCTGAGTCAACAGGTTGTGGGCTCAAGCCATACCCCAGGGACTTAGGCACATAACCTAGGCTGATACTCCAGTACAGTACTGAGTGAGTGCTGCACTGTCAGATTGCCATTGTTTGGATGCAACATTAAACTGAGACCCTGCCTGCCTTCTCAGTTAGATGTAAAAGATCCTTTGGCATTATTTAAAGAAGAGCAGGGATTTTTCTTGGTATTCTGGCTAACAGCTATCCCTTGACCAATACCATCAAAAGTAAGTGGTCTGATCATTTATCTCAAAGCTGTTTGTGGGATCTTGCTGTGTACAAATTTACTGCTGTGTTTCCCTACATTACAACAGTGACAACACTACAAAATACTTCAATGATTGTGAAGCACTTTGGGATGTCCTGGGGTTGTGAAAGGTACAAGTTCTTTCTTTCTATGAGACTGGTTTGATGCCTGCTCGAGTCAGATTGTTGCAGGGTGAATAGCATCATATGACATGGGGCATGTCCTATCTTTGCTGCAATTGTCCTACCGAGCACCGGGCTGCTTATAATAGAAGCAGCGATCATTTCAAAACAATATCTGGCTTTGTATCAATTAGTAGTTTAAAACCACATTCAGACTCTGAGAGTCTGAGCCTGTGCGGCTCCATGTTGAATCTGTCCCAGATGCGCGTGCTAAGAGTTCAGGTTGGTCATATGCCAAAAGATGTTTTGCAATGCCAGACTGTCAAGAGCAGAAAATAGAGCAATTTGTTTTCTGAATGGATGCGCATACAAATTTATCCCAGGTTTCCCCACACCCTAAACTCCATTCAAACTGTGCTCCATCACAGAACAGGGAGACTTCCTTCCTCCAGCCTTATCTCAGTGGCCATACGGCGTAGGGAGGTGATTGATCCATGCGCCCCTGCACAATTCCCTATTATCTTTTGTATTTTGGAATGTAAACGTCATGTGTGCTGACCCTTTGATATCTCTCCGTACGTTTGTTTTATCTATTGGACATTGAACATTTAACACAAGTCTGTTTTATTTACTTGTGTTCAGAGAGTGAATTCCAAAATTATCCATCGTCAAAACCCACACATTGGCCTCGCCAGAAGCTCCATTACCTTGAAGGTCAGGCAGCTATACGTCAAACTGCAAACATACAGTCAGGCCTCTTGAAACACTTATATAAAGGATTTATTTTTCTTTCCTAATTTTCTCCCCTCTTTGCTGGGCTGTGGTTCCTTGGGTGCTGGCAGCTCTTGTGGTATCTTGTCCAACTGGTTTATCTTTACGTGCTCCACAAAGAAAGAAAGACTAAAATACTTGGATTTATATAGCGCCTTTTGTAAAGTCCTTACTCTACAACATGAAACCACACGAGGCACATTCTGGGGACAAGGTCACTCTGTGTTACATTGTGGTTACATGCATGACATCACCTACCCCCCCACCCCCAACACAAAGTTTTATTGGGATCATATGTTTAGTCTTTCAGGTGGTCTACGCTCCCTTGTGGAGCGCCGCAGTTGGGGTTCTGGTTGTTGGACACTGATGTGAGTGTCTGTCACCTGTGGTGATTCCGGCCTGTCCGAGCTGACCACAGGGACTGTGCATTCTTCTGATTGCTCTTGTTGCACATTCGCTGGCGGTAGTGTGAACTCCATCTCATGGTCTTCTTCAGGTTCCTCCGTGTCCATGCTGAACCTTTTTTTTACTTGGTCCAGATGCTTACGGCATATCTGACCATTGTTGAGTTTTACCACGATGACCCTATTCCCCTCTTTGTCAATTACAGTGCCCTCAAGCCATTTGGGCTCCATGGCGTGATTGAGGATGAATAAATGATCATTTATTTCTATACATCTCCCCCTCGAATTACAGTCATGGTACTCGTTTTGTGACTTGCGCTTGCCCTCAACTATGTCGGTCAGGACTGGGTGAATGAGGGACAACCGAGTTTTGAGTGTCCGTTTCATTAGTAGCTCTGCGGGCGAGACCCCTATAGGCCAGCAGGAGACGCGATAGGCGGCATTGTAGGGAGGGTCCTTGAATCCTGAACATATCTTGCTTAATGATTTGGACCGCATGTTCTGCCTGGCCATTGGAGGCTGGCTTGAACGACGTAGTCCTGACGTGGTCGATGCCATTGCCCAACATAAACTCTCGGAATTCGTAGCTTGTGAAACACGGGCCATTATCACTAACCAGGATGTCCGGCAAGCCATGGGTTGAAAAGATCGGACGTAGGTTTTCCACGGTGGTGGATGATGTGCATGAATTCAGAATGATGCACTCGATCCATTTCGAGTACGCATCTACCACAATAAGGAACATCTTACCCATGAACGGGCCCGCGTAGTTAACATGAATGCATGACCATGGCCTGGTGGGCCAGGGCCACGGGCTGAGCGGGGCCTCCCTGGGAGCATTACCCAGCTGGGCACACTTCGTGCACCTGTGAACATAGTGTTCCAGGTCTGAATCAATTCCAGGCCACCAAACGTGTGACCGGGCCATGGCCTTCATCAGCACAATGCCTGGGTGGTCGCTGTGGAGTTCCCTAATGAATGCCTCCCTACTCTTCTGGGGCATAACTACCCGGCTGCCCCATAGTAGGCAATCGGCTTGGATGGAGAGCTCATCCATCCTTCTGTGGAACGGTCTGACCTCCTCAGGGCATGCTCCATGTGCGGGTGCCCAATCCCCAGTCAGGACACATTTCTTAATCAGGGATAGAAGGGGATCTCTGTTTGTCCAGATTTTGATCTGGCGGGCTGTGATGGGGGAGCCTGCGCTGTCAAAGGCATCGACAGCCATGACCATCTCGGCGCTTTGCTCCGCTGCCCCCTCGGTGGTGGCCAGTGGAAGCCTGCTGAGCGTATCAGCGCAATTTTCAGGTCAGCGATGTTAATGGCTTGTCGTCCGTCTCTAATTCAAACTTCCTACCAAAGAGGTACTGATGCATTTTTTTTACACCATAGACACATGCAAGCGCTTCCTTCTCGACCATCCCATATCCCCGTTCTGCTTGAGAGCGCGACCTGGAAGCATAAGCCACAGGTTGTAGTTGACCCTCAGCATTGCCCTGCTGTAACACGCACCCAACCCCATAGGATGATGCATCACATGTCAGAACCAATTTTTTACAGCGGTCATACAGGGTCAACAACTTGTTTGAACAAAGTAGGTTTTGTGCCCGATCAAAAGCCCGTTCCTAACAGTCTCCCCAAAACCAATCGCAACCCTTACGCAGGAGCACGTGTAGCGGCTCCAACAACGTGTTCAAGTTTGGCAGAAAGTTCCCGAAATAGTTCAACAGTTCCCAGGAATGAACGCAACTCCGATGTGTTACAGGGCCTGCCTGGGTGCTTGTTGAATTGCCTCTGTTTTGGATTCGGTGGGCCGAATCCCATCTGCAGCAACCCTCCTGTCCAGAAACTCAACTTCAGGAGCTATGAACACACATTTAGACTTCTTGAGTCGCAGGCCTACCCGGTCCAGTCGGCGTAGCACCTCCTCCAGGTTGTGGAGGTGCTCCTCGGTGTCTCGACCCGTGATGAGGATGTCGTCCTGAAATACAATCGTTCCAGGAATGGATTTAAGCAGGCTTTCCATGTTTCGTTGAAAAGTCGCGGCCGCTGATCGAATGCAAAACGGGCACCTGTTATAAGCGAACAGTCCCTTGTGCGTGGTGATGGTGGTCAGTCGTTTAGATTCGTCGGCCAGTTCCTGGGTCATATAGGCTGAAGTGAGGTCCAACTTGGTGAACAGCTTGCCACCTGCCAGCATGACGAAGAGGTCCTCCACTCTCGGGAGCGGGTATTGATCTTGTAGGGACACCCGTTTGATGGTGGCCTTGTAGTCGGCATAGATCCTGACAGAGCCATCCGCTTTTCGGACGGGAACGATGGGGCTCGCCCAGTCACTGAATTCAACAGGCGAGATGATGCCCTCTCTCAACAGCCGGTCTAATTCACTCTCGAACTTTTCCCGCATCACGTACGGCACCGCTCTGGCTTTGTGGTGCACTGACCTGGCGTCCGGGTGATGTGTATCACTACTTTAGTGCCTTTGAAAGTCCCAACGCCAGGTTGGAATAGTGAATCGAATTGTTGTAGGACTTGTAAGCACGAACTTCGCTCCACAGATGACATTGCGTGAACATCGTCCCATTTCCAGTTCATCTTGGCTAACCAGCTCCTCCCCAACAGTGCGGGACCATTGCCCCAGAGTGGCAGCCGATTTATTAACCCACTGTGTGACACAGCCAACATTGCACTGCCTAGCACCGGAATGATTTCTTTAGTGTAAGTCCGTAGTTGTGTCTCAATATGTGCTAATTTGGGTCTACTGGCTTTAAGTGGCTATAGCTTCTCAAATTGCTGAACGCCCATGAGTGACTGGCTGGCCGCAGTATCCAGCGCCATGTGTACAGGGATACCGCTTAATAAAACCCTCATCTTCATTGGTGGTGTTCTGGTGTATGAACTGTGGATATTCGCCACATGGACCCGTTGAACCTCGGCATCCATCGATTTGCCCCAAAAGTCATCCTGCTTCACAGAACCCTCTTCTGGTCCATCCGCCTCATATATTAGTCTGGTTGTAGACTTCCTACACATTCGAGCTAAGTGGCCACTGAGATTGCAGTTCCTGCAGACAAACTGTTGAAATCTGCAAGATCGAGCTGAGTGTTTTCCCCCACACCTCCAGCATGAGTTAAAGTTTCCATTGTTGGGAACAAAGGGACTATGGCCAGGCATTACGTGCTGACTGTCCCTTTGACTGCTCTAAGTACCCTATTAGTAGGTGTCAATGGCCCCATCCCGGGCCGCATTGTCCATTGTGATGGCGTGCCATCGTCTCTGTTGAAGTCCTACTTTGGGGTCTATTGCTGCCTGGGGAATGTCGGACTGCCCCTGCCTGCCTGCGGGGCTCTGAGTCGCATTGATGATGTTGACTCCCCGATCCATCGCCGCGTTAGAGGCAGAATTGCGCGCGTATATTATTTTCGTCTCTTCTTCCCGCGCCATGAAAGTTTGAGCCATCAACGCCGCCGCTTCCAAGGTCAAATCCTTGGTCTCAATTAATTTGCGAAAAATTCCCGCATGACCGATGCCCTCGATAAAGAAGTCCCTTGGCATCTCCCCCCTGCAGGCATCTGTGAACTTAGAGGCTGGCCAAACACCGGAGGTCCGTTACGAAGTCTGGTATGCTCTGTCCTTCACGACGTCAGTGGGTGTAGAATCTGTGTCGGGCCATATGTATGCTACTTGTCGGTTTGAGCTGCTCCCCGATCAATTTGCTAAGTTCTTCAAAGGTTTTGTCCGCCGGCTTTTCGGCTGCTAGTAAGTCCTTCATGAGCGTGCAAGTCTTTGGTCCGCAGCTGGTCAAAAGATGATCCCTTCGCTTGTAGGCCGCTGCATCCCCCAGCCATTCTTTCATAACGAAGCTTTTCTGAAGACTCTCTACAAAATCGTCCCAGTCTTCCCCAACACAGTACCATTCCTCTGTGCTACCGGTGGCCATTCTCGTGGGCCGTGAATTCCCATTTCTCGTCGCCAATGTAAAGTCCTTACTCTACAGCATAAAACCACACGAGGCACATTCTGGGGACAAGGCCACTCTGTGACCTTAACTCTTTATTCACAGGACTCCAAAGACGATGACCCTGCATCGGACCTCCTTTTTTTTCCTGTGTGATCAGGTAATGAGTGTCTCCCCCAAGTTCATCCCTTGTGGTCAAGGTGTGCATCTAGGTTGAGTGTATACAGTAATACAGTGGTGTTACATTGCGGTTACATACATGACACCTTTCATGACCACCGGCTTTACAGCTAATGAAGTACTTTTGGAGTGTAGTCACTGGTGTATTGTCGGAAATACAGCAGCCAATTTGCACACAGCAATCTCCCACAAACACAATGTGATAATGACCCAGATAATCTCTACTTTTGATTGAGCAATAAATATTGGCTAGGACACTGGGGATAACTCTCCTGCTCTTCTTCGAAATAGTCCACCTGAGGGGGCAGACGGGGCCTCGGTTTAACGTCACATCCGAAAGACGGCACCTCCGACAGTGCAGCACTCCCTCAGCACTGCACTGGGAGTGTCAGCCTAGATTTATGTGGTCAGGTTCCTGGAGTGGAACTTGAACCCACAACCTTCTGACTCAGATGCGAGGGCTACCCACCCAGACACAGCTGATACAAAGTGTGAACTTGGCAAGCAAACCTGGTCCTCTCCTCACCCAACCTCCACACACCCGCACGTCCAGCAGACGTCATCCATTAACAACCAGGGGCTGACTTTTCCCTTTTCTCGCACAGAGACACTGAGGCAAACAGAGCAGCCCAATTCCACCCTGACATCACACTATCTCGACATAGAATGGGAATCCTTCCTGATCTGTATGGGTTAGTGCCACACCCAGTATGTTTGCCCACTGACGCTGGTGACCACGGTGGGAGGACAGCCTGGTAACTCGATTATACCCCTTTTCACCGTGATGAAATGCAAGGCCTTTGGTTAGCACCTGCCACAAGATGGCCACATTTTAAATAAAAGTTTTTTTTCAAGAGCGTGTTACCTTCCAATGAGATGCTACCGGTCACTATGTTACCCCGTGATGGAGACAAACAACAACTTGTATTTATATAGCGCCTTTAACATAATAAAACATCCCAAGGCGCTTCACAGGAGTGTTAAGAAATAAAATTGACACCGAGCCACATAAGAAGAAATTACAGCAGGTGACCAAAAGCTTGGTCAAAGAGGTTGTGTAGTTTATGGTGAAGGAGTCAGACCGAACACTGTGAGCTCAAAGTAAAGTGTGACCTTAGTCTTTTATTGCAAGTCTCCAGAGTGCCTGTGAAGCCTCCTTAAATACCTTATGGGATCCCTTGGGACTCCGGGGAATGAGCCCTCTGTTGGCTGTACAGAGTATATACAAGTCCAGATACATAACAATATTCCCCCCTAAAGTCAATAGTGCAACTATTTACAATGTGAGTCGATCTGGGGCCCTTCTTGCCCTGGTTGATTGTCTCGATGTGAAAGCTGGTGTTGCTGAGTCATTTGTTGGGCCCTCGCTGGGCTGCTGTGCAGCTGGCCTTGCTGGGCTGCCGGTGGATGATGGGTTCTGCTTCGTGGTCAACCGTGGTGCCGGTTGCCACTGGTGTGTGTGTTGGGGAATCAAAAAAGGTAGGGTCCAAGTTGGGTGCTCAGGGTAGTCGGTGAATCTGAGTTTGATTTGGTCCAAGTGTTTCTGGTGAATGAGTCCATTTGAAAGTTTGACCCGAAACACCCTGCTCCCTTCTTTGGCCACATCAGTGCCAGGAAGCCACTTGGGACCTTGCCCATAATTTAATACAAATACAGGATCATTGACTTCAATCTCGCGTGACACATTTGCGCTATCATGGTGTGCACTTTGTTGAAGCCGCCTGCTCTCTTTTCATGAGCAGTTCAGCAGGTGGGATCCCAGTGAGTGAGTGTGGTCTCGTACGGTAGCTAAGCAGGACTCTGGATAGGCGAGTCTGTAGTGAGCCTTCAGTTACCCTCTTCAAGCCTTGCTTGATGGTTTGCACTGCTCTCTCTGCCTGACCATTGGATGCTGGTTTAAACGGGGCAGATGTGACATGTTTGATCCCATTATAGGTCATAAATTATTTGAACTCAGCACTGGTAAAACACGGCCCATTGTTGCTCACATGGACATCGGGTAAGCCATGTGTGGCAAACATGGCCCGCGGGCTTTCAGTGGTGGCAGCAGACGTGCTGGCCGACATTATCTCACATTCAATCCACTTGGAGTACGCGTCCACAACCACAAGGAACATTTTACCCAAGAACGGGCCAGCATAGTCGACGTGTAACCTAGACCACGGTTTGGAAGGCCAAGACCATAAACTTAGTGGCACCTCCCTGGGTACATTGCTTAACTGCGAGCATGAATTACATCTGTGAACGCAGGACTCTAAGTCCGCATCGATGCCGGGCCACCACACATGGGATCTGGCTATCGCTTTCATCATTACGATGTCTGGGTGGAGGTCATTGATGAAGGTGTCTCTGCCCTTCTTGGGGACCACTACTCGATTGCCCCACTACTCGATTGCCCCACAGAAGGCAGTCTGCCTGTATAGATATTTCATCTTTGTGCCGTTGGAACGGCGTTATCTCTTCCTGCATTTCCACTGGGACACTGGACCAGCTCCCATGAAGCACACATCTTTTGAATAGAGATAATAAGGGGTCCTGGCTTGTCCAGGTTTTGATCTGCCGGGCAGTGATGGGTGATTGCTCACTCTCAAATGTTTCCATAACCATGGCTAGATTTGCGGGCTGCGCCATTTCTACCCCTGTGGTGGGCAATGGCAGCCTACTGAGAGCATCGGCGCAGTTTTCTCTGCCTGGCCTGTGGTGGATGGCGTAGTTGTATGCAGGTAACGTGAGCGCCATCTCTAGATACGGGCCGATGCGTTGGTATTTATCCCTTTGCTCTCGGAAAACAGGGATATAAGCGGCTTATGGTCAGTTTCCAATTCAAATTTTAGCCCAAACAGGTATTGATGCATTTTCTTTACTCCATAGACACACGCTAACGCTTCTTTTGTAGGCTCTCTCGGCCTTAGACAGACTCCTGGATGCATAAGCAACCGGTTGCAGTTTCCCGAAATCATTGGCTTGTTGCAATACACACCCGACGCCATATGACGATGCAGCACATGCTAGTACCAAACGCTTACATGGATCATACAACACAAGCAATTTGTTTGAGCAGAACAATTTTCTCGCTTTTACAAAGGCATTTTCTTGTCTTTTGCCCCAAACCCATTCGTCCCCTTTTCATAGTAAGACATGTAGTGGTTCTAGCAGGGTGCTGAGACCCGGTAAGAAGTTACCAAAGTAGTTCAAGAGTCCCAGGAACGACCGTAGCTCCGTCACATTCGTGGCCTCGGTGCGTTCTCGATTGCCTCCGTCTTCGCGTTGGCTGGATGCCGTCCGCTGCAATCCTCCTTCCCAAGAACTCCACTTCAGGCGCCAGGAAAACGCACTTCGAGCATTTTAAGCTGAGCCCCACGCAGTTGAGTCGGCTAAGAACCTCCTCCACGTTCTGCAGCTGCTCAACTGTGTTCCGACCTGTGACCAAGATGTCGTCTTGGAAGACCACGGTGTGCGGGACTGACTTCAGTAAACTTTCCATATTTCTGTGGAATATCGCTGCCGCTGATCGGATTCCAAACGGGCATCTGTTATAAACAAAAAGACCTTTGTGCGTGTTGATGCAGGTGAGGGCCTTTGATGATTCCTCCAGTTCCTGCGTCATGGAGGCTGAAGTCAGATCCAGCTTCGTGAACGTCTTTCCTCCCGCCGTTGCAAAGAGGTCGTCGGCTTTTTGAAGTGTGTATTAGTCCTGCAGGGAGAAATGATTGATAGTTACTTTGTAATCGCCACAGATTCTGACGGCACCGTCTCCCTTGAGAACTGGGACAATAGGACTGTCCACTCACTGAACTCGATCGGGGAAATGATGCCCTCTCTTTGTAGCCGATCGAGTTCGATTTCTACCCTTTCTCTCATCATGTACCGTACTGCTGTCACCTTGTGATGGATGAGTTACACCCCCGGAATTAGGTGGATCTGCACTTTTGCTCCTTGGAATTTCACGATGCCTGGTGCGAACAGCGAAGGAAATTTGTTTAAGACCTGTGCACACGAAGTGTCATCAGCGGGCAATAGCGCTGACGTTGTCCCAGTTCCAGCGTATCTTTCCCAGCCAACTCCTGCCGAGCAGCGTGGAACCATCGCCCGGTACCACCCAAAGTGGTAGCTTGTGCACCGCTTCATCATAGAAGGCCTTTACGGTAGCACTGCCAATCACAAGAATCACTTCTTTCCTGTTAGTTCTTAGTTTCGTGCGAATTGGACTTAAGACGGACCTTTAGGCCTTGTTGCACCACAACCTTTCAAAAGTCTTTTTGTCCATGATGGACTGGCTCGCGCCCGTGTCCAGCTCCATTGATACCGGGAGTCCATTTAGTTCAACCTTCAGCATTATTGGGGGACAATTCATGGTGAATGTGTGCACCCTATGTACCTCTACCTCCTCGATCAGAGGCTCTGTTGCATCGTGATCCGCCGTGGACCTGTCCTCCTCTGCAACGTGCTGGTTTGCAGGTTTAGCAGGCCTAGCAGCTCACCTGCACACTTGTTGAAGGTGTCCCATTGTTCCACAGCCCTTGCAAATGTATTCTTTGAATCGGCATGATTGGAAATGATGATCACCCCCACAAAACCAACAAGGTGTTAATGACCTTGCATTCATCACCCTTGATGGTGGACTCTGAGACATCTGCGGACGTGTAGCTGCAGGTATGTGTGACCTGTCCTGTCCGTTACGATTCGAAAACAACATCACTTTATTCATAGTACTTGTAGCAGCACTTGTGTGTTGAGAGATTTGCTTAGTATTGTCACTGGTGGCAATGAATGCCTGGGCTATCGCTATGGCCTTACTCAAGGTTGGGGTCTCAACAGTCAAAAGTTTGCGAAGTATGGTTTCATGGCCAATGCCAAGTACGAAAAAGTCTCTGAGCACGTGCTCCAAATGTCCTTCAAATTCGCAATATCCTGCAAGGTGTCTTAGCTCGGCGAAATAATTCGCCATCTCCTGGCCTTCAGATCTTTTGTAGGTGTCGAACCAGTACCTCGCCATCAGAACGCTTTCCTTCGGGTTCAAATGCTCTTGGACCAGTGTGCACAAATCATCGTAGATTTCTCCGTGGGTTTCACTGGAGTGAGCAGATTCTTCATGAGGCCATACGTTGGTGCCCCACAGATGGTGAGGCGGATCGCCCTTCGTTTGGCAGCACTCTGTTCCCCATCTTGCTCGTTGGCCACGAAGTAATGGTTGAGTCGCTCCACAATAGTTTCCCAATCATCTCCCTCCGAGAATTTCTCCAGGATGTCCACTGTTCTTTGCATCTTTGGGTTCGCTATCTGTATCTCGTCGCCAGTTGTAGTTTATGGAGAAGGAGTCAGACTGAACACTGAGAGCTCAAAGTAAAGTGTGACCGTAGTCTTTTATTGCAGGTCTCCAGAGTGCCTCTCCAACCTGTGAAGCCTCCTAAATACCTGTGCTCCCAAGGGATTATGGGATCCCTTGGGACTCCAGGGAATGAGCCCTCTGGTGGCCGTACAGAATATATACAAGTCCAGATACATAACGGGTAGGTTTTAAGGAGCATCTTCAAGGAGGAAAGAAAGGTAGAGAGGGAGAGAGGTTTAGGGAGGGAGTTCTCGAGCTTCGGGCACAGGCAACAGAAAGCACTGCCACCGATGATTGAGCAGTTACAACTAGGGTTGCTCAAGACGGTAGAATTTGAGGAGCACAAATATCTCAGTGGGTTGTTAGGCTGAAAGAGATTACAGAGATAGCGGGAGACAAGTCCATGGAGGGAATTTTTTAAACAATAATGAGAATTTTGAAATCGGTGCGTTGCTTAATTGGGAGCCAATGTAGGTCAGCGAACACAGGGGTGATGGGTGAGTGGGACTTGGTGTGAGTTAGGCCACAGGCAGCCGAGTTTTGGATGATCTCTAATTTACATAGGGTAGAATGTGGGCTGCCAGCTAGTTGGAGTTGTCAAGTCTAGAGGTAACAATGATATGGATGAGAGTTTCAGCAGATGAGCTGAGGCAGGGGCGGAGACGGGCAATGTTATGGAGGGTTGCAAGATTCCAAAATTCATGGAAACCCCCCAGTGTTTGGACTCATTAAAAATGAAATTCGATTTGGGTCTATTAAGTAGAAAGTTTGGGGTCCTAAAATGCTTATGGAAGAAATCTACGAGTTTTGACCAAGTTTGGGATTTTTAAAAGGTGAATGTTGAGTCTGCAAGGGCAGTTTGGACATTGGAGCTAATCAAGCTGTCTGGGGACATTTGAGTTAATCAAATTGTCTGGGAACTGTTTATCCTCGAAACCTGCCCCTAGAAGACATTTACATTTTAACAATCGACCCAAGGAAGTACAGTTTCAACTCGAGCACAAAAACCCATCCAACACATACATAATGCTAATCACTTTTCCGGCTTGCATAGAAAGCTGGGACCCAGGCAGACAGCTCGACACCAGAAATTAACTTTAACAAATGCAACTCAAAAAAACCCAGAGATAATTCAAGCAATTGACACAAGCTTGTCAGGTCAGAATAGTGTATCAATGCCAAATTGAAACCACTTAATCAAGTTTCAGTTAGCTGGGCTGCAAAACTTAAACAAAGAACCAAGGTTGATTGGGGCGCAGATAAGGAAGCCTCTATGGGTATATTTGAGCCCTGTTTTTACAGTCAGGACGGCACTTTGCTTCTACACCAGCTTCGTATGCTTCAGACCTGGCAGACTTCAAGATCAGCACACTAACTTCATTAACCTGGTTCTTCAGAACATCAACCAAGACAGTATCGCAAGCAACCAGGACACCAAGCACGCCGCAGCAGCAAGAGGCTCACGAAACAACCACCAAGATATTACCAGCAACCAAATTGGTAATATTGAGCCACCATGACCAACGATTTCAAAACCGAAGTCAACTCGACGAAAACCAGAAGATTCGCAAGCTGTTTCCACTCTACAAGCTATCCCTGAGCTACCAACGGGTAAAACATTACCTAAAAGAACTTTAAAACCTAATGCTGAAGGAAGAAAGTGGGTCATTACTCCATAAATCCAATACATGCCCTACCGCATCAGCGGACACCACCCAACTGAGGAACATGCAGCAAGAAGTCCTCTCCTACGTTCGGGGTATGGCTAGCAGAATCGACAAAATCCAACGCACCCCGAAACCGCGACCCATTACCGACTGTCGAGGCAGGATTGGTGAGCATAGTCCCTGAAGCCCCAGAGCCTAACTTAGTTAGAAAGGGGGAATTGGGAGGTGGGAGGTATTGGACTGCTGTGTATTCTCTTGTGTTTTAGTAAAGGATTCTCTATTAGAGTGATAAGTTTTCTCTCATTTAAAGTGATAAGTTTTCTCAGTTTTAATAAAAGGTGTATTCATTTTTCTTGAATAAAAACCATACATTTCTTTGTACAGTGTCTGCTGCACTTTATCACACCCCGATTAATAAATTCAAGCTCGAGAATCAGGGAGTGGGAGCGACTCGCAACCGCTCTGGATCAGGAAGGCAAACTGACCCCACACACCCCCCCCTACAGGGTGGAAATAAGTGGTTTTAGTTATGCTGCAGATATCTGGTCAGAAGCTGAATATGGCAAGATTCCTAACGGCTACCAAGGGCTAATTTCTCCTTCCCACAGGCAAGCACTGCCCCATAATATCATGAATGAGATCAGTAATATACTGTATGGGCAACCTCACACACATCCTATCCTTCTGCGGCATAACCTTTTGGTACAACAACATTCTATGTGGCTGATCCGTCACTACTAAAAACTGTCTAGACCCTTTACAAGTTATCTTCATCATGGCCCTCAGCTCTCATAAGTTGTCGACAGCATGGTTCTCAGTTCCTTCTTCATTGTCTAGACCATGGCTCTCAGTCCCTACTATAAGTTGTCTACAACATAGAATCATAGAATGGTTACAGCAAGGAAGAAGTACATTTGGCCTGTCGAGCGCGTGCCGACTCTCAGCTAGTCCCACTCCCCTGCCCTTTCCCCGTAGCCCTGAAAATCTTTTTCCTTCAGATACTTATCCAACTCACTTTTGAAAGATAAAATTGAGTCTGCCTTCACCACCCTTTCAGGCAGTGCATGCCAGATCTTAACCACTCGCTGCGTAAAAAAGTTTTTTTTACGTCGCCTTTGGTTCTTTTGACATGGCCCTCGGCCCTTTACAAGTTGTCTACACCATTGTCCTCAGCCCCTTCTGCAAGCTGTCTACAGTTTTGTTCTCAGTTCAGGTTCACTCTAAATTCCCAGTAAATGTATTATAAACAACCGTCTATGAACATACTGGATGTCCTTTCTGAGTAGGGTGAATATAGTCCGTGATCTCTCGACATAGGAGAAGCACATTTACTCACTCCCTGAACATGAATAGATTGATCACCGGGCAGAATTAATTTGGAAACCTTAGAGGTCGTTGGTTGTATGTTTATTCAGATAGTTGGATAACATAAGAAATCACAGAATGAAAATATATCATTCACCTCATCAAACCCACTCCTACCATAATCATCATCATCATAAGCGGTCCCTCGAATGAGAATGACTTGCTTCCACATGAGTTCACAGATGTTTCAATGAAGGAGATATTCCAGTCCTGGCCTCCAATTGAAGGAGTGGAAGATGCCTGTGTGCGGATTTTTTTAAACATGTGGTGATCGTTGCACACCAGCCACCACACGGGCTTGACAGAGCTGGGCCTTTATCCAGTGACGAGGGTTGAACCAGGACGACTGAAGACCAGCTCTATTGCACGGAAAGAGTGTGCGCACATATCGCAGTGTGGGCAGGTTCCCCTATCCCCCATTTACTGGTGCCCCTACCCAACCCCCATTTACTGGTGCCCCTCCCATATCCCCCCTCCATTTACTGGTGCCCCTCCCCTATCCCCCATTTACTGGTGCCCCTCCCCTATCTCCCCCATTTACTGGTGCCCCTCCCCTCCATTTACTGGTGCCCTTCCCCTATCCCCCATTTACTGGTGCCCCTCCCCTATCCCCCATCCTGGTGCTCCTCCCTATCCCCCCATTTACTGGTGCCCCTCCCCCATCCCCCATACTGGTGCCCTTCCCTATCCCCCATTTACTGGTGCCCCACCCCTATTCCCCTCATTTACTGGTGCCCCCCCCCATTTACTGGTGCCAGTCCCCAATCCCCCATTTACTGGTGCCCCTCCCCCCCCATTTACTGGTGCCCCTCCCCTACCCGCCATTTACTGGTGCCCCTCCCCTAAACCCCATTTACTGGTGACCCTCCCCCCCATTTACTGTTGCCCTTCCCCTATCCCCCATTTACAGGTGCCCCTCCCTATCTCCCATTTACTGGTTCCCCGCCTCTATCCCCCATTTACTGGTGCCCCTCCCCTATTCCCCATTTATTGGTGCCCCTCCCCTATCTCCCATTAACTGGTGCCCCTCTCTATCCCTCCCCCATCACCCCCTATTTACTGGTGCTACTTCCCTATCCACTCTTTACTGGTGCCCCTCCCTATCCCCATCCCCCATTTACTGGTTCCCCTCTCTATCCCCCCCATTTACAGGTGCCCCTCCCTATCTCCCATTTACTGGTTCCCCGCCTCTATCCTCCATTTACTGGTGCCCCTCCCCTATTCCCCATTTATTGGTGCCCCTCCCCTATCTCCCATTAACTGGTGCCCCTCTCTATCCCTCCCCCATCCCCCCCTATTTACTGGTGCCACTTCCCTATTCACTCTTTACTGGTGCCCCTCCCTATCCCCATCCCCATCCCCCATTTACTGGTTCCCCTCTCTATCCCCCCATTTACTGGTGCCCCTCCTGTCCCTCCCCTCCCCTATCCCCACCCCTCCCCTATCCCCCATTTACTGGTGCCCCTCCCCTATCCCCCATTTACTGGTGCCCCTCCCCTATCTCCCATTAACTGGTGCCCCTCTCTATCCCCCCCCTATCCCCCCCATTTACTGGTGCCCCTCCCGCCCCTCCCCTCCCCTCCCCTATCCCTGCCCCTCCCCTATCCCCCATTTACTGGTGCCCCTCCCCAATCCCCCATTATTTACTGGTGCCCCTCCCCTATCCCCCATTTACTGGTGCCCCTCCCCTATCCCCCATTTACTGGTGCCCCTCCCCTATCCCCCATTTACTGGAGCCCCTCCCCTATCCCCCATTTACTGGAGCCCCTCCTTTATCCCCCCATTTACTGCTTGTACTTGATATGGCAGTGTCAACATAACAAAAGCAGATTACTTGCTATATCTGCATACTAACTTTTTGTGTTTCATGCACTGGGAACTCCAGATATCAAACGCACTACCCTCATTGACCCTCCTGGTTACCCTCTCCAAAAATTCAATCAAGTTAGTCAGACACGACCCTCGCCCAACAAATCCGTGTTGACTATCCATGACCAAACCAAGATCTAGCCTGTCCCTCAGAATTTTTTCCAACAATTTGCCCACCACCAAGGTTAGGCTGACTGGCCTGTACTGATATTGGCAGACACTCTATAAAAACAGGCCCGTTCTGTTATGGGGGACACTGTGTAATAATAGGTTTGTTATATAGGGGCGCACTGTCAGTCAGAAAGCACATATTACACAATTTAATATTCCACAGTAAACATACCACAGCTGGAGCCGAGCTAAATGGATTCAGCATTGTGGACCTAATTGAAACTTCACGCCTCATTCGGTCAAATTGACCTGTGCCTGTGTGTGTGTGTGTGTCTGTGTGTGTGTATGTGTGTCTCTGTATCTGTGTGTGTGTGTGACAAGTACAAAGACACACACACGCACACACACACACACACACACACACAGAAACTCCTACCACAGACTGTGTACAATCTACTCCATCATAGAATCTACTCTATCCACTTAATCTGCTGATGGATTCCTAAAGCAAAACCCCCATCCTCCATTTGAAAGGAGCTGGTTCCCATATCATTTATTTAGGGAGCACGGCAAACTGAGCCTCTTCTTCATCCCAGCTGCCCCTGACCAATCACCACAACTGCTTCCGTTTCCTCACTGGTGTTTGGTATCCAATCTCCAGGTGTAAACCCAACTGGTTCACACATATCCTTTAGGGAAGGGAACCTGCTGTCTTTAACCTGGTCCTGCCCAAATGTGACTCCAGTCCTAACCCAACATGGGAGTGGCCAGCAAGTCACTTGGTTATATCAACCCACTATCAGTAGTTCAAGAAGGTCCCACTACCAGTTTACATAAGCGCATAAGAAATAAGAGCAGGAGTAGGCCATTTGGCTCCTCGAGCCTGCTCCGCCATTCAATAAGATCATGGCTGATCTGATCTTGGCCTCAACTGCACTTTCCCATCCCTCCCCATAACCTTTGACTCCCCTATCTTTCAAAAATCTGTTTATCTCCACCTTAAATATATTGAATGACCCAGCCTCCACAGCTCTCTGGAGTAGAGAATTCCAATGATTCTCAATCCTCAGAGAAGTAATTGCTCCTCATCTCCATTTTAAATGTACAACCCCTTATTCTGAAACTATGTTCTCTCGTTCTAGATTCCCCTATGAGGGAAAGCATCCTCTCTGCATCTACTCTGTCCAGACTCCTCAAAATCTTTTACGCTTTCAATAAGATCACCTCTCATTCTAAACTCCAACGAGTATAGGCTTAACCTGCTCAACATTTCTTCATAAGCCAACCCCTTCATCTTTCTCAGGGCAACTACTGATGGGCAATAAATGCTGGCTTTGCCAGTGATGCAAAATCTCAAGGATTCATTTTAAAAAGTTAGCTCCCGGTGTCTCCAGCATGGTTTAGTGACCTGGACGATGTTAACTGGCCACCCGTCTGGTTTCTGCCAGATGGGTTGAGTTAAAATCATCCCGAGTGTGATTTGACCAGTAGAATTTCCGTCCCCAGAACGACATGTATAATGTAATTTGTATAATCCTGCTATTTTCAATTTGAATATCTTACCTGTTACATCCTTGATTATAGTTCTCTGTCAATGCAGTATTGTTTTGCATACTATAATAACTGCTACTTCCGCTCATGTTCATAGGAACAGAAGTAGGCCAGACAGCCCCTCAAACCTATTCCACCATTCAATGAGATCATGGCTGATCTGTATCTGAACTCCATCTACCCACCTTGGTTCCATATCCCATAATACCCTTGACTAGCAAAAATCTATCGATCTCAGATTTAAACTTGGTAATTGAGTTAGCATCTATTGCTTTTTGTGGGAGAGAGTTCCACACTTCCACCACCCTTTGTGTGAAGAAGTGCTTACTAACTTCGCTTCTGAATGGCCTGGCTCTGATTTTAAGGTTATGTCCCCTTGTCCTAGACTCCTCACCAGCGGAAAAAATTTCTATCTACTCTATCAATTCCTTTCAAAATCCTAAAAACCTCAATCAGATCACCCCTTACCCTTCTACATTGTAAGGAATACAAGCCGAGTTTATGCAATCTCGCCCCATAATCTAATCCTTGGAGCCCTGGCAACATTCTGGTAAATTTGTGCTGAACTCCTTCCAATATCCTTTCTAAAGTGCGGTGCCCAGAACTGTACACAGTGCTCCAGATGTGGGTTTAACCAGGGCTCTGTATAGCTGTAGTAAAACTTCCTTCCCTTTATATTCCATCCCTCTAGTTATAAAGGCTAACTTTCCATTCGCCTTTTTGATAGTTTTTTTGTACGATATTTTAGTAATCTGTGTACATGGGCCCCTAAATTTCTTTGAACCTCCACTGTTCCAAGCTTTTCACCATTTAGATAATATTCAGATTTATCCTTTTTGGTTCAGAATGGATGACCTCACACTTACCTGCATTGAAATCCATCTGCCTCAGTTTTGCCCATTCACTTAATCTACCAATGTCTCTTTGTAATGTTATGCTCCCATCTACACTACGTACTGGCACCGATCTTTGTGCCAGTAGCAAACTTGGATGTATGGCTCTCTATTGTGTTACACCCAGAGCTTGATCTGCTCTAACTGGCGACACTTTCCGCACACATCGTCTTCAAGGTCACGAGAAGCATCCAGGACTTCCCACATGGTACAGATGTGCATTCCATGGGACTGAGTTGCCCTGTCATGCCTCTATTTCCGACACCATTTCCCGTCCCACCTACAATCTTCCCTCTCCACTGCTTAACTTTCCCCTAGCCCTACTAGTGGGTGCATTTCTTTACCCCTAAAGCACAAACCCATGCATCAGGGGTAGCTATCTGAATCTACTGCCCATCCCCCAACCATGCCTACTCTTCATCTTCATCAGTGACCACCAAGACTTCGCTCCTCTGCTGGCTGTGGGCGGCCCAACTACTCCTCGCAGGCACCGTTGGCATCCGGGGAGTTCCCGACCAACTCACAGGTTTGGATCCCACCGAGTACTCAATGACCCAAACCCTTCGGTCCCCAGCCCTACTCGACTACGGAGCTGACCCGACCGCACAACCCGACCCCACTGGCGTCCCAGCCCCACTCGACTACGGAGGCAAAGACATCTGGAGGAATCGCGGTGGACACATGGTGCCTGTAATGGTGACAGCCACCCTCTCTCCTGCGACCTACCAAGAAAAAAAGATGGAGCGGCGTGGAGCTAAAAAAACATGAACGGGGCCCCAGTATTTGCCCTCGGCCGGGGACTAATCCCTGGGAGAGTGAAGCATTGCCTCAAGTCCCTCATCCTCCACACCTTGGATTTCCCACCATCTAGGCCCATACAGCAGAGCCTGGTCTCCAGTTGTCTTGACCCCCCTTGCCACTGGACCAAGACCTTGCTCTGCTAAGTCCGTGTGGTAACCGGTGCACAATGGTCACCCACATTAAAAGAACTCGCAGAGGCATCTTTCACCCTTCAAAATGAAGTTCAGGACCTGGAACTTCAGGAACTCAAAATCCAAGAGTATTTAATATTCAGGAAAGATAGACAGAAAGGAAAAGGAGTTCCCCAACCAGTGTTGCTGGTTAAAGAGGAGATTAACGCAATATTAAGGAAGGACATTAGCATGGATGAGGTGGAATCGATATGGGTGGAGCTGCGGAACACCAAAGGGCAGAAAACACTAGTGGGAGTTGTGTACAGACCACCAAACAGTCATAGTGAGGTTGGGGATGGCATCAAACAGAAAATTAGGGATGCGTGCAGTTATCATGGGTGACTTTAATCTACATATAGATTGGGCTAACCAAACTGGTAGCAATACGGTGGAGGAAGATTTCCTGGAGTGTATAAGGGATGGTTTTCTAGACCAATAGATCAAGGAACCAACTAGAAAGCTGGCCATCCTAGACTGGCTGTTGTGTAATGAGAGAGGATTAATTAGCAATCTTGTTGTGTGAGGCCCCTTGCGGAAGAGTGACCATAACATGGTAGAATTCTTCATTAAGATGGAGAGTGGCACAGTTAATACAGAGACTAGCGTCCTGAACTTGAAAGGTAACTTCGACGGTATGAGACGTGAATTGGCTAGTATAGACTGGAGAATGATACTTAAAGGGTTGACTGTGGATAGGCAATGGCAGACATTTAAAGATCACATGGATGAACTTCAACAATTGTACATCCTTGTCTGGCGTAAAAATAAAACGGTTGCTCAACGTGGTTAACAAGGGAAATTAGGGATAGTGTTAAATCCAAGGAAAAGGCATATAAATTGGCCAGAAAAAGCAGCACATCTGAGGACTGGGAGAAATTTAGAATTCAGCAGAGGACAAATGATTTAATTAGGAGGGGGAAAATAGAATATGAGTCTTGCAGGAAACATAAAAACTGACTGTAAAAGCTTCTACAGTTACGTGGAGAAAAAGATTAGTGAAGACCTTTCGGTCAGAATCAGGTGAAGTCATAATGGGGAACAAAGAAATGGTAGACCAATTGAACGAATACTTGGTAGTGTCTTCACTAAGGAAGACACAAATAACCTTCCGGAAATACTAGGGGAACGAGAGTCTAGCGAGAAGGAGGAACTAAGGGAAATCCTTATTAGTCAGCAAATTGTGTCAGGGAAATTGATGGAATTGAAGGCCGATAAATCCCCAGGGTCTGATAGTTTGCATCCAAGAGTACTTAAGGAAGTGGCCCTAGAAATAGTGGATGCATTGGTAGTCATTTTCCAACATTCTATAGACTCTGGATCAGTTCCTATGGACTGGAGGGTAGCTAATGTAACCCCACTTTTGAAAAAAGGAGAGAGAAAACAGGGAATTATAGACCGGTCAGCCTGACATTGGTGGTGGGGAAAATGCTGGATTCAACTATTAAAGATGTAATAGCAGCGCATTTGGAAAGCAGTGACAGGATCGGTCCAAGTCAGCATGGATTTATGAAAGTGACATCATGCTTGACAAATCTTCTAGAATTTTTTGAGGATGTAACTAGCAGAGTGGACAAGGGAGAACCAGTGGATGTGGTGTATTTGGACTTTCAAAAGGCTTTTGACAAGGTCCCACATAAGAGATTAGTGTGCAAAATTAAGGCGCATGGTATTGGAGGTAATGTACTGACGTGGATAGAGAACTGGTTGGCAGACAGGAAGCAGAGAGTAGGAATAAATGGGTCCTTTTCAGAATGGCAGGCAGTGACTAGTGGAGTGCCGCAGGGCTCAGTGCTGGGACCCCAGCTATTTGCAATATACATTAATGATTTAGATGAAGGAATTGAATATAATATCTACAAGTTTGCAGATGACACTAAGCTGGGTGGCAGTGTGAGCTGTGAGGAGGACACTAAGAGGCTGCAGGATGACTTGAATGGGTTAGGTGAGTGGGTAAATACATGGCAGATGCGGTATAATGTGGATAAATGTGAGGTTATTCACTTTGGTGGTAAAAACAGGAGGGCTGATTATTATCTGAATGGTGACAGATTGGTAAAGGGGGAGGTGCAATGAGACCTGGGTACATCAGTCATTGAAGGTTGGAATACAGGTGCAGCAGGCGGTGAAGAGGCAAATGGCATGTTGGTCTTCATAGCGAGAGGATTCAAGTATAGGAGCAGGGAGGTCTTACGACAGTTGTACAGAGCCTTGGTGAGGCCACAACTTGAATATTGTGTACCGTTTTGGTCTCCTAATCTGAGGAAGGACATTCTTGCTATTGAGGGAGTGCAGCGAAGGTTCACCAGACTGATTCCCGGAATGACAGGACTGACATTTGAAGAAAGACTGGATCGACTAGGCTTGTATTCAATGGAATTTAGAAGAATAAGGGGGGATCTCATAGAAACATTAAAATTCTGATGGGATTGGATAGGTTAGATGCAGGAAGAATGTTCCCAATGTTGGGGAAGTCCAGAACCAGGGGTCACAGTCTAAGGATAAGGGGTAAGCCATTTAGGACCGAGATGAGGAGAAACTTCTTCACCTGCACCATGACAGGAGCAGACAACTGCTGGATAGACCACCACCTAATCCGCTTGTCATCAACATCATCAACATAGCCCTAAAGCAGCGATGGCAAGAGAAACAATGCCGCAGGAAAATCAGTGCTGGGGCACTCAAAGACCTTGTTAAGAAAGCCCTATACAGCCAGCGCCACTGCCAACCTGGCGACCCTCGATGACCCGATGCCCACTGTGCCTGGTCTGTCCTGAAGGCCTCCATAACCAACGCCTCGAAGAAACACTCGGTCACTCAACTAGGAAACACTGACTGGTTTGACAAAAATGGCAAGGAGATCCAGGAGCTAATAAGCCACAACTTAAGCCAGCAACGCAATTCGGGAGCAGCAAAGCAGCTCTACAGGCGGCTGAATGCCGAGGTCCAACAAAAAACCCGCGACCTAAAGAATAGATGGTGGGTGGAGAAAGCATAGGAGATCCAGCAGTTGGCCGACAACCATGACGTGCAGCGCAGTCAGGACTACCTATGGCCCAAGCACCCAAGGCCTCACCCCACTGCTGGTCCAGAACAGAGAGGCACTCATTAAGGAGACTGAGGCAGTCAGTGCCCGCTGGAAAGAGCACTTCGAAGATCTCCTTAATCGAGACTCTGTGTTCGACATGAGTGCCCTCGACTCCATCCCGCAGCATGCAACCCGCCACCATCTCAGCAAAACCCTAGCCCAGCACGAGGTTGAAAAGGCCATTCGTTAGCTCAATAGCAAGGCAGGAGATGGAATCTCTGCCAAAACACTAAAGTATGGTGGAGAAGGACTATTGGCACGAATGCATGACCTCATCTCTCTTATCTGGAAGGAGGAGAGCATGCCAGGAGATCTCAGAGATGCCATAATCGTGGCCATCTTCAAAAAAGGGGACAAGTCTGACTGCGGTAACTACAGAGGAATCTCACTGCTGTCGGCCACTGGGAAAGTTATCTGCCAGAATCCTCCTCAATCATCTTCTCCCTCTGGCTGAAGAGCTCCTCCCAGAGTCGCAATGCGGATTCCGTCCACTAAGGGGTACAACAGACATGATCTTCACCGCGCGACATCTACAAGAGAAATGCAGGGAACAGCATCAATCCTTGTACATGGCCTTCTTTGACCTCACAAAGGCCTTTGACACTGTCAACCATGAGGGACTATGGAGCGTCCTTCTCTATTTCGGCTTCCCCCAAAAGTTTGTCACCGTCTTTCGCCTGCTCCACGATGACATGCAAGCCATGATCCTGACCAATGGATCCATCTCACACCCAATCCACATCCAGACTGGGGTGAAGCGTCATCGCACCAACACTTTTCTCGATCTTCCTTGCTGCAATGCTTCATTTCACTCTCAACAAGGTCCCCGCTGGAGTGGAACTAAACTAAAGAACCAATGAGGAACCCGTTCAACCTTCGCCGCCTCCAGGCTAGATCCAAGATCGGCCCATCCTCTGTCATAGAACTACAGTATGTGGATGACACTTGCGTCTGCGCACACTCAGAGACCGAACTCCAAGCCATCGTCAACACCTTTACTGAGGCGTACGAAAGCATGGGCCTTATACTAAACATCCGTAGGATCCACCAACCTGACCCCACCACACAGCAGCGCTCCCTGGTCATCAAAATCCATGGCGCGGCCTTGGATAACGTGGACCATTTTCCATACTTCGGGAGCCTACTATCAGCAAGGACAGTCATCGATGACGAGGTCCAACACTGCTTCGAGTGTGCCAGCGCAGCCTTCGGTCGTCCGAGGAAGAGAGTGTTAGAAGATCAGGACCTCAAATCTGGCAACAAGCTTATGGTCCACAAGGCAGTAGTGATACCTGCCCTCCTACATGGTTCAGAGACGTGGACTCTATACAGCAGACATCTCAAATCGCTGGAGAAGTACCACCAGCGCTGCCTACGCAATCCACTAGGAAGACAGATGCACCAACGTCAGTGTTCTCACTCTAGTATTGAAGCACTGACCACACTCGACCAGCTCTGTTGGGCAGGCCACATCGTCTGTATGCCCAACACGAGACTCCCTAAGCAAGCGCTCTACTCGGAACTCCTACACGGCAAGCGAGCCGCAGGTGGACAGAGGAAACATTTCAAGGACACCCTCAAAGTCTCTGTGATAAAATGCAACATCCCCTCTGACACCTGGGAGTCCCTGACCCAAGACCGCCTTAAGTGGAAGAAGAGCATCCGGGAGGATGCTGAGCACCTCGAGTCTCGTCGCCAAGAGCATGCAGAAACCAAGCACAGGCAGCGGAAGGAGCGTACGGCAAATCAGGTTCCCCACCCACCCTTTCCTTCAACCACTGTTTGCCCTACCTTTGGCAGAGACTGTAATTTCCGTATTGGACTGTACAGTCACCTGAGAACTCACTTTGAGTGGAAGCAAGTCTTCCTCGATTTCGAGGGACTGCCTATGATGATGATGATTTATTAGATTATTAGCTAAAGTTTTTAGTATACCCCTCTGCTCTAACTTAGAGAGAAGAAAAGACAACAGTGATACCAACCAATCACCTACCTGCTGTCCTGTGACGTCCATCCTTGATTTTGTTTTTTTTGCTCTCTCTCCCCTCTCGCGCCACTCCCTGGCCTCTGCTGCTCTCACTATGAGATTCTGTTGCTCAACCAATCAGTATTTTGTGATGTCACGCTGGGATTCTTTTAAAAAACATTTTTTTTTCCCTCTCTCTTCCCGACCAGGTTCACTGCTCTGCACCTAACACTGGACATTCCACCATCGGATTGATGACCATTCCCAGGGTTTTACTGGGCAAGGGGCTTGCTTGCTGTATGGTGCAGTTTGAACGCCAAGGTCTGGATTTTCGGTTGGAGGCTTCGTAGGGCGCTAATGGCAGTGGGACAGTAAATTTTGTGCAGGGAAATGGTTTGCGTCTGCATCCACAAAATTCAGCAGCTGGGCCGAGTGTGGGGTGGAGCGCTAACGAAGGCGTTCCACACCTGTCTTAGGCCGAAGAGCAACTGAAAATCCGTTGCGAAAGAGCCGGCTGCGGAGCGCCCTAAGAGAGGCATCCCTGCAAAATAAATTGGGATACAAAACACAGAAAACATTCCCGATAAAGTACTCCCCCCAAATAAAGATCAATTGCAGAAAGATAACAAAATAAAATAATTGTACTTACCTTATGCAGTCGTTCCTTCCCTCACAGCCACCGGGACAGCTTGGACTGCCCGCTTTCCCTGGCGGTCTCACTATGGGCCGCTACAGGTGCCACTCCAACAAAATTTCACACCGCTGTGAAAACCGGGGGCGTTACACACAGTGCGATGCTCCCGGGTGGTACTGCTCAGCACCGCCGCAAGTTCGGCACCAAATGTCCCAGCGGGACGCTTGAAGCTGGCTACCCAGGTGGTAACCATTGCCAGACCCATTACCGCCCCTCCGGGGTGCTAACAGAGGTGCAATCAGAACGAAAATCCAGTGGTAACCATGCTAGCCAACATATTTATTGAAAGCACCGTAACAATGTTAACAAAGTTTATTGACAGGTTTTGCTCCTTTTTGTGCTGCTAATAAAATCACATTCTTGGAAACTGTGAAAGAAAGAAAACGTGCATTTATATAGCACCTTTCACAAACTCAGGACTTTCCACAATGCTTCACAGCCAATGAAAACGTAGCAAAAACAGCAGCCATTTTGCACACCTGGTCCCACAAACAGCAATGTGATAATGGCCAGATCCTCTGTTTTAGCGATGTTGTTTGAAGGATACTGAGAAGAACGTCCCTGCTCTTCTTCAAAATAACGCTGTGGGATCTTTTACACTCACCCGAGAGAGAAGACGGGGCCTCAGTTAACATCTCATCTGAAAGACGGCACCTCCAACAGTGCACCCACTTCAGTACTGTACTGGAGTGTCAGCCTGGATTATGTGCTTAAGTCTCTGAGTGAGACTTAAACCATGACCATCTGACTCCGAGGCGAGAGTCCTACCCTGGATGTCTGTTGTGCTTGAAACTGGTCTTGGGCAGTAGTGAATCGGGTCGCGCATTTCACAAAAATAAACAAAAATGGAGGGAGGAGAAGGGGAGTTTCCCTCCCCTCCTCTCCTCTCCTCCTCTCCCCCCACCCCCCCATGTAATTGTAATTCATGTTGTACCGCCAAAAAACAATGCGTCTTCGATCACAGTGACGTTGTAAAGGTTGCAGCATTAAATATTTTTATTGGTACAATCATCACATATTCTATTGGTTTGAGCTCATTAAAAAAATCAATGGGCTATAATGTGTATCTAATTAGAAGTACTTTTAACATATGCCAATGGCAGTTAGTTGCTGAAGTGCAGTGGCCCAGGTTTACACCAGTACATCTTCAATGAACGTATTTGATTGATGTAATCTTCTGATGGGCGCTGCAGTCATATTCTGCTAACTATCTTCACAAGGTCCGAACTATACAGGAGACAGATTCCTGGCAGGTAAATAACCTCTAATTTACCAATGAGGCCAGGTTTACAAACCTCCTGCTATTCACAGCCAACCATTGAACTCACTGACCATCAATCAAATACTAAAGTATTGTCATACACAACAACAACAACAACAACTTGTATTTATATAGCGCCTTCAACATAGTTAACCATTCCAAGGTGTTTCATAGGAGCGTTATCAAACATTTGACACTGAACCTCATATTAGGACATGTGAGGCAGGTTTAGAAGGAGTAACTTAAAGGAGGAGAGAGGTAGCGAGGTGGAGAGGTTTAGGGAGGGATTTCCTAATATATATAAAAAATGAAGGGGGAAAAATTCGGTACCTTTGCACCTCCAGTTAGCGCCTGGCGGAGGCACTAACTATATGCTGAGGCAGTAGTGCCACAGTGAGGCAAATCCAGCAATGCAGGCCAAATCCAGCCCCCCCACCTCCCCACAATAGTGCAACGCTCACTGGGCGCCCGATCTGCAAAATTCATTGTCGTCCCCTGCTTTAGCGCCTCGCCCTGACAGCAAAAGGGAGAGGAGGCATCAAGCAGGCAGATGTCAGCTCCAGGTGCACCACTTGAAGGGATCAAGAGCAATGAGTGGCAGCTGTCAGGTTAGTGCTGTTTCTCTGCTTCCTCATCAGTTTGACATTGTGCAAGAGTTGAATTCAGTCATTTAAAGGTTGTTTAGTCTCCGGAGTGTTGTGGCTACTAAAAATTAGTGACATTTTTATTCTAGAATGAGGTTCTGCAGCATCAATGAACCCCCCCGCCCCTTTTAAGAACTGGAAAGAGCCTGTGGCAATGATGACTTGCCATTATACTGCAGGTGTTACTGCTTAGCGCTTTGAGTCTGACACCACTGATAGGCCATTAGCACTTGATTTAACGCTCCAATCCCTTCGATGAGCAATGTGTGCAGCTTGATGCATTAACGCCTGGTGCTAATTCTCAAACTTTTCTAAAGTTACAGCCCATTCCTGGGCTATAATGAATTTCTTCCCCAAAGTCTTTATATCCCTGCTTTAAATATTTCTGTATTTTTGTCAAGTAGAGGAATAAGATTTCAGTTTAAAAGCAAAATAAAAATTCAGTGTAGCTGATTTTGATAAACGACGCAGACTGCAGGTGATACACATGGACCAAAAGGGCTCTCTCAGTGAGAATCTCAAGTTTTAAGAACATAATTCAGGCACTCTGTGTTGTGGGAGGTTCATAATTCAGAGTCCTGGTGTTGGATTGTCTGAATGTTCGAAGGAAAGCTTTTTCTTGACAACATTGCAGCTTTGGAATTGGGACTAGTGCTCTGTGAGTTTAATCAGACAATCAACAAAAGGTCTGCAATCCGCCACATCTCAAGTCAAAAACAAAGAAGTTTACATTTAACAGGCACACATCTGGTGAGAAGCTGGTTTAGATCCTCCCACACAGAAATCTCCCACACATACACAAAGCAACATGAGCGAATGGAAACTACGTTAACAGGTGCTCGATGCAATGATTCCTGTTTCAAACTCAACTGTTTGGCTGCAACCGAACATGTGCAGTTCAGACCCTGTAAAGCTGTAAGGGGCAAATTTCAGCAAAACCTTAGGCGAAGCAACTGCTATTTTCGTGCTCATAGAATCAGCTCAGGCCCATCGTGTCTGTTCCAATTCCCATTTATAAGTTACTATTGAATCTGCTTCCACCGGCAACATCATAGCTCAGGCATAGAATAGAAAGGCCCTATTTGCCCCTTTGCTTGTGCCAGCTCTCTGAAACAGCTATCCTGTGAGCCCCATTCACCTAATATTTCCACTGTAATTTTTTTCCTTTCCAATTATTTATCCACTTTGCTTTTAAAAGCTATTGTGGACTCTGTTTCCCTTACAGTTTCCAGTTGGGTGTCCATGTCCTAACAGCCCTCTGCATAAATAATAGATTCTCTGAAGCTCTCCTTTCATTCTTCACATAGCCGTTACTGCATGGACTCAAGGTTTCAGCTCACTGACCAGTAAAAATAGTTCTTCCCAATTTACCTCATCAAAACATTTAATATTTTTGAACACCTCCATCAGATCTCCTCTTATCCTTATTTGTTCTAATGAAAATAATCCCAGTTGCTTTAGTCTCTCCTCATAACTAAAGCCTTCAATCCCTGGTATTACCTCAATGAATCCGTCTGCACCCTCTCCATGTCCTTGACATGCTCTCCAAAGTAAGGCATCCAAAATTGCACACAATGATGCAGATTTTCGAAGCTTCTTCTACCCATTTTCAGGTGGTTTCCAGATAGATGGATATGGGTGGACACCGTTCCTCTGAATTCCTGGCCTCCACCTCTATCTCCAAAAGTTTCTGCTGGACGTAATGGCGGATGCTGACTATGGCCACTGGTGTCTTCAAATTAACTTAATGGTGAAAATACCTTATTCAACATACTTCCCATCACTAAACCCTAAGCAACGGAAAAAAAGAAAGACTTACATTTGTACAGTTCCTTTCATGACCTCTGGATGTCCCAAAGTGCTTTACAGCCAATGAAGTATTTTTGAAGTTAGTCACTGTTGTAATACTGAGCATCAGCACCTCTGTGACAGAGCTGCTGCTATTTCCACCCTGAATTCCTCAGTATTCTGGGATGCATAACATGGGGCTCTAGGGCCTTTACACTTTAAATTCCACCAGTGCTTACATATTCCTCTGACTATGGCATCCCCTATTTACTGCTGCATTTCTGCACTTGGTTTCATTCCTTTTGGCAACCACTTGCGCCATGGTGCTGTGGTGTTGTTCATGGTCATTGCTCTCTGATTTGTTGCCATTATCACAGTGTGCAGAATTGAGTGTCAACTCAACACTCCCAGGGAATCTCTGCATTGCCTCCTGTCTCATCTTCCTACCCTGATGATGGCTACCTACTTCCCTCCCTCACGAACTTGCTTTGCCTGTGGGCTGACCACCTCCTGAAATGTACATTCTAAAAACCCTAGAGGTGCCAAATGAGATGAAGTGTCTGAAGCTGCTCTTCAAGCTCAAACGTTGAGCTCAAACACAAGGGGGCCAAAATTCAGGATGTGGGGCGGTGAAAACGGGTTGCTGCGCACAGTGATGATGCCGGCACAGCAGCCCGGGGCACTACCAGCAGGGGCGGGGCGCTATCGGGTTGTGTCTCCACTAACTCCCACAGAATTACACAGGAGGCGGTAGCGGCCCTGGGTGAGAAATCATTTGCACTTCGTTAGCGCCCTGGGAGGTGCAATCGACGTGCATTTCTCCCCAAGGGGAGTAATGTTAACTTTGGCCGATGTAAAATGTACGATGTCGAATTAGCGGCCCATTATATTGAAGGCAATGGAAGGGAAAATCAAGCATGGTGTATAACGGGGGCTCTTTCAGTATCATTGATTTTCCACAATTGGCCAAAGTTAACGTAGCCTACCCCTTCCCCAGGTCTTGAATCCACAACTTTTTGACTCAAAGATATCATCATCATCATAGGCAGTCCCTTGAAATGAGGATGACTTGCTTCCACGCCAAAAAAGGATGAGTTCACAGGTGTTTTAATGAAGGACCTAATATTCCAGGTCCCTACCTAAATAGTGTAGGGTGGAAGATGCCTGTGCGTGGATTTTTTTAACATGTGGTGGCCGTTGCACATCAGCCATCACATGGACTTGACAGAGCTAGGTCTTGGTCCAGTGGCAAGGATTAACTAAGACAACTGGAGACCTGCTCTGCTGCACAGGCCTAGTGCGCACACATATCGCAGTGTGGGTTGGCCCGTGCTGCCCCTGGACCCTCGGCTCTTCTGGTCCCGAACTCACACTTCTCCTGGGCGCGATCACATCGCTCTACAATCTCTCGCCGCTCCTTCGTCCTGATCTCGCTGCTCCTGCTGAACCTGCCCATGCTCCAATCAGCGACCTGGACCTTGATGACATTCTTCTTTGCTGCCGTCGCCCTCCTGCACCAACTCACGCTGTACCTTGCAGTGGCATGGCCGTCACACTGCCCATGGCCGCCGCTCCTTTTATGGCCCCGACCTGCCGCTGATGGTCTCTTGCAGGCCGGGGCCGCCATGCTCTTATCTTTCACTCTAAGATAAGTGTGTTGCTAACTGAGCCAAACTGGCACCGACATATTGAAAAGCTGGAATCAAAGCAGATGTATCCCTCCCACCCCAGAAGTACTGAGTGGAATGTATTTTGCTTCATGGGTTCTTTGCTTAAGAATTCATAGCAAAACATTGCTATTAAGAACTAGTTGGTTTATTAGCAAAAGGTTTAACAATCACACTACACATTACCAGTTCATCCACCTGGCTCACAACCACCTGTCTCATCGTGGATCTTCCGAACTGGCTGGGGTTTTATTAAGTTTTGTGAACATCACGTGACTGGCTAAGCCACTCTCAACTCAATAGCTCAACAACTCTTTTGTTGTAAACAAATTAACAAATTAAATCAAAGTGTCCCCTTATTAAAGGGGGGGGGGGGGGGGAAACACTCCAAACACTTTCCAGTGCCCTTTTTTTTAATGTTTTTTTTTTCCGGTTTCTTTTTTTTCGGGCACCGAGAGACAAATTATATAAGTGCCCTCTGACTCGGTGGACACTAAAACCGGCAATAAAAACAAATTAAACTTTAAAACATGTAAAATCAAATTAAAATTTGGTTGTCGGGGGTAATAAGGCACTCCAGTTCCTCCAGCGCCCACCTCTCACAGAAGGCCACGAGCGTACCGGTGGACACTGCGTATCAACAGCTCAATAAACCAGTGAGCATAATCACAGGTGCATATATTACACAGAGGACAATTGCAGCGCTCAAACTGCTACCCTGGGAGAGATCATCGAACTGAGGTTGGAATCGTCCTAGTTTGTATGGCCCAGTGATACATCATGCAGTGAAATTCCCACTGAACCATTGCTGGTGCTTCATTGCAACAGCAAAGTAGACTGTGTGCTGGGTTGAGCGCTTACACTTTGATATTGGGTGCTCTTCATCTTTGTCATTTGTCATTGGTAAGGATCATGACTTAGGACTGAGTTAGCAAAGATTTATTTCTTGCCAGTAAGTTCCTTGACTGTATACTGATGCTGTGCTGAAATTATAATCACCTCAGACGGTTTCAACATAGTGACAGTTTCAGACAGTAGTGGACCTTCGGCCCATCTAGCCCTCCTATCCACAGTATTCCCATGGTGCATTTCTAATAACTCTGAATCCCATTGGTTAACAAAACCTGTTTAATTCCTTCTTGAAACCCATTAAGGTTTCTTGTCCCACTACCTGTGACCATAATCTGTTCCACATAAAAAATATCCACTTGCATTTCCTATTTTCTTTCGTTGTCCTTAAATTTGTAAATGTGACACCTTGTGCTTATGAACACGGCAGAAAAGCTCACTTGTAAACATAATTTTAAACACTTCAATCATATCCCCTCTCTTTGCAGGAGAGAAAGGACTCAGGGTAGTTAATCTTTCATTCTGCATCATTTCTCAAGCGTAGGATATTCAAATAAACAATTATTCACAAAACCCTGTTGGTTGATTTATTTGAAATTTTTAGTCAATCCTGACGCCAGCACAATAAGGAATGTTTGTAAATAGGAATTTCCCACTTATTGTCAAAAAATTCCCAAGGAGAAGGGTCTCTGACTCCATAACATTCCCCTAGAGGCAACATCCCGTTTCTCCAACAGTAGACATTCATCAGGAGGACACTCTCATGTGCAGTCCATCTGATTAGAGAGTGAAATGTAAAGAATGCTGTTTGAATGGATAGTCATGTGGGCGATGCTGAGAAAGTGCCAGTGATAGAGCAGCTTGGCTAAAGCCTAGCTGGAGCCATGCATCCATATTTCACAATTATATACTGGGGCAGTGAGAAAGGATGGCAATGAATAATTTACCAGCCCATCGATCCTGGAGTGGACCTCGTGGGCTAGTAAATTATTCATGGACTGATTCTGATCCTGCTGTCACCTAGGCCCTTGCCTAAATTGCTGAACATTTTCCCATGTATCAGCTTGCCTCAGTGGTAGTACTCTTGCCTCTGAGTGAGAAGGTTGCGGGTTTGATCCCAACTCAGGACTTGAGGACATAATCCAGGCTGACACCTCAGTACAGTACTGAGAGAGATCTGCATTGTTCGAGGTGCTATTTTTCAGGTGAGATGTTAACCTGCCTGTTCAGATAGTTGTAAAAGATTCCATGCTATTTTTTTGAAGAATGATCGGGAGTTCTCCCGGTGTCCTGGTCAATATGATCCCTCAGCCAGCATCACCAAAATGGATGGTCAGGTCATTCATCTCATTCTGTCTGTGGGACTTTACTGTCCACCAATTGGCTGCTGCATTTCCCCACAAATCAACAGGGACTTCATTGTTTGTAATGCACTTTGAGACTTCCCGAGGACACAATAGCACCTCTATAAATGCAAGTTCTCAATAACAAGATCCAGTGGTCAAAAGCCCTAGGAAACCCAATATTCCATAGGTCATGGGCTCTTCATGAAAATCTGTAATGGCTATTGAGGAGGAATTCTGCATGGGGTTAAAAACTGAAAAGACATGTGAAGATTGCGAAGAAAGAATTCAGGTAAAGTTGTTTAATCTTTGGGAGGGTCCCGTCGCTCCTTAATAATCCAACCTTCAACATTCCGCCACGGGCAGTTTCAGTGTTTGCTCATGTAAAATTAGGATGTTCTCTTTTATCTTAGTTTACTTTTGGTTGCTTGTGCTTATCAAAATAAGGCAGCTCAGGTGTCCTCTGCCTGACTACCCCCTAGTGGCGGGTGGAAACGGTTTCTGTATCTCTATGTGTGCCAGTATCCCACAGTGTAATTTCAGGCCCAGAATCTGCTTGTTTCATCACATGAAATGAACTGCTTAAAATTTAGCTTAAAAGGTAAGAGTTTAAAATTGGAAGACAGCGTAGTCAGACAGATGAAACAACGATGAAAAAACGGCAGGGGTGCAAATAGAGGGATAAACACCCCTGAAGGAGGAGAGACAGACGCAGGTGGATGGAGAAGTATATTAAAGAAGAGGTTAGAGACGGAGGCCGAGCAATTTAACTTGCCCATTAGAAGCAGCGCCCAATGTTCAGTTCATTGGCCGGATTTTTGTCACTGACCATTTATGGCGTTATTCATGGCGGGGGGGGGGGGTAATTATAGCACCCGAGAAATGTTTGCGCCTCAGTCAGCAAAATTCACCTGCTGGGCCCTGAGTGTGGGGCGGAGCGCTAAGGGAGGCATTGCACACCTCTTTTAGGGCGCAAGGCCGGCTGAGCAACTGAAAATCCCAAGCTAAACATATGGCCTCGGAGCGCTCTAAGAGAGGAAAAAAATCGCAACTAAAAACGTAACAAACATTCCCAATACCCGACACCAGAATAAGCTAAATCGCAAAAATAAAACTAAACACAACAATCTAACTTACCTCATTTATCAATTCCATTACTCACCACCCTGGGACAGCTCTGACCCACCAAGGCGTGCAATAGTGTCAGCAGACAACAAATCTCACCACGCAGTCGAAACCGGCGATGTTGCACGCTGGCTCGACCATCCCGGACGGTGTTGCTCTGCGCTCCTGCAAAACCGGCAACTAATCTCCTGGCAGAATGCTGGCAGCTGGCTGCCCGCCCGGAAAGCTTTGCCTCCGCCATTACTGCCTCTCTGGGGCGCGAAGAGAGGCGCCAACATCGGGAAAATCCAGTCCTGAGGAACTAAATATCATGTGCTGTGTATAATGGGCGGCCGATCCGATACCAGCCAATTGGGCGAATTTCTGGCCCGGAGCGTAAAACATATTGATGGAATAGAGATGGTGAGACAATCACACCGCAGGACTGGAATCAAAAGTGAAGAGACAAGCACACAGAGAATTGGAGCGTCTAGACTGGAGGACAGAAATGGATATAAATACTCTCTGGCCCAACTGGGGAGTTTCGTTCTTTCGTAGATCATTAAAGCTGGCGAATAATCAAGTGATGATTGTCACTGCTTTAATTTGTCAACATATATTTTTGTGATTTGATAACCTTTATGTTCTTATTGTGTGTAGCACAGGACTGAAGTGTTTATGAAGCGAATGAATGATGCATAAGTGTCATATTGCAAGCCTTGGTTAACAGTCCCGTTGTTGTGTTTGGGTTAGTTTAAGGTATGTCAGTCAACAGCGCCACGGACTGAGACGATAAAACTCTCGGTTTCTCGGTTGATTTATTGCTATGCTGTAGCTATTTGAAACAGAAAACAGCGTGGGGCGGCTGTTAGATCATTTGGTTCTGGTTAGAACAGGGGACTACACTGTGACACAATACTGAATAAATGAGAGATTGAGTAGACTAGGCCTAAATTCTCTAGAGTTTAGAAGAATGAGGGGTGATCTCATTGAAACATACAACATTCTTACAGGGCTTGACAGGGTAGATGCAGGAAGGATGTTTCCCCCTGGCTGGGGAGTCTAGAACCAGGGGTCATAGTCTCAGGATAAGGGGTCAGCCATTTAGGACTGAGATGAAGAAAAATTTCTTCATTCAGAGGGTGATGAATCTTTGGAATTCTCTACCCCAGAGGGCTATGGAGGCCCAGCCTTTGAGTATATTCAAGACAGAGATCAATAGATTTTTGGATATTAAGGGAATCAAGGGATATGGGGATAGTGTGGAAAGGTGGAGTTGACGTAAATAATCAGCCATGAGTTATTAAATGGCAGAGCAGGCTCGAGGGGCGGAATGGCCTACTTCTGTTCCTCTTTATTATGTTCTTATGTTATCATGGGACAAACCAAGGACTCAATGCAAATAATTGTTCTGTGCAAATAGCCTTATTCAGTCCAATGGGCTTTGTTTAGATGTGAAGTAATGGTACATAGGTTGGGGTGTTTCCTCGACAATGAATCCAGTTATACGATAAAGTGGGATATAGTGCAATATTCTTATCCCATGGTGTCAGTGCAAGAAGATTGTTCAACCAATAGACTGATCGGTCACTGAAACACACAAGTAAAGGAACAATTTAATGAGCGCACAGGCTGGAGAGGAAGCTGGGGAAAAATCCCAATCATGCAATTTAAGCAGATGAATGTCTTTATAACTAGTGCATGTGCAGTGGAATAGGATATGTTAATGAGGGAGCCATCCTGATATTGGGCAAGTTTACATTGTACAGACCCTCTTCACCAGAAAGTTATAAAGGGCAACTGTGGATCAATGATGCTGAGTATTTAAGTCATGCAGCTGTGGACTGAGTCACCGTTCAGCTGTGTTGAACACCACAGCTTGTGAGGATGTTTGCAGACTGTTATGTAATCTATATGTTTACTGCACTGTTTCATCCAAACTGCACCAAGTCGCGGTCATCTGTCACCTCTGTTCGCTGAAGTACATTGGTTCCAGGTCCACCAACGTCTCAAATTTCAAATTCTCATCCTCCTGTTCAAATCCCTCCATGGCCTCATCCCTCCCTATCTCTGTAATCTCCTCCAGACCTACAACCCACATGTGACATTCTTACGACATCACTAAGAAACACACTCTACACAAGATGGCTCTTAACATAGAAACTGTCATTATGTGACATTGTCACATGGCCCTTTTATTATTTACAGCAGTAGTTGCATTACCATGCTGGTCCACCAGGCAAAGCAGTAGTCCACTAGGGGGAGGTCTATTACACTACAACCCTCCGAAAATTCTGCACTCTACCCATTCTGACCTCTTGTGCATCCCCCACTCACTTTGCCCCATCATTGGCAGACGTACCTCTGGTCAACTGGGCCCTAACCTCTGGAATTCCCTCCCCGAAACCTCTCCATCTCTCTCTCCTTTAAGGTCCTCCATAAATCGTACTCCACCTCTTCTAATGGAAACCATGTCAATGTTGATCTTATTACGCTCCTGCGAAGCACCTTGGGACATTATCCTACGTTAAATGCAAGTTGTTGTTGCAGTTTGCTGTCACTCCCTGATTATTCTTTGATGGGGAGAACCGCCCTCAGTGATCATAAAATATGCCAGAGGCAAAGAATTTCACAAGTAGCATTTTTAAAGAATGGCATTAATTGCAGCAAATGCTGACTGCTGCCTTAAAGTAGAAAACATACACTGATGTAACTTTTCCTGAAGCTCCATTGTAAATGGATTCTCAGTGAGTTTGCAGTTGTCCCATGACAACCAATCTCATCCATTCTGTTCATCATCCACAGAAAGGACTCGAATTCACCACACCTCAATTAGAGTGCTGAGTCATCGCTAACACAATTAATGGAGTGAGTTATAGGCTGGAATCTAATTGAGGGGTTAAGGTAGTATAACAGATAGTCAAGAGTGAGTTAACTTGGAACAATGAATACCGCATATATGCCTGAGAGACAGTGTGCTAATTAAAATTGTGGGTGTCTATTGACTGCATTGGAAAAAGATACACATTGGAGCAGTGAATTGCTAATCTGAAACAGTTATCAGCAGAGTTAGGTATGGGCACCGAGAGGAGAGCCAAATGGTGAGAAGAACAAGTAATTGCCTGCTATCTGTATATATGTATAAAACCAACAATGGAGCCAGCTGGTGAGCAGTGAGTGAGGCCACTCGGTTCCCTTACGCTGTAAAAAAGGCATTTCATGTCTGAAATATAGCCTGTCAGGGTGGTGCCCCTCGAAGCATGTTACTGACAGCCTCCTGACGATATGAAAGCGACAGTCTGTATTTCCCTATATTCACACACATCAGCAAGACAAAGATCCTCCACCAACCTGTCCTCGCCGCACATCACTGCCCCCCGTCATCAAGATCCACAGCACAGCCCTGGACAACGTGGACCACTTCCCTTATCTCGGGTGCCTCCTATCAACAAGAGCAGGCATTGATGACTAGGTCCAACACTGCCTCCAGTGCGGCCTTTGGCCGCCTGAGGAAAAAACTGTCACCAAGCCAATGGTCTACAGGGCTGCAGTAATACCCGCCTTCCTGTATGGCTCAGAGACATGGACCATGTACAGTAGACACCTCAAGTTGCTGGAGAAATACCACAAACGATGTCTCTGCAAGATCCTACAAATCCCCTGGGAGGCCAGATGTGTAAAGTCCTGATTCTGCAGTACAGACTCAAATGAGGCACATGCTGAAGTCAAGGTCACTCTGGACCTGCACCTTTATTTCACAGCTCTCGAGTGCCACACGTGCCTGAGACCTGCCTTTATATACCTGTGTGGAACAGGTATGCAGTGTCTCCTGCAAGTGCACCCCTGGTGGTAAAGTATGCTTGTGGTTACAGGTCATATCTAGTTACAGTCATGTATAGCATGGTAAGATAGTTATTATACAGTAGTGTGAGATACATGACATCACCCTCCCCCAAGGTCTTATTGTCTTTACAGATTCAGTCTCTCAGGTGGTCTAAGCTCTTGCGTGGAGTGTCTTAGTTGTGGTTCAGTTGTTTGCCTTGTGCCTGTTTTTCTTTCGGTGTGATTGCTGGTGCCTCGCCTGGACTGTCTGTTGAGACTGCCCTTTCCTCAGGTTGTTCCCTCTGTCTGTCCACCAGGTGTGGTGTGAGTTCCACATTGTAGTCTGCCTCTAGTTCTGCAGTGTTGTTGGTGGATCTACTTTTTACTTGGTCTACATGCCTCCGGCAGGTTTGGCCATTGTCCATTTGTACAACCAGTAGCCTGTTTCCTTCCTTGCCTGTTACTGTCCCTGCAAGCCATTTGGGACCCCTGCCATAGTTTAGCACAAACATTTGTCCCCTAACTCATTCCACCTCCCCCTCGAATTTTGGTCATGGTACTCAGTTAGCTTCCGGCGCTTTGCCTCAACAATTTCATGCATGTCTGAGAGGATTAACGAGAGCCTAGTCTTTAAGGTCCGTTTCATCAATAGTTGCGGGGAGGGAACCCCAGTCAATGAATGCGGACGAGATCTGTATGCCAGCAGCAGTCGCGACAGGGGGCTCTGCAGCGTGGGACCTTGGACTTTTAGCATGCCCTGTTTAACGATTTGCACCGCTCGCTCCGCCTGGCCATTGGAGGTCGGCTTGAATGGTGCCGTCTTAAGGTGATTTATGCCGTGGTCAACTATAAAATCTTGAAATTCTGCGCTGGTGAAGCACAGACCATTATCACTGACCAATATGTCAGGAATTCCGTGCGTTGCAAAAATGATTCTAAGGCTCTCCACAGTGGTGGAGGTGGTGCTCGAGTTTAAAATGGTGCACTCGATCCACTTTGAAAATGCATCGACGACTACGAGGAACATTTTGACCATGAATGGGCCCGCATAGTCTTCATGCACCCGCGACCACGGTTTGTTGGGCCAGGGCCAGGGGCTTATGGGGGCCTCCCTGGGGGCATTACTGAGTCGGGCACAAATGGTGTACCGTCAGACGCAGAGCTCCAAGTCCGCGTCAATGCCAGGCCACCAGACGTGGGATCTGGCTATGGCCTTCATAAGGACAATCCCCAGGTGCTCGCGGTGGAGCTCCTGGACAAACGCCTGTCTGCCTCGCAGAGGCATAACTACTTGGCTGCCCTACATCAGGCAGTCTGCCTGTAGTGATAGTTCATGCATGCGCCTATAGAAAGGTTTGATCTCCTCGGGGCAGGCACCGCGAGCCTCTGCCCAGTCACCAGTTAAAACACATCTTTTGACTAAGGATAACATGGGGTCGTTAGTCGTCCAAGCTCTGATTTGGCGAGCCGTCATGGGCGAACCTGTGGATTCGAAGGCATTGATTCCCATGACCATCTCACAGTCCTGTTCGTCGGACCCTTCCGTGGTCGCCAGGGGTAGCCTGCTAAGCGCGTCGGCACAGTTGTCTGTGCCTGGTCTGTGTCTTATCGTGTAGTCGTAAGACGCCAGCACTCGTGCCCACTGTCGAATGCGCGCTGAGGCGTTGGCGTTTATTGCCTTGCACTCGGATAGCAGGGACGTGAGGGGTTTGTGGTCGGTTTCTAATTTAAACTTGGCCCCAAAAACGTAATGGTGCATCTTTTTGACACCATACATGCACGCGAGTGCCTCCTTCTCAACCATACCGTACCTGCGCTCCGCCCGCGAAAGTGACCTAGAGGCATAATCAATGGGTTGTAATTTACCCGCATCACTGACATGCTGTAAAACGCACCCGACCCCGTACGCTGACGCATCACATGTAAGAACTAGCTTTTTACCTGGGTAAAAACAGACTAAAACACTGTTGGAACATAGAAGGTTGCGTGCCTTATTGAAGGCGATTTCTTGGCGTCCCCCCAAAACCAATCGCACCCCTTTCTGAGTAGCACATGGAGAGGCTCCAGCAGCGTGCTCAAGTTCTGCATAAAGTTCCCAAAGTAATTGAGTAGCCCGAGAAAGGCGCGCAGTTCCAAGACACTCCGGCGCCTGGGTGCCAGACGAATTGCTTCTGTTTTGGACTTTGTTGGGCGGATTCCATCAGCAGCAATCCTTCTGCCCAAAAATTCAACCTCGGGCGCGAGAAGCAGACACTTGGATTTCTTAGCTCTTAGGCCTACCCGATCCAATCGACTTAGTACTTCCTCCAAATTGCAGAGATGGAAGTCGGTGTCCCTGCCTGTGATGAGTATGTCATCTTGAAACACAACCGTCCCCGGGATGGACTTGAGCAGACTCTCCATGTTGCGCTGGAATATAGCAGCTGCCGACCTGATGCCGAATGGGCCTCGATGTGTGTTGATGGTGGTGAGTAGCTTAGACTCTTCAGTCGTTCTTGCATCATATTCGCAGATGTGAGATCTAGTTTTGAGAAAAGTTTTCCTCCAGCCAATGTGGCAAATAGGTCCTCCGCTCTGGGCAGCGGGTATTAGTCCTGTAGGGAGACTCTGGTTATGGAAGACTTGTAATCCGCACAGATTTGTACGGATCCATCAGGCTTCATGACGGGGATGATGGGACTTGTCCAGTCGCTAAATTCCACAGGTGAGATAATGCCTTCCCGCAGAAGCCGGTCCAGTTCATGTTCAATCTTTTCCCTCATCACATAAGGCACAGCTCTAGCATTGTGATGGACCGGTCTGGCATCCTGTGTGATGTAGATTTTAACTTTAGCCCCTTTGAAGGTGCCCACACCTGGCTGAAAGAGATGTTCAAAATGACTTAGAACTGTTGAGCAGGAAGTCCGTTCCTCTGACGACATGGCGTGAACATCATCCCATTTCCAATTTAGTTTTGCCAGCCAGCTTCTCCCCAACAGTGCTGGGAGATCTCCGGGGACAATCCACAGGGGAAGTCGGTTCACCGTCCCTTTGTGTGTGACTGAGAGCCTGGCGCTGCCAAGGACTGGGACGATTTCTTTGGTATAGGTCCTTAGTTTGGTGTCGATCCTTGTGAGTTTTGGTCTGTTGCTTTTGTGCGGCCACAGCTGTTCAAATTGTTGGACGCTCATGAGAGATTGACTAGCTCCCGTGTCCAGTTCCATGTTGACGGGTATCCCGTTGAGTAGGATCCTCATCATTATTGGAGGCGTCTTGTTGTAAGAACAGTGGACATTGATCGTGTTGACCCGCTGTACCCCTCTCAGTACTTCTCTCCTTAGTTCATCGGAGAACTCACATAAACTTGCCAGCCTCCGAAGTTCCGCCACAAAGTCAGGTATGCTCTGGCCCACACAGCGTCTGTAGTTGTAGAACCTGTGTCTGGCCATGTGTAGGCTGCTCGCTGGCTTCAGGTGGTCTCTCACCAGTGTGCTCAACTCCTCAAACGACTTACTTGCTGGTTTCTCGGGTGCCAGCAGATCCTTCATTAAGGCGTATGTTTTCGAGCCATAGCTGGTCAAGAGATGGGCTCTTCTCTTGTCTGCCTTATTGTGGCCCAACCAGTCTTTGGTGACAAAGCTTTGCTGGAGCCTTTCTATAAAGTCCTCCCAACTGTCTCCGGCATTGTATTTCTCATCTGAGCCGTTGGTAGCCATTCTGTGGATTCTGTGATCCCGTAACTCGTCGCCACTGTAAAGTCCTGACCCTGCAGTACAGACTCACACGAGGCACATGCTGAAGTCAAGGTCACTCTGGACCTGCACCTTTATTTCACAGCTCTCAAGTGCCACACTTGCCTGAGACCTGCCTTTATATACCTGTGTGGAACAGGTATGCAGTGTCTCCTGCAAGTGCACCCCTGGTGGTAAAGTATGCTTGTGGTTTCAGGTCATATTTAGTTACAGTCATGTATAGCATGGTAAGATACAGTTATATAGTGTGAGATACATGACAAGATGCACCAACATTAGCGTCCTCATCCAGGCCAACATCCCCAGTATTGAAGCACTGACCACACTCGATCAAATCCGTTGGGCAGGCCACATAGTCCGCATGCCAGAACGAGACTCCAAAAGCAAGCGCTCTACTTGGAACTCCTTCATGGAAAATGAGCCAAAAGTGGGCAGCGGAAATATTACAGGGACACCCTCAAAGCCTCCGTGATAAAGTGCAACATCCCCCCTGACACCTGGGAGTCCCTGGCCAAAGACCGCCTTAAGCAGAGGAAGTGCATCCGGGAGGGCGCTGAACACCTCAAGTCTCATCGCCGAGAGCATGCAGAAATCAAGCGCAGGTAGTGGAAAGAGCGTGCGGCAATCCAGTTCCACCCACGCCTTCCCTCGGCAACTGTTTGTCCCACCTGTGACAGAGACTGCGGTTCTCGTATTGGACTGTTCAGCCACCTAAGAACTCATGCTAAGAGTGGAAGCAAGTCTTCCTTGATTCCGAGGGACTGCCTATGATGATGATATTCACACACTGTCCCAGACTACAGGGCCTGACTGGACGGGGCGGGGGGTGGTGGGGGGCGCGGGGTTGCGGGGGGGGGGGGGGGGAGGGGTTTGGGGACGGGAGAACTTTGGACATGGAGACTAAAGAGAGCTGGGCCAAGTTGAAGGTTTAACAGTGCTCTTGATCATTCAACACCCAGGAATGATCTGGTGGCTATGACACTGTAATATATATATAGCCCCACCCAGTGGACTACTGCTCCACCCAGTGGACTACTGTGGCACTGCAGTCAGTGGTGTTTACAACAACAGTTCAGGTCACCTGACTTGGGTTCCTGAAGTTATCAGCCATTTTAAAGCTGTGTGTTTGTGATGTCATACTGAAAACATAACATTTGGCAATGAGAATGGGATAATCGGATAACAAAGCTGAAATTTTTGTTGGTGGATGATTCAGCCAACTGACAGAGATTTTGAGAGCATTTCTGTTTTGATTAACAGCTAAAGATCCAAGGTAAATTACAAGCACACTTGGCTGAACTGACAGAGTCCAGATGGCCGTGCCTATGGGAATAATAGGGTGCTTGGGGGAGTTTCAATGTGACTATGAAAGTTTCGGAGCATATGTAGAGTGGCTAGAAATATTTTTCACCGCAAATAGTATAATTGAAGTCCCCGATGATGAAAACCATAACCGGGTGGTGTTGACAAGAAAATGGGTTATTTTCTTAACTGAAGCAGGGCGCGAGGTGTCTGAAACCTTGAAAAATTTGCTTGTGCCTGTCAAGCCAAAGGACACATCACTTAAGCAGAGAACAGTACTGCAGTCCTGAGCCCCTGGAAATTGCTGAAATTATCGTTTTAGAATACGAGATCAGTTAACCGAAGAAAATATCAGTGAGTACATTGTAGCATTAAAAAAGCTATCTAGTCACTGTCATTTCGGAGACTTTCAGGACCGAGCATTGCGTGACCGCTTTGTTTGTGGGATGAAAAATGAAGTGATCAGAAGAAAGTTGTTGACAACTCCGAGCTTGACTTTTGATTTGGCTTGTCAGACAGCTATGTCAATGGACATGGCCGACTAATATTCCCGAGAATTTCGCACCATTTCCAGTCGTCAGACAACCGAGGTGAATCGGCTGTAGGTTAAAAGTAAAAGGCAGTTGGGCCCCAAGGTCTCAGCAACTGGCAAGGGGAGCAGAGCATTGAAGTCATGCTATCGGTACCTGGGACAACACATTGCTCAAAGTTGTCCATATGTGAAGGCAGAGTGTTTCTTCTGCAGGGAAACTGGGCATCTTGCAAAGGCATGCTGACTGAAGAGTAAACCAGCTTTCAAAACTATAAGTAAAAATCCCCAGAGACTATATAGCATGGAAGAAAAACAACGAGGAGGTTTTAGAGTAACACATCATCAGGAGCACAAGGGTAACTAACAGCGATTTGAAAAGTATCATCATTCACGTAGATGTTGTAGGAACCAAGATACCCATGGAAATCGACATTGGTGCATCCGTGAGTGTAGTACCGGAATTGCTATACCTCGACAAATTGCGTGATTTCCCATTGGAGAAATCCAAGATAGAGCTGCGATACTACTCAGGAGAGAACATTCCTATTGTAGGTCGTATCATTATACCGGTGAAATACAAGGATCAATTTCAGAGCTTGCCTCTATTTGTAGTGGCAGGAGACAAGCCTGCCCTACTAGGAAGAAATTGGTTGGGATCACCGAAGCTGGATTGGAGTGAGATTTTTCGTGTTGAAACGAGATTTTCATCAAAGGATGATGTCATCAAGAAGTATCTGAAGGTGTTCTATGAAACAGGCAGTCCGATCCAAGGCTTCAAGGTGAGTGTCAGGGTATAGAAGGACGCTAGACCAGTTTACGGCAAGCCATGTTCTGTATCATATGCACTCAAGGAGAAAGTTGAGGAAGAACTCGAAAGACTAGAGACTGAGAACATGATCTCTAAAATAGATCTATGTAATTGGGCTACACCCATTGTTGTTGTACTTAAGTCCGATGATAAGGTAAGATTGTGTGCTGATTATAAAGTAACCGTAAACCAGGTTCTGGATGGTAATCTCCCAAATACATTGCCAAATGTAGAAGATTTGTTCACAATACTGACAGGTGGTCAGATCTTCTCAAAGTTGAGAATGCCTACTTACAACTTGAACTAGATGAGGAGTCCAAGTCATGCTTGACTATAAATACTCATCTAGGCCTATATCAATTTAATAGGCTACCATTTGGAGTGTCTTCCACCCCTGCCATATTCCAAGGGGTGATGAACCAGATTTTGCAAGGTACTGAAGGGGTAGTATGTTATTTAGATGACATAATTTCAGTATCAAAACAGGCAAATCCATAATAACATAGTGAATGAAGTCCTCAAACATCTAGAGAAGAACAGAGTATGAGCGACTGCTCGCAAGTGTGAGTTATTTCAAAACTCAGTGGAGTACTTGGGGTACAGCGTAGACAAAGATGGTTTACATCCAACCAAGGGAAAGCTGGATGCATCAGAAATGCACACACACCCAAGAATGTCACTGAACTTTGATCATTTTTGGGTCTTTTGAACTACTATGGGAAGTTCTTACCAAATTTGGGTACAGTGTTACATCCACTGAATGAACTATTGAAAAAACAGGTCCATTGGAAGTGGTCAGAAGAATGCGACACAGCATTCAAGGTATGTAAAAGCCAATTGGTAGAGAGCACCATGTTAGTTCACTATGACGTATCTAAGGAGATCAAGCTAGCATGTGCTGCTTCTCCATATGGAGTTGGGTCAGTGATCTCTCATGTATCTCGTAGTGGGGAGGAGAGACCAATTGCTTTTGCTTCATGCACTCTCAGTGCCAGTGAGCGTAATTATGCTCAAATCGAAAGGGAAGCTTTGGCATTAATTTTTGGGGCCAAGAAATTCCACAAATACTTGTATGGTCGTAAGTTTACCATCGTTACGGACCACAAGCCCCTGACAGCAATCCTCCATCCAAAGTCCCCAGTTCCAACATTAGCTGCAGCCCGAATGCAGAGATGGGCTTTGATTTTGTCAGCATATACATATGATATTGAATACAGACAATCAGCTGATCACAGTAATGCTGATGCTATGTCTAGATTGCCTTCCCCATCACAAGTTACACCCCATAGGGAAGAAGTGTTCTATTTTTCATGCATTGATGAACTGCCAGTCACAGCTGAAGAGCTTGGTAGAGCAACCAAACGTGATCCAGTTATGTCAAAGATGTACGATTACATCACAAATGGCTGGCCAAACCAGGTAACAAAGATATTCATCCATTCTTCATTTGTAGGAATGAATTATCAGTCAATAAAGATTGTATCATGTGGGGTGCGAGTGGTTATACCAAATAAATTCAGGTCCAAATTATTTGGAGATCTTCATGACCAGCATCTGAGAATGTGCTTGACCAAAATTTCTGCATGCAGTTACTTATGGTGGCCAGGTCTAGATAAAGATGTAGGGCTAGACTTTTCACTAGGTGGCTAAAGCCCCCAAAAATGGGCCTTATTCCAGCGATGTATCGCCCATGCCAATCGCCGGCACAAGGCCCATTTTATTTTTTGTGATTTTCCACTCGGCTTACCCCGGCGATGTCAAATGCGCGATGTGATTTTTTGGCAATCTCACGATCGTCCAAAGAAAACGGAAGTAAATAAAAATAAAAGCTTCACTAGCGATGCTATACTGCGCATGTGCAGCTTGATTTTTTTTTTCGGTTGATTTTCTTTGCCACGTTTTGAGAGGTCAGGGGTCATCATACATGCTCAGAAGCTCTGTGAGGGTCGGGGAGAGAGAGAGAGAGAGAGAGAGAGAGAGAGAGAGAGAGAGAGAGAGAGAGAGAGAGAGAGAGAGAGAGAGAGAGAGAGAGAGAGAGAGAGAGGAGAAAGGAGAAAAGAGAAAGGAGAAAGCAGTTCCCGGATTGTTTGAATTTATATGATAATATTACCCATATTTCGAAAATGAAGGGATCAATGGAAAGGTGAAGGGCCAAGCCCTTCAGTGAGGAGGCCAATGATGCCCTCGTGAATGTAGTCAGCATTAGGTGAGAAGGTCTGACATGGGGTGGGCATGGGAAACCTCTACCCCATGCATATCGGAGGATTTGGGCAGAGATTGCCGATGTGGTCACGTCGGCATCAAATGAAGCCCGGACACCGGACCAGTGCCTTAAAAGATGGAACAGCCTAATGGCGGCTGCCAGAGTAAGTTGAAATTTACATTTGAAATCATCCATATGTATTATTTAATAATGTATGGAAATTGTAACTAGAATCGGCAATGTTATTTCGTAATTTTTAAACATAACTAAATTATGAATAAATTTATGCACCCCAACATAAAGTTGAATGTTATAGTATGAAATATTTTAATCATATGCAATGTAATGCAAATTTGTAATTGAACATATAAATCTGTCAGTCTTAAATGTTTATTGCCAAATCCATTTGCTTATGCCGTGCAATGTTATCTTATCATTTACAGAAGAAGATATCGATCAACCACCGCGAGCAACGCAGGACGGGCGGGGGCTGTGCTACGCTGCAGTCTTTTAGTACTTATGAGGAGCTTGCAGTGCCCTTGGTGGGACCAGAAAACCGATCGGTCACAACCCGTGGTGTGGCCGAACCCACCTTTGGAGGAGGAGGAGGAGGAGAAAGAAGAGATTTTTTTTGTGGTGGGGGGGGGGGGGGAAACAACCTATGGCTATCTCTTTTGAGACAGATGAGGCACCGGGACCAAGCGGTGTGCAGGTGGTGACACCAAGGCGCGTGACATTGCACACGCCGACCCCACGTTGGTGCGGTTAGCGTGCTATGCAATCGCCTACCACGGAGGACCAGACGGAGAGCTTACTATCCCTGTGCAGGGAGACAGTCGCAATCATTCGCGACCTTATCCAGGGGTTCGCGGGTTTCTCATCAAATTGGAGCCAGTTCTCCACAACCTGGAGCGAGTTCTGCACGCGCTTCTCCAGCTGGTCTTCTGAGCAGTCACAGACTGCTCGGGAGACATTGGAGGCGATTAGGGAGCAGACAGCCGCAACAAATGCCCTACGGCATGCGATGCTGGCTGGACACGGCGCTGCACCCCAAGGTGTCGTGTCCACTCGCAGCGAGACCCCGAGCACACAAGCGAGTACGGAGGGCACAGTTCCTCCTGACTCGGAAGTGGAGCCTGAGGCTTCTGCTTCTGCTCCGTCACCTCCACCACGGCAGGAAGTCTTGCCATCACAAACTGCACAACGCGTTCGTGTTGGTCTGCGTAGACCAAAGCGGGCGGGTGGGGTGCAAACACTGGGTGGGACAGGATCTGGAGGGAAATGTGGCCGCAGGTAGGGAGGGGGGAGTGTTTTTCAATACTTCCATGAATGTTATTATTACTTAAATGTTCAATTTCTTCATGTTATAACGTTTTGAGGGAAGGGTGGGTCGGTGCGGGAGAAGGGGCGTTGGAGGGAGGGTGTTGTGAGTTGGTCTTACCGCATGAGAAGGATCCACAGCCAGCTAGGGAATGAAAGACCAGCAGGAAGAGTAGTACAAAGAAGGTAGTGCAAGGGTCCCATATGGTCATCCCCCTGCAAAACAGATACACTGCTTTGAGTGCTGTTGAGGGAGATGACTCATCAGGGGAGAGCAGCAGCAGCCAAGTTCATGGCACCATGGCTGGCTCTGTTGTACAGGACGGCATAAAAAAAAAGAGTGGGAGAGCGATAGTGATAGGGGATTCAATCATAAGGGGAATAGATAGGCGTTTCTGCGGCCACAACCTAGACTCCAGGATGGTATATTGCCTCCCTGGTGCAAGGGTCAAGGATGAGCGAGTGCAGGACATTCTAAAAAGGGAGGGAGAACAAGCCAGTTGTCGTGGTGCACATTGGTACCAACGACATAGGTAAAAAAAAAAGGGATGAGGTCCGACGAGATGAATTTAAGGAGCTAAATTAAAAAGTAGGACCTCAAAAGTAGTAATCTCTGGATTTCTACCAGTGCCACGTGCTAGTCAGAGTAGGAATCGCACGATAGCACAGATGAATACGTGGCTTGAGCAGTGGTGCAGCAGAGAGGGATTCAAATTCGTGGGGCATTGGAACAGGTTCTGGGGGAGGTGGGACCAGTACAAACGGACGGTCTACACTTGGGCAGGACCGGAACCAATGTCCTAGGGGGAGTGTTTGCTCGTGCTGTTGGTGAGGAGTTAAACTAATATGGCAGGGGGATGGGAACCAATACAGGGAGACAGAGGGAAACAAAAAGGAGACAAAACCAAAAGACAGAAAAGAGATGAGTAAAAGTGGAGGGCAGAGAAATCAAAGGCAAGAAACAAAAAGGGCCACTGAATATAAAAGGGCTGCAGGAGGGGTCAAAACTAAAAATCATGGTTTTTTCACTAGGATGAAAATACTCTACCTAAATGCACTCAGCATTCGAAATAAAGTAAATGAGTTGACGGCACAAATCATTACAAATGGGTATGATTTGGTGGTCATTACAGAAACATGGTTGCAAGGTGGCCAAGACTGGGAATTAAACATACAGGAGTATCTGACGATTCAGAAAGATAGGCAAGAAGGGAAAGGAGGTGGGGTAGCTCTGTTAATAAAAGATGATATCAGGGCAGTTGTGAGGGATGATATTGGCTCCAATTAACAAAATGTTGAATCATTGTGGATGGAGATTAGAGATAGTAAGGGGAAAAAGTCACTGGTCGGCGTAGTTTATAAGCCCCCAAATAATAACTTCATGGTGGGGCGGGCAATAATCAAGGGAATAATGGAGGCATGTGAAAAAGGAACAGCAGTAGTCATGGAGGATTTTAACCGACATATCGATTGGTCAAATCAAATCGCACGGGGTAGCCTGGAGGAGGAATTCATAGAATGCATACGGGATTGTTTCTTAGAACAGTATGTAACAGAACCTACAAGGGAGCAAGCCATCTTAGATCTGGTCCTTTGTAATGAGACAGGAAAAATAAACAATCTCCTCGTAAAAGATCCTCTCGGAATGAGTGATCACAATATGGTTGAATTTGCAATACAGATTGAGGATGAGGAAGTTGTGTCAGAAACGAGCCTACTGTGCTTAAACAAAGGTGACGACAGTGGGATGAGGGCAGAGTTGGCTAAAGTAGACTGGAAACAAGGACTAAACAGTGGCACAATTGAGGAACAGTGGAGGACTTTTAAGGAGCTCTTTCATAGTGCGCAACAAAAATATATTCCAGTGAAAAAGAAGGGCGGCAAGAGAAGGGATAACCAGCCATGGATAACCAAGGAAATAAAGGAAAGTATCAAATCAAAGACCAATACGTATAAGGTGGCCAAGATTAGTGGGAAAGTAGAGGATTGGGAAAATTTTAAGCAACAGCAAAGAATGACTAAAAAAGCAAGAAAGAAAGGGAAGATAGATTGCGAAGGTAAACTTGCACAAAACATAAAAACAGACAGTTAAAGCTTTTACAGATATATAAAACGGAAAAGAGTGACTACAGTAAATGTTGGTCCCTTAGAAGATGAAAAGGGGGATTTAATAATGGGAAATGTGGAAATGGCTGAGACCTTAAACAATTATTTTGCTTCCGTCTTCACAGTGGAAGACACAAAAACTATGCCAAAATTTGCAGGCCACAGGAATGTGGGAACGGAGGACCTGGAGACAATCACTATCACTAGGGGGGTAGTGCTGGACAGGCTAATGGGACTGAAGGTAGACAAGTCCCCTGGTCCTGATGAAATGCATCCCAGGGTATTAAAAGAGATGGCGGAAGTTATAGCAGATGCATTCGTTATAATCTACCAAAATTCTCTGGACTCTTGGGAGGTACCAGCGGATTGGAAAGCAGCTAATGTAACGCCTCTGTTTAAAAAAGGGGGCAGGCAAAAGGCAGGTAACTATAGGCCGGTTAGTTTAACATCTGTAGTGGGGAAAATGCTTGAAACTATCATTAAGGAAGAAATAGCGGGACATCTGGATAGGAATAGTGCAATCAAGCAGACGCAGCATGGATTCATGAAAGGGAAATCATGTTTAACTAACTTACTGGAATTCTTTGAGGATATAACGAGCATGGTGGATAGAGGTGTACCGATGGATGTGGTGTATTTAGATTTCCAAAAGGCATTCGATAAGGTGCCACACAAAAGGTTACTGCAGAAGATAAAGGTACACGGAGTCAGAGGAAATGTATTAGCATGGATAGAGAATTGGCTGGCAAACAGAAAGCAGAGAGTCGGGATAAATGGGTCCTTTTCCAGTTGGAAATCAGTGGTTAGTGGTGTGCCACAGGGATCAGTGCTGGGACCACAACTGTTTACAATATACATAGATGACCTAGAAGAGGGGACAGAGTGTAGTGCAACAAAATTTGCAGATGACACTAAAATTAGTGGGAAAGCGGGTTGTGTAGAAGACTCAGAGAGGCTGCAAAGAGATTTGGATAGGTTAAGCGAATGGGCTAAGGTTTGGCAGATGGAATACAATGTCGGAAAGTGTGAGGTCATCCACCTTGGGGAAAAAAAAAAAAACAGTAAAAGGGAATATTATTTGAATGGGGAGAAATTACAACATGCTGTGGTGCAGAGGGACCTAGGGGTCCTTGTGCATGAATCCCAAAAGGTTAGTTTGCATGTGCAGCAGGTAATCAGGAAGGCAAATGGAATGTTGGCCTTCATTGCGAGAGGGATGGAGTACAAAAGCAGGGAGGTCTTGCTGCAACTGTATAGGGTATTGGTAAGGCCGCACCTGGAGTACTGCGTGCAGTTTTGGTCACCTTACTTAAGGAAGGATATACTAGCTTTGGAAGGGGTACAGAGACGATTCACTAGGCTGATTCCAGAAATGAGGGGGTTACCTTATGATGATAGATTGAGTAGACTGGGTCTTTACTCCTTGGAGTTCAGAAGGATGAGGGGTGATCTTATAGAAACATTTAAAATCATGAAAGGGATAGACAAGATGGAGGCAGAGAGGTTGTTTCCATTGGTAGGGGAAACTAGAACTAGGGGGCACAGCCTCAAAGTACGGAGGAGCCAATTTAAAACCGAGTTGAGAAAGAATTTCTTCTCCCAGAGGGTTGTGAATCTGTGGAATTCTCTGCCCAAGGAAGCAGTTGAGGCTAGCTCATTGAATGTTTTCAAGTCAAAGATAGCTAGATTTTTAACCAATAAGGGAATTCAGGGTTGCAGGCAGAGGGCGGGTAAGTGGAGCTGAGTCCACGACAAGATCAGCCATGGTCTTATTGAATGGCGGAGCAGGCTCGAGGGGCTAGATGGCCTACTCCTGTTCCTAATTCTTATGTTCTTATCTTCATTAGTTAATAAAAAAAATTCTCTTTGTTAATAAAAAAAAATTTATTCAACAACTTTTGTGCCTTCTCTCTCAGTTACATTAGTTTTCAAACATACAGTTTTTCATGCATATTTGTTTATTCTGTTATTATACCAGTAATTTTACTTTGCCAGTACTTCAAACTTTACTTAAACTAATTCAGATGATAGGCCAGTGCAGGAAAGACAACAAGGAAACCCCACGCAAATGAAACTTTTGATTAACCCTAACTGTAATTGAAGTTTTGAATATCAACAATTATAGTTCATGCGAAGTGTTCATTAATGAGCTGCTGACGCAAAAGCTTAGCGGCCGTGTAACTGCCACTGGCTACTGGTCTTCGGGAAAGGTGAGGTGGTACCGGTGCTACATCGCCATGCTGATTAAACTCCCCTATGTCCTCGCCCGCGTCCCCTCCCGCCTGTTCCTGCTCTTCATCCTCGCTGGCTGCCTCTTCTGTCTCATCTCCTTCTGGAGGTGGACCTGCAGAATCTGGCATTATTTGTCCTCTCTTTATAGCTAGGTTATGTAGCATGCAACACACCACAATAAACTCTGCTACCTGATCAGGGTGGTACTGGAGGCTGCCTCCCGAATGATCCAGGCATCTGAAACGCTACATTTAGGACTCCAATTGTCTTTTCAACGATGTTGCGAGTTGCTATGTGACTTTCATTATACTGTTTCTGTGCTTCAGTGACAGGATTACGCAGAGGAGTCATCAGCCAACTGGCAAGGCCATATCCTTATTCCCCCAGCATCCAACCGTGACCTTCTGTCTGATTGACAAATAGGTCAGGGCTAGCACTTTCATGGAGATGTGCACATCATGGATGCTGCCAGGAAATGTAGCATTTACTGTTAACATTGTTTGATTGTAGTCGACAACAAGCTGCACATTTAGTGAGTGGAATCCCTTTCTGTTACGAAACACCTCCGCGTTCTTTAAGGGTGCTTTCAGGGCAATGTGCATGAAGTCTATTGGCTCCTGCACCTTGAGGAAGTCTGCTCTTCTCGAGAAACCCAAAAACCCTCTCAGTCTGTGCCTCCTTGGTCATTGGGAAGCTCATGAAGTCCATCCTGCGAGCGTAAAGGGCTTCAGTCACCTGTTGAATGCAGCAATGTGTAACGTGCTGAGAGATATGGCAGATGTCGCCAGCTGAAGCCTGAAAAGATCCCGATGCATAGAAGGCTAGGGCAGCAGTAACCTTCACCTCAACGGACAATGTGGTTCTGATAGTGCTGGAAGGCTGCAGATCACCCTTGACGAGTTGATATATCCCATCGATGACCTCCTTCTGGAATTGTAGCTTCCTAAGACAAGCATTTTCAGACAAGTTCAGGTAAGATTGCTTTTCCAAGTACCTTCATTGGCTGTACGGTCTCCTCCTCTGTCTTCGTCTCTGTCAGACAGGAAGCAAAGAGTAGGAGTAAATGGGTACTTTTCAGAATGGCAGGCAGTGACTAGTGGGGTACCGCAAGGTTCTGTGCTGGGGCCCCAGCTGTTTACATTGTACATTAATGATTTAGACGAGGGGATTAAATGTAATATCTCCAAATTTGCGGATGACACTAAGTTGGGTGGCAGTGTAAGCTGCGAGGAGGATGCTATGAGGCTGCAGAGTGACTTGGATAGGTTAGGTGAGTGGGCAAATGCATGGCAAATGAAGTATAATGTGGATAAATGTGAGGTTATCCACTTTGGTGGTAAAAACAGAGAGACAGACTATTATCTGAATGGTGACAGATTAGGAAAAGGGGAGGTGCAACGAGACCTGGGTGTCATGGTACATCAGTCATTGAAGGTTGGCATGCAGGTACAGCAGGTGGTTAAGAAAGCAAATGGCATGTTGGCCTTCATAGCGAGGGGATTTGAGTACAGGGGCAGGGAGGTGTTGCTACAGTTGTACAGGGCCTTGGTGAGGCCACACCTGGAGTATTGTGTACAGTTTTGGTCTCCTAACTTGAGGAAGGACATTCTTGCTATTGAGGGAGTGCAGCGAAGATTCACCAGACTGATTCCCGGGATGGTGGGACTGACCTATCAAGAAAGATTGGATCAACTGGGCTTGTATTCACTGGAGTTCAGAAGAATGAGAGGGGACCTCATAGAAACGTTTAAAATTCTGACGGGTTTAGACAGGTTAGATGCAGGAAGAATGTTCCCAATGTTGGGGAAGTCCAGAACCAGGGGTCACAGTCTAAGGATAAGGGGTAAGCCATTTAGGACCGAGATGAGGAGAAACTTCTTCACCCAGAGAGTGGTGAACCTGTGGAATTCTCTACCACAGAAAGTAGTTGAGGCCAATTCACTAAATATATTCAAAAGGGAGTTAGATGAAGTCCTTACTACTCCGGGGATCAAGGGGTATGGTGAGAAAGCAGGAAGGGGGTACTGAAGTTGCATGTTCAGCCATGAACTCATTGAATGGCGGTGCAGGCTAGAAGGGCTGAATGGCCTACTCCTGCACCTATTTTCTATGTTTCTGTCTATGCATTACTCTGCCACCTCTTTGATTGATCCTTTCAGTAACCAGTGTGTGAGCAGTTGCAATTAAAGGCAGGGAAAGCATAGGCCCCATCACTATCGCTAATTACTTTCACTAATCTCTCTACTCTATACTCTCTAATCACTCTACCCTGCACTCTCTGTATGCTCTACGCTGTATACCAGTCAGTTTGATAGGCCCCAACAATATCAGTAAATAACTTCACTATGTAAAAGCTATTTACAAATTAATTTCAATATATAAAAACTATTTACCAAAAATAACTTAATACCTATTTATATTCCCTGTCCCAATATTCTGAGTACAATTATCTTCAATTTAACACTCTAAATAACTCGTAACTAATTCTCCACCCTTACACCGAAGTTCAAAATGGCGTCCGTAGTGCCCATTTCCTTTTCTTAGGCCCAGTAAAAGCAACTACTTCTCAGCACTCTTTTGGGCCTTGCATCGGCCCAGCAAAGTGCATGCTAGGTGCCGAAACTTGGGATGGGCCTTGTGTGCGCGATCATTTGGGCAATCACCTCGGCACCTGTTTTTCCGGCGATATTTTGGGCCTAATTTCCACTTTTTGCTCAAAATGGGCGATAGAGGTCTGTTTTGGGCGATCGATGGGCCATAGAGGGGCGATGTGAAATGGAAAGTCTAGCCCATAGAGTACATCATCAGTCAGTGTACAACATGTCAATCGGTCAGCAAGAAACCACCATCAGTACCATTACAGCCATGGAAATGGCCTCCTAGGATGTGGCAAATGCTACATATCGATTTTGCTGAGCTAGAAAGACAACAATTGTTCATTGTGATTGATAGCCATTCGAAGTGGGTAGAGGTGTTTTCAATGTGGAAAATAACAAGTAAAACATTAGACATTTGTGAAGATTATTTTCTTAATTTGGCCTCCCAGAAGAAATTGTTTCTGATAATGGACCACAATTTTGTTCAGACGAATTTCACATTCACGAGCAAAAATGGTGTGAAACATACCAAGGTTCCACCATACCACCCTGCTTCAAATGGTGCAGCAGAGCGCACAGTACAAATTGGAAAACATGCCCTCATCAAACAGATGTTGGATCCAAATCCAAAGAAACAACATTTGTCATTGGACCACAAATTGGCTAATTTTCTAATTACATATCGTAATACTCCTCATACAACTGCTGGTAATATATCAGCAGAGTTGTTTCTCAAACAATAGCCACGAACCAGATTCTCGTTGTTAAAACCAAACTTGGCACAGTCCGTAGAAGAGAAACAATTAAGACAGAAAGGGAATCATGATAGAGGCAGAGTAAAAGAGAGAAACATGAAATTAAATCAGAAGGTGAGACTGACGAACCATCGCCATAAATGGTTAAAGTGGTTACCAGGAAGAGTGGTGAAGATATGTGGTCCTCGCACATATTTGGTCAAGATGTTTGATCATGGACAGGTTAGGTTTGTTCACTTTGATCATATTTTATCTACAGACGTGGAACGAGTTGAAAGTTGGAATGATTTGATTATTTCTGACTCAGATAGTTTTGATACAAGTACAGTACCAGTAGCATATCCTACATCAAATGTACCGGAACAAGTCCAAGAGAAATTCAGAATTTAAGTCTGAGTCCGAGTCAGGCAGACAAACAGTCTGTAGTTGTAGAGAGTTCAAATGTAAATCAAGGGCATCCCTTGGAGGAAAACTTTCCTCAGGATCAGCCTGGAATAAGTCTAAGTTCAACACCACGTTTGGAAGGTTCTGTTCAAGATCAAAGGTATCCACTTCGAAATAGAAAACAAGTGGTTAACTTTGATTTGTAAATATGGCAAAATAAGTCGATACCCTTTGTTATGTATAACCATGCAAGTTATGTATAATGATTATTTGTTACAATTACTTCTTCATTAAAGGAGGGAGAAGTGTAATAAATATATTGCTCCACCCAGTGGGCTACTGTGTTTGTGATGTCGTACTGAAAACATAACAGACACCACTGTCTGGACTTGAGATACCCAGCAACAATTTCAGCAGCTCCTCCGTATTTGGGGAGCAGGATTTACAATGTCCTCCCAAATCAAATTGCTGATATGTCTTTCTGGACAGAAACGCCCGCTGTCCGAACAACTATCAAAATGGCATTGGAAAATGGGCCTCCACGCTGGGTAACGGTCTTAATATCGGCAGTAAAGGAACATATTATTGGGGTGGACCTTTTAAAGGGAACCACACATAACACCTCGTTCGGGCGATTCTCATTTGGGATACGGGCGATCACTTGATTGCAGGGGAAGCAAAGTGGGAACCAGTGGTAATACCACAGCCATCGCGTATAGTGACTATGAAACAGTACCGAATACCTGGGGGACACAAAGAAATGGGGGAAACCATACAAGGGCTCTTGAAGGCGGGTATCATTAGACATGCTGTGTCCCCCTACAATAGCCCTATTTGGCCTGTGCAGAAACCCAAAAGTTGGAGGATGACTGTGGACTACCGACAACTGAACAAATTTGCCCCTCCCTTGGCAACTGCTGTCCCAGATGTAGTAACTATAACGGAGCGGCTGTCTGAAGAAGGTGCGGAGTGGTTTGCGGTAATCGACCTGGCCAATGCTTTTTTTCTCCATTCCAATAGCGGAAGAATCCCAGTTTGCATTCACTTGGGAAGGGAGGCAATACACGTTTAAACGCCTACCTCAAGGTTAGCCCTACCCTATGCCACGGATTGGTGGCCTGGGACCTGGACATGTGCACGTTGGCTCCTAATGTCTCACTGGCACACTACATCAATGATGTACTAATAAGGGGTTCCACAGAGGCAGCGGTGTCAGAAGCCCTAGCTACTTTAGTCCAACACATGCGAGACAGGGGCTGGGAGATAAATCCTAAGAGGGTGCAGGGCCCTAGCCAGACTGTCCAGTTTCTGGGGATCCAATGGTCTCGGGGTGAGCGCATCATACCCGAGCCTGTGAAGAATAAAATTCAAGAAATGGCCACCCCCACGAATAAAATTGAGACACAACGGTTCGTGGGACTATTGGGTTACTGGAGGAGACACATACCTCACCTCACGATGTTATTAAAACTGTTGTATGCCGTAACACGAAAAAAGGCCCACTTCGAGTGGGGAAAGGAACAGCAGGAGGCTTTTGATGCAGCCAAGGAAGCCGAAGCTTAAGCTTTACCCCTCGCTCCGCGAGTGCCTGGACAGCCTTTTGAGCTACAGGTATCCGTTACCAATGATACTGTAGTATGGAGTTTGTGGCAGGTTCAACATGGCACCCGTATATCATTAGGGTTCTGGTCTAGGAAATTGACAGATGCTGCTACTCCTTACACTCCATTTGAGAAACAATTATTAGCATGTTATTGGACCCTAACAGAAACAGAAGGACAGACAGGGGACGACAAAGTCAGTTTAAGACCAGACCTACCCATATTATCCTGGGTTCTCTCAGAAAATGAGACACACAAGGTCGGGCGAGCGCAGCAAAGCTCCATAGTGCGCTGGAAATGGTATATCGCAGACAGAGCAAGTAAAGGAAAAGAAGGAATCACCCGACTACATGACCATGTGGCTGAATACCCACAAACAGCTGAGAGTGAACTTACGCAGTCTATCAGTTTAACCTATCAGTTTAACCAAAGAGTCACGATCTCCTGGGGCGTGTCTTTTGAACAGTTAATACCTGAAGAACGTAGCCATGCCTGGTTCACAGATGGCTCAGTGGTCTGGTGAAACGGCCTTCGGCGATGGCGAGCCGCTGCCTTCAATCCAAAAACCCAGACAACTGTGCATGATGAGTGCGTGGAAGGCTCCAGCCAGCTAGCAGAACTAGCAGCTGTAGTCCTTGCGTTAGAAGAGGAACAGCAACAAGTACACATATATACTGACTCATGGGCGGTAGCCAATGGCATGGCGAGCTGGATGCGAAACTGGCATGAACCTAACTGGCAAATAACTGGGAAAGACTTGTGGGGAAAGCACCTATGGGAACAAATATGGTCCAAAGCCCAAAAGATGAAAATAACTATATCATGTGGACGCTCACATGAAAAACACTTCAAAGATCTCTGAATATAATAACACCGTTGATAATATAGCCCAGGTACGGGCTGTCAAAGAGGCGGAAGAGGAAGAATATGGCATAGGCAAATGGGCCCACCACAAATCTGGACATTTGGATATTTAGCGTATGATACAATGGGCATGAAATAGGGGGTTACATTTGACTACGGATGGTGTTAAACAGATCATAAACACCTGTGAAATTTGTCAAAAGGTGAAGCATTTTCCCCTACAATGACAACCCCGGTGTCCATATTAAGAGAGGGATTCAACCAGCAAAAATATGGCAAGTTGATTATGTAGGATCTTTACCATTGCAACAATATTTGCTCACTGCTGTTGATACCTATTCTGGACTTTTGATAGCTTATCCAGTGACTAAAGTGAATCAATAAAGTACGATTAAAGGACTGGAGAATTTAATCACATACTACGGTGAGCCAGCAGAAGTACAGTCTGATAATGGGTCACACTTCACAGGTCAAACAGTGCAACAGTGGGCGGTAGACAACGGGATCTATTGGATGTTCCACATACCTTACTATCCGCAAGCTGCAGGGTTAATAGAACGCATGAATGGACTACTTAAGCAACAGATTAAAATATTAACTCCCACTAACACATTGCAAGAGTGGTTAAAAGTCTTACCACAAGCAGTGCGCAATCTGAATCACCGACCATTGCGGGGGGGGGGGGGGAACTCCCATAAGCCACATGTTAGGCAAAGTTAGTGTCCCTACAATTGAAAAAGAAAATCAGACTCAGGACACAGTTTGTGAAGGAGGAAAAGTGTGGGTTCAGTACCCCCAGAAACCCTTACAAGCAGGGGAAATCTTAGCGAAAAGAGAAGGAAACACTTATTGGGTGCTCCTGACTGGTCAAGATATTCCTCTCTGTGTTGACAAGGGTAAATTGACTAAACGAGGCTGAAATTAATATACTTATGCTTCCTCCCATAGGAATTCTGCCCAAAATGGTGATTTACCAACTCGTGCTGGCAAGTCTCTGTGTTTCGTTTTCTGTGACTGTGCTACTTCCATTCTCAAACACAGCATGGGATGGCCGTACAGGGTGGCAGTTAGCTAACACTGATCGTACGCAAGACAATCAAGGGTGAATTGTATTGGTGGGACATCTTTTACGGATGGTCCCCAAAAACATCCACCACTTTGAAGCTGTTAATACATTCTATCGTTGTTTTACTCACGCGTTATTACTGCTTATTGTATTCTTAGGTGTAGATTGCGGGCGTTGCTTGCGCATACTCAACGTGTAACTGATGCATTACGCCTTCAACTTGATTATATTACTTAGAATATCTAAATATCAAGGGTGGATTGTATTGTATGGAGTTAATCACATACTGTTAATTATGATATTTGGACATTTACAGTGTGTCTCTGTCCCATGCCCCGTAGAATGTTGTTGCTATAGAGAGAGAGGGAAGCGACCTTGGAACACACACCAGCTTGTTATGAGATGGTCGGTGCCTCGAGATCTCATGCTTTGTGGACAAGCAGCTGGGGCCTTACAGATTAGGAGTTGGCCAGAAGCCACATGCACCCATGTTTTGTTCAATAGTATGTTTGTTTAATAATATAAAGGAGTGGCACTGTCCCGTAGCTCTTCGAACTTCACCTTGGACCGTGATTCGCGAGCAGTGCCGGGACCCCCAATGCTCCAGACCAGACGTCGTTGTGGAGTTCCCGACGGGCTGAAGGCCATGAGCGTTGTTGCATCTTATCATACTTCTCTTTTCTTCGTAAACTGTATTATGTTTCTTTTCTCTCAGTAAACGGTATTTTATTCTTTACTTCATTTGTCTTGTCTCTTATTTAACAGTCATCCAGATCCCAAACCTGGGTCTATTATTATCGATCCAAAACAGCAGGCAAAGACTGATTGAGATTCCTGACAAGCGATATCTAGGCGTCTAGGTTAGGTGTTCCTTTTACGAGTTGAATGAATGAATGAGGAACCTATCCTACCGTCAGCCCACGGTGGGAGTTGTGTGTCCTGGAACAACTGGAGGCATCTCGAGGCTCTCTCTCTGGCCATTCACAACATATCCATTAATACTGGAATTCCAGCTTAACCAGCACAACTCCATCCATCATCTGCACTTCCTTAATGGTCAGATCAATTGGGCCAGTCATAGTCCAACAAGCATTACCCACATCCCATGAAAGCATGGATGAACTACTTTCTCAGAGATATGCAGGCTTGATTTCCATTTGCTCAGATTATATCAGGAGAGGATTCGATTGATTGCTCCACGTACAGCTTCCATCTGCAACAGATTAAAGGAAGGGGGAGATTGGACAAACTCATCATCATCATAGACAGTCCCTCGAAATCGAACAAGACTGCTTCCACTCTAAAAGTGAGTTCTCAGGTGACTGAACAGTCCAATACAGGAATTACAGTCTCTGTCACAGGTGGGACAGACAGTCGTTGAAGGAAAGGGTGGGTGGGGAGTCTGGTTTGCCACACGCTCCTTCCACTGCCTGCGCTTGTTTTTTGCATGCTCTCAGCGATGAGACTCGAGGCGCTCAGCGTGCCCCGGATGATCTTCCTCCACTTCGAGCAGTCTTTGGCCAGGGATTCCCAGCTGTCGCTGAGGATGTTGCACTTTATCAAGGTGGCTTTGAGGGTATCCTTGAAACGTTTCCTATCCCCACATGGGGCTCGCTTGCCATGTAGGGGTTCCGAGTAGAGCACTTGCTTCCGAGTCGGGCATGCAAATGATGTGGCCACCCAATGGAACTGGTTGAGTGTGGTCAGTGCTTCGATGCTGGGGATGTTGGCATGATCGAGAACACTAACATTGGTGCGTCTATCCTCCCAGTGGATTTGTAGGATCTTGCGGAGACATCGTTGGTGGTATTTCTCCAGCGATTTGAGGTGTCTACTCTATATGGTCCACGTCTTTGAGCCATACAGGAGGGCGGTTATCATTACAGCCCTGTAGACCATAAGCTTGATGCCAGATTTGAGATCCTGGTCTTCGAACATTCTCTTCCTCAGGCGACCGAAGGCTGCGCTGGCGCACTGGATGCGGTGTTGTACCTTGTTGTCGATGTCGGCTCTTGCTGATAGTCAGTTCCTGAGGTATGGAAAGTCGACCATATTGTTCAGGGCTGCGCCATGGATTTTGATGACTGGAGAGCAGTGCTGTGTGACGGGTTCAGTTTGGTGGAGGACCTTTGTCTTACGGATGTTTAGTGCAAGGCCTATGCTTTCATATGCCTCTGTGAAGATGTTGATGATGTCTTGGAGTTCAGCCTCTGAATGTGCGCAGACGCAAGCGTCGTCCGCGAACTGTAGTTCGATGACAGAGGATGGGACGGTCTTGGATCTAGCCTGGAGGCGTCGAAAGTGGAACAGGTTCTATATTTTAGTTCCACTCCAGTGGGGAGCTTGTTGAGCATGAGATGGAGCATTGCAGCGAGGAACATCGAGAAGAGGGTTGGCGCGATGACGTAGCCCTGCTTGACCCTGTCCGGACTTTGACTGGGTCTGTGGTGGATCCGTTGGTTAGGATCGTGGCTTGCATGTCATCGTGGAGCAAGCGGAGGATGGCGACAAACCTTTGGGGGCAGCCAAAATGGAGGATGATTCTTCATAGTCCCTCGCGGTTAACAGTGTCAAAGGCCTTTGTGAGGTCAAAGGCGGCCATGTACAAAGGTTGGTGCTGTTCCCTGCATTTCTCTTGCAATTGTCACGCCGCGAAGGGCCTTCCTCCTACTGGCGACGTCCTGGCCTCCCCCCGGCCGTTGGCCCCATTCAACAGCAGAGTCTCTGTCGAGCACGTGGTGTGCACAATTGCTGTGGCCAATCTGACCTCTCCTCCTTCCATGAAGTGGACCTCCAACCATCCCAATGTCTGCCCTCAGCCAGGCCTCAGTTTTCTCACCACCTCACTGAAGGGTGCTGCTCAGCGCCGAGCTTACAGCTCGCACCCCTCCGTAGGCAGCCGGACAAACTACAACAACTATAACTTGTATTTATATAGCGCCTTTAACAATGTCACAAGGCACTTCACAGGAGTATTATGCAATAAAGATTTGACACCGAGCTGCGTAAATAGAAATTAGCGCAGATGACCAAAAGCTTGGTCGAAGAGGTATGTTTAAGGAGTGTCTTGAAGGAGGAAAGAGTGGTCGAGAGGCGGAGAGGTTTCGGCAGGGAATTCCAGAGCTTGGGATCTAGGCAACTGAAGGCACAGCCAGCAATCAGGGATGTTGAGGAGGGCAGAATTAGAGGAGCACAGACATCTCGAGGGTTGTGGGGCTGGAGGAGATTAGAGAGATAGGGAGGGGGAGGCCATGAAGGGATTTGAAAATAAGGATGAGAATTTTGAAATTGTGGTGTTGCTTAACCGGAAGCTAATGTCGGTCAGTGAGCACAGGGGTGCTAGGTGAGCGGGACTTGGTGCGAGTTAGGATATGGGCAGCTGAGTTTTGAATCACCTCTCGTTTATGTAGGGTAGAATGTAGGAGGCCAGCCAGGAGTGCGTTGGAATAGTTAAGTCTAGAGGTATTAAAGGCATGAACACTACACCAATACCTACTGAACTGAAGGATCTCAAAGTCTTGCCAGAATGCTGGACAGGCTGTGGTGGGGAGCAGGTAATCGTCCACACTTGCTGGTGATGCCCAGCCTCACGAACAAGAAGTGACGCGTGGAATCTGAATCGATCATCAAGCATACCTCGACGGAGATGCAGTGTACAGCCTTGTGGTCCTCCCCATTGAGGTCCCATAATACAGGGATACCACAACCTACTGAAGTGTCAGCAGATAAATCCTCCTCCCCATTGTAGGCTGTGGAGCTGGTGAAAATAGCCCAGTATGAGAAAATTATAGTAACACGTTGGGACTGATCGAGAAGAAACTCTTTTTCATATCTGGCTGACGTTCCCAGCCTACTGGCAACAGCTGCCTCGCACACGGACTGCATCCTCCACATAGCCCAGAGGTGCTCAGGAGAGACATCTGTATGTGATACAAACAAAGAGATCAATGGGCACCCTCATCGTGGAAACAGATGCCACTCACCAGAACCAGCCATGGGCCAACAATAAGTAACAGCTCGACCCAGTGGCTGCACTCTCACCCCTCTGTATTATGAAGCCCCATTATGGACTTGCCTTCAGAGCAGATATTAAACCAAGGCCCCGTCTGCCTGTCTGTGGTTCACAGGAATGTTAAGGATTCCATAGCAATTCTTGAAGAAGAGCACGGAGTTCTCCTGGTGTCCTGACCAACATTGTTCCCTCAACCAACACCACTAGAAATAATTCAGCTGGCTATTCACCTAATTGCGGTTTGTGGGGCCTTGCTTTGTACAAAATAGCTACCATATTTGCCTACGTAAAACAGTGACTGTACTTCAAAGTAATTCATTGCATGTGAAGCACTGATGTGATAAGATAACACTTAAAGACATTTCATCACATATGACTCATTCTGTCACTCTACATATTAGGTACACAATCCCAACTATGTACAAATGTGTAGTAGCTGAGGCCGATTGTAATAAGAAAGTTAAAATATAGCTGATTCTTCTCTAAAGGACTTAAACTTCTTCTTTCGTATAGTAATAGCAAAGCAAATCAAATGTCAATATCTAAGTTGGATATCCAAGCCAAAGCTTCCGGAGGAGCAGCGTGGATATCTTGTAGGCTGCCTGCAAATCGCTGGGTCCACATGGGGAGCAGACGCTCAAACCCTCCGTACGGCAGCACTCGGTGTACTGTACAGCGGAGTACTGCTCTCCGGCAGGGCTATCCAGTCCACATGTCAAATCTGTTGATGTCCAGCTGAATCCTACCATGAGAATTATCACTGGTACACTTTTATCGACACCAATACCATGGCTCCCCGTGCTTGCAAACATCGCACCATTGTAATGTCCTTACACACTGCTATAAATTCACACGAGGCACATTCTGCAGACAAGGTCACTCTGTGACCTGAACCTTTATTCACAGGACCAAGAGGAGATGACCCTGCGTGGGACCTCCCTTTATATACCTGGATGACCAGGTGAGGAGTGTCTCCCACAAGTTCACCCCCTGTGGTCAAGGTGTGCATTTCTTAGGTGTATGCAGTATGCAGTGTTGTTACATGAAGGTTACAGTTACATGAAAGTTACATACATGACATCACCTCCCCCCCCGCCCCAACGTCTTATGGGGTCAAAGATTAAGTCTTTCAGGTGGTCGACGCTCTCTCGTGGAGCGCCGCGGTTGGGGCTCTGGTTGTTGAGCCTTTGCATGCGTCTCGGTCACCTGTGGTGATTCCGGCTTGTCCGGGCTAGCCGCAGGGGCTGTGCCTGCTGCTGAAAGTTCTTGTTGCTCGTTCACTGGCAGTGGTGTGGGCGGCATCTCATGATCTTCCTCAGGTTCCTCAGTGTCCATGCTGAACATTTTTTTTACTTGGTCCAGATGCGTGCTGCATATCTGTCCATTCTTAAGTCTGACCACTATGACCCTCTTCGCCAATTACAGTACCCTCAAGCCATTTGAGCCCCAAAGTGTGATTAAGAACAAATACAGGGTCATCTATTTCTATACATTTCCCCTTTGAGTTACGGTCATGGCACTCATTTTGGGACTGGCATTTGCCTCAACAATGTCTGACAGGAATGGATGAATGAGGGACAGCCGAGTTTTAAGTGTACGTTTCATGAGTAGTTCCGCGGGTGGGACTCCCGTGAGCGAATGCGGTCGGGACCTATAGGCCAGCAGGAGGCGCGATAGGCGGCATTGAAGGGAGGGTCCTTGAATCCGGAGCATGCCCTGTTTTATGATATGGACCGCACGTTCTGCCTGGCCATTGGAAGCCGGCTTGAACGGTGCTGTCCTGACATGTTTGATGCCATTACCAGACATGAACTCCCAGAATTCATAGCTAATGAAACACGGGCCGTGGTCGCTAACCAGAATGTCCGGCAGGCCGTGGGTCGCAAAGACCGCATGCAGACGCTCCACACGAATTCAATATGATGCACTCGATCCATTTTGAGTACGCATCAACGACAATGAGGAACATTTTTCCCATGAACAGGTCTGCATAGTCTATGTGAATACGTGACCATGGCCTGGTGGGCCAGGGCCACGGCCACGGGCTGAGTGGGCCTCCCTGGGGGCATTACCCAGCTGGGCACACACTGTGCACCTGCGAACATAGTGTTCCAGGTCTGAGTCAATTCCCGGCCACCATACATGTGACCTGGCAATGGCCTTCATTAGCACAATGCCGTGCTTGCTGTGGAGTTCTCTGATGAATGCTTCCCTTCCCTTCTGGGGCATGACTATCCAGCTGCCCAATAGTAAGCAGTCGGCTTGGATGGAGAGCTCATCCATCCATCTGTGAAACGGTCTGACCTCCTCGAGGCATGCTCCGTGTGCAGGCGCCCAATCCCCAGTCAGGACACATTTCTTAATCAAGGATAGGAGGGGGTCTCTGTTGATCCAGATTTTGATCTGGCGGGCTGTAATGGGGGAGCCTGCACCATCAAAGGCTTCAATGGCCATGACCATCTCAGCGCTTTGCTCCGCTGCCCCCTCAGTGGCGGCCAATGGAAGCCTGCTGAACACATCAGCGCAATTTTGGTGCCTGGCCGGTGCCGTATGGTGTAGTCATATGCAGCCAGTGTGAGAGCCCATCGCTGTATGCGAGCTGACGCATTGGCATTGACAGCTTTGCTGTCTGACAACAGGGATGTTAACTGCTTGTGGTCCGTTTCTAACTCGAACCTTCTACCAAAAAAGGTACTGGTGCATCTTTTTCAGCCCGTAGACACATGCGAGTGCTTCCTTTTCAACCATCCCATATCCCCATTCTGTTTGGGAGAGCGACCTTGAGGCATAAGCCACAGGTTGGAGTTGGCCCTCATCATTACTCTGCTGCAACACGCACCCAACCCCATAGGATGATGCATCACATGTCAAAATCAATTTCATACAGGGGTTGTACAGGGTCAACAGCTTATTAGAACAAAGCAGGTTCCGCGCCCGATTGAAAGCCCGTTCCTGACAGTCCCCACAAAACCAATCGCAACCCTTACGCAGGAGCACGTGTAGCGGCTCCAACAATGTGCTTAAGTTCGGCAGAAAGTTCCCGAAATAGTTCAAGAGTTCCAGAAATGAACGCAACTCCGATGTGTTGATGCGCCTAGGCGCACGACGAATCGCCTCCGTTTTTGATTCAGTAGGCTGGATCCCATCTGCGGCAACCCTCCTGCCCAAAAACTCGACCTCTGGGGCCAAAAATACACACTTGGACTTCTTTAGTCGCAGGCCTACCCGGTCCAGTCAGCAAAGCACCTCCTCCAGGTTGTGGAGGTGTTCCTCAGTGTCTTGACCCGTGATAAAGATATCGTCCTGAAATACAATTGTTCAAGGGATGGATTTGAGCAGGCTTTCCATGTTCCTCTGAAAGATAGCGGCCGCTGATCGAATGCCAAATGGATACCTGTTGTACACAATCAGCCCCTTGTGCGTGGTGATGATGGTCAGTAGCTTGGATTCTTCGGCCAGTTCCTGGGTCATGTAGGCCGAAGTGAGGTCTAACTTGGTGAACAGCTTGCCGTCTGCCTTCATGGCAAAAATATCCTCCACTCTCGGAAGCGGGTATTGGTCTTGTAGTGACACTCGGTTGATAGTGGCCTTGTAGCGCCACAGATCCTGACCGAGCCATCCGCTTTTAGGACAGGGACGACGGGGCTTGCCCAGTCGCTGAATTCAACGGGCGAAATTATGCCCTCTCTTCGCAACCTGTCCAACTCACTCTCAATTTTCTCCCGCATCACATACGACACAGCTCTGGCTTTGTGGTGCACTGGTGTGGCGTCCGGGGTGATGCGTATCACTACTTTGGTACCTTTGAAAGTCCCGACACCGGGTTGAAATAGTGACTCAAATTTCTGTAGGACCTGTGAGCATGAACTTCGCTCCACAGATGAAATGGCGTGCTCATCCCCCATTTCCAGTTCATCTCGGCTAGCCAGCTCCTCCCAAAAAGCGCGGGACCATTTTCCGGGACAATCCAGAGTGGCAGCCGGTTCTCTGATCCATTATGTATGACCACCGACATTGCACTGCCTTGCACTGGCATGATCTCTTTGGTGTACATCCGTAATTGCGTTCAATGCATTCTAGTTTGTGTCTGCTAGCTCTGAGTGGCCATAGTTTCTCGAATTGTTGGACACTCATAAGTGACTGGCTGGCCCCAAATAGGACTTTCATCATCATAAGTGGCGTTTTGGTATATGATCTGTGGACGTTTGCCACATGAGCCCGTTGAACTTCAGCGTCCATTGCTTTATCCCAAGCATCAACCTGCCTTGCAGACCCCTCTTCTGGTTCATCTGCCTCGTAAATTAGCCTCGCTGCGGGCTTCCTGCACATTCTGGCTAAATGTCCACTGAAGTTACAATTTCTACAGATGAATTGTTGAAACCTACAGGTTTTTGCAGCATGTCTGCCCCCGCACCTCCAGCATGAGCTGAGATTGTTGTGAACAAAAGAGCTGTTACCAGGCATTCCTCTCTGATTGTCTCTTTGATTACTCTTGAGCACTCTGTTAGTGGGTGTCAATGGCCCCATCCCGGGACGCATTGTCCACTGTGATGGCGTAAATGTCCGTTCAACCTGCCATTGTCTCTGTTGAGGACCCACTCTTGGGTCTGTTGCTGCCTGGGTGGTGTTGAATTGCCCTTGCCTGCCTGTGGAGTTCTGAGTCGCGTTTACAATATTAACTCCCTGATCCATCGCCACGTTGGAAGCAAAGTTGCGCGCGTATATTATCTTGATTTCCTCCTTCCCCGCCATGAAGGTCTGAGCTATCAACGCCGCCGCTTCCAAGGTCAAGTACTTGGTCTCAATTAGCTTTCTGAAAATCCCGGCATGACCAATGCCCTTAATAAAGAAATCCCTTAACATCTCCCCCCTGCAGGCATCTGTAAACGTAGAGGCTGGCCAAGCGCCGAAGGTCCGCAGCGAAATCCGGTATGCTCTGTCCTTCCCGATGTCGGTGTGTATAGAATTGGTGTTGGGCCATGTGTATACTGCTCACCGGTTTGAGGTGCTCACCGATCAGTTTTCTGAGCTCTTCAAAGATTTTGTCCGCCGGCTTCTCGGGTGTGAGCAAGTCTTTCATCAGCGCGTACGTCTTAGGTCCACAGCTGGTCAGTAGATGTGCCCTTCGCTTGTCGGCCACTGCATCTCCCAGCCAGTCCTTCATGACAAAGCTCTGCTGGAGCCTCTCAACAAAATTGTCTCAGTCCTCACCAACACAGTACCGTTCCTCTGTGCTACCGGTGGCCATTCTCGTGAGTCGTTGATTCCCGTTTCTCATCGCCAAATGTAATGTCCTTACACACTACCATAAATTCACACGAGACACATTCTACTCTGTGACCCGAACCTTTATTCACAGGACCAAGAAGAGATGACCCTGCGTGGGACCTCCCTTTATATACCTGGATGACCAGGTGAGGAGTGTCTCCCACAAGTTCACCCCCTGTGGTCAAGGTGTGCATTTCTTAGGTGTATGCAGTATGCAGTGTTGTTACATGAAGGTTACAGTTACATGAAGGTTACATAAATGACAACCATCACACGTAGGCTGTGAATATGCAGTCTCCAGAGAATACAACCGCTACACCAGCAAAGACAGACCGATCCAGGCTGACTTGAACAACCTACCTCCAACCCATCTCAAATCTAGAAGGCCATTTTGGCCCATTTCCGAAGCCCTTCAGCGATCTCCCCTCAGCCTCGATGAAATGGTAAAATGTTTGGAAGAACTGCGACATACGGAATGGATTCCTTAAGGGACTTAAAGATCCAGTGAGGTAAAGCACTCACTGTGGTTAATTATGCTTCTGTTTCGGCACATTTAAGTGACAGAGGGTTTGAATGAAGAGTTAACCATGACCCCAAGTGGAAATAACACGCACAGACTCACTGCGAATACTCAGACCTGACACCCTACTGAACAAGCAATGGCTTCAGAGGGTGTGAATTCCCCTGGACACTGGGTGTAGCGACATTGGAAGCATGTTCATGGAGATTGATCTCCTTTGGTGCTTCTACCGAAATCGTAAACACGACTGAAAGCATCTCAACAAGAGCAGCGCTGCTAATTTGAGAGAAAGGTCACAGTGTGCTGTGTGATTTGGTGTAGAGTCTTATCTATTTCACAGGAATCAGACATTTAACGGATCAGATTGAGTCTGGCTGCTCTCAGGGCAGGGTGCGGTTTCATCTGCAGCACTTGTGGTTTTCGTGATATTAATTGTGGAGAGCACTCAGTGCAAACATTTTCAGTCTGTTCCACCTGGCTTCCCACAGACTTACAAGAAATAATAGCTGTTTTCGTTTAGATTAATTTCTCGGCTACATTTGATATACGGCATGAGTCACACTGTCAAGGTCACAGTTCATTGAAAAGCCTCACATGAAGCTGCACTGTATGTTCTGGGTTCTATCCCACATGTCACACTGTCCTGGACCAGGAAACACATTGGGCCGGGGCCTTCTCCGCAGACAGTATCCATTGGGCACTGGTCACTGTGCGACTCAGCACAAGGAGCATGTAATGCTGAGTGATACGTAGATCTCGGACATAAGTCCCAGGACTGGGGAAAGGAGTCTGCGACAGAGAGTGTGGGACTGAGGGAGAGTCTGTGACGGGGGAGTGGGACTGAGGGAGAGTCTGACAGGGAGTGTGGAACTGAGAGAGAGTCTGTAACAGAGAGTGTGGGACTGAGAGAGAGTCTGTAACTGAGAGTGTGGGACTGAGAGAGAGTCTGTAACAGAGAGTGTGGGACTGAGAGAGAGTCTGTAACTGAGAGTGTGGGACTGAGAGAGAGTCTGTAACAGGGAGTATGGGACTGAGAGTCTGTGACAGGGAGTGTGGGACTGAGAGAGACAGGGGGCCCGATTGTGACAGGGGGCCCAATTTTTTCCAACCTCTTTTTTCCGCCAACTTACCCTAAATGCGGCGACTTTGCGTGCTGGAAAAGGCGCCGAAAAAATGTGGCCCCATCCCCCGCTCTGCCAAGTCTCCGGTGTCCCAGTGTGGTGTACATAGTGCAGTGGGGGGCGGAGCAACAGCACAGCGCAGAAAACACTGCCGGCAGCTGCGCGCATGCGCAGTGGAGTCTGCGCGTATGCTCCTTGTCCTCCCAGCATGTCCTGCGGGCTGTGAGCAGGACCCGATGCTCACAGCCTCTATCCCAGGCTGAGTGGCCTGCCGCACCGGCCGCCGGCCCGCTGACTTTACGGGCCAAGGTCGGATTTGAGTTTTATTTTTTATTTATTGATGGTTGTGCTTTGTTTAGTGAGGAGAGTTTTGATTGGGTGTGAGGAGGAGGAGAGTTTTAATGGGGGGAGGTTAGAGATTTGATGGGTGGGGGGCAGAAAAAGCGAGAGGCAGCTGCCTATAAAAGCTCAGCAGTCGGGCAGTCCGGGGAGCGTCGAGAGAGGCGGGAGTCGGCGGCCTATAAAGGCTCAGCAGTCGGGCAGTCCGGGGAGTGTCGAGAGAGGCGGGAGTCGGCGAGAGGCAACGGCCTATAAAGGCTCAGCAGTCGGGCAGTCCGGGGAGCGTCGAGAGAGGCGGGAGTCGGCGAGAGGCAGCGGCCTATAAAGGCTCAGCAGTCGGGCAGTCCGAGGAGCGTCGAGAGAGGCGTGGCTTGCACAGCTCCAGCTGGGAGAGAAAGCAAAAAAGTAGAAAGAAATCAAAAGGTGACGTCACAGCCAAGGTGGTAAGTGATTGGCTGGTGATTGGTGAGTAGCTTTTCTTTTTCTTTTTTATATCAGTCAGTAACTTTCAACATTGTTGTTGTCAATTTAAGGGTATCTAAGGGTTAAGTCATGGCAGGAGAGCTCGGTCACGTGATATGCTCCTCCTGTACCATGTGGGAACTCAGGGACGACACCAGTGTCCCTGATGACGACATCTGCGGGAAGTGTATCCGCCTCCAGCTCCTGATAGACCGCGTTGCGGAGTTGGAGCTGAGGGAGGATTCACTCTGGAGCATCCACGATGCTGAGAATGACGCGAGTAGCACATGTAGCGAGTTGGTCTTATGGCAGGTGAAAGGTCCACAGCCAGATAGGGAATGGAAGACCAGCAGGTAGAGCAGTGCAAGGAAGGTAGTGCAGGGGTCCCCTGCGGTCATCCCCCTGCAAAACAGATACACCATTTTGAGTACTGTTGAGGGGGATGACTTATCAGGGGAGGGCAGCAGCAGCCAAGTTCATGGCACCGTGGCTGGCTCTGTTGCACAGGAGGGCAGGAAAAAGAGTGGGAGAGCGATAGTGATAGGGGATTCAATTGTGAGGGGAATAGATAGGCGTTTCTGCGGCCGCAACCGAGACTCCAGGATGGTATGTTGCCTCCCTGGTGCAAGGGTCAAGGATGTCTCGGAGCGGGTGCAGGACATTCTAAAAAGGGAGGGAGAACAGCCAATTGTTGTGGTGCACATTGGTACCAACGACATAGGTAAAAAAAGGGCTGAGGTCCTACAAAACAAATTTAAGGAGCTAGGAGCTAAATTAAAAAGTAGGACCTCAAAAGTAGTAATCTCGGGATTGCTACCAGTGCCACGTGCTAGTCAGAGTAGGAATCGCAGGATAGCGCAGATGAATACGTGGCTTGAGCAGTGGTGCAGCAGGGAGGGATTCAAATTCCTGGGGCATTGGAACCGGTTCTGGGGGAGGTGGGACCAGTACAAACCGGACAGTCTGCACCTGGGCAGGACCGGAACCAATGTCCTAGGGGGAGTATTTGCTAGTGCTGTTGGGGAGGAGTTAAACTAATATAGCAGGGGGATGGGAACCAATGCAGGGAGACACAGGGAAACAAAAAGGAGACAAAAGCAAAAGACAGAAAGGAGATGAGGAAAAGTGGAGGGCAGAGAAACCCAAGGCAAAAAGGGCCACTGTACAGCAAAATTCTAAAAGGACAAAGGTGTTAAAAAAACAACCCTGAAGGCTTTGTGTCTTAATGCAAGGAGTATCCGTAATAAGTTGGATGAATTAACTGTGCAAATAGATGTTAACAAATATGATGTGATTGGGATTACGGAGACATGGCTCCAGGATGATCAGGGCTGGGAACTCAACATCCAGGGATATTCAACATTCAGGAAGGATAGAATAAAAGGAAAAGGAGGTGGGGTAGCATTGCTGGTTAAACAGGAGATTAATGCAATAGTTATGAAGGACCTTAGCTTGGATGATGTGGAATCTATATGGGTAGAGCTGCAGAACACCAAAGGGCAAAAAACGTTAGTGGGAGTTGTGTACAGACCTCCAAACAGTAGTAGTGATGTTAAGGGTGCATGCAATAAAGGTGCAGCAGTTATAATGGGTGACTTTAATATGCACATAGATTGGGCTAGCCAAACTGGAAGCAATACGGTAGAGGAGGATTTCCTGGAGTGCATACGGGATGGTTTTCTAGACCAATATGTTGAGGAACCAACTAGGGGGGAGGCCATCTTCGACTGGGTGTTGGGTAATGAGAGAGGATTAATTAGCAATCTCGTTGTGCGAGGTCCCTTGGGGAAGAATGACCATAATATGGTGGAATTCTGCATTAGGATGGAGAATGAAACAGTTAATTCAGAGACCATGGTCCAGAACTTAAAGAAGGCTAACTTTGAAGGTATGAGGCGTGAATTGGCTAGGATAGATTGTCGAATGATACTTAAGGAGTTGACTGTGGATGGGCATTTAGAGACCGCATGGATGAACTACAACAATTGTACATTCCTGTCTGGCGTAAAAATAAAAAAGGGAAGGTGGCTCAACCGTGGCTATCAAGGGAAATCAGGGATAGTATTAAAGCCAAGGAAGTGGTATACAAATTGACCAGAAATAGCAGCGAACCCGGGGACTGGGAGAAATTTAGAACTCAGCAGAGGAGGACAAAGGGTTTGATTAGGCAGGGAAAATGGAGTACGAGAAGAAGCTTGCAGGGAACATTAAGACGGATTGCAAAAGTTTCTGTAGATATGTAAAGAGAAAAAGGTTAGCAAAGACAAACGTAGGTCCTCTGCAGTCAGAATCAGGGGAAGTCATAATGGGGAACAAAAAAATGGCAGACCAATTGAACAAGTACTTTGGTTCGGTATTCACTAAGGAGGACACAAACAACCTTCTGGATATAAAAGGGGTCAGAGGGTCTCGTAAGAAGGAGGAACGGAGGGAAATCCTTATTAGTCGGGAAATTGATGGGATTGAAGGCCGATAAATCCCCAGAGCCTGATGGACTGCATTCCAGAGTACTTAAGGAGGTGGCCTTGGAAATAGCGAACTCTTGATCAGTTCCTATCGAGTGGAGGGTAGCCAATGTAACCCCACTTTTTAAAAAAGGAGGGAGAGAGTAAACTGGGAATTATAGACCGGTCAGCCTGACCTCAGTAGTGGGTAAAATGATGGAATCAATTATTAAGGATGTCATAGTAGCGTATTTGGAAAGAGGTGACATGATAGGTCCAAGTCAGCATGGATTTGTGAAAGGGAAATCATGCTTGACAAATCTTCTGGAATTTTTTGAGGATGTTTCCAGTACTGTGGACAAGGGAGAACCAGTTGATGTGGTATATTTGGACTTTCAGAAGGCTTTCAACAAGGTCCCACACAAGAGATTAATGTGCAAAGTTAAAGCACATGGGATTGGGGGTAGTGTGCTGACATGGATTGAGAACTGGTTGTCAGACAAGAAGCAAAGAGTAGGAGTAAATGGGTATTTTTCAGAATGGCAGGCAGTGACTAGTGGGGTACTGCAAGGTTTTGTGCTGGGGCCCCAGCTGTTTACATTGTACATTAATGATTTAGACGAGGGGATTAAATGTAGTATCTCCAAATTTGCGGATGACACTAAGTTGGGTGGCAGTGTAAGCTGCGAGGAGGATGCTATGAGGCTGCAGAGTGACTTGGATAGGTTAGGTGAGTGGGCAAATGCATGGCAAATGAAGTATAATGTGGATAAATGTGAGGTTATCCACTTTGGTGGTAAAAACAGAGAGACAGACTATTATCTGAATGGTGACAGATTAGGAAAAGGGGAGGTGCAACGAGACCTGGGTGTCATGGTACATCAGTCATTGAAGGTTGGCATGCAGGTACAGCAGGCGGTTAAGAAAGCAAATGGCATGTTGGCCTTCATAGCGAGGGGATTTGAGTACAGGGGCAGGGAGGTGTTGCTACAGTTGTACAGGGCTTTGGTGAGGCCACACCTGGAGTATTGTGTACAGTTTTGGTCTCCTAACTTGAGGAAGGACATTCTTGCTATTGAGGGAGTACAGCGAAGGTTCACCAGACGGATTCCCGGGATGGTGGGACTGACCTATCAAGAAAGACTGGATCAACTGGGCTTGTATTCACTGGAGTTCAGAAGAATGAGAGGGGATCTCATCGAAACGTTTAAAATTCTGACGGGTTTAGACAGGTTGGATGCAGGAAGAATGTTCTCAATGTTGGGGAAGTCCAGAACCAGGGGTCACAGTCTAAGGATAAGGGGTAAGGGGTAAGCCATTTAGGACCGAGATGAGGAGAAACTTCTTCACCCAGAGAGTGGTGAACCTGTGGAATTCTCTGCCACAGAAAGTAGTTGAGGCCAATTCACTAAATATATTCAAAAAGGAGTTAGATGTAGTCCTTACTACTGGGGGGATCAAGGGGTATGGCGAGAAAGCAGGAATGGGGTACTGAAGTTGCATGTTCAGCCATGAACTCATTGAATGGCGGTGCAGGCTAGAAGGGCCGAATGGCCTACTCCTGCACCTATTTTCTATGTTTCTATGTTTCTATGTTTCTATGTTTACTTTGATGTGTGGTGGGGGGGGGGCGGGGATCTTTAAAAAAAAACTTGTTTTTATTTGTTATTGATTGATTGCTTATTACTTTTTGGCCTTTGTTTGGTCCTTTGTTAGTCTTGGTGCTTTAAATGTACGAACCTGCGCCGAATTTTAACTGCCCACAATGTTTTTCAGAGCTGGCCACATACGCTGACCTAAGTCGATTTGGAGTAAGTTTTAGCTGGCCAAAGTGGCATAAATGGCCAAAACTAGCGTAAGTGTCTGGGAACGCCCCCTCTTGAAACAAAAACTCAACTAAAAAAAAAACATACCTAACTGAGTTACTCTGGAGCAAGTTTATTGGGGAAAATGGTGATTTTTTAAACTTACGCCAGAAAAGCAACTTGCTCCCAAAAAATTGGAGCAAGTCATGGCCAAAATTGGGCCCAGGGAGTGTGGGACTGAGAGTCTGTGACAGGGAGAGTAGGACTGAGAGTCTGTGACAGGGAGAGTAGGACGGAGGGAGAGTCTATGACAGGGAGTGTGGGACTGAGGGAGAGTCTATGACAGGGAGAGTAGGACTGAGAGTCTGTGACAGGGAGTGTGGGATTGAGGGAGAGTCCATGACAGGGAGTGTGGGACTGAGGGAGAGTCTGACAGGGAGAGTGGGACTGAGGGAGAGTCTGTGACAGGGAGAGTGGGACTGAGGGAGAGTCTGTGACGGAGTGTGGGACTGAGGGAGAGTCTGACAGGGAGAGTGGGACTGAGGGAGAGTCTGACAGGGAGAGTGGGACTGAGGGAGAGTCTGACAGGGAGAGTGGGACTGAGGGAGAGTCTGACAGGGAGAGTGGGACTGAGAGAGAGTCTGTAACAGGGAGTGTGAGACTGAGGGAGAGTCTGTGACAGGGAGTGTGGGATTGAGGGAGAGTCTGTGATGGGGGTGTAAGACTGAGGGAGAGCCTGTGACAGGGAGTGTGGAATTGAGGGAGAGTCTGACAGGGAGTGTGGGACTGAGGGAGAGTCTGTGACGGAGTGTGGGACTGAGGGAGAGTCTGACAGGGAGTGTGCGACTGAGGGAGAGTCTGTGACGGAGTGTGGGACTGAGGGAGAGTCTGTGACGGGGAGAGTGGGACTGAGGGAGAGTCTGTGACGGGGGTGTGAGACTGAGGGAGAGCCTGTGACAGAGAGTGTGGGACTGAGGGACTCACCTGACTGAACTCTTACTCAAATGCTTCCATAATTTCACCCAAACCCTTCAGAAAAGGTTTACCTATTCACAAGTACAAGTGAGGTCTCTGATGTTCAATTAAACCAGCTGAACATCACCAAGTTGCGGTGCTTCAGGTTGCTTTGATCTCCCACTCCCCTAACTTCCCAACAAACTTGACACAAAACAACTGTGCTGGGAAACACATTTCAGGTTGATAAAAGCAGCACACAGCCATGATCTTGTTCACCGCTCAATGCTGCTTCCTGCGTCCTCTTCAAGAACACAATTGTTTCATTTTGGTTGGTTCATCCAGCAGAGACCCTTCATCTCCCGCCCCCGCGCCCAACATTCCTGTGACCTTGTGCTGATTCTGATCAGTCACCATTGGGAGTCTAAATTGTGTGGCATAATCCACCAACAACCTGGTGAAGTATCCAGCATAAGGCAGACACAATGTTTCTCAGTGGACTATGGTATTAACAATGAACTTGTATTTGAATAAGTGTTATATAAACACAACTTCTTTCTTCCTTTTTCTTCATTTAGGAAAGGTGTCAAGGCTTTGGAGAGGGTACTAAGGAGATTTACTAGAATGGCTCCAGGGATGAGGTACCTCAGTTACGTGGAGAGACTGGAGAAGCTGGGATTGTTCTCCTTAGAGCTGAGAAGGTTATGGGGAGATTTAATAGAGGCATTGAAAATTATGAATGTTTTTGACTGGCAGGCGGGTCGGTAACTAGAGGACACTGATTTATGATAACTGGCAAAGGAAGCAGAGAGTAGATGAGAATTTTTTTCAAGCAGTGAGTTGTTATGATCTGAAATGTTCTGCTTGGAAGGGTGGTGGAAGCACATTCAATAATAACTTTCAAAGGAGAATTATATTACTTGAAAAGGAAAAATATGCAGGGCTCTGGGGAAAGAGTGGAGAGGTGGGACTAATTGGACAGGTCGTTCAACGAGCCAGCACAGGCATGGTGGGCTGAATGGCCTCCTTCTGTGTTGTATTCTTCTATGATTTACTGCTCTGAAATGTAAACGCCTAGTAAATTGAAAATTGTTTATACACATAGTACAGGACTGAATAAAGCATGCATCCTTATTTCTCTGTTTCTGCATAAACTGAAGGTGATCCAAAACTCGCCTGCCCATGTCCTAACTCGCACCCAGTCCCACTCACCCATCAGCCCCTGTGCTCGCTGACCTACATTGGCTCGCTGTTAACGCCTCAATTTCAAAATTCTCATCCTTGTTTACAAATTCTTCCATGGCCTCGCCCCTCCCTATCTCTGTAATCTCCTCCAACCCCACAACCCCCCCCCCCCCCCCGAGATGTCTGCGTTTCTATAATTCTGCCCTCCTGAGCATCCCTGATGATAATCACTCCACCATCGGTGGCCGTGCCTTCAGCTGCCTGGGCCCCAAGCTCTGCAGCTCCCTGCCTAAACCTTTTTGCCTCTCTACCTCTCTTTCCTCCTTTAAGATGCTCCTTAAAACCGACTTCTTTGACCAAGCTTTTGGTCTCCTGCCGTAATTTCTTCTTATATGACTCGGTGATAAATGTATTTGTTTTGATTTATGTCACTGCTGTGAAGCGCCTTGGGACGTTTATCTACTTTAAAGGCGCTATATAAATAAAAGTTTCTGTTTAGCTATAGGGCCCACTGCAAGATCGTTGATGCACCATTCCAAAACCTCTCCGTAAGAGTCCGAGGCCTCTTTGATGTGTCTCTGGTGATCCATGTTGTTTTGGATTAGTTTGGCTTGTTTTTGGTGATCCATGTCATGTTGGATTAATTTGGCCTGTTTCTACGTCACGCTTCTTGCAGTGTGGGCCAAAACAAACACGGCGCTGGTTTGAAGCTTCCAAAGGCCCTCATTTGGCCAAAACAAGACAGGAAAAAGCTATTGGATAAGGTCATCACAAAGAACTGTCAGCTGATTGGCTGGGAAACATCTGCTGACATTTGTGCAGCAGATGTCTCTGTCAGATAAAGGCCTCAAGAAAAATTTTCAGGCAGCGTGCTCCAAAACAAGCCTCTAACTCTCAGGTGGGTCAAAGCTTTGGCCCACATGCCTGGTATCTGTGTGTTTGCAGCTGTGAATATCTGACCATCCTCATGTACGTGCACTGTGACAAAACTTCAGGTCTCACACTCTTGGAGTCCAGCTGGTGTTGGGGTGATTCCCAACGGCCCCCGACCTTCGTTGCCAGAGGAAACAAAGCTGAGAGAATGGGTCAGGGAGCATCCCGCCACAACATTAACCTCTGCACAGGACCATTCAAACATCAGCTCCCAATCCTAGCATCTTCCTCCTTCAAACCTGGAACCCAATCGCAACATAAAGCATGATATTGTATTTAAAAACGTTACTCATAATCTTCCAGGGCTCTGGGGAGAGGATGCGAGAGTGGGACTAATTGAATAGCTCTTTCAAAGAGCCGGTACAGGCATGATAAAACATAAGAACATAAGAAATAGGAGCAGAAGGCCACCTGGCCCCTTGAGCCTGCTCCGCCATTTAATAAGATCATGGCTGATCTGATCATGGACTCAGCTCCACTTCCCTGCCCACTCTCCATCACCTTTTATTCCCTTATCGCTCAAAAATCTGTCCATCTCCACCTTAAATGACCCAGCCTCCACAGCTCTCTGGGGCAGAGAATTCCAGAGATTTACAACCCTCTGAGAGAAAAAAATTCCTCCTAATCTCAGTTTTAAATGGGCGGCCCCATATTCTGAGACTATGCCCCCTAGTTTTAGTTTCCCCTGAGTGGAAATATCCTCTCTGCATCTACCTTGTCGAGCCCCCTCATTATCTTATATGTTTCGATAAGATCATCTCTCATTCTTCTGAACTCCATTGAGTGTAGGCCCAACCTACTCAACCTATCTTCATAAGTCAGCCCCCACCGCCCCCCCATCTCTGGAATTAACCTCGTGAACTTTCTCTGAACAGCCTTCAATGCAAGTATATCCTTCCTTAAATATGAAGACCAAAGCTGTACGCAGTACTCTAGATGTGGCCTCACCAATACCTTGTACAGTTGTAGCAGGACTTCTCTGCTTTTATACTCTATCCCCCTTACAATAAAGGCCAACATCCCATTTGCCTTGCTGATTACTTGCTGTACCTGCATACTCATTTTTTTGTATTTAATGCACAAGGACCCCCAGGTCCCTCTGTACTGCAGCACTTTGCAATTTTTCTCCATTTAAATTATAATTTGCTTTTCTATTTTTTCTGCCAAAGTGAATAACCTCACATTTTACCACATTATACTCCATCTGCCAAATTTTTGCCCACTCACTTCGCCTGTCTAGAATCTCTTTGCAGATTTTTTGTGTCCTCCTCACAATTTGCTTTCCCACCCATTTTTGTATCATCAGCAAACTTGTCAACATTACACTCGGTCCCTTCATCTAAGTCATTAATATAGATTGTAAATAGTGGAGGCCTCAGCACCAATCCCTGCGGCACCCCACTATTTATTGTTTGCTAACCAGAAAATGACCCATTTATCCCGACTCTCTGTTTTCTGTTAGTTAGCCAATCCTTTATCCATGCTAATATATTACCCCCAACTCCATGAACTTTTATTTTGTGTAGTAACCTTTTATGTGGCACCTTCTGGAAATCCAAATATATCACATCCACTGGTTCCCCCTTATCCACCTTGCTCGTTACATACTCAAAGAACACCAGCAAATTTGTCAAACATGGTTTCCCATTCATAAAACCATGCTGACTCTGCTTAATTGAATTATGCTTTTCCAAATGTCCCACTACTGCTTCCTTAATAATGGACTCCAGCATTTTCCCAATAACAAATGTTAGGCTAACCGGCCTATAGTTTCCTGATTTTTGTTTGCCTCCTCTTTTAAATAGGGGCGTTACATTTGCAGTTTTCCAATCTGCTGGAACTGCCCCAGAACCCAGGGAATTTTGGTAGATCACAACTAATGCATCCACTATCTCTGTAGCCATTCTTTTAAGACCCTAAGATGTAAGCCATCATGTCAGGAGACTTGTCCGCCTTTAGTCCCATTATTTTACTGAGTACTGCTTCTTTAGTGATAGTGGTTGTATTAAGTTCCTCCCTCCCTGACGCCCCTTGATTACCCATTATTGGGATGTTTTTCATGTCTTCTACTGTGAAGAACAAAACAAAATATTTGTTCAATGTCTCTGCCATTTTCCTGTTCTCCACTATTAATTCCCCAGTCTCATCCTCTAGGTGACCAACATTTATTTTAGCCACTCTTTTCCTTTTATGTACCTGTAGAAACTCTTACCATTTGTCTTTATATTTTGCACTAGTTTACTCTCATAATCTATCTTTCCTCTCTATCATTTGTTTAGTCGTTCTTTGCTGGCTTTTAAAAGTTTCCCAATCCTCTGGCCTCCCACGAGTTTTGGCCATATTGTATGCCCTTGTTTTCAATTTGATATTATCCCTTATTTCCTTACTTAGCTACGGATGCTTACCCCTTCTCATTGGGATATATTTTTGTTGTGAATTGGCATCCTTCGATACTATATGATTCTATGAAATACCAATGGTTTGCCCATTTTGATGCCCATTGAGTAAATACAAGTTCGCCACCTATTGTGCAGAATTAGTGTCCAATTTTGCTCATTTTTTTCTTGTTCTGGAGATCCTGGGAGACAGTAAGTGAGCCGGACATGGTCCTCAATTCATCAGCCTTGCGTCCGACAGTCTATCCTTCTGCAATGCAGCAATCAGAAAACCAGCTGTAGAGAGCGATTGTGGAATATTGCAGAGAAGAGCCTTGGTCTTTCTAATATGTTTTGATCTCATTTTTTTTTTTTAAAAAGAGGAGCTTGCGTTCACCCTAAACTTATACAGTAAAAGATTCTGCTTACCAAACTGCCAAGGAATAGGAATTAATTCGGTATTCTTCTTAAAGCAGAATGTTACTATCCCCTGTGGTAAAATTTACCTTTGTATTCACAAGCACGGTATAGAATCATAGAAATTTACAGCATGGAAGGAGGACATTTCGGCCCATTGTGTCTGCACCGGCCGACCAATAGCTATCCAGCCTAATCCCACTTTCCAGCTCTTGGTCCGTAGCCCTGTAGGTTACAGCACTTCAAGTGCACATCCAAGTATGTTTTAAATGTGGTGAGGGTTTTTGCCTCGACCACCCTTTAAGGCAGTGAGTTCCAGACCATCACCACTTCTGGGTGAAGAAATGTCCCCTCAAATCCCCTTTGGACCTTCTACCAACTACTTTAAATCTATGCCCCCTCGTTGTTGACCCCTCTGCTAAGGGAAATACATCCGTCCTATCCACTCTATCTTGTCCCCTCATAATTTTGTACACCTCAATAAGGTCTCCCCTCAGCCTCCTCTGTTCCAAAGAAGATAACCCCAGTCTATCCAATCTTTCTTCATAGTGAAAATTCTCCACTCTAGGCAACATCCTTGTAAATCTCCTGTGTACCCTCTCTCGTGCAATCACATCTTTCCTGTAATGTGGTGACCAGAACTGTGCACAGTACTCTAGCTGTGGCCTAACTAGTGGTTTATACATTTCAAGCATAACCTCTCTGCTCTTGTAGTCAATGCTTCGACTAATAAAGGCAAGTATTCTGTATGCCTTCTTAACCACCTTATCTACCTGTCCTGCTACATTCAGGGATCTGTGGAGATGCACTCCAAGGTCCCTTTGTCCCTCTACACTACTCAGTGTCCTGCCACGAGTGTATTCCCTTGCCTTGTTAGCCCTCCCCAAATGTATTACCTCATACTTCTCTGGATTGAATTCCATTTGTCACTATTCTGCTCACCTGACCAGTGGTAAGTGGAATAGAGATGTCCCTCGGGATGTTTAGGGTTGAAGGGCCTTGATGGTCCAAGTTTCGGAGTTCGATGATTGTTTCTCATTAGCATTGCCCCAGGTTGACCAATTACTGCTCATTAGCCTCCTCCCAAATATCAATTCAATGATGCAAGGAGACATCAATAGCACCATAAAGCAGCACTTACTCACCAGAGTCCTGTTTATTGATGCTTAGTTTGGGTCCAGTTAGACCCACGGTGCTAGACTTATCACAAATCTTTTTAAATACGACGATTTGCAAATTGAAGTCAAACGTGCCACCAGAAGCCACAAATGAACAAAAAACAGTAAAAGGAACCTGAACAAATCAACTTAAATTTCTGTTCCCTGTTGTAATGATGTCCCTCCGGGGCACATCAGTTGCGAAAGGCCACACTTGATCACAGCCTAATCCAGACATGCCAGAGGAGAGATAAGAGTTGCCCTCAATATCAAGTCAGCATTCGACCAAGGAACCCCAGCAAAACTAAAGTCAATGAGGGGGGGGGGGGGAAGGATCAAACGGAAAACTCTCCAGTGCCAGGAGTCATACCTAATGCAAAGGAAGATGGATGTGGTTGTCGGGGACATCAATCACATCCCTGTGGCATCACCATTGCACCACCAGAGAAATATCTTTGATCCAACCATCTTCAGCCGCATCATTATTAACTGTCCCTCTGTCATAAGGTCAGGAGCGGAGTTGCTCGCTGACAATCCTAGTGTTCAGCTCCAGTCATAACTATTTTTAGATAGAAATTTAAATCAAGTACTCCCATTTAGTAAGGGCACTAGAACCCACAAATTTCCAAATCAACTAGGAACCTTGCCAAATCAAATTAAAATTCTGTTCCCGGGGGTGATGATGCACTCCAGTCCCTCCAGCGCCCACCTCTCGCAGAAGGCCGCATGCTCTATCTCCAGGGACACCACGGAAGAGAGGCAGGCAGTCGGGCTGAACGACCCCCTCGACCGCATGCTGCCTGGACCGGCTGATGGCCCCCTTGGCCGTGCCCAGGAGCAGTCCTACAAGGAGGCCCTCGGATCCGCACAGAGGTGTGGGACTGAAGTGCAATCAGAATTTGAGGAGCAGCCCCTTGAAATAATGGGAGAGGGGCTGCAAACCTCACACATTAGATATATACATGGAACATGGACTCTTCCAGACTGCAGAAATTGCAGCTCCAGTCACAGCTCCTTTGATAATGAAGCAGCTGATGCCAGCCTAAAGCAATATCGGGATAACATCTTGAGGGTCACCATTGACCAGAAGCTGAACTTGACCAGTGGCTGGGTATTCATGGCTTACCTATTGACCCCTTCAATCCTCTCTACAGTCTTCAAGGCTCAAGTCAGGAATATGATGGAATACTCACCACTCGCCGAGATGGGTGCAACCACAACAACCCTCAAGAGGTTCAACACCGTCCAGGACAGAATCGTGCACTAGATTTGTGCCCTTCCAACTCGAATCAGTATTCACCCTCTCCACCATAGGTGCACTGTAGCTGCAAGATGTACAAGTTACAGGGTACAATGTAGAAATTCACCAAGATTCTTTCAACAGCACCTACCTCCCTTACAACCTCTACCACTGAGAAGGCAAAACTTCCTCAATGCCACAGGAATACCATCACTCCCAAGTTTCCCTCTAAATCACAAACCATCCTGACTTACTGCCATTCCTTCATTGTCATTGGGTCAAAATCCAGGAGCTCCCTCCCTAAGATGGCCCATTGCCACCTTCTTCAGGGCAACTATGGATGGGCAATAAAGGCTGGCTTCGCCTGCGATGCCCATAACCCAAGAATGAATTTTTAAAATGACATGGCTGCTACATGCCCTCTCGGGTGAACGTGAAAGGTTCCATGTCACTATTTCAAAGAAGAGCAGGTGAGTTCTCCCCGGTGCCAAGGCCAATATTTCTCCCTCAACCAGCATCACTGAAAACACATTATCTGGTCATTGATGTTTGTTGGACCTTGCTGTGCACAAATTGGCTGCTGCGTTTAAACAATATGTAAGTAATTAATTAGTTGTAAAGTGTGTTGGGACATCCAGAGGTTGTGAAAGGCACTATATTAATGCATTTTTCCTTTTATTTTGTGACAGACTAGAGAGGATGGATTGTAGCGAAGCAGTTAGACTAAGATTTTGCTGCCTGGCTTTCTTACTCATTCAGAGGGATCACCACTGCAGTGAATGAATGAGCGAGTGTTTATGCCTGGCCATTGTCGCTCCCACCATCATTAGCAGGAAAGGGCGGAAACAACAAATGAGCAAAGACCGAACTCCCAATGCACAGGAAACTGACTACACGGCACATCCTGCACAAACACACCTTACCCAGAGGAAAGACAGAATTATAAATACATCCAGGTCCAGGTCATGGGCACTGCACAAACAATAGGGAAATGACACATCAAGCTGCAAATGGCACTGATTTACAGAGTTAGACAATCTAAATAAGGCATTGAGTCACACCAGAGCTCAGGGAGTACATGCAAAATCCAGTGTCACACCAGGTGCAGATCATATTTTCAAATGCATAGTTAGGATTCAATATTACAGAACTGTGGCTGTCAATGATGAAAAAAGAAGGAATTGTAATTTAAATACCATCTTGTTAGATCTATGAAACATTTCGAAGCACTTCCCTCCCGTTACTTACTTTGAACAGTAGTTACTGTTGTTATTTAGGCAAAGGCAGAGGCCATTTTGTGTGCAGTAAGATCCCACCGAAAGCAATGAGAGGTACAACCAGTTAATCTGTTTCTTTGGCAGTAATGGTTGATGGAGGAATGTTGGCCAAGAAGCTTGGAGAACTGCCTCCTTTTATTTTGAAAAGGGCCAGAATCTGTCCCTGAAAATATGAAAGCTTATTGGGGCCTATTTTCCCCATGGTAGCGCCGGTAGTTTAGGCACGAAAGAGCCTTCGAAGTGGCCAAGATGGGGTCTTGAGCTGCAAAGCCGGTTCAGCCCGCTTTTAGCGCAAGATGCCATCTTGGTAAAGGAGATTAATCATGCGCTAGGAACAGCTGCCCCGAAAATGATTAAGCCTCTGATAACCAAATAAATTAGCTCCTAATGTTCATTAAAGGACCTGCACACCATTTTGCTAACTAGCACTGCAATTAATTACCTCTCCAACAGCGACTAGCTGAACAGGAGTAAAGAAGTTGTTAGTAAGGACTGGGAGCATTGCTCAAAACTAAGCTCAGCTTTCATAGTCACTTAGTGCTGGAGATCGACTGACTACACTGCCTTCGAAGATACACATCGGGAGACTTTCTGGGACACTTTGTCAAGACTTCACCAACACTTGAGCAACAGTTGTTCCGGAAATTCTCTCCAGACTTCACATAAAGAAAGTGAGTGCTGTGCTACACTACCTCATAGGAGTCACCAGGAGAAAGGGCATGCTTGGGTGTAGGGTTCTTGCTGGGGGTCCCCCTGGGTCGATGAGGAATGGGAGGAGGAGACGAGGCCAGGCAGAGCAGCACCAGCTGCTGCAGGAGAGAGGGCGAGGAGGGCACTCAGCAGGAGGCCCCATGCACCCAGGGTGTTCAGGCAGCACCACTCTTACATTCACATGACCCAAGACCAGTGCACCAGGAGGCGGCGCTTTACCAAGCAGGTTGTCTCAGAGATCTGTGGCCTGGTGGGATGAAGACTCAGACGTCGCAGCACAGCCAGGACTGCACGGCCTGTGCCAGGCACGGTCACAGTGGCACTTCATTTTAATGCTACTGGAACCTTCCAGGCTGTCACAGCGGATATCAGTCACACATCACAATCCTCTGTGCATTCCTGCATAAGGGAGGTTGCTGACGTTCGACACGCTCTGAGTAATGACGATACATCATTCCTCATCGCCAGAGAAGACCAGGGGCAGAGAGCTCTGGGATTGGACAGGATTGTGGGATTCCCCATGGTCCAGGGAACCATTGACTACAGACATGTGGCCATGTGAGCCCCTGATTTAAACTGGGAGGTGTTCAGGAACAGGAAGGGATTCCATTCCCTCAATGTGCAGCTTGTGTGCAACCACCAGCAGTGCATCATGCAGGTGATCCTGCGATCCAGGGAGCTGTCACGATGCTTTTAAAATGAAACTGTCATCGTCCCATAGATCTCTGAGCCCCACGCAATGTGCATGTCTGGGTACAAGGTGACATGGGTACCCTCTGATGCCATGGCTCATGGCTCCCTGAGAAAGCCCTAGTCACCAGCTGAGCACTCAAACAACGAGAGCCATATTCTGGGGGAAGATCTCCTGCCTGTGACCTCCTTGGTGATCTCCTCCCACATCTGCCACATCGGTTGGCTCCGTGGCCTCTTTCCCCGCTACAGGTATAGGACCTCCCTCCTCCAGTATACCTCCTCCACCAGGATCTTCAGTGCTGCATCTGAGAACCTGTGAGCCCTCCTCCTCAGTCTCTGAGCCATCCTGATACGTGCCTTTGCACTGTTGGCCAGCTCACTCGACACCTTCAGTGGAAGTGCGTGTGTGGAGGCTGCATACACCGCTCGGCAATCTGGGCACCAATTGCACTATTTTCCCAAAGTGAAGTTATGGTTCAAGTTTCTGCCCAAACGCATCATCGCAAACCTACCCAATTCTCCTGTTTATTTCTGTCATTAGTTGTAACTCTGATATATGCTGCACACGCTTGCTGTACAGATCGAAAGGGCCTCTCATTAGTTCAGTCTCATCTATTCAAACAGCAGCCCCAAACTGCCTCTCTCCACTTTTATGCTCATTAATTACTTCCTCTCTTTGGCTTCCTTCCCTCTGAATAGAATTTCTAATTATTGTTCTGATGAAAGGTAACCTGAAACGATAGCTCTGTTTCTCGCTCCATAGATGCTGCCTGGCCTGCTGGGTATTTCCAGCATTTTCTGTTTTTATTTCAGATTTCCATCATCTGCAGTATTTTGATTTTGTTTCAATTACTGTGAGAGATTTCAGACATAAATGTGCAGTAGGAGCTTGAACCGTCATTTCACTTGATTAATTCAGGCCAGAGATTTATCATCATTCATAGGACCCAGAATCCTGATCTATTCCTAGCTAATGTTGGGCAGAAGCCATTAAAAGTTAATAATCCATAGTTCCCTGCAGCTCTCAGTGGTTTGGGGTCAGGAAGCTGAATACCACTTTTTATTAAGAGGGAAAAAGACAGACAATGTGATTGAGTGAAAGAGAGGGAGAGAGGAGGAGGAGATAGACAGATGGACTGAGTGTGAAAAACAAAGTGAAAAGAGGGAGAGAAAAAGTGTGAGTAAAAGGTAAAGACAGGTTGGACTGAATAATAGAAAAACAAAGTGAGTGAGGATTAACCGCAAGAGAAAGATGAAAAGAGAGGGAGGGGTGATATTTAGCCCCATGGCTAAATTGGGACGCCTGGCACAGACGTCCCACCCCGGCAGCTAAATTGGGCTTACCGCCCCCAAGAGGATAGAGTGCAATGTCCCACGCTCCACTTCCTCTCAGGGATGGGACTGGGATGGTAAAAGCAGGAATTTTCCAGGGCTATGCGGAGAGGCGCGTTTTGCTGGCGAGAGCACAGGGCCCTCCCCTTCCATTATAGGGGAGAGTACGCTGTGGGTACTGCATCGGGGAGAAGGGGCCACCGCTACATCACTGGGGAGCGGGGAGCCATGGCAACAGCCTGGCACAGAAACAGAGTGCTGGGCTGCAACATTGGGGCCCCGACCCCGTAATTTGAAGAGGGCAAGGCTGCGTCTGGTAAATCAGCCATTTTTAAAAATGTCGGCGCCGCTCGTCCCCTTTAATTCCCGCCCCACGAGCGGCCTGAGGTCTGCGGCAGCCTCATGGGGCGCTACCAAATTTTCGCTCCGAGGAGAACACTGGGCCTTTATACTCTGGAGTTTAGGATGAGAGGGGATCTCATAGAAGCATATAAGATTCTGACGGGACTGGACAGGTTAGATGCAGGAAGAATGTTCCCGATGTTGGGGAAGTCCAGAACCAGGGGACACAGTCTCAGGATAAGGGGCAGGCCATTTAGGACTGAGATGAGGAGAAACTTCTTCACTCAGAGAGTTGTTAACCTGTGGAATTTCCTGTCGCAGAGGGTTGTTGATACCAGTTCATTGGATATATTCAAGAGGGAGTTAGATATGGCCCTTACAGCTAAAGGGATCAAAGGGTATGGAGAGAAAGCAGGAGAGGGATACTGAAGGAATGATCAGCCATGATCTCATTGAATGGTGGTGCAGACTCGAAGGGCCGAATGGCCTACTCCTGCACCTATTTTCTCTGTCTATGTCTAAAACCAGTCGCTGAAAAAGACGATGACATTGTCGCTCCGAGGAGAAAACTGGGCCTTTATTCACTGGAGTTTAGAAGGATGAGGGGGGGATCTCATAGAAACATATAAGATTCTGATGGAACTGGACAGGTTAGATGCGGGAAGAATGTTCCCGATGTTGGGGAAGTCCAGAACCAGGAGGCACAGTCTTAGGATAAGGGGTAGGCCATTTAGGACTGAGATGAGGAGAAACTTCTTCACTCAGAGAGTCGGTAGCGGCCCCAGGCGAGAAGTTGTTTGTGCCCGGGGGGGCACTAATGGGAAGCGCAAACAACCCAAATTTCTTCCCCCCCCCCCCCCCCCCCCAGGGTGTATAAGGTAAAGCTTGAGTAAGTGTAAGAGGCAGAATGAAAAAGAATGAGGCAGTGTGAGACCTGTTGTCATTAGGCCCCTACTCCCCTGGACCTAATCCCTTGTCCTCGCCCTGCCCGTTCCCAGCCCTGTGAGAAACCCTTTGAACATTCCAGGGGCAGTTTCCACTTTGGCTCTCCTGGGGCACTGACTGAGAATTGTGTACCCCCAGTCCTTGATTTTCCATCTATTAAAAAACTCCAGTGCAGGGAGTGCTGCAATTCCCGATGTGCGCTCCCTGCCTTGCTCCTCGTATTTGCCAACTGGACACTAACAGCGGATCTTGCACTATAAGAAACACCCTGCTTCAGTTCGGGAGGAGGGCTGTTGTTTTGAACAAGCTGGATCGCTAGGAGTTCATTGGCCGCATTCTCTTGGGCCTGCACCCTCCCAGGGTTCCCAGCCCTTGCCTTTTTCCAATACCAGCAGATTCAGCACCCCCGTTCTAAACCCCGGAACCTCCCATGCACCCCTGTGCTGACAGACCCTGGGATCTCCTCCCAGTGATCTCAGGCACAAGGAGCCATTATCTAATGCTTCTAGGCCATTGCACCGCTGTCCCAGTGTGGGCAGACTCCAGGACCCCTCTCTCGGTGTGGCCAGACTCCAGGACCCCTCTCCCGATGTGGCCAGACCCCAGGCCCCCTCTCCCGGTGTGGCCAGACCCCAGGCCCCCTCTCCCGGTGTGGCCAGACCCCAGGGCCCCTCTCCCGGTGTGGCCAGACCCCAGGGCCCCTCTCCCGGTGTGGCCAGACCCCAGGGCCCCTCTCCCGGTGTGGCCAGAGCCCAGGGCCCCTCTCCCGGTGTGGCCAGAGCCCAGGGCCCCTCTCCCAATATGGCCAGACCCCAGGACCCCTCTCCCAGTGTGGCCAGGACCACTCTCACAATGTGGCCAAGACCCCTCTCCCAGTGTGGCCAGACCCCAGGTCCCCTCTCCAAGTGTGGCCAGGACCCCTCTCCCAATGTGGCCAAGACCCCTCTCCCAATGTGGCCAGACTCCAGGCCCCCTCTCCCAGTGTGGCCAGACTCCAGGCCCCCTCTCCCAATGTGGCCAGATTCAAGGACCCCTCTCCCAGTGTGGCCAGATCAAGGCCCCCTCTCCCAGTGTTGCCAGACTCCAGGCCCCCTCTCCCAGTGTGACCAGATTCCAGGACCCCTCTCCCAGTATGAACAGATTCCAGGACCCCTCTCCCAGTGTGGCCAGGACTCCTCTCCCAATGTGGCCAAGACCCCTCTCCCAGTGTGGCCAGACTCCAGGCCCCCTCTCCCAATGTGGCCAAGACCCCTCTCCCATTGTGGCCAGACCCTAGGACCCCACTCCCAATGTGGCCAAGACCCCTCTCCCAGAGTGGCCAGACTCTAGGACCCCTCTCCCAGTGTGGCCAGACTCCAGGCCCCCTCTCCCAGTGTGGCCAGGCTCCAGGCCCCCTCTCCCAGTGTGGCCAGACTCCAGGCCCCCTCTCCCAGTGTGGCCAGACTCCAGGCCCCCTCTCCCAGTGTGGCCAGACTCCAGGCCCCCTCTCCCAGTGTGGCCAGACTCCAGGCCCCCTCTCCCAGTGTGGCCAGACTCCAGGCCCCCTCTCTCGGTGCTGGCCGTTCTTGGGTGACTCTTACGTCTGCCACAGACCCCACGAATCAGTGAGTAAACCAAACTCCACATTGCCAAGCCCCAGGATTCCCCCTCTGCTGTCCTGCCACACCCCAGAACACCCCCAATGCTATCAGGTCCAGCAGGCTCCACAACTGAGTCTTAACCCATGACCTCATCTCCCTCCTGCTGAACCCCACATCCCTCTCACAGCCTGTGACCTGTGTGTTTTGAGTTGAAAGAAAGGGCAAGAAATAACAGTTAAACACACAGGTAAAGGAACATAAAATAATAATCCAGAACACTCAGTTTTCATGCAAAAATGTAGCGTCCCAATGCCCAATCTTAGAGTTCCAACTATGACAAATTGAATTGAACCAATAGATCAGTGGCACTGTGAATTCATTGACCTAGAAATGCAGCTGAAACAGTCTCCTAAACCTTCAACATCATGGGCAGGAAGCACATGCTCATTACAGCTGGGAGCACATCATACGCCATATTGGTAAACACCAAGAAATTGGCAGGCAGTGTCCCGGCCTTAACCATGGTGATAAGGGGCCGAAGGCTTATTTCAGGCCCCACGGCAAGATTGGTTTGCCCTGAGGCAGCCAGTGGTACCGCATTCAGTAAAACCAGGTTTAACAGACAGTCCTTAATGGGACTAGTGTAGGCCACAGACAACATGGTAACTTTTTACCGTCACATATTTCCTCTCAAACCCATATTGAAAGAATGCAGGCCATTCCCCCCCCACCCCGCCCCCCCAAACCAGTCCCCCCAAAACCACCAACCATTGCTTCCTTCCTGATCCCTGTCCTGGTCACCTCCCATCATCACTCAGTGGAGGGCCTCTGCTGGCATCGCAGTGACCCAATCTTCAGTCCTGCTTCACTGGTGAGATGGCAATGAGATATGAGGTACAATATAGGGTGTGCCCCGGGCCTCGTTGTTCAGGTGCAGGGATTTTGCAGCCTTCCCGACTCAACATTGAATTCAAAATTTTCAGATCATAACCACGGCTCCTATTTTTGCAGACAACAGTTGCTGCTAATGGATCTGCTTTTGTCATTTACATCTCCTCTCGCCCCATTTTTTGTTTCTTAACTTGTCCCATTACCATTTCCTTTTGCCTCACACCATCATCCCTTTTGCCATTTAATCTCCCCAGCCTGCCACCCCATCACAGACCTTCCCATTTTATTATTTCGTTCTCTCCACTCTTTCCTGACTCTGTACTTGCTTAAAACCTGTTACATCTCTAACGTTTTCCAGTTCTGACGAAAGGTCATCGACCTGAAACATTCACTCTGTTTCTCTCGCCTGACCTGCTGAGTATTTCCAGCATTTTCTGTTTTTATTTCAGGTGCCAGGATTGATCCATGGCCCCGTGTCCCCATAAAGCCACATGCCCAAATGTCCAGGTCTTTGTGTGTTGAATGAGATAACCACCCATTGATAAAATGTATTGTTAGAAAATACCAACTCTCTGAGCAATGCCATGGGAGATCTGCTGGATTGTGAATGAAAAGATCCCTGTCTGTTCACATAATGGACAAAGAAACTTTATATGAATAGGTTAAGGCTTCATTCACAACTTTTGAGCATCGTAAATCTTGGCTCATTTTTTTCCACTATGAATGGGAACTTTTCTAAAATGGGGAAGAGAGCCCAAGGGATGAGGTCAGGATGCCGATGTCTTTACTCACACTTCTCGTCATTGTTGTACTGTGATGTTGCCTGTGTCGGAGGATGGGGTGATCACCTCAACACCTTCCTAGGGCACTCTCCCCATTACTGATTGAAACAAAGTGTGATGTCAGTGAGAAAGGCGGCTAGATTCTCCCTCCCTTCATTTCCCTGAGTGTAGCAGCAACCCCACCCTCCCCGTCAGGGCTCACAGGAAATCCAGCTCGCTCTCCCTCACAGAACGTACAAGCTGGGCTGCTCGTTTTACCCTGACTCGATCTGATCGGAGGGGACAGTTCTATTGACTCAGAGGGGGTGGGAAATGCAGTGGTACAGTAATGTGTATCTTACAGAGCGTAACACATCTGTATCAGAGGGATGTTCGGGGAGGCTTTAACTTTTGGCCGGATGACTGACGGAGCTCGTTGGTCAATGCTGGAGTGTGGGGAGAGGGGATTGGGGAGTGTGTGGGGGGATTGGAGAGTGAGCCGGTCGATTGCGGGGTGGGGGGGGGGGGGGCGAGGGGTAGGAGGATTGGAGAATGAGCCGGTCAATCGCGGGGTGGGGGAAGTAGGAAGATTGGAGAGTGAGCCAGTCGATCGCGTGGGAGGAGCCCCAAGTGGCCCAGATTGTTCTGTGAGGCCCAGGGAAGCACCCCTCCTTCCTCACTCCTCGAGGCTCCTTCGCCTCAATCTCTAGTCGGAGCGTGCACGGCACACAATGTACGACACTCATTCCGACCGTCGCACTGCCGCTCGCTCCAACCTGTTCTGTCTTAAAATGGTGGCTTAGCATTCCAATCTTCACTGACCAAAGTCCTCCGACCCCATTTTGAGGGCGTTACTGCCCCATTACTGTCCCGTTACTGCCCAGTTACCGCCGAGTTAAAACCGTCCCCAATGTCTGCAAGGATCGGACACGCCATTCAAGAGTGAGTTACAAAATGTTTGCACTGTTCCTTTAAAAATGATAATTTCCAGATCGCTCCTGAGAATAAAAGCTTCAGGCACGGCTGACGTTTGCCACATTATTTTCATAGTCTGAGTCCCCGTTATTAAACAGTTCAACAACAGGCCATCCCGTCTCCTCAGCCTCAGTCTGGCTCATTAGCAACAATGAAGACCCTGAGCCACAGGAGGAAACTCCCCTTTGGGGCAGTTTGTATTTATGCTATTTCTGCATTCTTCTGCCTCTTTCTCACCTGAAGGTTTCGTGTGCTGGCTGAGACAGAGTTCATTCCGCTCTCCCATTCTGTGTCACACTCACGGGTACTCACACATTTACTTAGAGCTCATTATTAGACTTTGGACATGTGACAAATAATGTGCACCAATCAGAAGAAACCTATAATAATCGGAATAAAAATACTTTGTGAATCTCCATTGACTGCCTTTGTTCAGTGTTTGGGATTAATATTCCAGCTCTGTGTTAAGTATATTGGAGAATCTTCGATGTCTGTCCTTGCTGACAGTAGGCTCCCGAGGTATGGAAAATGATCCACGCTGTCCAGGGCCGTGCCATGGATTTTGATGACCAGGGGGGAGGAGTGCTGTGTGGCTGGGTCAGGTTGCTGGAGAACCTTTCTCTTACTGATGTTTAGTGTAATGCCCATGCTTTTATATGCCTCGGTGAAGATGTTGATGATGGCTTGTAGTTCGGCCTCTGAGTGTGCGCAGACATGAGACTCCCTAAGCAAGTGCTCTATTCGGAACTCCTACACGGCAAGTGAGCCCCAGATGGTCAGAGGAAATGCTTCAAGGACCCCCTCAAAGCCGCCTTGATAAAGTGTAACATCCCCACCGGCACCTTGGAATCCCTGGCCCTAGACCACCCAAAGTGGAAGAAGTGCATCCGGGAGGGTGCTGAGCTCCTCGAGTCTCATCGCCGAGAGCATGCAGAAACCAAGTGCAGACAGCAGAAGGAACATGTGGCAAACCAGACTCCCCACCCACCCTTTCCTTCAACCACTGTCTACCCCACCTGTGACAGAGACTGTAATTCCCACATTGGACTGTTCAGTCACCTGAGAACTCACGTTTAGAGTGGAGGCAAGTGTTCCTCGATGTTGAGGGACTGCCTATGATGATGATGATGATATTGGAGAGTGCTGGAGGGAGAAAGGTGCTTCACTGTTTAGAATACTACAGATCGTGCGAAGGAATGGAGAAATACTTCACCCAAGAGTGTTGCTAACCTAAATATACATCAATACAATGCTGTAAAAAGAGCATAACATGTTTATTATGTTCCTAACACAGATGAGACTGCACACAGGGAGGTTAAAGTAACAGTGACCTCAGTCTTTATTAAGACACTCCAGAGTGAGGAACAGGCCTTAGGGGCCGGCTTATATACAGTACTCCCAAGGGATGCTGGGATCCCTTAGGACTTCAGGGGATGCACTCCTTGGTGGTGGAACATGGGAGTGCACGCTTTACAGATACACAACAACGTTGTACAGTCCCGCTCACACATCACCCCCTGTGCTCACTGACCTACATTGGCTCTCAGTTAAGCAATGCCTTGATTTAAAAATTCTCATCCTTATTTTCAAATCACTCCATGGCCCTCGGTCATCGCTATCTCTGTAATCTCCTCCAGCCCCACAACCTCCCGAGATGTCTGCGCTCTTCTAATTCTGCCCTATTTGGCATCCCTGATAATAATCACTCAATCATTGGTGGCCGTGCCTTCTGTTGCCTGTGCCCCAATCTCTGGAACTCCCTCCATAAAACTCCCTGCCTCGCTACTCTTTTTCCTCCTTCAAAGCACTCCTTAAAACCTACCCCTTTGACCGAGCTTTTGGTCACCTGCCCTAATTTCTACTTATGCGACTCGGTGCCAAGTTTTTTATCGCATAATACTCCTGTGAAGCACCTTGGGACATTGCACTACGTTAAAGGAGCTACAATTATTCTTGTTGTTATGGTCGTGCTTTCTAACAGCTGGGAAAGAGTGATCACCAGACGTCCTCACGGATGACAGGTAGTCGCTGTTTGCGGTCCTCAGCTCGTTCTGTTTCATGTGGCATTCAGAAGCTTTGTTTAAAGGTAAGGTGTCATCATCCCTCAGCCAAGTTTCCGTTAGGGCCATGATGTCGAAGCACAGGCATCTTTCACCCTTCAACATGTAGTTCGGTACCTGGAATATTAGGTCCTTCATTTAACCACCTGTGAACACATTCCTTTTTGGCATGAAAGCAAGTCATCCTCGATACCACCTATGATGATGACATTTGTCTGCACGGGGCTGGGGTTTGTGGAGAGGCCAACACGCCTGGTTTGTGCAATGATAACCACATACATTCCTTGGACAATAATTTTCACTGTCATCAAGTTAAAATCAGTATTTGAGCTCTGCAATAAGACACATCAGGCCCTGTCAGGTTGTTACTATTTAGTGCATGAAGATTCAGCGTATAATTCCAGCCTTTGTAGAGAGAGTCAACACCAGTGTGCAAAGCGTGCAGAATCCAGATAGTTTAGTAAGAGGGCATGGCTCAATGATGTGGGACATGGTTTGTATTTGTCCTCAAGGACATTTGTCGTTGTCACAAAGAACCCCCGTCGATGAAGATTTGAGGCGCACTGTCCCTGTCCAAAGGGAGAGCGGTTGAGAAGCACCCAACTACGACAGGACCAGTTGAATCCTAGTTATCGGCATGTAGGATCGGAGGTGATGTGCTGAATGATAGGAGCATCTGCTGGCTGCACCTCACCCCAGTGAGCTGATAAGCAAAATGCAAAGGATCAGGACAGGTTGGCCATATTGAGAGTCTTGAAGAGATCGTGCTGTTGGTGGCTAGAAGTCAAAGGAGCTGAAATTGCCCCTTTTTATAGACCCGTTAGCACCTCTGGGGAGCATTAGCGGAGTGCAATGGTGTTTCTGCCCAAGGGAGGGGGCTCAGGGAAATTGCCCCAGAGGTTTGGGGGGAGCTGTGCCTCGTGACTTGCGCCCCGGGCCGGCACACAGCCGGCAATTACATCATCGCTGTGCGACCTCTAACCGACCCCTCACCGCCCCACGCTGACCCCTATGCGCCTTGCGGGCGAAATTGCCCCATGGGTTGCGAAGCTGACGGACCTCCGCTGCCAGGGCGCCCCTTAAAGGTGAAGCCTTTAGTGCCCCGAGCTGCCATTTTATTTTGTCGGATGACTCTTGCGTGGGCCCGACAATGGCAGCCCTTGAGTTGCATAATGGCCCACCATCATGCAACCCGGCACTCCGATCACGTCCCTAATGGCCCAATGGCTGACCACTAACGAGCCTGCATAGTACTCAGCAGCCCTCCCCTTTAATTGAAGGGGGGTCCTTGTAGCGCTTCAGAACTAAACGGAGTCTCCGTGTCGCGCTAGCCTCCTCAGTGCGGCGTTGCACTCAGTACCGCGCTGCCGCCCCGTGACCGCCCCTCCTCGAAAGCACAGCACCGGAGACAGTGCTCCACTCGCTTTGAGGGGCACGCGGCCCATTTCCACATCGGGGCCGGGACTTCCAGGCTGGGTGATAAATGTCCCTGCCCTGGTAGGTTCCCGCCCCCAATCAGGGCGAGGGGCAATTTCGCCCCCAAAGTCAATTGGCAACGTGAATTTGTCACAAAGTTTATTCACCAATTCTGCCATTGCATCTGAATGAGGACGGTATCGATGGAGCTATATTGCAGAGGACAGATAACCATGGGAGGGGTGTAAGGTGCAATGTGCTTGTCACAAGGTACAGGGTAGTGTGTGGTTGAGTACCAGCTCAGTGTTTGAGCCTAAACGGAAGAGCAACAGTCACAACTGAAGAGCAGAGTGCGTGAGTCGGTGAGTGCAAAGTGGAGGCATTTGCTCAGCAGACTGAGCAGGCACATTTAGTGATGAAGTTATTCCGGGTTTTGGTTTTCTTAGCAGCTGTAACAGTTGGTGTATGTCATGTATTTAACCATCTTGCAATGACATAGTCATGTAACTGTAACTCATGTACACTGTACCTGTACCCTAGAAATGCACACCCTAACCATAGTGGGTGAACTTGCGGGAGACCCTCCTCATCTGGGTTTCCAGGTATAAAAGAGGAGGTCCCACCCAGGGTCGACACTCCTTGGTCCTGGCAATAAAGGTGAAGGTCACAGAGTGACCGTGTCTGATATATCCATGCCTCATGTGAGTTTGTAGTAAGGTGCAGGGACACTACAGTTTGTACTTTCACTTCCATTCAAAGAGCAGTCCCTTTATTGCTCCATCATGCCAGATCTGGCTCCGAGAGAGAGGTGACACGAGTCTGATCATATCCCTGTCGAGGCACAGCTCTCGGTGAATCAAAAGATATGGGACTCGAGGGGAATCAAGGGAAATGGGCATCAGGCGGGAAAGTGGAGTTGAAGTCAAAGATCAGCCATGATTTCATTGAATGTCCGAATGGTCTATTCCTGCTCCTAGTTCTTATGTTCTTAGCTCCCTTACACATCATTGTCACAGTCACAGTCACATACCTGGAGTGGCAGCAATTGTGCCTTTCAGTTAGAAGGTGGTGGGTTCAAGCCCCATTCTAGAGACTTGAGCACATAATCTAGGCTAACACTCCAATGCGGTATTGAGGGGGTGCTGCACTGTTGGATGCCTTTTGCAAGAGACGTTAAATCTACCTTCTCAGGTGGACATAAAAGATCCCATAGCACTATTTGAAGAAGAGTAGGGGAGTTCTCTCCAGTGTCTTTGACGACATTTATCCGTCAATCAACATCACTAAAATCGATTGGTCATCATCTCTCTGATGTTTCAGGAGCTTGCTGTGCCCAAATTAGATGCCGTATTTCCTACATAGCAACAGTGACTACACTTCAAAAGTACTGAATTGGCTGTAAAGCGCTTTGAGAAGTCCTGAGGCCGTGAACAGTGCTTTAGAAATGTAAGTCTTTTGATGTTTGCTCCACTGGTTCCCGCTGTAGTCGTTCTTGAAAAGTATAGAAGGACATCGATGAGACAGGCAGAAGTTCAGAGAGTTTAGTGAGCCAGGCACTGTTCCTTCCTTACCCAGTCTGCAGCTGAAGTGTTCAGCTGGAACTGTCTTTTCAACTTCTGCTCGCCAGGGGAGTACACCCATTGTACACTGGAGTTACGCCAAACATCATCATCATCATAGGCGGTCCCTCAAACGAGGATGACATGCTTCCACATGAGTTTACAGATGTTCCAGTCCTGAACTCCAATTGAAAGAGTGGAAGATGCCTGTGCGTAGATTTTTTTAACGTGTGGTGACCGTTGCACACCAGCCACCACATGGGCTCAACAGAGCTAGGCCTTTTATCCAATGGCAAGGGTTAACCAGGATAACTGGAGACCTGCTCTGCTGCATGAACCTACTGCACACAAATCGCAGTGTGGGCTGGCCCGTGCTGCCCCTGGACCCTCGGCTCTTCTGGGCCCCGTACCCTCATTCGCCACACCTCCTCCACAATCTCTCGCCACTCCTCCGCCACAAAAACACTTGCCGCACCTCCGCTACGATCTCCCGCCGCAATTCCGCACCAACTATTCACCGAACCTCCACCACGATCACCCACCAAATCGCAGCCAGGATCCCTCATCGCTTCTCCGCCCCGATCACTCGTCGCAAGTCCGCCACGACCTTCCCACTCCTCTGCTGTACCAGGGCCCCGCCGATGTTCCTGCCCACGCTCCAAACAACGACCTGGACCCTGATGACGTTGCTCACTTCGAAGCCATCGCACATTTATGTCAGCTCGCGCTTGTAGCTGCAGTGGCATGCTCCAGTTCTTTTTGAAGCCCGACCTGCGGAGATGTTCTCACACTGCAGCTGGTAGCACTGAGTCCTGTAAATCTACCCCTATGGCTTTGAACCTTCGGTATTGTGGTCTTCTGCTGTTGCACCATAGCAGACAGACTCCAAATGACATCCACACTGTGGAACTCCCTGAAAGACTTGTTCTTTATCCAGTACCTTCTGCTCTGTTCAGTGCTGGAAGTCTTGACAGTTCCCTCCAGCTCAGTAACAGCAGTGTTAAATGTGAGAGATCAACAATGAAGCAAAGTTGCACATTTCATGTTAATTATTGGCTTAGCAAACGGTTCACAACCACAAAAAGCTTCAACACCAAATGTGTCGTTGCACGTTGCAAATATATTGTACTGTGAACATTGGCAAAGGTTAGCATCCACTCACTGACGTACTAACTTGTGTCCGAGCCCTAACACAGCAAACAAATTAAACAGCGCACCGACCCTTGCTGGGCTTTGTCATCCTCCATTATCTTGCCCACAGCGATGTCAGAACCTGCCCGATCGATCACACTTTCCAGCAGCATGGCGAAATGGTGATTAGCACTCTATTTGATGTTCTTCTCATTGGCCAAAGAGCTCAGAGAAAACTGTATGAGTCAAAAGTCCCAGTCATGAGACTTGTGCCCATAATCTAGTGCAGTACTGAGGGAGCGCTGCATTGTCGGAGGTGCCGTCTTTCGGATGAGACATTAAACCAAGGTCCCATCGGCCCTATCAGAGGGACGTAAACAATCCCATGGCATTATTCGAAGAAGAGCAGAGGAGTTCTCCCATGAGTCCTGGGGCCAATATTTATCCTGCAAATAACATCACAAAAACAGATGATCTGGTGATTTTCACATTGCTGTTTGGAGGGTCCTTGCTGTGCGCAAAATGGTTGGCGTGTTTCCTATATTACTGTGACTACAATTCAAAACAGAATTGGTGGCAAAAACAGGAAGACAGGATATTGTCCTAATGATGACAGATTAGGAAAAGAGGAGGTGCAACGAGACCTGGGTGTCATGGTACATCAGTCATTGAAGTTTGGCATGCAGGTAGTTAAGAAGGCAAATAGCATGTTAGCCTGCATAGCTGGGGGATTTGAGTATAGGAGCAGAGAGGTCGTACTACAGTTGTACAGAGCCTTGGTGAGGCCACACCGGAATATTGTGTTCAGTTTTGGTCTCCTAATCTGAGGAAGGATGTTCTTACTATTGAGGGATTACAGCGAAAGTTCACCAGATTGATTCCCGGGATGGCAGGACTGACATATGAGAAGCGACTGGATCAACTGGGCTTGTATCCACTGGAGTTTAGAAGAATGAGAGGGGATCTCATAGAAACATATAAACTTCTGATGGGATTGGACAGGTTAGAGGGCAGGAAGAATGTTCCCATTGCTGGGGAGTTCCAGAACCAGGGGTCACAGTCTAAGAATAAGGGGTAAGCCATTTAGGACCAAGATGAGGAGAAACTTCTTCACTTAGAGAGTGGTGAACCTGTGGAATTCTCTACCGCAGAAAGTTGTTGAGGCCAGTTCGTTAGATATATTCAACAGGGAGTTAGATATGGCCCTTATGACCAAAGGGATCAAGGGGTATGGAGAGAAAGCAGGAAAGGGGTTTTGAAGTTGAATGATCAGCCATGATCTTATTGAACGGTGGTGCAGGCTCGAAGGGCCAAATGGGCTGCCCCTGCACCTAATTTCTATGTTTCTAAAACTACTTAATTGGCTATAAAGCACTTTGGGATATCCTAAGGTTGTGAAAGGCGCTATATAAATTCAAATCTTTCTTGTTGTCACCCTTACTGAGTCATTTACTCCAGAAGCAATGGAGCCTCTACCCACCTGGTCTGTATGGTGTAATAGAGTGCCCACTAGTGGACTATTGCTCCATCTAGTGGACTACTGTGGTAATGCAACTGCTGATGTAAATAATAAAGGGTCATGTGGCAAGGTCACATGATGACAGGTTTCTGTGTTGAGAGCCACCTTATAGAGTGTGTTTGTCAGTGATGTAGTCAGGATATATCACATATGGCTCAGTCAGTTCTACCACTGGAGCTGTGATCTGTCCCTTAATGATCGTATTGTGTAATTATAATGGACAATATTTGTTGGATTCTTCTCAGAGTCGTTCGCAAAGCTATGAATTTACATGAAAAGTCAATTTGCGGTTGCTAATGCTTTTATTACCATCTAATTTTCAATTACCACAAGGACTGTTGCCCCTTAACTGAATAAGTAATTGTTAGCGAACAAATTAGGCACAATTAATTAGTGAAACGTACAATAAAGAAATCATTAAAATTATGAGTGTTGCAGTAACTCAGTGTCTCAGCCTGGCCCAGCACCAGCCCATTGCTCACCAGATACAGCGTAGGTCAGTGTCAGTCACTCTGTGAGAAGCCAGGAAACATCTTAATCACAGTGGGGCAGTGAAACAGAAACAAGCACATTAACACCAGTCCCCGCCAGCTTCCTGTTAGCGTGATGTCCCCAGCCTGGACGGAAGACAATCAATGTCATGACTCCAACCGTAGCAAAACACACTCATCAGGCATTGAAAAACCATCTTGACTGACCTTGTCCCCGGATTGTTATAAATAACTGGGTCCACCGAAAATGAGTTGCTTGTGTGTGTGATTTAAACAAGTTTGGTGTTTATCAGTCAATTCTAGTTCAGGGAGTGGGATGTGATTCGTTGGCAGGTGGATCGGATCTCCGTGACTCTTGGGAAGCAGAATTCAGTTGCTGAAATTGTTCCAATTTTACACTTGTACCCAGAGTGAGCTGGGTGCATGCACTCCGTGTCCATGCTAGGTCTGTGCTGCTTCTGCCCTGGATGTTGGCGGGCATAGTTATTCTGTGGAGATTCTAGCTGTGATTCCCATCTTGTGTTCCATTCCTGTGTTGCTCCTCTCCTGTCCCAAGTTCTAATATTTCAAAGCCACGTCACCTGCCCCAAACCCCGATGTCCAGCTCTGGACACTGATCTTTTAAGCCTCTTTGTGCACTCGGGTTTCCGATTCTGTGTTGCTCCTGTCTCACTCCTGGTCCTGATAATTGTGTTGCGCCTTTGTTACTTCAGGTGCTCATATTGTGCTGCTCCTGCCTCACTCCAGGTGCTGATATTGTGCTTCCTTTTGTCCTGCCTGAACCATAATAATTTTGCTTTTAAAGATGGATTGAGCAGAATCAGTGACCTGAAGGAGACTCAAACAGACAGAAAGGAGAGGAATTCATGATAAAATGGACATTGTGGAGTTAGCTGAGAAATATTTCAACCAATGCGTGCATCGATTTGTTTTTATCATTAACTAACTTTTATTGTATATTAAGTATTTCTGCTCTGCCTCACTTAAAGAGTATATGCCTATTTTTTCCTGAGGATATTCACTGAATTACCGGGATATTTACAAAACAAGTGATGGGGTCTTCATTACGTGAGTTGCCAATACCAAAGGTTACAGAGCAGTCAAAGGCCATGAGACGGGTCATAGGTTAGCCAGGACCGGGAGCTGAGGGAAAGGATTAGGTAAGTGGTGTTGAAAGTGTATTTTCCTGTATTAACAGCTGGTATCTGGAGTCTCTCTAGCCCCGGCACTGGGCTGTATGTCAGCTCTGTTCCATTTCACTTTTTACCCAGTGTGACATTTCTTAAACATTTTTATGGCTGTTTTTCTTCCCCAAAGGCTCCGTCCTCTTGCTGGGCTCAGTTCCACCGGCTCTGATCGCTCACTGCTACACCCATTCCACAGGCACTGCTCGCTCACCGCCACTCCCAACATTCCACAGGCTCTGCTCGCTCACCGCCACTCCCAACATTCCACAGGCACCGATCGCTCACCCGCTACTCCCAACATTCCACAGGCTCTGATCGCTCACCGCCACTCCCAACATTCCACAGGCACTGATCGCTCACCCGCTACTCCCAACATTCCACAGGCTCTGCTCGCTCACCGCCACTCCCAACATTCCACAGGCACCGATCGCTCACCCGCCACTCCCAACATTCCACAGGCACTGCTCGCTCACCGCCACTCCCAACATTCCACAGGCACTGATCGCTCACCGCCACTCCCAACATTCCACAGGCACTGCTCGCTCACCGCCACTCCCAACATTCCACAGGCACTGATCGCTCACCGCCACTCCCAACATTCCACAGGCTCTGCTCGCTCACCGCCACTCCCAACATTCCACAGGCACTGATCGCTCACCCGCTACTCCCAACATTCCACAGGCTCTGCTCGCTCACCGCCACTCCCAACATTCCACAGGCACTGATCGCTCACCCGCTACTCCCAACATTCCACAGGCTCTGCTCGCTCACCGCCACTCCCAACATTCCACAGGCACCGATCGCTCACCGCCACTCCCAACATTCCACAGGCTCTGCTCGCTCACCGCCACTCCCAACATTCCACAGGCACTGCTCGCTCACCGCCACTCCCAACATTCCACAGGCACTGATCGCTCACCGCCACTCCCAACATTCCACAGGCTCTGCTCGCTCACCGCCACTCCCAACATTCCACAGGCACCGATCGCTCACCCGCTACTCCCAACATTCCACAGGCTCTGCTCGCTCACCGCCACTCCCAACATTCCACAGGCTCTGCTCACTCACCGCCACTCCCAACATTCCACAGGCACTGCTCGCTCACCGCCACTCCCAACATTCCACAGGCTCTGCTCGCTCACCGCCACTCCCAACATTCCACAGGCACTGCTCGCTCACCGCCACTCCCAACATTCCACAGGCTCTGCTCGCTCACCGCCACTCCCAACATTCCACAGGCTCTGCTCACTCACCGCCACTCCCAACATTCCACAGGCTCTGCTCGCTCACCGCCACTCCCAACATTCCACAGGCTCTGCTCGCTCACCGCCACTCCCAACATTCCACAGGCTCTGCTCACTCACCGCCACTCCCAACATTCCACAGGCACTGCTCGCTCACCGCCACTCCCAACATTCCACAGGCACTGCTCGCTCACCGCCACTCCCAACATTCCACAGGCACCGATCGCTCACCGCCACTCCCAACATTCCACAGGCTCTGATCGCTCACCGCCACTCCCAACATTCCACAGGCACTGCTCGCTCACCGCCACTCCCAACATTCCACAGGCACCGATCGCTCACCGCCACTCCCAACATTCCACAGGCACTGCTCGCTCACCGCCACTCCCAACATTCCACAGGCACTGCTCGCTCACCGCCACTCCCAACATTCCACAGGCACCGATCGCTCACCGCCACTCCCAACATTCCACAGGCATTGATCGCTCACCGCCACTCCCAACATTCCACAGGCTCTGCTCACTCACCGCCACTCCCAACATTCCACAGGCTCTGCTCGCTCACCGCCACTCCCAACATTCCACAGGCTCTGCTCGCTCACCGCCACTCCCAACATTCCACAGGCTCTGCTCACTCACCGCCACTCCCAACTTTCCACAGGCACTGCTCGCTCACCGCCACTCCCAACATTCCACAGGCTCTGCTCGCTCACCGCCACTCCCAACATTCCACAGGCTCTGCTCGCTCACCGCCACTCCCAACATTCCACAGGCACTGCTCGCTCACCGCCACTCCCAACATTCCACAGGCTCTGCTCACTCACCGCCACTCCCAACATTCCACAGGCACTGCTCGCTCACCGCCACTCCCAACATTCCACAGGCACTGCTCGCTCACCGCCACTCCCAACATTCCACAGGCACCGATCGCTCACCGCCACTCCCAACATTCCACAGGCATTGATCGCTCACCGCCACTCCCAACATTCCACAGGCTCTGCTCACTCACCGCCACTCCCAACATTCCACAGGCTCTGCTCGCTCACCGCCACTCCCAACATTCCACAGGCATTGATCGCTCACCTGCTACTCCCGACGCTTTTTTATGGGGACAGAACTCAGCTACATTCTGTGATTTTCTGAGTTTAGAGCTGCAAGAGGCTTTGGTTAACCCCAACATTTAAATAGATTCAAGAACAACCTGAACTCATGTAGTGTCCAAAATGTAATGAACCGTGACAAAGCTCTTTACAGAATGGTGGGGAGGGAATGGGGCTGAGGCCTTTCTCAACAAGATGGGTTTCCTAGACATACCCGGAAGTGAGTTACAGGGTGGGAGCTAATCGAGGGTTCGGAGGGTTTATATATAGAATAACAAATACCTGGGAGTGAGTTACAGGCTGGAATCTAATCGAGGGGTTCGTGGGGTTTATATATAGAATAACAGATACCCGGGAATGAGTTACAGGCTGGGATCTAATCGAGGGGTTCGGGGGGAGGGTTTATATATGTAATAACAGATACCTGGAAGTGAGTTACAGGCTGGTATCTAATCGAGTGGTTCAGGGGGGGGGGGGGTTATATATATATAATAACAGATACCCAGGAGTGAGTTACAGGCTGGAATCTAATCGAGGGGTTCAGGTGGTTTATATATAGAATAACAGATACCCGGGAGTGAGTTACAGGCTGGGATCTAATCGAGGGGTTCGGGGGGGTTTATATACATAATAACAGATACCTGGGAGTGAGATACAGGCTGGAATCTAATCGAGGGGCTCGGGGTTTAATATATGTAATAACAGATACCTGGAAGTGAGTTACAGGCTGGAATCTAATCGAGGGGTTCGGGGGGGGTTTATATACATAATAACAGATACCTGGGAGTGAGATACAGGCTGGAATCTAATCGAGGTGTTCGGGGGGGGGGGTTTATATATATAATAACAGATACCTGGGAGTGAGTTACAGGCTGGAATATAATCGAGGAGATGGGGTGGTTTATATATAGAATAACAGATACCCGGGAGTGAGTTACAGGCTGGGATCTAATCGAGGGGTTCGGGGGGGGGGGTTATATACATAATAACAGATACCTGGGAGTGAGATACAGGCTGGAATCTAATCGAGGTGTTGGGGTGGTTTATATATGGAATAACAGATACCCGGGAGTGAGTTACGGGCTGGGATCTAATCGAGGGATTCGGGGGTTTGTATATAGAATAACGGATACCTGGGAGTGAGTTACAGGCTGGTATCTAATTGAGGGGTTCAGGTGGTTTATATATGGAATAACAGATACCCGGGAGTGAGTTACAGGCTGGGATTTAATCAAGTTGGGGTGGTTTATATATAGAATAACAGATACCCGGGAGTGAGTTACAGGCTGGGATTTAATCGAGGGGTTCGGTGGGGCGGGGGGGTGGTTATATGTAAAATAGCACTTTGTTTAGAAGAAGCTACAAGTTGTAATGATGAAGAGATAATATGTACGTTTTTCGAGTGGAGCACTGCTGATCCTCAGCACTCGAATCGCTCATTTTGTACCAGAACATTGACTCTTATTGATTTGGAATCTTTGCCGTGCCACAGGCTGGGAGTAGCTGGCCTCACAGCACATGCTCTTGGGTCTGGAGCCTTTCTATTGACATGTAATTCCAGGCCGAGTGAGAGAGATTTAACTCTCCATTTCAAACTGTCAGTGATAAGTGGCGTGTATTAATTTAGTGCCTGTTGTGTAACCCTCGAGCCTGTGAGTGCCCTGTGTAAATTGTTCCTGCTGCCCCCTTGGAACAGCTCATCTTACCAGATCGTGCTGCTGCATTTATCCAGTGTCTTGCCCATCAGTAAGGGTCGCAGTCATTGACTCAGAGTTTGATTTGAATGAACAAAATACACTCATTGGCCTTCTATAAACTATTGCCAATGTAGTAAAAGTGGAGATATCACCTGACTTTTCCAGAGACGATTCCAGTTATTCCCTGTTTGGAAACTGAGCAGATCTCGGATCTGTGCTATTTGGGGGGAAATTTTTTAATGAAAATACCTGGTGGTCCCGGAGGAATGTAGAGTTGTACTCTGAGGCCTCGCTGTGCAGTCCATTGTACAGGAACATGTATTCCAGGATCGTATGCGTATCCTGAGGTCACGTGGGCCTGGACCATCAATCACAATGTAGTATTCTCATTCATAAAATAGAACATATGAACATAAGAAATAGGAGCAGGAGTAGGCCATACTGCCCCTCGAGCCTGCTCCGCCATTCAATAAGATCATGGCTGATCTGATCGTGGACTCAGCTCCACTTCCCCGCCCATTCCCCATAACCCCTTATTCCCTTATCGTTTAAGAAATGATCTATTTCTGTCTTAAATTTATTCAATGTCCCAGCTTCCACAGCTCTCTGAGGCAGCGAATTACACAGATCCACAACCCTCTGAGAGAAGAAATTTCTCCTCATCTCAGTTTTAAATGGGTATCCCCTCTAGTTCTAGTCTCCCCCATCAGTGGAAACTTCCTCTCTGCATCCACCTTGTCAAGCCCCCTCATAATCTTATACATTTCGATAAGATTATCTCTCATTCTTCTGAATTCCAATGAGTAGAGGCCCAACCTACTCACCCTTTCCTCATAAGTCAACCCCCTCATCTCCGGAATCAACCTAGTGAACCTTCTCTGAACTGCCTCCAAAGCAAGTATATCCTTTTGTAAACTAAAACTGCTTGCAGTATTCCAGGTGTGGCCTCACCAACACCCTATGGGCCCAAGTTTCCACAAGAAAAAAAACGGGCGCCCCTCCGAGCTGGGCGCCCGTTTTTCGCGCCTAAAACGGCGCCTAAAAAAATCCTCAGTATTCTCCACCTACTTACAGGTCCTGTGGCCCTCGGCGCAGCCAGCACGAGCTGTGGAGGGGGCGGAGCCAGGTCCCGGCGCTGAAAGCAGTGCCGGGACCTCTGCACATGCGCGCTACAGTCGGCACGCAAGTGCAGTAGCTCCAGGCGCCGAACTGTGTGGGAGGGGCCCGAAGCACGCAGCCCCTAGCCCTGGCTGAATAGCCTCACTGGGGCTGCGTGAATGAGGCTCCTCCCACGGCCAGCTCCTGCTCCCTCCCGCCCCCGACCAGACCCGACACTCGCTCCCCCCCCCCCACCCCGCCGACCAGACCCGACCCGACACCCGCTCCCCCCCCGCCCCGACCCGACACCCGCTCCCCCCCCCGCCCCGACCCGGCACCCGCGCCCCCCCCCCCCGCCCCGACCCGATCCGACACCTGCTCCCCCCATCCCGACCCGAGACCCGCTCCCCCCCCCCAACTGACCCGACCCGACCCGCCCCCCCCTCTCTATTCCCCCCCTTCCCCCCCTCTTCCACCCCCCTCTTCCCCCCCTCTCTTTGCCCCCCCCGCTCTCTCTCTCTCTCTCCCTCCCCTCTCTCTCCCTTCCTCCCTCTCTCTCCCTCCCTCCCCCCCTCTATCTCCCTCCCTCCCCCCCTCTATCTCCCTCCCTCCCCCCCTCTCTCTCCCTCCCTCCCCTCCCTCTCTCCCTCCCTCCCCCCCCCTCTCTCCCTTCCTCCCCCCCCCGCATCTCTCTCTCTCCCTCCCTCTCCCTCCCTCTCTCTCTCTCTCCCCCTCCCGCTCAGCGGCACGAACGGCTGCAGAATTCTCCCTGGCTGAAGCACTTTCACACAGGTAGGAAGATGGTTTATTTAATCTTTTCTTGGCTTATAAATGTTTATTCAGGTTGGATTTATTTGTATAATATTTGTAGAAGTATAAATAAGGATTTATTGTCGAATTTAATGAGTTCCCTTCCCCCCCCTCCCCCCCACCTCGTTCTGGACGCCTAATTTGTAACCTGCGCCTGATTTTTTAATGTGTAGAACAGGTTTTTTCAGTTCTACAAAAATCTTCACTGGCTCCATTCTACTTTAGTTTGGAGTACATTTTCACTGTGGAAACTTTCAAAACAGGCGTCAGTGGCCGGACACGCCCCCTTTTGAAGAAAAAATTCTGTTCTCAACTAGAACTGTTCTACCTGACTAGAACTGCAGAAAAAAAAATGTGGAGAATTGCGATTTCTAAAATAGTCCGTTCTCCACCAGTTGCTCCTAAAAATCAGGCACGAATCATGTGGAAACTTGGGCCCTATATAACTGCAGCAAGACTTCCCTGCTTTTATATTCCATCCGCTTTGCAATAAAAGCCAAGATTCCATTGGCCTTCCTGATCACCTGCTGTGCCTGCATTCTAATCTTTTGTATTTCATGCACAAGTACCCCCAGGTCCCTCTGTGCTACAGCACTTTGCAATCTTTCTCCATTTAAATAATAACTTGCTCTTTGATTTTTTTTCTGCCAAAGTGCATGACCTCACACTTTCCAACATTATACTCCATTTGCCAATTTTTTTCCCACTCACTTAGCCTGACTATGTCCTTTTGCAGATTTTTTGTGTCCTCCTCACACATTGCTTTTCTTCCCATCTTTATATCATCAGCAAACTTGCTACGTAACACTCAGTCCTTTCTTCCAAGTTGTTAATATAGATTGTAATGGGAGCTTCGAGCTCTGACTCCCATTACTATCAATGAGAATATCCCTAAAATCAAATAAACACAAACATAAATTTAAAAAAACACTTCACTTTTTTAGAAAATAGAAATTGCATTAAAGTAATTTTAGACAAAAATTTACTTTTTTGAAATAAAAAAATATATATTTTAATAGTGTTATAAATAAACTTACCTTCATAGACAGGGTTTTTAATATAAAAATAAGTATTAACATTTTAATTTTTTTATGTGTTAAAAAGCTTATGCTGGGTGAAGTCGGCTTTTATCAGGGCTAAGAGTTTGAAGGACCTTCGTTGGGCAAGAGTTGGACAAAAAACCCAAATCCCGCCTGCGAATGTTCTCCGGGGAACGCGTGCGATCTGTCAAAAATAAATTCTGACAGATTGCAAAAGCCGGTGCTCACCACATGCGCATTGCGCGCCGAGAACTTGCATAGCCTCTTGGAGAGTGCGTGCACATCGTACACACTCAGAGAGGCTGCAATTTTCGGGCCATCATATTGTATATCTTTCTAGATTTATACTTTGGGTAATGTGCTCTCAATCCAGAAATTTTCTCCAATTGAATATTGGGAAGACCGAAGCCATTGTTTTTGGTCCCCGCCACAAACTCCGTTCCCTCGCCACTGACTCCATCCCTCTCCCCAACTTCTGCCTGAGGCTGAACCACACTGTTCGCAACTTTGGTGTCAGATTTGACCTTGAAATGAGCAATCGACCACATATCCACAGCATAACTATGACCGCTTATTTCCATCCCCGTATCATCCCCCATCTCCACCCTTGCCTCAGCTCATCCATTGCTGAAGCCCTCATCCATGCCATTGTTACCTCTAGACTTGACTAGTCCAATGCACTCCTAGCTGGCCTCCCACATTCTAACCTATGTAAACTAGAGGCGATCCAAAACTCGGCTACCCCTGTCCTAACTCGCACAAGTCCCGTTCACCCACCCGCCTCCCTCCCCCCCACTGACCTTGCTGACCTACATTGGCTTCCTGTTAATGCCTCAATTTCAAAATTCTCATCCTTATTTTCAAAATTCTCCATGGCCTCACCCCTCCCTATCTCTATAATCTCCTCCAGCCCCACAACGCCTCCCCCCGCCACCCACCCCGAGATGTCTGCGCTCCTCTAATTCCGCCCTCCTGAGCATCCCTGATTGTAAGCACTCAATCATTGATGGTCGTGCCTTCTGTTGCCTGGGCCCCAAGCTCTGGAACTCCCTGCCTAAACCTCTCCACCTCTCTACCTCTCTTTCCTCCTTCAAGATACTGATTAAAACCTACCGCTTCAGCACTAATTTCTACTTATGCGCCTCGGTGTGAAATTTTTATCGCATAATATTCCTGTGAAGCACCTTGGGATGTTTCACGACATCAAGGTGCTATATAAATACAAGTTGTTGTTGTGTTCTTTTTTCCCAAAAATCATCTTAGTCAACCAGCTCTCTTCACCTACAGATCTGGGCTCCATACCCTGTGCTGAGAGCCACAGTGCTCAATGCTGGAAAGCTAGTGTTGGGAAGCCACAAGGTCCAAGTTCCAGCATTCCTGTAGTCTGTTCCGGGAGTCACAGCAAGTATCTAGGCCCAAGTATCATAGAATCATAGAAACTCACAGCACAGAAGGAGGCCATTCAGGCCATCATGCCTCTGTTGGCCCTTTGAAAGAGCTGTCGTGCTTACTCCCACTTTTCCCTTTTTATCCGTGACCCAGTAAATTCTCTTCCTCAAGCACCCGTCCAACTCCCTTTTAACATAACTTACAGAATCAGCTACCGCCACCTTTTCAGGTAGAGCATCCCAGATCCCGATAACTTTCTGAGTGAAAAAGATTCTCCTTATCTCCCCTGTAGATCTAGGGCCAGACTTTCCACTTTGCTGTCTATCGCCCCAAAAATGCCGATTGCTGGCTCATCGGCCATTTTTTGGATGGCGATTTTCCAATCGGCGCGAGGCCAGTGATGTCAAATGGGCGATGCAAAAGGTCAGCGATGTGATGCTCGCCAAGGAACGGCCAGCGACGTGGAAGGCAAAAGCTTCCCTAGCAACGGGCTTCTGCGCATGCGATTCTTTTTTCCAGTTGACAGCATTTTGCATGTTTCAAGAGGTCAGGGGTCATCCACACATATGCAGTAAGGTCGATTGTGGTGGTAGAGAGAGCGAGCAAGAAGGAGGAGAAGAGTGCTTGGATTAAAATTACGAGTGGATTAAGAGAGAATTAAGATTAGGAGAGGATTAAGAGAGCAAAAGGTGATAAAAACATTAGAAAGAGTGTAGTCGAAAACGTGAGTTTAACCGATAAAAGTTATCAAAATGTCAGTAGCATCATCATCGGATGTGGAGGAGGCTCGCAAAAGGGCCAAGCCCTTCTCAGATGAGGCAAACGAGATCCTTGTTCAGGAGGTGTATGAGAGGTGAGGCGAGTGAACCCGGGGTGGCGGTGGGAAACCCACACCCCGGACAAACAGGAAGATATGGGCTGAGATTTTGGACGTCGTCTCGGCGGCATCTAATGAGGCGATGGGGTCCGACCAATGCCGTAGGTGTTGGAACAGCTTGGTCGCGTCAGCAAGAGTAAATATCGATTTTACATTTTGTATATTATTGTATGGAGATTGTATTAGAGAGAGATATGTTTGTGTCAATCATCACCTCGTAACCCCGACATGTGTTATAACTGTTAAAATGTCTTTCCCTGATAGTACACACACCATACAGCTTATGCAATGCACACTGCCAATTTTGCAGAGGACAATATCGAACAACCGAGCCCAACAGCAGTGCGCGGGAGGGGGCACAGCTGCGTTACAGCTGCTGAGTGACATTGAGGAGCGTTCTGCGGCTCTGGTGGGGACCCACAGTCCAGAGGCCACCTCCCGTGGATCTGCCAAGCCCACTGATGTGTCACGTCAGTAATGTGACGAGCACTATTAAAGTAATGTAACCTCGTTTCATGACAATATACGAATGTACGGTCCTCTTAATCAATCTCAGACTAATCCTGCCTCCGCAACTCTGTGTTGCTCAATTCCGCATAGATGTACTACCATATGTACTAACATATGATGCATTGTTATGTAACGTCTCCTGGTCTCATTTATTGTAGCAGTGATGCTCCTCTGTAATGTGTACCCCTCTGCTGTAATAAACTCAAAAAGCTCAATTGTGTTTTGCAGGGCCCACAACACCCATAGCACCAATGTGCAGATCACCTGCGGTTCCGTTACCGGTGGTCCTCACCACGGGTGGGGAGGAGGAGGAGGAAGGTACCACGGAGCCTGAGGAGGAGGAGGAAGTGGATTTTGAGCAAGGTGACCCTAGCATCCCTCAGCATGTGGTGGAATTACCTGAGGGACCTGTGGCCAGTACGTCGGCACCTTCGTGGAAGAAGCAGCGGGACCAAGCGGCAAGCAACTGTCAATGCCAAGGCAAGCATTAGTGCCCTCACAGACCCCGCGGAGGTTGAGTCAGCGAGTAGAGCACACGCCTGCCCTGGCTGATCGCATGGATGGCTTGTCTCAACTGTGCAAGGAGGCCGTCGCGATAAGTCGCGACCATCTCCAGGCATTTCTGGAATTCACGGAGACCTTCTCCCACTTCACGGAGACCTTTTCCCGGGTGTCACAACAGACGCTCGAGCAGATGATTCAGCAGACCGTCACCATCAAGCCTTGCGGCATGCATTGTTGACGGAACACAGCACTGCACCTGAATGTGACGTGATGCCGCAGACCACAAACGCCAGCACACAAGCAGGTTAGGAAGAAGCAATTCCTTCTGACTCGGAAGGCGATCCCCATGCTTCGCCTTCCCTTCCTACACTCCCCCAACAGGCGATCGCACCACCAGCAGTTCCCCCACCACAGCAGGAAGTCTTGCCATTGGCAGTTATACACCCGCGACGTCTCGGTGCCACCCAGAGACCAAATTGGGCGGATGGGGTTAGAGTACGGGGAGGGAAACGTGGCCGTAGGTGATGTGTGAATATTGTTTCTAGTTCTCTCTGTTAATGGTTTACTGTTTACTGTTGGGGTGTTGTTTGGGGAGGTTGGGTGGGTGAGTGGGTGGGTTGTTGGGTTGTTTGGATTGCTCCTGTTGCAGTTGAAATTTAAATTTTGTTTGAGTAAAAATTTTTATAACATTTTACAATTTACAATTATTGTGCATTTTCTTATAATAACACGATAACATATTAATGTAAACAATGGCCGACCAGACCGGGCAATGAGCTAACGTAGCTCAATGCTAATGCAACCGTTGCTTTGCGCTAAATGTAACTGTAACTCTGACTGTCCACAATGAAAGTTCGTGCCAAGCGTTCAGTTATGAGCTGCTCACGCAACACTTTTGCAGCCGCGTAACTCCCGAGGGGTTTTTCCACTCTTGTGGGTGGGCGTGGGAGCATGGGTTCTTCGGCAGGTTTAGTGTCCTCCCCGAGATGCTCATTGGCCTCCTCCTGCTCCTCTTCCTCCTCCTGCTTCTCCTCATTATCTACTTCTTCCGTCTCCAATCCTTCTTGAGATGGACCGGCAGCCCCATCTGGCAAATGTTGTCCTCTCCTTATAGCCAGGTTATGTAACATGTAGCACACCACAATAAACTCAGCGACCTGGTCAGGATGGTATTGTAGGCTGCCTCCTGAGTGGTCCAGGCATCTGAAGCGCTGCTTTAGGACTCCAATTGTCTTTTTGGCAATGTTGTGTGTAGCAATGCGGCTTTCATTATAAGCTTCTCGGCCTTAGTAACGGGGTAACAGGGGGTTATGAGCCAGCTGGCAAGACCCTATCCTTTATCCCCCAACATCCAACTGTGACCTAGTGGCTGATTGGCAAACAGGTCAGAGACAGCACTCACATGCAGGATGTGTGCATCATGGATGCTGCCTGGAAAATTGGCATTAACTGCCATGATAATTTGGTTGTGGTCGACAACAAGCTGCACATTTAGTGAGTGAAATCGTTTTCGGTTACGAAACATCTCCGTATTCTGTAAAGGTGATTTCAGGGCGATGTGCATGCAGTCTATTGCTCCCTGCACCTTGGGGAAGTTTGCTCAAGAACCCCAAAGCCCTCCCGGTTTGTGCCTCCCTGATTATAGAGAAGTTTATAAAATCCATCCTGCGAGCATAAAGGGCTTGAGTCACCTGAAGCAGTGTGTGGCGTGCTGAGAGATATGGTAGATGTCGCCAGCTGAAACCCGGTGCGTAGAATGATAGCGCAACAGTAACCTTTACCTCAACGGGCAGTGCAGTCCTGATGGTGCTGGTAGGCTGCAGATCCCCCTTGGTGAGCTGACAAATCTCATCGATGACCTCCTTTCAGGAGCGCAACCTCCGAAGTCACTCGTTATCAGACAAGTTCAGGTAAGATTGTATTTCCTTGTAAGTTCTTCGGCTGTAAGGTCTCCTCATATGTCCACGCGTTAGTCTGTGACCTCTACGATTGACTCCTTCACTTATCTCTTCACTTAATTCAAGCTCAGATGCCAGCAGTTCTGCACTTACAAGTAATGGCAGAGAAGATGCAGCCCCCATTCTTTCACTGTTTATATAAATACCTTTTCTACTACTAAACTGACCTTTCTACGAAAATAAATTATAATAAATAATATAAGTTTAACTTTGACTGGATATATCTGTAAATACACTTATAACTCACAAATTATTAGAGCACTCTTGTTTTTGCAGCCTCCCTCCTTTCCTCCGATATTCAAAATGGCGTCAAAATAGCGCCCGTAGCGCCGAGTTCTGTGAGTAAAGCCCGGCAAAAGCAATTATTTCCCGGCATTGTCATCGGCGAGCGATCAGCCCGTTGATGTGCCGAAAGTTAGAAAGTTAGAGCTCAGGAGGTAGCCTACAATACCATCCTGACCAGGTCGCTGAGTTTATTGTGGTCTGATAATGCGTGCCTTTGGAGGTTGCGCTTCTGAAAAGAGGTCATCGATGAGATTTTTCAGCTCATTAAGGGGGATCTACAGCATGATCAGCTCGGCGATGTGAGCCAACAGTCAGGGGGATAATTTTTCGGCAATGCTCCAACCTGAATTTTTACTTTTTTGTCAAAATGGGCAATGAAAGGCCCTTTTGGGCGATATATGGGCGATGTGGAGTAGAAAGTCTAGCCCCTAGTTTTTGGCCCACTCGCCAGTGGGAATAATTTTCCTCTCTCTACCAAAACCTCTCGTCATCTTGAAAACCTCCATTAGATCCCTTATTAATCTTCTCTGTTCCAAGGAGAATAGTTCTAACTTTTCCAATCTCTCCTCATTATTGAAGTCCTTCATCCTTAGTAACAGCATGGTACACCTCCTCTGCACCCTTTCTAAGGCTTTTACATCTTTCCTAAAGTGTGGTGCCCAAAATTATCCACAACACTCCAGCCTATACATAATCAGTGATTCATGAAGTTCTTTGCTTTTATATTCCATTCTTCTATTTATAAACCCAAGTAACCCAGTATGGTGAGGAATGGCACTCCGGGCCCGAGTGTGGTGAGTATTGGTGCTCCAGGGCCCAGTATGGTGAGGAATATCACTCTAGGCCCCCATTGGATGAGACGTTAAACCGAGGCCCCGTTTGCCCCCTCAGGTGGGTGTAAAAGATTTCACGGCACTATTTCGAAGAAGAGCAGGGGAGTTATCCCCAGTGGCCTGGCCAATATTTATCCTTCAATCAATATAACAAAAAAACAGATTATTTGGTCATTATCACATTGCTGTTTGTGGGAGCTAGCCTTGCGCAAATTGGCTGTTACCATTCCCACATTACAACAGTGACTACACTCAAAAAGTACTTAATTGTCTGTAAAGCACTTTGAGACGTCCCGTGGCCGTGAAAGGCGCTATATAATTGCAAGTCTTGTTATAATTATAGGGGATAATGTTCGAAGTTGGTGCCAGGGGGAGAATTAACAAAATGGCCAATTGCAGCGGGCTGTTGTTATTAGCAGTGAAAATGCCCTCACTATAAAAACAGATTTTCTGGTCATTATCACATTGCTGTTTGTGGGAGCTTGCTATGCACAAATTAGCTGCCACGTTTCCTACATTGCAGCAGTCACTACACTTCAAAAGCACATCTGCTGACTGCAAAGTGCTGTGGGATGTCCTGAGGTCATGAAAGGCGCCATCGTCTTTCTTTTCTCCACTGAGTGCTGTGAGGATTGGTCCATTACCAGAATAGTTAATATTCCCAAGATCTTTTCTTTATTCATTCCTGGGATGTTGGCATCGCTGACAAGGTCGGCATTTATTGCCCATCCCTAATGGCCTTGAGCCGCCTTCATGAACCGCTGCAGTCCGTGTGGTGAAGGTGCTCCCACAGTGCAGTTAGGGAGGGAGTTCCCTCCATAACAGTTTAGGTCTCCTTATTTAAGGAAGGATATACTTGCATTGGAAGTAGTTCAGAGAAGGTTCACGAGGTTGATTCCTGAGCTGAAGGGGTTGTTATATGAAGAAAGGTTGAGCAGGTTGGGCCTATACTCATTGGAGTTTAGAAGATTGAGAGGTGATCTTATTGAAACGTATAAGATTCTGAGGGGGCTGGACAGAGTAGATGCAGAGAGGATGTTTCCTCTCGTGGGGGAATCGAACTAGGGGGCACAGTTTCAGAATAAGGGGCCGCCTATTTAAAACGGAAACAAGGAGGAATTTCTTCTCTCAGAGGGTCATGAATCTTTGGAATTTTCTGCCCCAGAGAGCTGTGGAGGCTGGGTCTTTGAATATATTTAGGGTGTTGATAGACAGATGTTTGAACAATAAGGGAGTCAAGGGTTATGGGGAGCGGGCAGGGAAGTGGAGTTGAGGCCAGGATCAGATCAGCCATGATCTTATTGAATGGCGGAGCAGGTTCGAGGGGCCAAATTTCCTACTCCTGCTCCTATTTCTTATGTTCTTATGTTCCAGGATTTTGACCCAGCAATGATGAAGGAATGGCGATTTGTTTCCAAGTCAGGATGGTGTGTGATTTGGAGGGGAACGTGGAGGTGATGGTGTTCCCATGTGCCTGCTGCTCCTGCTGGTCTTTCTAGGTGGTAGAGGTTGCGGGTTTGGGAAGTGCTGTCGAAGAAGCCTTGGCGAGTTGCTGCAGTGCATCTTGTAGATGGTGAGACTTGTATCAGCTACTGTGCGGAACAATATCCGTGCTGAGCCCGGAGCAGTGGCAGAGACTGCAGCTCATTCACACTCATCGCTTGTGTAGTTCAAGTTGCAAATGTGTCACTTCCATGGGCCTTCTGGATAAGTGAGCTGGGATTCGGGATGTGAACACAGGCACCCACATGCACACCATTCTTCTGCAATCGAAACAAGCCTCTACTGTAAAAGCACCCAATGCCCTGCCTTCACCATGGGTTCCTGCTTGGACCTTGCTTCGAGATCAGGAACTCTGTGTTACAGTAATCAATGGGATATCATAGGACTCAGAACTCCTTCACGGCAAATGAGCCAAAGATGGGCAGTAGAAACATTACAAGGACACGCTGAAAGCTTCACTGGAAAAGTGCAACATCCCCACCGACACCTGGAAGTCCCTGACCAAAATCCGCCCTAAGTGGAGGAAGTGCATCTGGGAGGACGCTGAACACCTCGAGTCTCATCTCCGAGAGCATGCAGAAATCAAGCGCAAGCAGCGGAAAGAGCGTGCGGTAAACCAGTCCCACCCTCCCCTTTCCTCAATGACTGTCTGTCCCACCTGTAACAAGAACTGTGGCTCTCGTATTGGACTGTTCAGCCACCTAAGGACTCATGTTAAGGGTGGAAGCAAGTCTTCCTCGATTCCGAGGGACTGCCTAAAATGATGATGATTAGACACAACAGACTATGGTTTATCACACAGGAGTCCATTTGGCCCATTGTTTTCGGGCCTCTGTTTGTATCATGTGTAGACCTCTGAGTCATTAAACCGCAGCTTTGCAAATTGATGGGAAAAATGTTTAAATTTCCATTGCTTGAATCAGAACTATAATGAAAATGTTCCCAGTAAACACAGCTGGGCAGTTTTACTGAAAATAGCAACCCATGACTGCTGGGCCCAGCAGTCACTGCTTGTTGGTTCAAGAAGAGCAATGGGCCACGAGGGACCCGCTCGGCGATTAGAGACCCTGAGCGGCCCTGCCCTCGCACAGGGATGGTCGCTAATTATTTTCATTCCTTTGAATTCTGTTTACAGTGTGAAGGCTGTGTCTCTGTTAAGAACAGAGAGTTTCTCTCTCCCAGAAGGACCGACCGCACGATGGTTCCCTGAATGGAAATGCTTGCGTCCCCGAGAGAGCTGCCTGATAACAAGGCCGTGTTTGTGTAGCCCTGGCAGCCCTGTGGTTGGTGCATTGAGTGATGGCGCTGCCTGGTGTTGGCTGGGTGGTACTGCAGCTCAGCGCACCAGTCCCCAGCACAAGCCCCGGTGTGTCTTGGCTGCAGGATCGGCCAGCACTGCCAGCACTGAGGGTTGCTGTAATCTGCACATCGGCATTTCCAGTGGAAAAAAATGGATAGGCTGGGTCTGTTTTATTTGAAACAAAGGAGGCTGAGGGGAGACCTTATTGAGGTGTATAAAATTATGAGGGGCCTAGATAGAGTGGATAGGAACAATCTATTTCCCTTAGCAGAGGGGTCAACAACCAGGAGGCTCAGATTTAAAGTAATTGATGGAAGGATTGGAGGGGATTTAAGGGGAAATTTCTTCACCCAGAGGGTCATCATCATATCATCATTATCATAGGCAGTCCCTCGGAATCGAGGAAGACTTGCTTCCACTCTTAAAATGAGTTCTTAGGTGGCTGAACAGTCCAATATAAAAAACAAAATCTCTGTCACAGGTGGGACAGTTAGTCGTTGAGGGAAAGGGTGGGTGGACTGGTTTGCCACACGTTCTTTCCGCTGCCTGCATTTGATTTCTGCATGCTCTCGGCGATGAGACTCGAGGTGGTGGGGATCTGGAACTCACTGCCCGAAAGGGTGGTAGAGACAGAAACCCTCACTGCATTTAAAAAGTACTTGGATGTGCACTTGAAGTGCCGTAACCTACAGGGCTACGGACCAAGAGCTGAAAAGTGGGATTCGGCTGGGTAGCTCTTTGTCGGCCGGCACGGACACGATGGGCCGAAATGGCCTTCTTCCGTGCAGTAAATTTCTGTGATTCTATACAGTCCCCATCACTTACACCAGTCACATAATAATGGGTTACTGTCTGTACCAGGCACCTAACCATAACTGTTACCATCACCATAGGCATCAATTAAAAAAGCATTGCAAACCTATTGACCACACCGGCTTTTTCAGGCAGTTCAATAAACTCTTCACATCCCGTTAAAGTTTGATTACCTTAATTACTTACTGTGCCTGCCGCTGAATGACTGATCACTACAGGTTATAGGTTGAAAGGAATACAGGCTGGGGGGTGACCTGATAAAGGTCTGCAAGATTATGAAAGGGTTTGAAAGGGTAGGCATAGAGTAGATGTTTCCACTTGCAGGGGAAAGCAAAACTAAGGGCCATAAATGTAAGATAATCATTAATAAATCCAATCGGTCATTCTCTCACACTGGCACTCACTCAGGAGAAACCTCTTTACCCAAAGAGTGGTTGGAATGTGCAACTCGCTGCCACAAGGAGTAGGTAAGGCAAATAGAATAGATGCATTTAAGGGCAAGCTAGATAAGTACATGAGCGCAAAAGGAATAGAAAGTTATGCTGATAGGGTGAGATGAAGAGGGGTGGGAGGAGGTTCGTGTGGAGCATAAACTCCGGCACAGACCTGTTGGGCCGAATGACCTGTTTCCGTGCTGTATATTCTGTGTATTGCTTTCTATGAATAGATTAGCTGAAGTCACTGACAGAGTTCCTCGTCAAATCCTCTAAATACCCTGACACTTCAGTGGCAATACCACTCGGGGAGGGGAAGGATAACCGCACGCAGTCGCACTCACACTCATACACTCACACTCACACACTCACACTCACACACTCACACTCACACTCACTCACTCACTCACACACTCACTCACACACTCACACACTCATATTCACACACTCACACACATACACTCACAGTCACACACTCACACTCACACACTCACTCACTCACACTCACACTCTCACACACTCACACACTCACACACACACTCACACTGCACATTCACACTCACTGCACACTTACACACTTACACTCGCACACTCACACTCTCATGCACTCACACACTCACACTCTCATGCACTCACACACACACACACACACACAGCACACACACACTCACTGACACACTCACTGCACACACACTGCGCACATACACACACACACACACTCACACACATTGCACACTCACACTCGCACACATTCACACACAAACATACTCACACACTCACATTCACTCCTACAATTATAGCATCTATCCCCCATTTTAATTGGTCACCATCGCTGGCCATGCCTCAAGCTGCCTAGGCCCTAAACTCTGGAACTCCCTCCCTAAACCTCGATGCTTCTCTACTCTTTCCTGCTTTAAGATGCTTCTTAAAACCCACCCCCCAGGTTTTTGGTCATCTGCCCTAATATCTCCATATATGGCTCAGTATCAAAGTTTGTTTGATAATGCTCCTGTGAAGCGCCTTGGGATGTTTTACTACATTACATTAAAGGCGCTGTATAAATACAAGTTGTTGTTGTTGTCGCAATAAGCACAGGTCCAGCGTATCCATGGTGAGAGTGGGTGTTCCCAGTCCTCATGCTTCAATGTGCCCTTTCTGTGATCGATTTTGTCGGCACCCCCAGGAACTGGCAGTGGAACCCTCTCGGATTGGACGGTCGGAGGGAGCCAGGCAGCAAGGCGGTGATGGCCCACTAGATCTTTGAGCAAAGGGGCTTCTGCAAGAGCAACCAGACCACCCTCCGGCTGGCCCTTTGAGGCCCGCAGCTACCCCTACGTTAGTGCCCCCCCGTACCCTGGTGCTAGGCTTTGAGAGTGGGCAGGCCTGCCCAGGGGTGTGGCCAGGCCACGCTAACCAATCAGACCACCCAAGTCCAGGCACATTTCAACCTGTACATGCAGAGTGTAGGTCAAATGTTCTCTGGACAGAAGGTTGGAGAGAAAACAGTATTCGGGTCCCAGTCTCAATCAGCTACACAGCGTTCCGTTAGCAAGCCTAGTGCCCTTATCCCGACAGTATCATTGATCCATGGAAAGGCCATTTAACCATTTAAACACGAGGAGATACTTGCATTATTTGAGGTGTTTGTATAAAAGTAAAGCCCAGTGCAGCTACAGAGACAATCTGGTCACTGGGAATGTAAAATCGACAGAGCGACAGATGGACATTGCTCTCCTGAAACTACTGCAAAGATGAAACAACTTTATACATGAATGAAAGGAGGATAGAACTTGCATTTATATAGCACCGTACACATCCATAGTGTGTTTCACAGCTGAAAAATTTCTTTTGAAGTGCAGTTGTTGTTGCACTGCACAGCTTCTAACTGTGACCTGGATGTGTCCACCTTTGTTCCTTGATCTTATGTCAGCCGTGGCTCAGTGGGTAACACTCTTGCTTCTGAGTTAGAAGGTTGTGGGATCTAAGTCCCACCCCAGAGACTAAAGCACAAAAAAATCTAGGTTGACATTCCAGGGGAGTGCTGCACTGTTGGAGGTGCTGTCTTTCGGATGAGACATTAAACCCAGGCCCTGTCTGCTCTCTCAGGTGGACGTAAAAGATCCCATGGCATTATTTTGAAGAAGAGCAGGGAAGTTATCCCTGGTGTCCTGGCCAATGGTTATCCCTCAATCAACACAACAAAAACAGATTATCTGGTCATTATCACATTGCTATTTGTGGGAGCTTGCTGTGTGCAAATTGGCTGCTGCGTTTCCCACATTACAACAGTGACTACACTCCAAGAGTACTTCATTGGCTGCAAAGCACTTTGAGAAATCCAGTGGTCGTGAAAGATGCTATATACAAGTCTTCATTTTTAGAATTACACGGAATAATGTTCGGAGTTGGTGCCAGGGGGAGAATTACTGAAATGGCCAATTGCAGCGGGCTGTTTTAATGCATTTGTTATTAACAGTCACCTTTCTTGAAGATGGTCACGATGACGGTGTCTCTGAGATCCCCGGCAGGCTCTCCTCCTTCCAGATAAGAGAGACAACGTTGTGGATTCGAGCGAAGAGTACTTCTCTGCCATGCTTTAGTACTTCGGCGGGGATTCTATCTGCGCCTGAGGCCTTGTTGTTTTTCAGTTGTCGGATGGCCTTTTGAACCTCATGCCGGGCTGCGATTGTGCCGAGGTGGTGGCGGGTAGCATGCTGTGGGATGGAGTCAAGGACACTCACGTCAAAGACAGTGTCTTGGTTGAGGCAATGAAAATGCCCTCAGGAGTGATGCTCGCTCACTCAGACTGGCAAGGACCGAGTGCCATGCAGTTGTCTGTGAGCTGTCTCGCAATCACGATGCCATATTGTTATTGAGTGAGAGGGAGACGCATCGGGGGTAGTAATTGAGTCGTCCAGTTCATTCAGCACTGGGTGGGGCGGTCAGTATTGAACAGATAGAATATGTAACTGGCTTTTAACCTCCATTACAGACATACTCCACGCCTGGCAGCTAAATGGCTGTCCCAAAGAAAAGACAGTCACAGATTCTTGACTCGCGAATGTAATATTGAACCAAATAGCCCTGAGCATTTAAGAACAATAAGAAGTAGGAGCAGGAATGGGCCATTTGGCTCCTCGAGCCTGCTCCGCCATTTAATAAGATCGTGGCTGCTCTGATGTTGGCCTCAGCTCCACTTCCCTGCCCACTCCCCATAACCCTTGACTCCAATATCATTCAAAAATCTGTCTATCTCCACCTTAAATATATTCAATGACCCAGCCTTCACAGCTCTCTGGGGTAGAGAATTCCAAAGATTCACGACCCTCTGAGAAAGAAATTCCTCCATATTTCCGTTTTAAGTGGCGACACCTTTTTCTGAAACTATGCCCCCAGTTCTAGATTCCTCCGTGAGGGGAAACATCCTCTCTGCATCCACCCTGCCGAGCCCCCTCAGAATTTTATGCATTTCAATAAGATCACCTCTCATTCTTCTCGACTCCAATGAGTATTTTTAGTCCTGACACCTTCTGCCAGAGCCCTGCTCACACTGTCACTCACCCGTTGTCAGAATTATAGCCGGGCCATCGCTGCCGGTGACCCCTCTCATTCCCTGAATTACAGCAGCAAAGGCCTCTCACTGACCCATGCCATACCGTACCACTCTCACATCCTTGGCTCTGTCGGAGAAACAGCCCATTGTCCTGCCCGTCCCTCACCCAGCCAGCACTGAAAGCCCACATGTTGCCGTCGCTGATGTGTGCCGTTAGTTACTGTTGATACTTGAGTCTCTGGAGTGTTACATTCAGCTCCAATTACCGCAGCCAAACCTCTAGGGCTCAATAAAGAGAATGAGGCTCAACTTTGTCAATAAACTGTTACTGGATATCTGCCGCTAGAGTTTTTACTACAGTGAGGGGGTAAAGGTCCACTCACAATGGGATCAGATTTTCAGTTTAAAATTCCTGTGGTCAGACCCTCGCTGACTGGGAAATGTGTGATTCACTCAATGCTACGACCCCATCTACAGCTTTGAAAACTGTCCCAGAGTTAATCCGTAGCAGGACTGATGCTGCTGACCAACACCATCAATCACAGCCAAAGCAAAATACAAGTTTTATTTTATTTCCAATTTTATTTCAGATTCCCAGCACCGGCTGTATTTTGCTTTTTGTTTTAGTGTTTAATTCCTTGCCACTTTTCTCTCCCAGGAAAGCTCACCTTTGAGGAGGTTCTCCTCTTCCTTCCGACGGGATTTCCGTTTGTCTCTTTTACACTGTTCACCTTCCTTGCTATCTCGTTCCCCTCTCATGTTTGATCAGGTTATTCGCTAAAACCCGCTTCCACCGACACAATTCGTTCCTCAGCAGCTGTCTCCGGCTCCCACTTATTCCACACGGATCCAACTTGAGCACAACCTCTCTTGTTTCGGATCCACGCCTGATCGCAGATATCGCCGCAATTTTACAGCAAATGTGGATCTGGGAATGAAAACTGAAAACAGAACAAAATTTAATAAAAGATCGTGACACTTGCCGTCGGGTTAGCCGCACTTCAGGACTGTCCTATAATCTCCAGGAATGTCCAGGACACTGCCTCGAGCAAAGCCAGAAGAAAAATTAGAGGAGTATAATGAAATTGGGCTTTCTTTTTAAACCTTTTTTAAAATATTTTTTTTAAACACTTCTGTTTATTAGTAATAAAAATATTGGACATGAGAAATAAGGCTGTTTGACTGAGAGTCAAGAATCACCTGATCAGGCAATGAAGAGTCTGTTCATTTTCCAATTGGTGGGGCAAGGTAGTGTAATGTATTTGCTTCATGGGTTCTTTGCTTAAGAATTCATAGCAACACATTGCTATTAAGAACTAGTTGGTTTATTAGCAAAGGTATAACAATCAGACTACACATTACAGTTCATCCACTAGGCTCACAATCACATGCCTCATTGGGATCCCCTGAACCCAACTGTCTGGGGTTTTATTGAGTTTTGCGAACATCACGTGACTGGTTAAGCCACTCACAACTCAACAGCTCCACAAACCTATAAGCATACTCAAAGGTACATACATTACAGATGGGGCCAACACAATCAATCACAGTCAAAGCAAAATACAAGTTCTCTTATTGCAATAGCTAACTCCGACATTGCCTCCCTCATGTGCCCTGAGAGTGTCTGAACTTTGCAACATTTCCTCCCTCATGTTCGCCGACAGTGAGGATGGACTTATTGGGGACCAATGGTGGGAGTGTGGGGGCGTGGCAGTTAGAGGCAGGAGGTCATGAGTGTTGACCTCTCCAGGAATGTGTTCAGCCAGAGTGGACAAGCCTAGCTTGACCCTGCAGTGAGAGCTCCCACCAAATACCACAGTGGGAAGCTGGTGGGACTGCCCATGTCCTGCTTATATCATGCGGGGGAGGGACGATGAGGAGGTCTGGTGAGAACATGGGACTAACAGCCAGCAGACAAGATTTTCTTAAGGGTCGCACCTCAAAGATTCTCTCCCCCACTTTATGTTTTTGGCAGCAGGGTAGGATATTACAGACAAGCTAAATGAACTTTGCACTCATGGTACCAGCTGTGGCTCAGTGGGTAGCACTCTCACCTCTGAAAGTCCCACTCCAAGGACGCAAGTACATAAATCTAGGCTGACACTCCAGTGCAGTGCTGACGGAGGGCTGCACTGTCAGAAGTACCGATTTTCGGATGAGACATTAAACTGAGGCCCTGTCTGCTCCCTCAGGTGGATGTAAAAGATCCCATGGCACTATGTTGAAGAAGAGCAGGGGAGTTATCCCCGGTGTCCTGGCCAATATTTACCCCTCAATCAACATAACAAAATACAGATTATCTGGTCATTATCACATTGCTGTTTGTGGGAGCTTGCTGTGCGCAAATTGGCAGCCGCATTTCCCACATTACAACAGTGACTACACTCCAAAAGTATTTCATTGGCTGTAAAGTGTTTGGAGTTGTAAAGCGCTTTGAGGCGTCCGTGGTCATGAAAGGCGCTATATAAATCCAAGTCTTTCTTTCATGACATGTACAGGTTGCCTGAGAAGTCAGACAGCTGTGCCCGAAACATCTGGTGCAGGTTGTCTTCAGATAGAGGAGGCGATGCGACCTCCCGGAGTAGCATTCTGTATCTCCAGAGTCATGTATAATGCTAGGCTCAGCAGCCTATTTATATTACAGGATGGCCTCTGATGGAGCATTAACATGGGGTATCAGTGCAAAGTGCATGGATCGAGAACTCAGTCAGTTACTCACACTGTAGGCTCGATCCTGACATTGTGCGATCGTGTGAAACGTGTGATAGCGAGGGCGGCAACCCGTTCTACATCTCTTTTGCATTTTATTCCCAATGACTTCAATGTGAGAGGTGTAAAATAGGTTGTCGACTTGCTATCACCCGTTTCACACTATCGAACAATCAACATCTTGCCCTGTGACTGTCATATCACACTGCCCTCTCTCATCATGCTGCCCAAAAGGGGTCCTAATGGTAACATTGACTCAGTGAAAGGGGTCCTTTTAGTGACATGCCCTTATTAATCGGGCTCCTATATTAAGGGCTCAATTTTCCCCAGTTATCTGCGCCGTTTTTTTGATGTGTGCCACTTTTTTTTGGCATAAATGAAAATTTCAAGTTTCCCCGAAGTCTCTATACCAGCATAATTCTATTAGTTATGATTTTTTCAGGTTAGTATTTTATTGTGAGGTAGGGGGCGTAATCTGATGTGCGTGCCAGTTTTTCACATTTAAGCAAGTTTGTCCAACTTACATTTTTCCTAGGACGGTGTGTGTGACCACTCCCAAAAAACCTTCTGAGCATTTAAAAAAAACCAACGCACATTAAAAAATCGGTGCCGAAAGACGCCATTGTTTTTAGGCGAAGTTTTGGAGGGAGTCAAGAAGACATTAAATATGCATCATGAAGCTTAAATTTTTTCAAAGTCAAAAAGGAGAAAATGGAAGTTGAATGCAATTCTTTAATTTTCGATGTTTTTCAAAGTGCCACGCCACCACCAAACGTCTCCTCACCGGGCTCGAGGGTCGGAGCATCGGCCAGCAGAATCGCACCCTCGTCCGGACGCTGGGGCCCGGCGTCAAAATAAGCCCTGGGCAGGGGGTGGACGCCGAGCCCCTGTGTCTGGGCGAGGGAGCAATTCTGTCGGTCGACCCTCGAGCCCAGTGAGGAGACGGTCAGTCGGTGGTGGGGAGGTACTTTGAAAAAAATCAAAAATTAAAGAATTGCATTAGACTTCGTTGCCCCAAATGTCTTAATTGAATGCCTAGCTTCTCATTCTAAGCAAGCCTATTGCGCATGCGCAGACCAGGGTGTACTCCATACTAGGGCATCGACCTTGGGGAGAGAGAGAGAGAGAGGAAAGTAGCTTTAAGTCCTTTATCCTGCTTTTTTGAGCTTCTTGCAAAGCTACAATTTAATTATGAGGCAATACTGACAATGCCATACCCTGTGCAAGCCTTCTGCATGATAGTGCTGTGGAGGAGACGATTGATTCGACGTCATCGCATGAGGAACCTCAGAGCACGTAAAATGATGGGCAAGAAGCCTTACCCACATCAGGTATATCGAGACAGGCATTCATACCTGCACCTGAGTGATGCAGGTTGTGGGAGAAGGCTACGTTTCTGCAAAGAAGTTGTAAACCGAGATCTGTGAGTTAGTAAAAGCAGACCTGCAATCTAGAAGCATCAGGAGGACTGTTTTGTCAGTTGAAGTAAAGGTTACAGCTGCACTTTCATTTTATGCATCTGGATCATTCCAGGCCACAACTGGGGTTGTGTGCATCATTTCTCAACATGCAACACATATCTTCATTCGGTAGGTGACTGCTGCACTATATGCCCGGAGGAATGACTACATAAAGTTCCCCATGATCGCCCAGGCAATGAGTGACAGGCTGTGGGCTTCTCCAGGATTATTGGCTGCCCAAAGGTACAGGGCTGCATTGATTGTACCCACGTTGCCGAGCGAGCACTTTTAGAGGATTCCGAGATGTACAGGAACAGAAAAGGCTTCCACTCCATGAATGTGCAGCTCATGTGTGACGACATGCATTGCATCATGTCAGTTGATGCAAGATACCCTGGGAGCACCAATGATGCGTTCATCCTATGCAAGAGCGCTATATCGGCCATGTTTCAGCAGCAGCCAGAAGGGCAGAGCTGGCTGCTGGGAGACAAAGGGTACGGCCTCGCCACCTGGCTCATGATGCCTCTACGCGGAACCGGGAGGGAAGCTGACCGGGAATACAACATGTCGCACATTGTGAAGCGCAGCATAATAATTGGCATCTTGAAGCAGCATTTCCGATGCCTGGACCATTCCGGAGGCTACTTGCAATACTCTCCTGAGATTATCGGTCAATTCACTGTTGTTTGCTACAGGCTGCATAACTTAGCCATCACGAGGCAGCAGCAGCTTGTAGTAGAAAGACCCACCTGAGGTGAGAGTGGCTGATAATGATGAGGAAGATGCAGATGACGAGAAGGAGGAAGAGGACGAGGAAGCCATGCAACTACCTGAACCCGGAGCACGATGGCGGAGGAGGGCGGGCCGTCATGCCCCTTTAACAATTGCTCGAGCTTTGCGCCAGCAGCTCATTGTCCCTGAAGACTCAGTGGTAACTATCCAAATGGACCATGTTTACTTTTTGGATCTATTCAGTAATGTTGCGTTGTGTTAATGGAACAAATAATGGAAATGTTTCAGTTATAATTTAAAATATATTTTATTCAAAAGTTTAACATTTGTTTGTAATTAACTAAAAATATTCTTGTATCAAACTTTAAAAGTTTTCAGTTAAGATCACTTACAAACGTTAGGATCACTTACAAACTTTAAGATCACTTAAAGATTTTAAGATCACTTACAAACTTTTAAACTTGTAAATTTACATAACTTACAAAAAACTTTTAATGCGAGAATAGTTACAATAATAATAACAACAACAACAGCAGCACCCACCCATCTCTCTGCCACCTTATTATAAAACCGCCCGCTGCGCTGGTCTTGATGACTTCACCCCTGCCCGCAGGCGGTGGTGCAATGTTTCTTGGGTTGGTAGCAAGCTTATTCTTTCGAGCAGCTTGGATAATGCGCACTAGTTGATAGGGGGGGTGGGGGGGTGGGTGGTGGGCGCATGCGGTAATGTGGAAGGCCCGGCTTGAGCCTCTTCAGAGGCTGGTCTGGGGATTGGAGTGGGATTGGCAGTTGATTCTGTCAATGGCCGTGGGGTCTGGGTGTGTTCCCTTATTGCAGCAGCTAACGCCGACATTCCCTCCCTCATGTACCCTGATAGTGTGTCAACTACCTCCAACATTCCCTCCCTCATGTTCGCCGATAGTGTCTCAACTACTCCAACATTACCTCCCTCATGTTCACCGACAGTGTATCAACTAACTGCAACATTCCTTTCCTCATATTCACCAACAGTGTATCAGGTACCTACGACATTCCCTCCCTCGTTCACTGTTAGTCTATCAGCTGCCTCCGACATTCCCTCCCTCATGTGCCCGGATAGTGTTCCCATTTCTTGCGAGAGTGTTGTTACTTCTCCCGACAGTCCCGATACCTCACCACCCACCTCACTGATGGTGTCCAGGAGTGATCGTATAAGGTCAATGCTCTCCGCACTCATTGCCATCATCTGAACCACATCTGTTACAGCCTGCACCTCAGGATAGTGCAGTCGAGCTCTCCTTCCCCTCCTCACCCTGGGTGTGGCTTGCTGCAATTCACTGGGACCCGCAGCCTCGGACAGCGGGGCCTTGGGTGTGCCTCGTTGCATCCCACAGGGACCCGCATCCTCGGACTGTGAGAAACCATGAAATATTCCAAAACTCGGAGCACTCAGGAAAGGGGCTAACACCTCAATGGGCGGATCTGCAACTCCTCCAGAGTGAGTACAACAATGGGGGCTTCATCCTCCCCTGCCCCTTGCCCCTCCCCCACCCCCTCGCTCTTTGTCTGGAAGGTGGGATTGGAAGATGTTCTCCTCTTCAGACTCGTCTGCATCTGAGTCTAAATGGAGAAAGATTGCAAAGGGCCGCAGTACAGCGGGACCTGGGGTACTTGTGCGTGAAACGCAAAAGGATAGTATACAGGTACAGCAAGGGATCAGGGAGGCCAATGGTATTGCAAAGGGGATGGAGTATAAAAGCAGGAAAGTCTTGCTACAGCTATATAAGGTATTGGTGAGACCACACCTGGAATACTGCGTGCAGTTTTGGTTTCCATATTTACGAAAGGATATACTTGCTTTGGAGGCAGTTCAGAGAAGGTTCACTAGGTTGATTCCGAGGATGAGGGGGTTGACTTATGAGGAAAGGTTGAATAGGTTGGGCCTCTACTCATTGGAATTCAGAAGAATGAGAGGTGATCTTATCGAAACGTATAAGATTATGAGGCGGCTTGATAAGGTGGATGCAGAGAGGATGTTTCCACTGATAGGGGAGCCTCAGGTGCTGCGCTGGTCTGTTATCTGGTGCCTGGCCCAAGCGAAGGTGAGGTTTTGCTCTGTCTCTGAGCACGGGGGACATCGATTGCTGGAGTGAAGAGGTCTTCCCATTTCCACTGGATCTTCCCCATTCACCTTCTTCCGAGTAGCGTTGGACCATCACCTGCAACAATCCACAGAGGTAAGTTGTGCACCACGCCATTATTGATTACACTTACATCCGCACTACCAAGGACTGGGATCAGCTCCTTGGTGCAGGTGCGCAACGTTTCCTGTACTGGAACCAGCTTGTGTCATTTTTCGTTCCATAGCCTCTCAAAGGCATCCTGGCTCATCACTGACTGGCTCGCTGCCATGTCCATAAGAACATAAAGAACATAAGAATTAGGAACAGGAGTAGGCCATCTAGCCCCTCGAGCCTGCTCCGCCATTCAACAAGATCAAGGCTGATCTGGCTGTGGACTCAGTTCCAGTTACCCGCCCACTCCCCATAACCCTTAATTCCCTTATTGGTTAAAAATCTATCTATCTGTGATTTGAATACATTCAATGAGCTAGCCTTAACTACATCCTTGGGCAGAGAATTCCACAGATTCACAACCCTCTGAGAGAAGAAATTCCTTCTCAACTCGGTTTTAAATTGGCTCCCCTGTATTTTGAGGCTGTGCCCCCTAGTTCTAGTCTCCCCAACCAGTGGAAACAACCTCTCTGCCTCTATCTTGTCTATCCCTTTCATTATTTTAAATGTTTCTATAAGATCACCCCTCATCCTTCTGAACTCCAACGAGTAAAGACCCAGTCTACTCAATCTATCATCATAAGGTAACCCCCTCATCTCCGGAATCAGCCTAGTGAATCGTCTCTGTACCCCATCCAAAGCCAGTATATCCTTCTTTAAATAAGGTGACCAAAACTGCACGCAGTACTTCAGGTGCGGCCTCACCAATACCCCGTACAGTTGCAGCAGGACCTCCCTGCTTTTTACTCCATCCCTCTCGCAATGGAGGTCAACATTCTATTTGCCTTCCTGATTACCTGCTGCACCCAAACTAGCTTTTTGGGATTCATGCACAAGGACTCCCAGGTCTCTCTGCACCGCAGCATGTTGTAATTTCTCCTCATTCAAATAATATTCCCTGTTACTGTTTTTTTTCCCAAGGTGGATGACCTCACATTTTCCGACATTGTATTCCATCTGCCAAACCTTAGCCCATTCGGTTAACCTATCGAAATCTCTTTGCAGCCTCTCTGTGTTCTCTACACAACCTGCTTTCCCACTAATCTTTGTGTCATCTGCAAATTTTGTTACATTACACTCCGTCCCCTCTTCCAGGTCATCTATGTGTATTGAAAACAGTTGTGGTCCCAGCACAGATCCCTGTGGCACACCACTAACCACCGATTTCCAACCCGAAAAGGACCCATTTATCCCGACTCTCTGCTTTCTGTTAGCCAGCCAATTCTCGATCTATGCTAATACATTTCCTGTGACTCCGCGTATCTTTATCTTCTGCAGTAACCTTTTGTGTGGCACCTTATCGAATGCCTTTTGGAAATCTAAATACACCACATCCATTGGTACACCTCTATCCACCATGCTCGTTATATCCTCAAAGAATTCCAGTAAATTAGTTAAACATGATTTCCCCTTCATGAATCCATGTTGCGTCTGCTTGATTGCACTATTCCTATCTAGATGTCCCGCTATTTCTTCCTTCATGATAGCTTCAAGCATTTTCCCCACTACAGATGTTAAACTAACCGGCCTATAGTTACCTGCCTTTTGTCTGCCCCGTTTTTTTAAACAGAAGTGTTACATTAGCTGCTTTCCAATCCGCTGGTACCTCCCTAGAGTCTAGAGAATTTTGGTAGATTATAACGAATGCATCTGCTATATCTTCCACCGTCTCTTTTAATACCCTGGGATGCATTTCACCAGGACCAGGGGACTTGTCTATCTTGAGTCCCATTAGCCTGTCCAGCACTACCCCCCTAGTGATAGTGATTGTCTCAAGATCCTCCCTTCCCACATTCCCGTGACCAGCAATTTTTGGCATGGTTTTTGTGTCTTCCACTGTGAAGACTGAAGCAAAATAATTGTTTAAGGTCTCAGCCATTTCCACATTTCCCATTATTAAATCCCCCTTCTCATCTTCTAAGGGACCAACATTTACTTTAGTCACTCTCTTCAGTTTTATATATCTGTAAAAGCTTTTACTATCTGTTTTTATGTTTTGCGCAATTTTACTTTCGTAATCTATCTTTCCTTTCTTTATCGCTTTCTTAGTCATTCTTTGCTGTCGTTTAAAATGTTCTTAATCTTCTAGTTTCCTACTAACCTTGGCCACCTTATACGCATTGGTTTTTAATTTGATACTCTCCTTTATTTCCACAGGATGAATAATTTGCTTGCTGCTGCAGGTCGAGGTCATGAATGCCTGACTGATGCTGATGGCCTTCTGCAGGTTGACTGTGGTGTTGGTATACACTCCATCGACTTCTTCTTGGGCTGAGCTGCCTCTCTGGCCAAATCATCATACCCCCCGCTGGATTCAAAGTCATCTACCGACTCCTCTGCTCGACGGTGAGTCATATTTTTTATATACATATGCTGGAGGTGGCCCTTCGTGTTACAGGCTTTGCATACATTCTCAGCAAACTGACACTGGTGAGCCCTATGGTTTCCTCCGCAACGCCAGCATGGTGCTACTCAATTAGCACCCCTCGGCGGACTCTGAGTTCTGGACCCGTGAAGTCTGTGCTCTCTGCCCTGGGCAGAGCCATGTTCTCCAGTCTTGCCTGTGAAAGGCACCATTCTGTGTACAGTACTTGTCGGGTTTGAATCCACAGGATGAATCATTTGCTTGCTGCTGCAGGTCGAGATCATGAACGCCTGACTGATGCTGATGGCCTTCTGCAGGTTGACTGTGGTGTTGGCAGATAATAGCTTGTGAAGGAAGCCCTTGTGGCCAATTCCTATAACGAAGATGTCTCACATTGCTTCGTTGAGGTGTGGGCCAAAATCACATGGTGCCGCAAGTCTCCTGAGGTCGGCAGCATATTTTGCAATCTCCTGGCCCTCAGGTTTGTGGTGAGTGTAGAATCTGTTCCTGGCCGTGATGATGCTCTCTTTTGGTTTTAGTTTGTCACGAATTAGTTCAGTCAGCTCATCGTATGTCTTATCCTTCGCCTTTGTGGGTGCCAGCAAGTTCCTGATGAGGCAGTAGACCTCGGGCTCACAATTGGTCAGCAGTATAGCCTTGCGCTTCTCCGCCGATGAGTCAGTCGCCCCTGCCAGGTCGTTTGCCACGAAATATAGCTCGAGCCTTTCTGTGACGGCATCCCAATCATCACCCTCTGCGAAGTCTTTTAGTGTTCCAAAGGTGGCCATAATCGCGTGAAAGTCCGTATTCTCATCGGCAGTTGTTATGTCTGTAATGTACCGATGAATGACTCCACGAGGCAATGTGTTGTACTTAAACTGTAGTGACCTTGGCCCTTTATTTGGAACTCCAGAGTGAGGCAGCTGCATGGTGGCTGCCCTTTTATACAGCCCTTGCCACCAGGGCAGGAAACCTCGATCTACACCAGTTGCACCCTCTAGTGGTGCCAGCATAGTATATACACAGTGTAAACCTTATTGACAGTATATCAGCTAAACAAGTCTCCATCTTATGCAACTACACAGTGACTACACAGAGAGTATATCTATAGTCTGCATATATAACACACATCATACTGCCTTAAGGGGTTCTGCTAATGACATGCCCTTATTAATTGGGCTCCCACATTAAGGAAGGCTCCTCATGGCGTTACCTCCTCATTAATGGTGGCTGTTTCTGTCCATTTGTGTGGCCCATCTTGACAGCAGCTGTTAATATTATTGAGGCAGTAAATGTGAAGTAATTAAATGCATTAACAGAGCGATCATTGGGACTGCAGTCTCAGCTTCTCCGAACATCAGGATTTATTGCTGACAGAAAGTTAACCCTTGTGGATCCAGGTAATTCCAGTCTCCTTGGACTAGCTACCTTTATTGTGGATCCAGGTAATTCCAGTCTCTTTGGACTAGCCAGCTTTATTGGTTTTCAGCTCATGCAGAGTGGCACCAGATCAAACCCTTGACTTACAGGAAAACATTAATCAGGGGACAGTAGCAACTTTACTCCTGAGCCCGTCTCTGCCCCTGCCTCCCCTCATCTGCTCCTGAAACACTCATCTGTGCCTTTGTTCCCTCCAGTCTCAACTGCTACAACGCGCTCGTAGCCGACCTCCCATCTTCCACCCTTTATAAACTTGAGCTCATCCAAAACTCGGCTTCCCGTGTCCTAACTCACACCAAGTCCCGCTCACCCATCACCCCTGTGCTCACTGCCCATGTCCTAACTCACACCAAGTCCCGCTCACCCATCACCCCGTGCTCACTGCCCGTGTCCTAACTCGAACAAAGACCCGCTCACCCATCACCCCCTGTGCCCCGTGTCCTAACTCACACCAAGTCCAGCTCACCCATCACCCCCTGTACTCGCTGACCCCTGTCCTAACTCGCACCAAGTCCCGCTCACCCATCACTCCTTGCTCGCTGACCTACATTGACTCCGGACCGGCAACGCCTCGATTTTAAAATTCTCATCCTTGTGTTCAAATTTCTCCATGGCCCCACCCCTCCCTATCTCTGTAACCTCCTCCAGCCCCACAACCCTCCAAGAAATCTGCTCTCCTCCAATTCTGGCCTCCTGCACATCCCCAATTTTAATCGCCCCACCATTGGTGGCCGTGTCTTCAGCTGCTGAAGCCCCAAGCTCTGGAGTTCCCTCCCAAAACCTCTCTGTCCTCTTTTAAGAAGTTCCATAAAATTTACCTCTTTGACCAGGCTTTTGGTCACCTGTTCTAATATCTCATTGTTTGATAACGCTCCTGTAAAGCCACGTGGGAGCTGTTACTATTTTAAAGGTGCTATATAAATGCAAGATGTTGTTCTCTACTCCTGTAATGTGATCCACTATAAAGTAAAACTTTAAACAAAAATAAGAAGTTTGACGCTTTACTTCAGCTTTCCCTGTTGACCCCTTTCCTCCTAACTCTTCCATTCGCACTCCTGCTTTTTGACATTTTAATTTTGCTTTATTTATAAATAATATACTCCACTCTAACTGTCATGTATGTACTTTTGGGTTTACTAGCCACTAGGTGGCATCACTGTTGGAGGCCATTGGGCTGCATGCGTGAGTGTGCAGCCCAAGTATAAAAGGCCAGCCATTTTGTACATTAGTCACATTGGGCCTTAATAAAGCAGAGCCAAGGTCATACCTCTTGGAGTTAAACAGTACTCAGTCTAACAGTTATTGCATACACAACATTTGGTGACGAGGCAACAAGAACCGTTGCATGCAAAAATGAGCATAATTGGATTGTTGGAGCGATTTGTGGAAGGAGGAGATTGGGCAGACTTTGTGAGCCGTTTGAGCCAGTTCTTCGTGGCCAACAAAATGGAGGAGGTTGGCAACGCAGATCGGCACTGGGCGGTGTTCCTCACGGTTTGCAGTCCAAAAATTTATGGTCGGATATAGAATCTACTCCTGCCTGTGAGTCCAACAGAGAAGGTATGAAGAATTGTGTACACTGGTACAGGACCACCTTAAGCCAGACAAAGGCATCATTATCTCGAGACACAGATTTTACACACACGTTCGCTCAGAGGGCCAGAATGCAGCGGAATTCATTGTCGACCTGAGACATCTAGTGGGACCGTGTAAGTTCGGGGCTGTGTTGGCAGACATGCTGTGGGACTTCTTTGTAATCGACATTAACCACGAGGTGATCCTGCATAAACTACTGGCAGTGGAGAGGTCGGACTTGAACAGGGCCATCACGATCGCTCAGTCATGCATGACAACGGATAGAAGTCTAAAGCAGATATCAGTGAAAAATCGAAACTCGACAAGTATTGTAAATATGATTGATTTGGCGTTCGGCAGAGCGGCACATGGCAGGGCTTACCCGACTGCATACGTGAAACCTGTGGCTGCCCAAAGTCCGCCAGCGGGAATATATCCGATTTTTCCATGTTGGCTTGTGGGGCAAATCACCAGCACCAGCAGTGCCGATTTAAGCAATATAGTTGCAAAGTCTGTCTGAGAGTGGGGCATCTCCAGCACAAGTGTCCGCAGATGAGCAAGCGTGCTGTGACACACCATGTGGAGGATGATGGTCAGACTAGCGCGGATCCCGATACGCAATCCGAGAAACTAGAGCAGGAAGTGTTTGGACTGTACTCATTCCTAACTAAGAGCAAACCGATAATGATCAACTTGAAATTTAATGGAGTGCCAGTATCAATGGAACTGGACACGGGGGCGAGTCATTCGATAATGAGCCAGACGGCATTCAACAAGCTGTGGGATACTAAGGCTGTGAGGACCAGGCTGAGTCCAGTCAATGCCAAGTTGCGCTCATACTCCAAAGAACTCATAACGGTGATTGGCAGTGCCACAATTAAAGTGTCGTATTACGGTGCGGTTCACGAGTTACTGCTATGGATTGTCTCAGGCAATGGTCCAACGTTGTTCGGCAGGAACTGGCATGAAAAAAATCAGATGCGATTGGAAGAGAAAGATATATGTGCCCAAGTACTGAGCAAGTTCCCCTCGCTGTTCGAATCACGGGAGTCAAGGTGCAGATCCACGTGGACTCGGATGCAAGACCCGTCTATCATAAAGCTCGGGCAGTTCCGTAAATAATGAGGGAGAAGGTCGAAATCAAAATGGACAGACTCCAGCGTGAAGGGATCATATCATCGGTTGAAGTTAATGAATGGGCCAGCCCCATTGTTCCTGTGCTGAAAAGTGATGGCACAGTCAGAATCTGTGGAGACTACAAGGCTACGATCAACAGGGTTTCATAATAGGATCAGTACCCGTTACCGAAGGCTGATGACTTGTTTGCAATGCTAGCCGGGGGAAAGTCGTTCACCAAACTGGACTTGACTTCGGCCTACATGACACAGGAGCTGGTTGAGATGTCGAAGAGACTTACGTGCATTAACACGCATAAAGGACTGTTTAATTATCACAAGTACCCTTTTGGAATTCGCTCGGCTGCAACAATATTTCAGAGGAACATGGAGAGTCTACTGAAGTCCATTCCCAGAACCGTCGTGTTCCAAGATGACATCCTGATCACAGGTCGTGACTCCGAGGAACAGCTGAACAACCTGGAAGAAGTTTTATATTGTCTGGACAAAGTGGGACTCAGACTGAAATGCACGAAGTGTGTCTTCATGGCACCAGAATTCCTGGGGAGGAGAATTGCTGCTGACGGCATCAGGCCCACGAACGCGAAAACCAAGGCCATCAAGAATGCACCCAAGCCACAGAATGTGACGGAGCTGTGTTCGTTCCTGGGTCTACTCAACTACTTCGGTAACTTCCTACCTAAATTGAGCACCTTATTAGAACCACTGCACATGTTGCTAATAAAAGGCGACAACAGGGTGTGGAATGTATCTCAAGTCAGAGCTTTTGAGAAAGCCACTAATCGGCTTTGGTCTAACAAGCTGCTGGTACATTATGACGCATGTAAATGTTTAGTATTGTCCTGTGATGCTTCGTCATATGGAATTGGTTGCGTACTCCAACAAGCTAATGTGTCGGGTAAACTTCAACCAATCGCGTATGCTTCAAAAAGTTTGTCTAAAGCGGAAAGAGCTTATGGCATGGTAGAGAAAGAAGCACTAGCCTGTGTTATGGGGTTAAAAAGATGCATCAGTACCTGTTTGGTATTCGGTTTGAACTGGAGACAGATCACAAGCCACTCATTTCACTGTTCTCTAAAAACAAAGTTATCAATACCAATGCTTCAGCCCACATCCAGAGGTGGGCGTTGACATTATCCACTTATGATTATGTCATTCGCCATAGACCTGGCACCGAGAATTGTGCCGATGCTTTGAGCCGTCTGCGTTGCCCACACCGGAGCTGGAAATGCCACAACCAGCGGACCTATTGTTAGTTATGGATGCTTTTGAGAGTGAAGGAATCCCTGTCACGGCTCAACAAGTTAAGACCTGGACCAGCCAGGACACGATTTTATCGGTGATGAAGAGTTGCATCCTCAAAAGTGATTGGTCTGCCATACCCAAGCAAATGTGTGAGGAGACCAAACCTTATATTCGTCGCAAAGACGAACTATCTATTCAGTCGGATTGTATACTGTGGGGCAATCATGTTGTTATGCCCAAGAAAGAGAGAGAGAAATTTGTACGTGAGCTACATAGCACACATCCCGGCATTGTAATGATGAAAGCCATCGCCAGGTCTCATGTATGGTGGCTGGGAATTGACTCTGAGCTGGAATCATGTGTGCATCAGTGCAACACTTGCATGCAGCTCAGCAAAGCACCAGCAGAATCGCCGCTGAGTCTGTGGTCGTGGCCGTCCAAACCATGGTCCAGGATCCACATAGACTTTGCAGGTCTCTTCCTGGCGAAGATGTTTTTAGTTGTGGTAGATGCATATTCGAAGTTGATAGAGTGTATAATCATGTCATCCAGAATATCCACAGCTACCATTGAGAATCTCAGTGTCATGTTCACGACACATGGTCTGCCTCACATCGTTGTTAGTGACAACGGATCGTGCTTCACCAGTCAGGAGTTTCAAGAGTTCATGAAACTCAATGGTATCATACATGTAAGGTCAGCACCGTTCAAACCTGCAATAAATCGGCAAGCAGAACGTGCTGTCCAAATTATAAAGCAGAGTATGAAGCGAGTAACCCAAGGGTCACTGCAGACCTGCCTTTCATGCATACTGCTTAGTACAGGACAAGACCACACACGCTTACTGGGGTCTCGTTTGCTGAACTGATGATGAAGAGAGATCTTAAGACCAAACTATCTCTTGTACACCCTGACTTGAATAATCATGTTGAATATAGAAGACAAAGTCAGCAAGGGTATCATGATCACACAGCTGTGTCACACAATATTTCTTTAAATGATCCTGTATATGTTCTGAATTATGATCAGGGTCCCAAGTGGATCGCTGGTACTGTCATGGCCAAGGAGGGCAACAGAGTGTTTATTGTCAAGCTCAAAAATGGGCAAACATGCAGAAAACATATGGATCAGACAAAGCTGCGGCACACAGACGAACTGGAACAGTCGGAGGAAGAGACAATCGACGACCAACCAACCTACCCCCAGTCATCAGAGGTCTCAGTGGTCATAAGTGAATTGGGACTTTTAATCACTGACATGCTCAATGAAAATGGACTTTCAATCCCTGACATGGCCATTGCCACTCCCACCAGGTCAGTCACCCAGCCCCCAGTCACAACAGACTCTGAACACTCACCCAATGCTGGAGTTGAACTGAGATGGTCAAACCGGGAGCGTAAAACATCAGACCGTCTCAATTTGTAAAAGACTGTGTTAATATCTCAGAGGTGGGTATTGTCATGTATGTACTTTTGGGATCACTAGCCACTAGATGGCATCACTGTTGGAATCCATTGGGTTGCACGCACATGTGTGCAGCCCAAGTATAAAAGGCCAGCCATTTTGTATGTTAGTCACTTTGGGCCTTAATAAAGCAGAGCCAAGGTCATATCTCTTGGAGTTAAACAGTACATAGTCTAACAGTTATTGCATTTAAAAAAGGAGGGAGAGAGAAAACGGGGAATTATAGACAAGTTAGCCTGACAGCGGTGGTGGGGAAAATGTTGGAATCAATTATTAAAGATGAAATAGCAGCGCATTTGGAAAGCAGAGGATCGGTCCAAGTCAGCATGGATTTATGAAAAGGAGACCATGCTTGACAAATCTTCTGGAATTTTTTGAGGATGTAACTAGTAGAGTGGACAAGGGAGAACCAGTGGATGTGGTGTATTTGGACTTTCAAAAGGCTTTTGACAAGGTCCCACATAAGAGATTAGTGTGCAAAATTAAAGCACATGGTATTGACGTGGATAGAGAACTGGTTGGCAGACAGGAAGCAGAGAGTCGGAATGAATGGGTCCTTTTCAGAATAGCAAGCAGTGACTAGTGGCGTGCCACAGGGCTCAGTGCTGGGACCCCAGATCTTTACAATATACATCAATGATTTAGATGAAGGAATTGAATGTAATATCTTCAAGTTTACAGATGACACTAAGCTGGTTGGCAGTGTGAGCTGTGAGGAGGATGCTAAGAGACTGCAGGGTGAATTGGACAGGTTAGGTGAGTGGGCAAATGCATGGCAGATGCAGTATAATGTGGATAAATGTGAGGTTATCCAATTTGGTGGCAAAAACAGGAAGATAGAATATTATCTGAATGGTGACAGATTCGGAAAAGGGGAGGTGCAACGAGACCTGGGTATCATGGTACATCAGTCGTTGAAGTTTGGCATGCAGGTACAGCAGGCGGTGAAGAAGGCAAATGGTATGTTGGCCTTCATAGCTAGAGGATTTAAGTATAGGAGCAGGGAGGTCTTACTGCAGTTGTACAGGGCCTTGGTGAGGCCTCATCTGGAATATTGTGTTCAGTTTTGGTCCCCTAATCTGAGGAAGGATGTTCTTGCTATTGAGGGAGTACAGCGAAGGTTCACCAGATTGATTCCCGGGATGGCAGGACTGACATATGAGGAGAGATTGGATCAACTGGGCTTGTATCTACTGGAGTTTAGAAGAATGAGAGGGAAGCTCATAGAAACATATAAAATTCTGACGGACAGGTTAGATGCAGGAAGAATGTTCCCGTTGCTGGGAAGTTCCAGAACCGGGGTCACAGTCTAAGAATAAGGGGTAAGCCATTTAGGAACGAAATGAGGATAAACTTCTTCACTCAGAGAGTGGTTATCCTGTGGAATTCTCCACTACAGAAAGTTGTTGAGGCCAATTCATCAGATATAGTCAAAGGGAGTTAGATGTGGCCCTTACGGCCAAAGGGATCAAGGGGTATGGAGAGAAAGCAAGAAAGGGGTACTGAGGGAATGATCAGCCATGATCTTATTGAATGGCGGTGCAGGTTCGAAGGGCCGAATGGTCGACTCCTGCACCTATTTTCTATGTTTCTATGTTTCTATGTTTCTATGAATACACAACACTAACTTTTAAAGTCTTATTTATTATTTTGACACTTTCCCCCTCTGCATGGACTATGACTGAGGTACAGTTCCTGGGCACTGATGATTCCCCCCTCCCCCCATGCCCATCCCCACCCCCCACCCCCCACTCCAACTGGCCATTATTCACGTGTGAAGATACTAACAGGAGCGGCATCACAGCTACATCCAATCCTTTTCATATTCAGCGTCCACCTCCGTACTCCCTCCAGCAAGGGCCACCCCATATCGTCCTAGAGTAACGGACCTGCATGGTGTGTTCCTCCAGCATAGTGACCATGAAACTGCCGGATTGTAGTAAAAACACATCTGGTTCACTAATGACCTTTCGGGAAGGAAATCTGCTGTCCTTATCCGGTCTGGCCGATATGTGACTCCAGACCCACAGCAACATGGTTGATTCTTAACTGACCTCTGAAATTGGCTTGCTAGCCACTCAAGGGCAATTAGGGATGGGCAATAAATGCCGGCCTTGCCAGCGACAGCCACATCCTGTGAACGAATAATTAAAAAAGCCCCAGATGGGCTGTGGCCAATTGCTGCACCCCTGCATGTGATCTGGTATCCCAGCACAGTGGGAGGGTGGAAGCGAGACCTTTGTCATTATTTTGCAGCTCACATACTCAATGAATTAACTCCATTAGCCATCGGGAGGGACCTTTACTATTAATTTATAGATGGAAGATATGATTTTGCTTCCTCTGTTCTGGATATAGGATCTCATCGCCATCATCATTGGCAATCCCTCGAAATCGAGGAAGACTTGCTTCCTCTCCAAAAAGTGAGTTCTCAGGTGGATGTCCAGTTCAATGCGAGAATTACAGTCTCTGTCACAGGTGGGGCAGGCAGTGGTTGAAGGAAAGGGTGGGTGGGGAGTCTGGTTTGCCGCACGCTCCTTCTGCTGCCTGCGCTTGGTTTCTGTATGGTCTCAGCGACGAGACTCGAAGTGCTCAGCGCCCTCCCGGATGCTCTTCCTCTACTCAGGGAGTCTTGGATTTGCAGGATCTTGCAGAGGCAGTGCTGGTGGTACTTCTCAAGTGCTTTGAGATGTCTGCTGTATATGATCCATGTGTCTGAGCCATACAGGAGGGTGGATATCACTACAGACCTGTAGACCATAAGCTTGGTGGCAGATTTGTGGTCCTGGTCTTCAAACACTCTCTTCCTCAGGGGACCGAAGGCTGCGCTGGTGCACTGGAGGTGGTGTTGGACCTCGTCATCGATGTCCGCCCTTGCTGACAGTAGATATGATTTTGCTTCCTCTGTTCTGGATGTAGGATCGACATCATTCACAATTAGCTGCAGACTGGCTGAAAACTCTCTCCAATAGTTGATCAAACAGTCAAAACTCAGGAAGTTAACGATGAATCCATTCTGTAAGTGAGGTAACCAGGTCAGTCTTATGACGCTGATAATGGACATAACATTGAGCGTCAACAAGGCAATGGGGCAACTCATCGAAAGCCCCGACACAACAGAGCAGGAGCTCCAAACTCCAGGCAATGAATCATTAAAGGGACAGAGGATTGGTGGGTGAAAGCACCTTACCCACACCAAGTGAGGCTCTTATGTCGCAGCTAAAATCAGCCCAAACCTGAGCATCGGCAGGTGATCGAGGATGCAGGGAGTGACAGAGTGACAGGGCTGGACGACACGCTATGGTTATAGATCAGTTTGATTGTGTATCAGTGATTGGTTATAGATCACTGATTATGTATCAGTGATTGGTTATAGATCACTGATTATGTACCAGTGATTGGTTATAGATCCGTGTGATTGTGTATCAGTGATTGGTTATAGATCACTGATTGTGTATCAGTGATTGGTTAAAGATCCGTGTGATTGTGTATCAGTGATTGGTTATAGATCACTGACTGTGTATCAGTGATTGGTTAAAGATCCGTGTGATTGTGTATCAGTGATTGGTTATAGATCACTGATTGTGTATCAGTGATTGGTTATAGATCACTGGTTGTGTATCAGTGATTGGCTAGAGATCCGTGTGATTGTGTATCAGTGATTGGTTATAGATCACTGATTGTGTATCAGTGATTGGTTATAGATCCGTGTGATTGTGTATCAGTGATTGGTTATAGATCACTGGTTGTGTATCCGTGAACGATTATAATCAGTCTGATTGTGTGATGTGCTGTTAAACTTGAGATTTTTTTAAACATTTTATATATTTAGGCAAAATTACACAGCCCCGCTGTTAATTCCAGATTGAACAGAACAACTCCACAAATCCTGCTGAAAAGCTGACATTTACAAGCCTCAGCTCTTGGTATGAGTTGCAAATGTTCGATGTTCCCAGTGACCAGAACAAAGCCCCAGTATTGAGTCGCACTACAGTAAAACATTGCAAAATGCCCCAGTTGTATTTGTAATGGCACCAGACCATAACATCACCCAAGAACGCAGTCAGCATTTTGTACGTTTCTCAATACCATGGAACATGAACCTAGAAATTATTGTTGGCACAGCGCATTCTTCATTCTGTTACAGTGGATGCATTAGCTCCTTAACATAGACAGGTTAACGCCTAGATTCAGGCAGCAACTTGAGAAATGCCATTCAAATGCTTTAAGCGTTTGCTCACTAACATATTCAGCAGCAATTTTTAGGCTACAGGGAGAGTTATGCAAGTTACATAGGTTATATCAACTTCATTCCAAAGTTATTGAGCTAAATTGTGTTGTCAGAGGCTGTGTTGATTTGATGAGGCAGCGTTACATACACAATTTTCCCAGAGCTCTTTCATAGGCCAATGCCCAAAGTGCATCAGCTAATCATGTGTGTCATATCACTGAAGCAAAATGCCCCCATATTGAAGGCAAATAAAGAGCGGGGTTTGCTGTAAGATATCAAACCCATGATGTCTCAACCTGTTGTGAAAAGGAAGAGTTAACATTCTGGGAGAGAGACCCAGAAAATAGCATTTGAACTCAATCTGTAATTGATATTCAAGATGGTATGGAAACACTTGTATGAGCTGAGGCAAGAGAGTAACCACAGATCGCAACCTAAACTGAGTATCGGAAACAGAATGGGAAGTTGAGAATTTGGTGAGAGAGGAAATTTGGTGTAGAGGGGGAAGGAGGTATTTTAGTTAAATTAATGAGTTTAAAATAAACCAAATGAATGAATTAAATATATAAAACAAGGTTAGATAGAGATGGCAGTGCAGGGGGTGTGCTGCAACTGCAGCATGTGGGAGTTTGTGGAGAGCATTGCGATCCCAGGCAAGGAAGGCTTCCTCGTAGGACTGCTCCTGGGCCTGGCCAAGGGAGCCAACAGCCGGTCCAGGCAGCGGGCGGTCGAGGGGGTCGTTCAGCCCGACTGCCTGCCTCTCTTCCATGTTTACATCCGAGCCAGGGTGTCCCTGGAGATGGAGCACGCGGTGTCCACCGGTACGCTCGCGGCCTTCCGCGAGAGGTGGGCACTGGAGGGACTGGAGTGCATTATCAGACCCAGCAACCAAATTTTAATTTGAACCACTTAATGTCGAAAGTTTAATTTGTTTATTTGTCGGTTTAGTGCCCCTCTAATAAGGGGGCACTTGTGTTAATGTTCAACTAAAAATAGCTGCAGTGAGTGTCTGCAGCTCAGGGAGCTTTGGCTCAGAGTTGTTGAGCTGGAGTCCGAGGTGCAGACATTGTGGGGCATCAGAGAGGGGGAGAGTTACCTGGACATTTTCATCCAGGAGGCAGTCACAACCCTTAGGTTAGCAATGGTTTAGATTTGCTTAGTGGTCAAGGACAGAGGGTGTGACTGCGAGTCAGGCAGTTTAGGGGACCCACTTAGCAGGAACCTCAGCCTTTGCCCTTATATAACAGCTGCGAGGTACATGCTACTGGCGTGGATGAGAACAAAGACTGCTGGGAAGATGGGCAAACTGACCACGGCACCGTGGTACAGGAGGCCATTCAAGTGGGGGAGTGATAAAGAATGTGGTAGTGGTAGGGGACAGTATAGTCTGGGAGATAGATACTGTTCTCTGCAGTCGCAACCAGGAGGCCCGAAGGCAGTGTTGCCTGCCAGGGTGCCAGGGTTAATATAACAAGAACATAAGAAATAGGAGCAGGAGTTGACCATTTGGCACTTTGAGCCTGCTCCACCATTCAATAAGATCATGGCTGATCTTCTACTTGAACTCCACTTTCCAGCACTGTCCCCAAATCCCTTGATTCCCTTAGTGCCCAAAAATCTATCGATCTCTGTCCTGAATATACTCAACGACTGAGCCTCCACAGCCCTCTGAGGTAGAGAATTCCAAAGATTCGCCACCCTCTGAGTGAAGAAGTTTCTCCTCATCTCAGTCCTAAATGGCCGACCCCTTATTCTGAGACTGTGACCCCTGGTTCTAGGCTCCCCAGCCAGAGGAAACATCCTCCCTGCATCTACCCTGTCAAGACTTTAAAGCATTTTATGTTTTAGGGAGATTACCTCTTATTCTTCTAAATTCGAGGGAATATAGGCCTACTTTCCTCAATCTCTCGTCGTAGGACTGGAGAGAAACTTGTGAAACGAGGGGAGGAACTAGTTGTTGTGGCCCAATGATGCAGATAGAACTAGGAATGAGGGAGTTCGAGGAGCCAGTGTACCAATTAAAAAGCAGAATCTCAAAGGTAATAATCTCTGTTTTGTTGCCTGAACCAAGCACCAAGTGGCACAGTGACAAACAGATTAGAGGTTTAAAAGTGTGGCTGAAAGAGTGGTGTGGGAGGCAGGGTTTCGATTCATGGGGCATTGGCAGCAGTACTGGAGAAAGAGGGAGCTATTCCATTGGGACGGAATACAATTAAACCGGGCTGTGACCAGTGTCCTGGCAAATCAAATAACTAGGGCTTTAAACTAATAATTCTGAAGAGAAAAGGCGAGGCTGTAGAACAGAATAGCGATTTGGGTAAAATCAAGCAGTTTGTGCCAGGAAGGGACAAGGGCCAAAGATTCGGTGACGCCGCGAGGGAGAAGTTCCTACGCCAGGCGTGGCAGTCCCGCCCCGTGAAGTATACTGGGCTTACTGCCCCCGACAGGAACTGCAACGCAAAATCTCGCACTCTTGTTCCTGTCACGCGGGGGGACGGGACGCAAAGGGACGCGAAGTTTGGAGCGCACGTTGGCGGGTAGACAGGACCTCCCCCTTCCATTAAAGGGGAGGGCCAAGCTGCCGACTCTGCGGGTGGAAATGGGGCCATCGCTGCACCACCGGGGAGCGGGGGGCCGTTGGAACAGCCCGGCACATAAGCCATGTGCCGGGTTGCAAGATGGCGGCGCGGACCCTGCGATCTACAATCAAGGAGGCCACAACCGGTAAGTTGCGTATTGTGTTTTTACTGACGCACCTCCCCTTTAATTGTCACCCCGCAGGCAGCCCACAGCCTGAGGCATTGCCCACGGCAGCTTCATGGGGCGCTACCGCGTATTCACTCCAGGGTGAAAACTGGTCGCTGCGCACGGTGATGATGTCATCATTGCCAGATCAGCGGCCAGGGCACTACCGGATGTGGGTGTTACCGGGAATGGGCGATATCGGGGGGAGTGGGTGATAACAGAGGGAGTGGGCGATACCGGGAATGGGCGACACTGGAAGTGGACGATACTGCGGGGGGGAGTGGGCGATACTGGGAGCGGGTGATACCGGGAATGGGCGATATCGGGGGGAGTGGGCGATACCGGGAGTGGGCGATACTGACAGTGGGTGATACCGGGAATGGGAGATATCGGGGGGAGTGGGCGATACCGGGAGTGGGCGATATCGGGGGGAGTGGGCGATACCGGGAGTGGGCGATACTGACAGTGGGTGATACCGGGAATGGGAGATATCGGGGGGAGTGGGCGATACCGGGAGTGGGCGATACTGACAGTGGGTGATAACGGGAGTGGGCGATACCGGGAATGGGTGATATCGGAAATGGGCGATAACGGGGGGAGTGGGCGATACCGGGAATGGGTGATATCGGAAATGGGCGATAATGCGGGGGGGAATGGGCGATACCGGGAGTGGGCGATACCGGGAATGGGCGATACCGGGAGTGGCCGATACTGGGAAAGAGCGATACTGAGAGTGGGCGTTACCGGGGGGGAGTGGGCGATATCAGGAGTGGGTGATACCGGGAGTGGGTGATATCGGGCAGAATGGGCAATACAGGGAGGGGGCGCTACAGGCGGGAAGTGGACAATACCGTGAGTGGGTGATACCGTGAATGGGTGATACCGGGAGTGGGCGATACGGGGAAAGAGCGATACCAACAGTGGGCGTTACCGGGAGGGAGTAGGCGATATCAGGAGTGGGCGATACTGGAAGTGGGCGATATCGGGAGTGGGTGATACCGGGAATGGGTGATTCCGCATGTGGACGAGACCTGCGGAGTGGTCGATACCAGGAATGGCCGTTACCGAGAGTGGGCGATACCAGGAGTGGGTGATACCAGGGGGAGTGGGCGATACCGAGAGTGGGCGACACCGGGAGTGGGTGATACCGGGGGTAGTGGCGATAGAAGGAACAGGTGATACCAAGAGTGGGTGATATCGGGAGTGGGCGATACCGGGTGTGGGCGATACCGGGAGTGGGTGATACCAGGGGGAGTTTGCGATACCGGGAGTGGGCGATACCGCGAGTGGACGATACCAGGGGGAGTGGGCGATACCGAGAGTGGGCGATACCGGGAGTAGGTGATACCGGGAGTGGACGATACTGGGAGTGGATGATACCTGGAATAGACAATACCAGGTGTGTGTAATGCCTGGAGTGGGTGGTACCGGAAGTGGGCGATACCGGGGAGTGTGGGCAATACCGGGAGCAGGCAATACCGGGAATGGGCGATACCGGGGGGAGTGGGCAATACCGGGAATGGGCGATAATGGGAATGGGCGATACCAGGAGTGGGTAATACTGGGAGTTGGTCATACCGGGAGTGGGCGATACTGGAGGAATGAGCGATAGCGGTGGAGGGAGTGGGTGATACCGGGAGTGGGTGATACTGGGAGTGGATGATATCTGGAATAGACAATACCGAGAGTGTGTGATGCCGGGAGTGGGCGGTACCGGGAGTGGGCGATATTGGAATGCATGATACCGGGGGAGTGGGCGATACTGGGAATGGGCGATACCAGGGGGAGTGGGTGATACCGGGAGTGGGAGATACCGAGAGTGGGTTATACCGGGAGTGGGCGATACCTGGAGTTGGTGATTCCGAAGAGAGTGAGCGATACCAGGAGTGGGCGATACCGGAAGAGGGTGATACTGGGAGTGGGTGATACCGGGATTGGGTGATACTGGGAGTGGGCAATATTGGGAGAGTGAGCGATATCAGGAGTGGGCGATACCGGAAGTGGGTGATACTGGGAATGGGCGATACCGGGGGGAGTGGCGATACCGGGAATGGGCGATACCGGGGGGAGTGGGTGATACCGGGAGTGGGCGATACCGCGGGGAGTGGGCGATACCGGGAGTGGGTGAAACTGGGAATGGGCGACACCGGAAGGAGTGGGTGAAAGCGGGAGTGGGTGATACTGGGAGTGGGCAGAACCGGGAGTGGGCGATACGGAGTGGGCAATACCAGGAGTGGCCGATACCGGGGGGAGTGGGCGATACCGGGAATCGGCGATACCGGGAGTGGGTGATACTAAGAGTGGGCAATATGGAGTGGGTGATACTGGGACTGGGTGATACCGGGGGGGAGTGGGCGATACCGGGGAGAGTGGGCGATACTGGGAATTGGCGATACCAGGAGTGGGTGATACTAAGAGTGGGCAATATGGAGTGGGTGATTCTGGGACTGGGCGATACTAGGGATGATTAGGCAATACCGGGGGAGAATGGGCGATACCGGGAGTGGGTGATACCGGGAGTGGGCGATACCCGGGGGAGTGGGCGATACCGGGAGTGGACAATACCTGGGGGGAATGGCAATATCGGGTGAGGGTGATATTGGGAGTGGGCGATACCGGGAATGGGCGATACCTGGAGTGGGCGATACCGGGGGAGTGGCGATACCGGGAGTGGGTGATACCGAGAGTGGGCGATACTGGGGGGAGTGGACGATACCGGAAGTGGGCGATACCGGGAGTGGACGATACCTGGGGGGAATGGCGATACCTGGTGTGGGTGATATCGGGAGTGGGCGATACCGGGAGTGGGTGATACCGGGAGTTGGCCAGACCGGGAGTGGGTGATACTGGAGGAGTGAGCGATACCGGGGTGGGAGTGGGTGATACCGGGAGTGGGTGATACTGGGAGTGGGTGATATTGGGCAGAATGGGCAATACCGGGAGTGGGCGATAACGGGAGTGGACGATACTGGGAGTGGATGATACCAGGAATGGACAATGCCGGGAGTATGTGATGCCGGGAGTGGGTGATACCGGGAGTGGGCTACACCGGAGAGTGTGGGCAAAACCAGGAGCAGGCGATACCGGGAATGGGTGATACCGGACCGGGGGGGGGGTGGTCGATACCGGGAGTGGGTGATACCGGGAGTGGGTGATACCGGAGGGAGTGGGCGATATTGGGAGTGGGTGATACCGGGAGTGGGCGATACTTGGGGGAGTGAGTGAAAGCGGGAGTGGGTGATACGGGGAGTGGGTAGAACCTGGAGTGGGTAATACGGAGTGGGCGATACCGGGAGTGGCCGATACCAGAGGGAGTGGGCGATACCGGGAATCGGCGATACCGGGAGTGGGTGATACTAAGAGTGGGCAATATGGTGTGGGTGATATTGGGACTGGGCGATACCGGGGAGGAGTGGGCAATACTGGGGCGAATGGGCGATATGGGGAGTGGCCGATACCGGGCGGAGTGGGCGGTACCGGGAGTGGGCGATACCGGCAGTGGGCGATACCGGGGTGAGCGGGTTATACCGGGAGTGGGCGATACCAGGAGTGGACAATACCTGGGGTGAATGGCGATACCGGGTGTGGGTGATATCAGGAGTGGGCGATACCGGGAGTGGGTGATACCGGGAGTGGGTGATACCGAGAGTGGGCGATACCGGGGGGAGTGGGCGATACCGGGAATGGGCGATAATGGGAATGGGCGATACCAGGAGTGGGTAATACTGGGAGTTGGTCATACCGGGAGTGGGTGATACTGGAGGAGTGAGCGATACCGGTGGAGGGAGTGGATGATACCTGGAATAGACAATACCGGGAGTGGGCGATACCGGGGAGTGTGGGCAATACCGGGACCAGGCGATACCAGGAATGGGCGATACCGGGGGGAGTGGGCGATACCGGGAATGGGCGATAATGGGAATGGGCGACACCAGAAGTGGGTAATACTGGGAGTTGGTCATACCAGGAGTGGGCGATACTGGAAGAGTGAGCGATACCGGTGGAGGGAGTGGGTGAAACCGGGAGTGGGTGATACCAGGAGTGGGCGATATCGGGCGGAATGGGCAATACCGGGAGTAGGCGATAACTGGAGTGGACGATACTGGGAGTGGATGATACCTGGAATAGACAATACAGGGAGTGGGCGCTACCGGAGAGTGTGGGCAATACCGGGAGCAGGCGATACGGGGAATGGGCGATACCGGAGTGGAGGGGGGGTGGGCGATACCGGGAGTAGGTGATACCGGGAGTGGACGATACTGGGAGTGGATGATACCTGGAATAGACAATACCAGGTGTGTGTAATGCCTGGAGTGGGTGGTACCGGAAGTGGGCGATACCGGGGAGTGTGGGCAATACCGGGAGCAGGCGATAACGGGAATGGGCGATACCGGGGGAGTGGGCGATACCGGGAATGGGCGATAATGGGAATGGGCGATACCAGGAGTGGGTAATACTGGGAGTTGGTCATACCGGGAGTGGGCAATACTGGAGGAGTGAGCGATACCGGTGGAGGGAGTGGGTGATACCGGGAGTGGGTGATACCGGGAGTGGGCGATACCGGGGAGTGTGGCCAATACCGGGAGCGGGCGATACCGGGAATGGGTGATACCGGGAGTGGACGATACTGGGAGTGGATGATACCTGGAATAGACAATACCGGGAGTGTGTAATGCCGGGAGTAGGTGGTACCGGGAGTGGGCGATACCGGGGGGAGTGGGCGATACCGGGAATGGGCGATAATGGGAATGGGCGACACCAGAAGTGGGTAATACTGGGAGTTGGTCATACCAGGAGTGGGCGATACTGGAGGAGTGAGCGATACCGGTGGAGGGAGTGGGTGAAACCGGGAGTGGGTGATACCAGGAGTGGGCGATATCTGGTGCAATGGGCAATACCGGGAGTGGGCGATAACTGGAGTGGACGATACTGGGAGTGGATGATACCTGGAATAGACAATACAGGGAGTGGGCGCTACCGGGGAGTGTGGGCAATACCGGGAGCAGGCGATACGGGGAATGGGCGATACCGGAGTGGAAGGGGGGTGGGCGATACCGGGAGTAGGTGATACCGGGAGTGGACGATACTGGGAGTGGATGATACCTGGAATAGACAATACCAGGTGTGTGTAATGCCTGAAGTGGGTGGTACCGGAAGTGGGCGATACCTGGGAGTGTGGGCAATACCGGGAGCAGGCAATACCGGGAATGGGCGATACCGGGGGGAGTGGGCAATACCGGGAATGGGCGATAATGGGAATGGGCGATACCAGGAGTAGGTAATACTGGGAGTTGGTCATACCGGAAGTGGGCGATACTGGAGGAATGAGCGATAGCGGTGGAGGGAGTGGGTGATACCGGGAGTGGGTGATACCGGGAGTGGGCGATATCGGGCGGAATGGGCGATACCGGGAGTGGGTGATACCGGGAGTGGACGATACTGGGAGTGGATGATACCTGGAATAGACAATACCGAGAGTGTGTGATGCCGGGAGTGGGCGGTACCGGGATTGGGGGTTGGTGGGCGATACCGGGAGTGGGCGATATTGGAATGCGTGATACCAGGGGAGTGGGCGATACTGGGAATGGGCGATACCAGGGGGAGTGGGTGATACCGGGAGTGGGAGATACCGAGAGTGGGTTATACCGGGAGTGGGCGATACCTGGAGTTGGTGATACCGAAGAGAGTGAGCGATACCAGGAGTGGGCGATACCGGAAGAGGGTGATACTGGGAATGGGTGATACTGGGAGTGGGCAATATTGGGAGAGTGAGCGATATCAGGAGTGGGCGATACCGGAAGTGGGTGATACTGGGAATGGGCGACACCGGGGGGAGTGGCGATACCGGGAATGGGCGATACCGGGGGGAGTGGGTGATACCGGGAGTGGGCGATACCGGGAGTGGGCAATACCGGTGTAGAGAGCGATACCAGAGGGAGGAGTGGCCGATAGTGGGGGGAATGGGTAATACCAGGAGTAGGTGATACCAGGAGTGGGCGATACCGGGAGTGGGCGATACCGGGGGGGAGTGGGTGATACCGGAAGTGGGCGATACCGGGAATGGGCGGTACCGGGAGGGAGTGGGTGATACCGGAAATGGGCGATACTTGGAGTGGGTGATACCGGGGGGAGTGGGTGATACCGGAAGTGGGTGATACCGGTAGTGGGCGATATCAGGAGTGGATGATACCGGGAATGGGTGATATCGGGAGTGGGTGATACCTGGGGGAGTGGGCGATACCGGGAATGGGCGATAATGGAATGGGCGATTCTGGGAGTGGGTAATACCAGGAGTTGGCCATACCGGGAGAGGGCGATACCGGGGGAGTGAGCGATACCGGGGGGGGGAGTGGGTGATACCGGGAGTGGGTGATACCGGGAGTGGGCAATATCGGGCGGAATGCGAGTTACCGGGAGTGGGCCATACCGGTAGTGGACGCTACCGGGAGTGGATATCGGGAATGGACAATACCTGGAGTGTGTGATATCAGGGAGAGTGGGCGATACCGGGAATTGGCGATACCGGGGGGGAGTGGGTGATACCGAGGCGAGTGGGTGATATCGGAAGTGGGTGATACCGGTAGTGAGCGATACCGGGAGTGGGTGATACCGGGTGTGGGTGATACCGGGTGTGTGTGATACCAGGAGTGGGCGATACCGGGAGTGGGCAATACCGGGAGTGTGATCAATTCCCGGGGGAGGAGTGGGTGATACCGGGAGTACGTGATACCGGGAGTGGGCGATACCGGGGCAAGTGGGCGACACCAGCAATGGGCGATACCGAGAGTGGGTGCTCCCAGGGGGGAGTGGACGATACCGGGAATGGGCGATGAGGAGTGGGCGATACTGGGAGTGGGCAATACCGGGAGTGGGTGATACCGGGAGTGAGCGATACCGGAGTGGGCGATATCGTGCGAGTGAGCGATACCAGGAGTGGGCGATACCGGGAATGAGCGATACCGGGAGGAGTGGGTGATACCGGGAGTGGGTGATACCGGGAGTAGGCAATACCAGGGGAGTGAGCGATACCAGGGGGAAGAGTGGGCGATACCGGAGGGAATGGGTGATACCAGGAGTGGGTGATACTGGGATTGGGCGATACCGGGGGGGAGTGGGCGATACCGGGGGGAGTGGGCGATACCGGCAGTGGGCGATACCGGGAGTAGTGGGTGATATCGGAAGTGGGCGATACTGGGCGTGGACGATACCTGGGGGGAATGGCGATACCGAGTGTGGGTGATATCGGGAGTGGCCGATACCGGGAATGGGCGATATCTGGAGTGGGCGATACCGGGAGTGGGCGATACCGGGAGTGGGCGATACCGGGGGGGTGTGCAATACCGGGGTGAGGAGTGGGTGATACCGGGAGTGCGCGAAAGCGGGAGTGGGCGATACCGGGGAAAGTGGGCGATACCAGCAGTGGGCGATACCGAGAGTGCGTGCTACCAGGGGGGAGTGGACGATACCAGAAGTGGGCGAAACCGGGGAGCGTTGGCGATACCGGGAATGGGCGATAAGGAGTGGGCGATACCGGGAGTGGGCGATAACGGAAGTGGGCAATACCGGGAGTGGGTGATACCGGGAGTGAGCGATACCGAGAGTGGGCGATACTGGGAGTGGGCGATACCTGGAGTGGGTTATACCCGGAAGAGTGAGCGATACCAGGAGTGGGCGATAACGGAAGTGGGTGATACTGGGAGTGTGTGATACCGGGAGTGGGTGATACCGGGCGTGGGCGATATCAGGTGAGTGAGCGATACCAGGAGTAGGCGATACCAGAAGTGGGTGATACCGGGAATGGGCAATACCGGGAGTGAGCGATACCGTGAGTGGACGATACTGGGAGTGGGCGATACCTGGAGTGGTTGATACCGGGGAGAGTGAGCGATACCAGGAGTGGGTGATACTGGAAGTGGGTGACACCGGGAGTGGGTGATACCGGGAGTGGGTGATACTGGGAGTGGGCGATATCGGGAGTGGGCGATACCAGAGGGAGTGGGCGATACCGGGAGTGGGTGATACTGGGAGTGGGCGATACTGGTCGTGGATGATACCTGGGGGGAATGGCGATACCGGCTGTGGGTGATATCGGGAGTGGGCGATACCGGGAAAGTGCGATACCTGGTGGGCGATACCGGGAGTGGGCGATACCAGAAGTGGGCGATACCGGGTGTAGGTGATACCGGGAGTGGGCGACATCGGGAATGCGTGATACCCGGGGGAGTGGGCGATACCTGTATTTTGGGCAATACCGGGGGGAGTGGGTGATAACGGGTGTGGGCGATACCGAGAGTGGGCAATACCGGGAGTGGGTGATACCTGGAGTGGTTGATACCGGGGAGAGTGAGCGATACCAGGAGTGGGCGATACCGGAAGTGTGTGATACCGGGAGTGGGTGAGACCAGGAGTGGGTGATACCGGGAATGGACGATACCGGGGAGAATGGGCGATACAAGGAGTGGCCGATACCGGGTGTGGGTGATACCGCGTGTGTGTAATACCGGGAGTGGGCGATACCGGGAGTGGGCGATACCGGGGCGACTGGGAGATACCTGGAATGGGCGATACCGAGAGTGGGTGCTACCAGGGGGGAGTGGACGATACCGGAAGTGGGCGAAACCTGGAATGGGCGATAAGGAGTGGGTGATACCGGGAGTGGGCAATACCGGGAGTGGGTGATACCGGGAGTGAGCGATACCGGGAGTGGGCGATACCTGGAGTGGGCGATACCAAGAGTGGGTGATACTGGGGGGAGTGGGTGATACTGGGAATGGGCGATAACGGGAATGGGCGATACTGGGAGTGGGTAATACCAGGTGTTGGCCATACCAGGAGAGGGCGATACCAGGGGAGTGAGCGATACCGGGGTGGGAGTGGGTGATACCGGGAGTGGTTGATACCGGGAGTAGGCTATATCGGGCGGAATGCGAGATGCCGGGAGTGGGCGATACCGGTAGTGGACGCTACCGGGAGTGGATGATATCGGGAATGGACAATAACTGGAGTGGGTGATGCCGGGAGTGGGTGATACCAGGCGGAGTGGGCAATATCGGGAATGGGCGATAACGGGGGGAGTGGGTGATACCGGGGCGAGTGGGTGATACCGGAAGTGGGTGAGACTGGTAGTGCGCGATACCGGGAGTGGGTGATACCGGGTGTGGGTGATACTGGGAGTGGGCGATATCGGGAGTGGGCAATAGCGGAGCGAGTGGGCGATACCGGGGGGAGTGGGTGATACCGGAAGTTGGCGATACCGGGCGTGGATGATACCTGGGGGGAATGGCGATACCGGGTGTGGGTGATATCGGGATTGGCCGACACCGGGAATGTGCGATACCTGGAGTTGGCGATACCGGGAGTGGGCGATACCAGAAGTGGGCGATACCGGGTGTAGGTGATACCGGGAGTGGGCGATATCGGGAATGCGTGATACCCAGGGGAGTGGGCGATACCGGTATTTTGGGCAATACCGGGGGGAGTGGGTGATAACGGGAGTGGGCGATACCGAGAGTGGGCAATACCGGGAGTGGCCGATACCTGGAGTGGTTGATACCGGGGTGAGTGATCGATACCAGGAGTGGGCGATACCGGAAGTGGGTGATACCGGGAGTGGGTGATACCAGGAGTGGGTGATACCTCGGGGGAATGGCGATACCTGGTGTGGGTGATATCGGGAGTGGGTGATACCTGGGGGAGTGGGCGATACCGGGAATGGGCGATAATGGAATGGGCGATTCTGGGAGTGGGTAATACCAGGAGTTGGCCATACCGGGAGAGGGCGATACCGGGGGAGTGAGCGATACCGGGGGGGGGGAGTGGGTGATACCGGGAGTGGGTGATACCGGGAGTGGGCAATATCGGGCGGAATGCGAGTTACCGGGAGTGGGCCATACCGGTAGTGGACGCTACCGGGAGTGGATATCGGGAATGGACAATACCTGGAGTGTGTGATATCAGGGAGAGTGGGCGATACCGGGAATTGGCGATACCGGGGGGGTGTGGGTGATACCGAGGCGAGTGGGTGATATCGGAAGTGGGTGATACCGGTAGTGAGCGATACCGGGAGTGGGTGATACCGGGTGTGGGTGATACCGGGTGTGTGTGATACAAGGAGTGGGCGATACCGGGAGTGGGCAATACCGGGAGTGTGATCAATTCCCGGGGGAGGAGTGGGTGATACCGGGAGTGCGTGATACCGGGAGTGGGCGATACCGGGGCAAGTGGGCGACACCAGCAATGGGCGATACCGAGAGTGGGTGCTCCCAGGGGGGAGTGGACGATACCGGGAATGGGCGATGAGGAGTGGGCGATACTGGGAGTGGGCAATACCGGGAGTGGGTGATACCGGGAGTGAGCGATACCGGAGTGGGCGACATCGTGCGAGTGAGCGATACCAGGAGTGGGCGATATCAGAAGTGGGTGATACCGGGAATGGGCGATACCGGGAATGAGCGATACCGGGAGGAGTGGGTGATACCGGGAGTGGGTGAAACCGGGAGTAGGCAATACCAGGGGAGTGAGCTATACCAGGGGGAGGAGTGGGCGATACCGGAGGGAATGGGTGATACCAGGAGTGGGTGATACTGGGAGTGGGCGATACCGGGGGGGAGTGGGCGATACCGGGGGGAGTGGGCGATACCGGCAGTGGGCGATACCGGGAGTAGTGGGTGATACCGGAAGTGGGCGATACTGGGCGTGGACGATACCTGGGGGGAATGGCGATACCGAGTGTGGGTGATATCGGGAGTGGCCGATACCGGGAATGGGCGATATCTGGAGTGGGCGATACCGGGAGTGGGCGATACCGGGAGTGGGCGATACCGGGGGGGTGTGCAATACTGGGGGGAGGAGTGGGTGATACCGGGAGTGCGCGAAAGCGGGAGTGGGCGATACCGGGGCAAGTGGGCGATACCAGCAGTGGGCGATACCGAGAGTGCGTGCTACCAGGGGGGAGTGGACGATACCAGAAGTGGGCGAAACCGGGGAGCGTTAGCGATACCGGGAATGGGCGATAAGGAGTGGGCGATACCGGGAGTGGGCGATAACGGAAGTGGGCAAAACCGGGAGTGGGTGATACCGGGAGTGAGCGATACCGAGAGTGGGCGATACTGGGAGTGGGCGACACCTGGAGTGGGTTATACCCGGAAGAGTGAGCGATACCAGGAGTGGGCGATAATGGAAGTGGGTGATACCGGGAGTGTGTGATACCGGGAGTGGGTGATACCGGGCGTGGGCGATATCGGGTGTGGGCGATACCAGAGGGAGTGGGCGATACCGGGGGGAGTGGGTGATACCGGAAGTGGGCGATACTGGTCGTGGATGATACCTGGGGGGAATGGCGATACTGGCTGTGGGTGATATCGGGAGTGGGCGATACCGGGAATGTGCGATACCTGATGGGCGATACCGGGAGTGGGCGATACCAGAAGTGGGCGATACCGGGTGTAGGTGATACCGGGAGTGGGCGACATCGGGAATGCGTGATACCCGGGGGAGTGGGCGATACCGGTATTTTGGGCAATACCGGGGGGAGTGGGTGATAACGGGTGTGGGCGATACCGAGAGTGGGCAATACCGGGAGTGGCCGATACCTGGAGTGGTTGATACCGGGGTGAGTGATCGATACCAGGAGTGGGCGATACCGGAAGTGGGTGATACCGGGAGTGGGTGATACCAGGAGTGGGTGATACCGGGAGTGAGCGATACCGGGAGTGGGCGATACCTCGGGGGAATGGCGATACCTGGTGTGGGTGATATCGGGAGTGGGTGATACCTGGGGGAGTGGGCGATACCGGGAATGGGCGATAATGGAATGGGCGATTCTGGGAGTGGGTAATACCAGGAGTTGGCCATACCGGGAGAGGGCGATACCGGGGGAGTGAGTGATACCGGGGGGGGGGGGGTGGGTGATACCGGGAGTGGGTGATACCGGGAGTGGGCAATATCGGGCGGAATGCGAGTTACCGGGAGTGGGCCATACCGGTAGTGGACGCTACCGGGAGTGGATATCGGGAATGGACAATACCTGGAGTGTGTGATATCAGGGAGAGTGGGCGATACCGGGAATTGGCGATACCGGGGGGGAGTGGGTGATACCGAGGCAAGTGGGTGATATCGGAAGTGGGTGATACCGGTAGTGAGCGATAGCGGGAGTGGGTGATACCGGGTGTGGGTGATACCGGGTGTGTGTGATACCAGGAGTGGGCGATACCGGGAGTGGGCAATACCGGGAGTGTGATCAATTCCCGGGGGAGGAGTGGGTGATACCGGGAGTGCGTGATACCGGGAGTGGGCGATACCGGGGCAAGTGGGCGACACCAGCAATGGGCGATACCGAGAGTGGGTGCTCCCAGGGTGTAGTGGACGATACCGGGAATGGGCAATGAGGAGTGGGCGATACTGGGAGTGGGCAATACCGGGAGTGGGTGATACTGGGAGTGGGCGATATCGGGAGTGGGCGATACCAGAGGGAGTGGGCGATACCGGGGGGAGTGGGTGATACCGGAAGTGGGCGATACTGGTCGTGGATGATACCTGGGGGGAATGGCGATACCGGCTGTGGGTGATATCGGGAGTGGGCGATACCGGGAATGTGCGATACCTGGTGGGCGATACCGGGAGTGGGCGATACCAGAAGTGGGCGATACCGGGTGTAGGTGATACCGGGAGTGGGCGACATCGGGAATGCGTGATACCCGGGGGAGTGGGCGATACCGGTATTTTGGGCAATACCGGGGGGAGTGGGTGATAACGGGTGTGGGCGATACCGAGAGTGGGCAATTCCGGGAGTGGCCGATACCTGGAGTGGTTGATACCGGGGAGAGTGAGCGATACCAGGAGTGGGCGATACCGGAAGTGTGTGATACCGGGAGTGGGTGAGACCAGGAGTGGGTGATACCGGGAATGGACGATACCGGGGAGAATGGGCGATACAAGGAGTGGCCGATACCGGGTGTGGGTGATACCGCGTGTGTGTAATACCGGGATTGGGCGATACCGGGAGTGGGCGATACCGGGGCGACTGGGAGATACCTGGAATGGGCGATACCGAGAGTGGGTGCTACCAGGGGGGAGTGGACGATACCGGAAGTGGGCGAAACCTGGAATGGGCGATAAGGAGTGGGTGATACCGGGAGTGGGCAATACCGGGAGTGGGTGATACCGGGAGTGAGCGTTACCGGGAGTGGGCGATACCTGGAGTGGGCGATACCAAGAGTGGGTGATACTGGGGGGAGTGGGCGATACCGGGAATGGGCGATAACGGGGGGAGTGGGTGATACCGGGGCGAGTGGGTGATACCGGAAGTGGGTGAGACTGGTAGTGCGCGATACCGGGAGTGGGTGATACCGGGTGTGGGTGATACTGGGAGTGGGTGATATCGGGAGTGGGCGATAGCGGAGCGAGTGGACGATACCGGGGGGAGTGGGTGATACCGGAAGTTGCCGATACCGGGCGTGGACGATACCTGGGGGGAATGGCGATACCGGGTGTGGGTGATATCGGGATTGGCCGACACCGGGAATGTGCGATACCTGGAGTTGGCGATACCGGGAGTGGGCGATACCAGAAGTGGGCGATACCGGGTGTAGGTGATACCGGGAGTGGGCGATATCGGGAATGTGTGATACCCAGGGGAGTGGGCGATACCGGTATTTTGGGCAATACCGGGGGGAGTGGGTGATAACGGGAGTGGGCGATACCGAGAGTGGGCAATACCGGGAGTGGCCGATACCTGGAGTGGTTGATACCGGGGTGAGTGATCGATACCAGGAGTGGGCGATACCGGAAGTGGGTGATACCGGGAGTGGGTGATACCAGGAGTGGGTGATACCGGGAGTGAGCGATACCTCGGGGGAATGGCGATACCTGGTGTGGGTGATATCGGGAGTGGGTGATACCTGGGGGAGTGGGCGATACCGGGAATGGGCGATAATGGAATGGGCGATTCTGGGAGTGGGTAATACCAGGAGTTGGCCATACCGGGAGAGGGCGATACCGGGGGAGTGAGCGATACCGGGGGGGGGAGTGGGTGATACCGGGAGTGGGTGATACCGGGAGTGGGCAATATCGGGCGGAATGCGAGTTACCGGGAGTGGGCCATACCGGTAGTGGACGCTACCGGGAGTGGATATCGGGAATGGACAATACCTGGAGTGTGTGATATCAGGGAGAGTGGGCGATACCGGGAATTGGCGATACCGAGGCGAGTGGGTGATATCGGAAGTGGGTGATACCGGTAGTGAGCGATACCGGGAGTGGGTGATACCGGGTGTGGGTGATACCGGGTGTGTGTGATACCAGGAGTGGGTGATACCGGGAGTGGGCAATACCGGGAGTGTGATCAATTCCCGGGGGAGGAGTGGGTGATACCGGGAGTGCGTGATACCGGGAGTGGGCGATACCGGGGCAAGTGGGCGACACCAGCAATGGGCGATACCGAGAGTGGGTGCTCCCAGGGGGGAGTGGACGATACCGGGAATGAGCGATGAGGAGTGGGCGATACTGGGAGTGGGCAATACCGGGAGTGGGTGATACTGGGAGTGGGCGATATCGGGAGTGGGCGATACCAGAGGGAGTGGGCGATACCGGAGGGAGTGGGTGATACCGGAAGTGGGCGATACTGGTCGTGGATGATACCTGGGGGGAATGGCGATACCGGCTGTGGGTGATATCGGGAGTCGGCGATACCGGGAATGTGCGATACCTGGTGGGCGATACCGGGAGTGGGCGATACCAGAAGTGGGCGATACCGGGTGTAGGTGAAACCGGGAGTGGGCGACATCGGGAATGCGTGATACCCGGGGGAGTGGGCGATACCGGTATTTTGGGCAATACCGGGGGGAGTGGGTGATAACGGGTGTGGGCGATACCGAGAGTGGGCAATACCGGGAGTGGCCGATACCTGGAGTGGTTGATACCGGGGTGAGTGATCGATACCAGGAGTGGGCGATACCGGAAGTGGGTGATACCGGGAGTGGGTGATACCAGGAGTGGGTGATACCGGGAGTGAGCGATACCGGGAGTGGGCGATACCTCGGGGGAATGGCGATACCTGGTGTGGGTGATATCAGGAGTGGGTGATACCTGGGGGAGTGGGCGATACCGGGAATGGGCGATAATGGAATGGGCGATTCTGGGAGTGGGTAATACCAGGAGTTGGCCATACTGGGAGAGGGCGATACCGGGGGAGTGAGTGATACCGGGGGGGGGGAGTGGGTGATACCAGGAGTGGGTGATACCGGGAGTGGGCAATATCGGGCGGAATGCGAGTTACCGGGAGTGGGCCATACCGGTAGTGGACGCTACCGGGAGTGGATATCGGGAATGGACAATACCTGGAGTGTGTGATATCAGGGAGAGTGGGCGATACCGGGAATTGGCGATACCGGGGGGGAGTGGGTGATACCGAGGCAAGTGGGTGATATCGGAAGTGAGTGATACCGGTAGTGAGCGATACCGGGAGTGGGTGATACCGGGTGTGGGTGATACCGGGTGTGTGTGATACCAGGAGTGGGCGATACCGGGAGTGGGCAATACCGGGAGTGTGATCAATTCCCGGGGGAGGAGTGGGTTATACCGGGAGTGCGTGATACCGGGAGTGGGCGATACCGGGGCAAGTGGGCGACACCAGCAATGGGCGATACCGAGAGTAGGTGCTCCCAGGGGGGAGTGGACGATACCGGGAATGGGCGATGAGGAGTGGGCGATACTGGGAGTGGGCAATACCGGGAATGGGTGATACCGGGAGTGAGCGATACCGGAGTGGGCGATATCGTGCGAGTGAGCGATACCAGGAGTGGGCGATATCAGAAGTGGGTGATATCGGGAATGGGCGATACCGGGAATGAGCGATACCGGGAGGAGTGGGTGATACCGGGAGTGGGTGAAACCGGGAGTAGGCAATACCAGGGGAGTGAGCGATACCAGGGGGAGGAGTGGGCGATACCGGAGGGAATGGGTGATACCAGGAGTGGGTGATACTGGGAGTGGGGGATACCGGGGGGAGTGGGCGATACCGGGGGGAGTGGGCGATACCGGCAGTGGGCGATACTGGGCGTGGACGATACCTGGGGGGAATGGCGATACCGAGTGTGGGTGATATCGGGAGTGGCCGATACCGGGAATGGGCGATATCTGGAGTGGGCGATACCTGGAGTGGGCGATACCGGGAGTGGGCGATACCGGGGGGGTGTGCAATACCGGGGGGAGGAGTGGGTGATACCGGGAGTGCGCGAAAGCGGGAGTGGGCGATACCGGGGCAAGTGGGCGATACCAGCAGTGGGCGATACCAAGAGTGAGTGATACTGGGGGGAGTGGGCGATACCGGGAATGGGCGATAACGGGAATGGGCGATACTGGGAGTGGGTAATACCAGGAGTTGGCCATACCAGGAGAGGGCGATACCAGGGGAGTGAGTGATACCGGGGTGGGAGTGGGTGATACTGGGAGTGGTTGATACCGGGAGTGGGCTATATCGGGCGGAATGCGAGATGCCGGGAGTGGGCGATACCGGTAGTGGACGCTACCGGGAGTGGATGATATCGGGAATGGACAATAACTGGAGTGGGTGATGCCGGGAGTGGGTGATACCAGGCGGAGTGGGCAATATCGGGAATGGGCGATAACGGGGGGAGTGGGTGATTCCGGGGCGAGTGGGTGATACCGGAAGTGGGTGAGACTGGTAGTGCGCGATACCGAGAGTGGGTGATACCGGGTGTGGGTGATACTGGGAGTGGGCGATATCAGGAGTGGGCGATAGCGGAGCGAATGGACGATACCGGGGGGAGTGGATGATACCGGAAGTTGGCGATACCGTGCGTGGACGATACCTGGGGGGAATGGCGATACCGGGTGTGGGTGATATCGGGATTGGCCGACACCGGGAATGTGCGATACCTGGAGTTGGCGATACCGGGAGCGGGCGATACCAGAAGTGGGCGATACCGGGTGTAGGTGATACCGGGAGTGGGCGATATCGGGAATGCGTGATACCCAAGGGAGTGGGCGATACCGCTATTTTGGGCAATACCGGGGGTGTTGGTGATAACGGGAGTGGGCGATACCGAGAGTGGGTGATACCGGGAGTGGGTGATACCAGGAGTGGGTGATACCGGGGTGAGTGATCGATACCAGGAGTGGGCAATACCGGAAGTGGGTGATACCGGTAGTGGGTGATACCAGGAGTGAGTGATACCGGGAGTGAGCGATACCGGGAGTGGGCGATAATGGAATGGGCGATTCTGGGAGTGGGTAATACCAGGAGTTGGCCATACCGGGAGAGGGCGTTACCGGGGGAGTGAGCGATACCGAGGGGGGGGAGTGGGTGATACCGGGAGTGGGTGATACCGGGAGTGGGCAATATCGGGCGGAATGCGAGTTACCGGGAGTGGGCCATACCGGTAGTGGACGCTACCGGGAGTGGATATCGGGAATGGACAATACCTGGAGTGTGTGATATCAGGGAGAGTGGGCGATACCGGGAATTGGCGATACCGAGGCGAGTGGGTGATATCGGAAGTGGGTGATACCGGTAGTGAGCGATACCGGGAGTGGGTGATACCGGGTGTGGGTGATACCGGGTGTGTGTGATACTAGGAGTGGGCGATACCGGGAGTGGGCAATACCGGGAGTGTGATCAATTCCCGGGGGAGGAGTGGGTGATACCGGGAGTGCGTGATACCGGGAGTGGGCGATACCGGGGCAAGTGGGCGACACCAGCAATGGGCGATACCGAGAGTGGGTGCTCCCAGGGGGGAGTGGACGATACCGGGAATGGGCGATGAGGAGTGAGCGATACCGGAGTGGGCGATATCGTGCGAGTGAGCGATACCAGGAGTGGGCGATATCAGAAGTGGGTGATACCGGGAATGGGCGATACCGGGAATGAGCGATACCGGGAGGAGTGGGTGATACCGGGAGTGGGTGAAACCGGTAGTGAGCGATACCAGGGGAGTGAGCGATACCAGGGGGAGGAGTGGGCGATACCGGAGGGAATGGGTGATACCAGGAGTGGGTGATACTGGGAGTGGGCGATACCGGGGGGGAGTGGGCGATACCGGGGGGAGTGGGCGATACCGGCAGTGGGCGATACCGGGAGTAGTGGGTGATATCGGAAGTGGGCGATACTGGGCGTGGACGATACCTGGGGGGAATGGCGATACCGAGTGTGGGTGATATCGGGAGTGGCCGATACCGGGAATGGGCGATATCTGGAGTGAGCGATACCGGGAGTGGGCGATACCGGGAGTGGGCGATACCGGGGGGGTGTGCAATACCGGGGGGAGGAGTGGGTGTTACCGGGAGTGCGCGAAAGCGGGAGTGGGCGATACCGGGGCAAGTGGGCGATACCAGCAGTGGGCGATACCGAGAGTGCGTGCTACCAGGGGGGAGTGGACGATACCAGAAGTGGGCGAAACCGGGAGTGGGCGATAACGGAAGTGGGCAAAACCGGGAGTGGGTGATACCGGAGTGAGCGATACCGAGAGTGGGCGATACTGGGAGTGGGCGATACCTGGAGTGGGTTATACCCGGAAGAGTGAGCGATACCAGCAGTGGGCGATAACGGAAGTGGGTGATACCGGGAGTGTGTGATACCGGGAGTGGGTGATACCGGGCGTGGGCGATATCAGGCGAGTGAGCGATACCAGGAGTAGGCGATACCAGAAATGGGTGATACCGGGAATGGGCAATACCGGGAGTGAGCGATACCGTGAGTGGGCGATACTGGGAGTGGGCGATACCTGGAGTGGTTGATACCGGGGAGAGTGAGCGATACCAGGAGTGAGTGATACTGGAAGTGGGTGATACCAGGAGTGGGTGATACCGGGAGTGGGTGATACTGGGAGTGGGCGATATCGGGAGTGGGCGATACCAGAGGGAGTGGGCGATACCGGGGGGAGTGGGTGATACCGGAAGTGGGCGATACTGGTCGTGGATGATACCTGGGGGGAATGGCGATACCGGATGTGGGTGATATCGGGAGTGGGCGATACCGGGAATGTGCGATACCTGGTGGGCGATACCGGGAGTGGGCGATACCAGAAGTGGGCGATACCGGGTGTAGGTGATACCGGGAGTGGGCGACATCGGGAATGCGTGATACCCGGGGGAGTGGGCGATACCGGTATTTTGGGCAATACCGGGGGGAGTGGGTGATAACGGGTGTGGGCGATACCGAGAGTGGGCAATACCGGGAGTGGCCGATACCTGGAGTGGTTGATACCGGGGTGAGTGATCGATACCAGGAGTGGGCGATACCGGAAGTGGGTGATACCGGGAGTGGGTGATACCAGGAGTGGGTGATACCGGGAGTGAGCGATACCGGGAGTGGGCGATACCTCGGGGGAATGGCGATACCTGGTGTGGGTGATATCGGGAGTGGGTGATACCTGGGGGAGTGGGCGATACCGGGAATGGGCGATAATGGAATGGGCGATTCTGGGAGTGGGTAATACCAGGAGTTGGCCATACCGGGAGAGGGCGATACCGGGGGAGTGAGCGATACCGGGGGGGGGGAGTGGGTGATACCGGGAGTGGGTGATACCGGGAGTGGGCAATATCGGGCGGAATGCGAGTTACCGGGAGTGGGCCATACCGGTAGTGGACGCTACCGGGAGTGGATATCGGGAATGGACAATACCTGGAGTGTGTGATATCAGGGAGAGTGGGCGATACCGGGAATTGGCGATACCGGGGGGGAGTGGGTGATACCGAGGCAAGTGGTGATATCGGAAGTGGGTGATACCGGTAGTGAGCGATACCGGGAGTGGGTGATACCGGGTGTGGGTGATACCGGGTGTGTGTGATACCAGGAGTGGGCGATACCGGGAGTGGGCAATACCGGGAGTGTGATCAATTCCCGGGGGAGGAGTGGGTGATACCGGGAGTGCGTGATACCGGGAGTGGGCGATACCGGGGCAAGTGGGCGACACCAGCAATGGGCGATACCGAGAGTGGGTGCTCCCAGGGGGGAGTGGATGATACCGGGAATGGGCGATGAGGAGTGGGCGATACTGGGAGTGGGCAATACCGGGAGTGGGTGATACTGGGAGTGGGCGATATCGGGAGTGGGCGATACCAGAGGGAGTGGGCGATACCGGGGGGAGTGGGTGATACCGGAAGTGGGCGATACTGGTCGTGGATGATACCTGGGGGGAATGGCGATACCGGCTGTGGGTGATATCGGGAGTGGGCGATACCGGGAATGTGCGATACCTGGTGGGCGATACCGGGAGTGGGCGATACCAGAAGTGGGCGATACCGGGTGTAGGTGATACCGGGAGTGGGCGACATCGGGAATGCGTGATACCCGGGGGAGTGGGCGATACCGGTATTTTGGGCAATACCGGGGGGGAGTGGGTGATAACGGGTGTGGGCGATACCGAGAGTGGGCAATACCGGGAGTGGGTGATACCGGGAGTGAGCGATACCGGAGTGGGCGATATCGTGCGAGTGAGCGATACCAGGAGTGGGCGATATCAGAAGTGGGTGATACCGGGAATGGGCGATACCGGGAATGAGCGATACCGGGAGGAGTGGGTGATACCGGGAGTGGGTGAAACCGGGAGTAGGCAATACCAGGGGAGTGAGCGATACCAGGGGGAGGAGTGGGCGATACCGGAGGGAATGGGTGATACCAGGAGTGGGTGATACTGGGAGTGGGGGATACCGGGGGGAGTGGGCGATACCGGGGGGAGTGGGCGATACCGGCAGTGGGCGATACCGGGAGTAGTGGGTGATATCGGAAGTGGGCGATACTGGGCGTGGACGATACCTGGGGGGAATGGCGATACCGAGTGTGGGTGATATCGGGAGTGGCCGATACCGGGAATGGGCGATATCTGGAGTGGGCGATACCGGGAGTGGGCGATACCGGGAGTGGGCGATACCGGGGGGGTGTGCAATACCGGGGGGAGGAGTGGGTGATACCGGGAGTGCGCGAAAGCGGGAGTGGGCGATACCGGGGCAAGTGGGCGATACCAGCAGTGGGCGATACCAAGAGTGAGTGATACTGGGGGGAGTGGGCGATACCGGGAATGGGCGATAACGGGAATGGGCGATACTGGGAGTGGGTAATACCAGGAGTTGGCCATACCAGGAGAGGGCGATACCAGGGGAGTGAGCGATACCGGGGTGGGAGTCGGTGATACTGGGAGTGGTTGATACCGGGAGTGGGCTATATCGGGCGGAATGCGAGATGCCGGGAGTGGGCGATACCGGTAGTGGACGCTACCGGGAGTGGATGATATCGGGAATGGACAATAACTGGAGTGGGTGATGCCGGGAGTGGGTGATACCAGGCGGAGTGGGCAATATCGGGAATGGGCGATAACGGGGGGAGTGGGTGATACCGGGGCGAGTGGGTGATACCGGAAGTGGGTGAGACTGGTAGTGCGCGATACCGAGAGTGGGTGATACCGGGTGTGGGTGATACTGGGAGTGGGCGATATCAGGAGTGGGCGATAGCGGAGCGAATGGGCGATACCGGGGGGAGTGGGTGATACCGGAAGTTGGCGATACCGTGCGTGGACGATACCTGGGGGGAATGGCAATACCGGGTGTGGGTGATATCGGGATTGGCCGACACCGGGAATGTGCGATACCTGGAGTTGGCGATACCGGGAGCGGGCGATACCAGAAGTGGGCGATACCGGGTGTAGGTGATACCGGGAGTGGCGATATCGGGAATGCGTGATACCCAAGGGAGTGGGCGATACCGCTATTTTGGGCAATACCGGGGGTGTGGGTGATAACGGGAGTGGGCGATACCGAGAGTGGGTGATACCGGGAGTGGGTGATACCAGGACTGGGTGATACCGGGGTGAGTGATCGATACCAGGAGTGGGCGATACCGGAAGTGGGTGATACCGGGAGTGGGTGATACCAGGAGTGAGTGATACCGGGAGTGAGCGATACCGGGAGTGGGCGATAATGGAATGGGCGATTCTGGGAGTGGGTAATACCAGGAGTTGGCCATACCGGGAGAGGGCGATACCGGGGGAATGAGCGATACCGGGGGGGGGGAGTGGGTGATACCGGGAGTGGGTGATACCGGGAGTGGGCAATATCGGGCGGAATGCGAGTTACCGGGAGTGAGCCATACCGGTAGTGGACGCTACCGGGAGTGGATATCGGGAATGGACAATACCTGGAGTGTGTGATATCAGGGAGAGTGGGCGATACCGGGAATTGGCGATACCGAGGCGAGTGGGTGATATCGGAAGTGGGTGATACCGGTAGTGAGCGATACCGGGAGTGGGTGATACCGGGTGTGGGTGATACCGGGTGTGTGTGATACCAGGAGTGGGCGATACCGGGAGTGGGCAATATCGGGAGTGTGATCAATTCCCGGGGGAGGAGTGGGTGATACCGGGAGTGCGTGATACCGGGAGTGGGCGATACCGGGGCAAGTGGGCGACACCAGCAATGGGCGATACCGAGAGTGGGTGCTCCCAGGGGGGAGTGGACGATACCGGGAATGGGCGATGAGGAGTGAGCGATACCGGAGTGGGTGATATCGTGCGAGTGAGCGATACCAGGAGTGGGCGATATCAGAAGTGGGTGATACCGGGAATGGGCGATACCGGGAATGAGCGATACCGGGTGGAGTGGGTGATACCGGGAGTGGGTGAAACCGGTAGTGAGCGATACCAGGGGAGTGAGCGATACCAGGGGGAGGAGTGGGCGATACCGGAGGGAATGGGTGATACCAGGAGTGGGTGATACTGGGAGTGGGCGATACCGGGGGGTAGTGGGCGATACCGGGGGGTGTGGGCGATACCGGCAGTGGGCGATACCGGGAGTAGTGGGTGATATCGGAAGTGGGCGATACTGGGCGTAGACGATACCTGGGGGGAATGGCGATACCGAGTGTGGGTGATATCGGGAGTGGCCGATACCGGGAATGGGCGATATCTGGAGTGGGCGATACCGGGAGTGGGCGATACCGGGAGTGGGCGATACCGGGGGGGTGTGCAATACCGGGGGGAGGAGTGGGTGTTACCGGGAGTGCGCGAAAGCGGGAGTGGGCGATACCGGGGCAAGTGGGCGATACCAGCAGTGGGCGATACCGAGAGTGCGTGCTACCAGGGGGGAGTGGACGATACCAGAAGTGGGCGAAACCGGGGAGCGTTGGCGATACCGGGAATGGGCGATAACGGAAGTGGGTGATACCGGAGTGAGCGATACCGAGAGTGGGCGATACTGGGAGTGGGCGATACCTGGAGTGGGTTATACCCGGAAGAGTGAGCGATACCAGCAGTGGGCGATAACGGAAGTGGGTGATACCGGGAGTGTGTGATACCGGGAGTGGGTGATACCGGGCGTGGGCGATATCAGGCGAGTGAGCGATACCAGGAGTAGGCGATACCAGAAATGGGTGATACCGGGAATGGGCAATACCGGGAGTGAGCGATACCGTGAGTGGGCGATACTGGGAGTGGGCGATACCTGGAGTGGTTGATACCGGGGAGAGTGAGCGATACCAGGAGTGGGTGATACTGGAAGTGGGTGATACCAGGAGTGGGTGATACCGGGAGTGGGTGATACTGGGAGTGGGCGATATCGGGAGTGGGCGATACCAGAGGGAGTGGGCGATACCGGGGGGAGTGGGTGATACCGGAAGTGGGCGATACTGGTCGTGGATGATACCTGGGGGGAATGGCGATACCGGCTGTGGGTGATATCGGGAGTGGGCGATACCGGGAATGTGCGATACCTGGTGGGCGATACCGGGAGTGGGCGATACCAGAAGTGGGCGATACCGGGTGTAGGTGATACCGGGAGTGGGCGACATCGGGAATGCGTGATACCCGGGGGAGTGGGCGATACCGGTATTTTGGGCAATACCGGGGGGAGTGGGTGATAACGGGTGTGGGCGATACCGAGAGTGGGCAATACCGGGAGTGGCCGATACCTGGAGTGGTTGATACCGGGGTGAGTGATCGATACCAGGAGTGGGCGATACCGGAAGTGGGTGATACCGGGAGTGGGTGATACCAGGAGTGGGTGATACCGGGAGTGAGCGATACCGGGAGTGGGCGATACCTCGGGGGAATGGCGATACCTGGTGTGGGTGATATCGGGAGTGGGTGATACCTGGGGGAGTGGGCGATACCGGGAATGGGCGATAATGGAATGGGCGATTCTGGGAGTGGGTAATACCAGGAGTTGGCCATACCGGGAGAGGGCGATACCGGGGGAGTGAGCGATACCGGGGGGGGGGAGTGGGTGATACCGGGAGTGGGTGATACCGGGAGTGGGCAATATCGGGCGGAATGCGAGTTACCGGGAGTGGGCCATACCGGTAGTGGACGCTACCGGGAGTGGATATCGGGAATGGACAATACCTGGAGTGTGTGATATCAGGGAGAGTGGGCGATACCGGGAATTGGCGATACCGGGGGGGAGTGGGTGATACCGAGGCAAGTGGTGATATCGGAAGTGGGTGATACCGGTAGTGAGCGATACTGGGAGTGGGTGATACCGGGTGTGGGTGATACCGGGTGTGTGTGATACCAGGAGTGGGCGATACCGGGAGTGGGCAATACCGGGAGTGTGATCAATTCCCGGGGGAGGAGTGGGTGATACCGGGAGTGCGTGATACCGGGAGTGGGCGATACCGGGGCAAGTGGGCGACACCAGCAATGGGCGATACCGAGAGTGGGTGCTCCCAGGGGGGAGTGGATGATACCGGGAATGGGCGATGAGGAGTGGGCGATACTGGGAGTGGGCAATACCGGGAGTGGGTGATACTGGGAGTGGGCGATATCGGGAGTGGGCGATACCAGAGGGAGTGGGCGATACCGGGGGGAGTGGGTGATACCGGAAGTGGGCGATACTGGTCGTGGATGATACCTGGGGGGAATGGCGATACCGGCTGTGGGTGATATCGGGAGTGGGCGATACCGGGAATGTGCGATACCTGGTGGGCGATACCGGGAGTGGGCGATACCAGAAGTGGGCGATACCGGGTGTAGGTGATACCGGGAGTGGGCGACATCGGGAATGCGTGATACCCGGGGGAGTGGGCGATACCGGTATTTTGGGCAATACCGGGGGGGAGTGGGTGATAACGGGTGTGGGCGATACCGAGAGTGGGCAATACCGGGAGTGGGTGATACCGGGAGTGAGCGATACCGGAGTGGGCGATATCGTGCGAGTGAGCGATACCAGGAGTGGGCGATATCAGAAGTGGGTGATACCGGGAATGGGCGATACCGGGAATGAGCGATACCGGGAGGAGTGGGTGATACCGGGAGTGGGTGAAACCGGGAGTAGGCAATACCAGGGGAGTGAGCGATACCAGGGGGAGGAGTGGGCGATACCGGAGGGAATGGGTGATACCAGGAGTGGGTGATACTGGGAGTGGGGGATACCGGGGGGAGTGGGCGATACCGGGGGGAGTGGGCGATACCGGCAGTGGGCGATACCGGGAGTAGTGGGTGATATCGGAAGTGGGCGATACTGGGCGTGGACGATACCTGGGGGGAATGGCGATACCGAGTGTGGGTGATATCGGGAGTGGCCGATACCGGGAATGGGCGATATCTGGAGTGGGCGATACCGGGAGTGGGCGATACCGGGAGTGGGCGATACCGGGGGGGTGTGCAATACCGGGGGGAGGAGTGGGTGATACCGGGAGTGCGCGAAAGCGGGAGTGGGCGATACCGGGGCAAGTGGGCGATACCAGCAGTGGGCGATACCAAGAGTGAGTGATACTGGGGGGAGTGGGCGATACCGGGAATGGGCGATAACGGGAATGGGCGATACTGGGAGTGGGTAATACCAGGAGTTGGCCATACCAGGAGAGGGCGATACCAGGGGAGTGAGCGATACCGGGGTGGGAGTCGGTGATACTGGGAGTGGTTGATACCGGGAGTGGGCTATATCGGGCGGAATGCGAGATGCCGGGAGTGGGCGATACCGGTAGTGGACGCTACCGGGAGTGGATGATATCGGGAATGGACAATAACTGGAGTGGGTGATGCCGGGAGTGGGTGATACCAGGCGGAGTGGGCAATATCGGGAATGGGCGATAACGGGGGGAGTGGGTGATACCGGGGCGAGTGGGTGATACCGGAAGTGGGTGAGACTGGTAGTGCGCGATACCGAGAGTGGGTGATACCGGGTGTGGGTGATACTGGGAGTGGGCGATATCAGGAGTGGGCGATAGCGGAGCGAATGGGCGATACCGGGGGGAGTGGGTGATACCGGAAGTTGGCGATACCGTGCGTGGACGATACCTGGGGGGAATGGCAATACCGGGTGTGGGTGATATCGGGATTGGCCGACACCGGGAATGTGCGATACCTGGAGTTGGCGATACCGGGAGCGGGCGATACCAGAAGTGGGCGATACCGGGTGTAGGTGATACCGGGAGTGGCGATATCGGGAATGCGTGATACCCAAGGGAGTGGGCGATACCGCTATTTTGGGCAATACCGGGGGTGTGGGTGATAACGGGAGTGGGCGATACCGAGAGTGGGTGATACCGGGAGTGGGTGATACCAGGACTGGGTGATACCGGGGTGAGTGATCGATACCAGGAGTGGGCGATACCGGAAGTGGGTGATACCGGGAGTGGGTGATACCAGGAGTGAGTGATACCGGGAGTGAGCGATACCGGGAGTGGGCGATAATGGAATGGGCGATTCTGGGAGTGGGTAATACCAGGAGTTGGCCATACCGGGAGAGGGCGATACCGGGGGAATGAGCGATACCGGGGGGGGGGAGTGGGTGATACCGGGAGTGGGTGATACCGGGAGTGGACAATATCGGGCGGAATGCGAGTTACCGGGAGTGAGCCATACCGGTAGTGGACGCTACCGGGAGTGGATATCGGGAATGGACAATACCTGGAGTGTGTGATATCAGGGAGAGTGGGCGATACCGGGAATTGGCGATACCGAGGCGAGTGGGTGATATCGGAAGTGGGTGATACCGGTAGTGAGCGATACCGGGAGTGGGTGATACCGGGTGTGGGTGATACCGGGTGTGTGTGATACCAGGAGTGGGCGATACCGGGAGTGGGCAATATCGGGAGTGTGATCAATTCCCGGGGGAGGAGTGGGTGATACCGGGAGTGCGTGATACCGGGAGTGGGCGATACCGGGGCAAGTGGGCGACACCAGCAATGGGCGATACCGAGAGTGGGTGCTCCCAGGGGGGAGTGGACGATACCGGGAATGGGCGATGAGGAGTGAGCGATACCGGAGTGGGTGATATCGTGCGAGTGAGCGATACCAGGAGTGGGCGATATCAGAAGTGGGTGATACCGGGAATGGGCGATACCGGGAATGAGCGATACCGGGTGGAGTGGGTGATACCGGGAGTGGGTGAAACCGGTAGTGAGCGATACCAGGGGAGTGAGCGATACCAGGGGGAGGAGTGGGCGATACCGGAGGGAATGGGTGATACCAGGAGTGGGTGATACTGGGAGTGGGCGATACCGGGGGGTAGTGGGCGATACCGGGGGGTGTGGGCGATACCGGCAGTGGGCGATACCGGGAGTAGTGGGTGATATCGGAAGTGGGCGATACTGGGCGTAGACGATACCTGGGGGGAATGGCGATACCGAGTGTGGGTGATATCGGGAGTGGCCGATACCGGGAATGGGCGATATCTGGAGTGGGCGATACCGGGAGTGGGCGATACCGGGAGTGGGCGATACCGGGGGGGTGTGCAATACCGGGGGGAGGAGTGGGTGTTACCGGGAGTGCGCGAAAGCGGGAGTGGGCGATACCGGGGCAAGTGGGCGATACCAGCAGTGGGCGATACCGAGAGTGCGTGCTACCAGGGGGGAGTGGACGATACCAGAAGTGGGCGAAACCGGGGAGCGTTGGCGATACCGGGAATGGGCGATAACGGAAGTGGGTGATACCGGAGTGAGCGATACCGAGAGTGGGCGATACTGGGAGTGGGCGATACCTGGAGTGGGTTATACCCGGAAGAGTGAGCGATACCAGCAGTGGGCGATAACGGAAGTGGGTGATACCGGGAGTGTGTGATACCGGGAGTGGGTGATACCGGGCGTGGGCGATATCAGGCGAGTGAGCGATACCAGGAGTAGGCGATACCAGAAATGGGTGATACCGGGAATGGGCAATACCGGGAGTGAGCGATACCGTGAGTGGGCGATACTGGGAGTGGGCGATACCTGGAGTGGTTGATACCGGGGAGAGTGAGCGATACCAGGAGTGGGTGATACTGGAAGTGGGTGATACCAGGAGTGGGTGATACCGGGAGTGGGTGATACTGGGAGTGGGCGATATTGGGAGTGGGCGATACCAGAGGGAGTGGGCGATACCGGGGGGAGTGGGTGATACCGGAAGTGGGCGATACTGGTCGTGGATGATACCTGGGGGGAATGGCGATACCGGCTGTGGGTGATATCGGGAGTGGGCGATACCGGGAATGTGCGATACCTGGTGGGCGATACCGGGAGTGGGCGATACCAGAAGTGGGCGATACCGGGTGTAGGTGATACCGGGAGTGGGCGACATCGGGAATGCGTGATACCCGGGGGAGTGGGCGATACCGGTATTTTGGGCAATACCGGGGGGAGTGGGTGATAACGGGTGTGGGCGATACCGAGAGTGGGCAATACCGGGAGTGGCCGATACCTGGAGTGGTTGATACCGGGGTGAGTGATCGATACCAGGAGTGGGCGATACCGGAAGTGGGTGATACCGGGAGTGGGTGATACCAGGAGTGGGTGATACCGGGAGTGAGCGATACCGGGAGTGGGCGATACCTCGGGGGAATGGCGATACCTGGTGTGGGTGATATCGGGAGTGGGTGATACCTGGGGGAGTGGGCGATACCGGGAATGGGCGATAATGGAATGGGCGATTCTGGGAGTGGGTAATACCAGGAGTTGGCCATACCGGGAGAGGGCGATACCGGGGGAGTGAGTGATACCGGGAGTGGGCAATATCGGGCGGAATGCGAGTTACCGGGAGTGGGCCATACCGGTAGTGGACGCTACCGGGAGTGGATATCGGGAATGGACAATACCTGGAGTGTGTGATATCAGGGAGAGTGGGCGATACCGGGAATTGGCGATACCGGGGGGGAGTGGGTGATACCGAGGCAAGTGGGTGATATCGGAAGTGGGTGATACCGGTAGTGAGCGATAGCGGGAGTGGGTGATACCGGGTGTGGGTGATACCGGGTGTGTGTGATACCAGGAGTGGGCGATACCGGGAGTGGGCAATACCGGGAGTGTGATCAATTCCCGGGGGAGGAGTGGGTGATACCGGGAGTGCGTGATACCGGGAGTGGGCGATACCGGGGCAAGTGGGCGACACCAGCAATGGGCGATACCGAGAGTGGGTGCTCCCAGGGGGTAGTGGACGATACCGGGAATGGTCAATGAGGAGTGGGCGATACTGGGAGTGGGCAATACCGGGAGTGGGTGATACCGGGAGTGGGTGATACTGGGAGTGGGCGATATCGGGAGTGGGCGATACCAGAGGGAGTGGGCGATACCGGGGGGAGTGGGTGATACCGGAAGTGGACGATACTGGTCGTGGATGATACCTGGGGGGAATGGCGATACCGCCTGTGGGTGATATCGGGAGTGGGCGATACCGGGAATGTGCGATACCTGGTGGGCGATACCGGGAGTGGGCGATACCAGAAGTGGGCGATACCGGGTGTAGGTGATACCGGGAGTGGGCGACATCGGGAATGCGTGATACCCGGGGGAGTGGGCGATACCGGTATTTTGGGCAATACCGGGGGGAGTGGGTGATAACGGGTGTGGGCGATACCGAGAGTGGGCAATACCGGGAGTGGCCGATACCTGGAGTAGTTGATACCGGGTTGAGTGATCGATACCAGGAGTGGGCGATACCGGAAGTGGGTGATACCGGGAGTGGGTGATACCAGGAGTGGGTGATACCGGGAGTGAGCGATACCGGGAGTGGGCGATACCTCGGGGGAATGGCGATACCTGGTGTGGGTGATATCGGGAGTGGGTGATACCTGGGGGAGTGGGCGATACCGGGAATGGGCGATAATGGAATGGGCGATTCTGGGAGTGGGTAATACCAGGAGTTGGCCATACCGGGAGAGGGCGATACCGGGGGAGTGAGTGATACCGGGGGGGGGGAGTGGGTGATACCGGGAGTGGGTGATACCGGGAGTGGGCAATATCGGGCGGAATGCGAGTTACCGGGAGTGGGCCATACCGGTAGTGGACGCTACCGGGAGTGGATATCGGGAATGGACAATACCTGGAGTGTGTGATATCAGGGAGAGTGGGCGATACCGGGAATTGGCGATACTGGGGGGGAGTGGGTGATACCGAGGGAAGTGGGTGATATCGGAAGTGGGTGATACCGGTAGTGAGCGATACCGGGAGTGGGTGATACCGGGTGTGGGTGATACCGGGTGTGTGTGATACCAGGAGTGGGCGATACCGGGAGTGGGCAATACCGGGAGTGTGATCAATTCCCGGGGGAGGAGTGGGTGATACCGGGAGTGCGTGATACCGGGAGTGGGCGATACCGGGGCAAGTGGGCGACACCAGCAATGGGCGATACCGAGAGTGGGTGCTCCCAGGGGGGAGTGGACGATACCGGGAATGGGCGATGAGGAGTGGGCGATACTGGGAGTGGGCAATACCGGGAGTGGGTGATACCGGGAGTGAGCGATACCGGAGTGGGCGATATCGTGCGAGTGAGCGATACCAGGAGTGGGCGATATCAGAAGTGGGTGATACCGGGAATGGGCGATACCGGGAATGAGCGATACCGGGAGGAGTGGGTGATACCGGGAGTGGGTGAAACCGGGAGTAAGCAATACCAGGGGAGTGAGCAATACCAGGGGGAGGAGTGGGCGATACCGGAGGGAATGGGTGATACCAGGAGTGGGTGATACTGGGAGTGGGGGATACCGGGGGGAGTGGGCGATACCGGGGGGAGTGGGTGATACCGGCAGTGGGCGATACCGGGAGTAGTGGGTGATACCGGAAGTGGGCGATACTGGGCATGGACGATACCTGGGGGGAATGGCGATACCGAGTGTGGGTGATATCGGGAGTGGCCGATACCGGGAATAGGCGATATCTGGAGTGGGCGATACCGGGAGTTGGCGATACCGGGAGTGGGCGATACCGGGGGGGTGTGCAATACCGGGGGGAGGAGTGGGTGATACCGGGAGTGCGCGAAAGCGGGAGTGGGCAATACCGGGGCAAGTGGGCGATACCAGCAGTGGGCGATACCGGGTGTAGGTGATACCGGGAGTGGGCGATATCGGGAATGCGTGATACCCAGGGGAGTGGGCGATACCGCTATTTTGGGCAATACCGGGGGTGTGGGTGATAACGGGAGTGGGCGATACCGAGAGTGGGCAATACCGGGAGTGGCCGATACCTGGAGTGGTTGATACCGGGGTGAGTGATCGATACCAGGAGTGGGCGATACCGGAAGTGGGTGATACCGGGAGTGGGTGATACCAGGAGTGGGTGATACCGGGAGTGAGCGATACCGGGAGTGGGCGATATCGGGCGAGTGAGCGATACCAGGAGTGGGCGATACCTGAAGTGGGTTTATACTGGGACTGGGCGATACCGGGGGGAGTGGTGATACCAGGAATGGGCAATACCGAAAGTGGGTGATATCAAGGGGGAATGGACGATACTGAGAGTGGGCGATACCAGGAGTGGGTGATACCGGGTGTGGGTGATACCGGGTGTGTGTGATACCGGGAGTGGGCGATACCGGGGGTGTGAGCAATACCGGGGGAGGAGTGGGTGATACCTGGAATGGGCGATACCGTGAGTGGGTGCTACCAGGGGGGAGTGGACGATACCGGAAGTGGGCGAATCCGGGGGGCGTGGGTGATACCGGGAATGGGCGATAAGGAGTGGGTGATACCGGGAGTGGGCAATACCGGGAGTGGGTGATACCGGGAGTGGGCGATACATGGAGTGAGCGATACCAAGAGTGGGTGATACCGGGGGGAGTGGGCGATACCGGGAATGGGCGATAACGGGAATGGGCGATACTGGGAGTGGATAATACCAAGAGTTAGCCAAACCAGGAGAGGGCGATGGCGGGGGAGTGAGCGATACCGGGGTGGGAGTGGGTGATGCTGGGAGTGGGTGATATCGGGAGTGGGCTATATCGTGCGGAATACGAGATACCGGGAGTGGGCAATACCGGTAGTGGACGCTACCGGGAGTGGATGATATCGGGAATGGACAATACCTGGAGTGGGTGATGCCGGGAGTGGGTGATACCAGGGGGAGTGGGCGATACCGGGAATGGGCGATACCGGGGGGAGTGGGTGATACCGGGGCGAGTGGCTGATAGCGGAAGTGGGTGATACCGGTAGAGGGCGATACCGGGAGTGGGTAATACTGGGTGTGGGTGATACCAGGTGTGTGTGATACCAGGAGTGGGCGATACCGGGAGTGGGCGATACCGGGGGTGTGAGCAATATCGGGGGGAGGAGTGGGTGATACCAGGAGTGCGCGATACCGGGAGTGGGCGATACCAGGGCAAGTAGGCGATACCAGCAATGGGCGATACCGAGAGTGGGTGCTACCACGGGGGAGTGGACGATACCGGAAGTGGGCGAAACCGGGGGCCGTGGGCGATACCGGGAATGGGTGATAAGGAGTGGGCGATATCGGGAGGAGGCGATACCGGGAGTGGGCAATACCGGGAGTGGGTGATACCGGGACTGAGCGTTACCGAGAGTGGGCGACACTGGGAGTGGGCGATACCTGGAGTGGTTGATACCGGGGAGAGTGAGCGATACCAGGAGTGGGCGATACCGGAAGTAGGTGATACCGGGATTGGGCGATACCGGGAGTGGGCAATATCGGGGCAAGTGGGCGATACAAGCAATGGGCGATAACGAGAGTGCGTGCTACTAGGGGAGAGTGAGCGATACCAGGAGTGGGCGATACCGGGAGTGGGCGATACCGGTGTGAGTGGGCAATACCAGGAGTGGGCGATACCGGAAGTGGGTGATACTGGGAATGGTCAATACCGGGGAGAGTGGTGATACCAGGAATGGGCGATACCGAAAGTGGGTGAAACCAGGAGGGAGTGGACGATACCGAGAGTGGGCGATACCAGGTGGGCGATACCGGGTGTGGGTGATACCGGGTGCGTGTGATACCGGGAGCTTGCGATACCGGGAGTGGGCGATACCGGGGGTGTGAGCAATACCCGGGGGAGGAGTGGGTGATACCGGGAGTGGGCAATACTGGGAGTGGGCGATACCTGGAGTGGGTGATACCGGGGAGAGTGAACGATACCAGGAGTGGGTGCTACCAGGGGGGAGTGGATGATACCGGAAGTGGGCGAAACCGGGGTGCATGGGCGATACCGGGAATGGGCGATAAGGAGTGGGCAATATCGGGAGTGTGCAATACCGGGAGTGGGTGATAACGGAAGTGGGCGATACCGGGAGTGGGCGATACCTGGAGTGGGTGATACCGGGGAGAGTGAACGATACCAGGAGTGGGCGATACCGGACGTGGGTGATACCGGGAGTGGGTGATACCGGAAGTGGGCGATGCAGGGTGTGGGTGATACCGGGAGTGGGTGAGACCGGGAGTGGCGATACTGAGAGTGGGTGATACCGGGGCGAGTAGGCGAAACCGGGAATGGGTGATAACGGGAATGGGCGATACTGGGACTGGGTAATACCAGGAGGTGGCCATACGGGGAGTGGATGATTCCGGGGGAGTGAGTGATACCAGGGGGGTAGTGGGTGATACCGGGAGTAGGTGAAACCGGGAGTGGGCGATATCGGGCGGAAAGCGCGATACTGGGAGTGGGCGATACCGGGAGTGGACGCTACCGGGAGTGGATGATATCGGGAATGGACAATACCAGGAGTGGGTGATACCGGAAGTGGGTGATACCGGTAGTGCGCGATAATGGGAGTGGGTGATACCGGGTGTGGGTGATACCGGATGTGTGTGATACCAGGAGTGTGCAATACTGGGAGTGGGCGATACCGGGGGTATGAGCAATAACGGGGGGAGGAGAGGTTGATACCGAGAGTGCGCGATACCGGGAGTGGGCGATACCGGGGGGAGTGGGCGATACCAGGAATGGGCGATACTAGGGGGAGTGGGTGATACCGGGAATGGGTGATACCGAGAGTGGGCGATACCGGGAGTGGGCGATACCTGGAGTGGGCGATACCGGGACTGCGCGATACCAGAAGTGGGTGATACCGGGTGTAGGTGATAGCGGGAATGAGCGATATTGGGAATGCGTGATACCCGGGGGAGTGGGCGATACCGAGAATGGGCGATACCGGGAGTGGGCGATACCTGGAGTGGTTGATAGCAGGGAGAGTGAGCGATATCAGGAGTGGGCGATACCGGAAGTGGGTGATACCGGGAGTGGGTGATACCGGGAGTGGGCGATATCGGGCGAGTGAGCGATACCAGGAGTGGGCGATACCGGAAGTGGGTGATACTGGGAATGGTCGATACCGGGGAGAGTGGTGATACCAGGAATGGGCGATACCGAAAGTGGGTGAAACCAGGAGGGAGTGGACGATACCGAGAGTGGGCGATACCAGGTGGGCGATACCGGGTGTGGGTGATACCGGGTGCGTGTGATACCGGGAGCTTGCGATACCGGGAGTGGGCGATACCGGGGGTGTGAGCAATACCCGGGGGAGGAGTGGGTGATACCGGGAGTGGGCAATACTGGGAGTGGGCGATACCTGGAGTGGGTGATACCGGGGAGAGTGAACGATACCAGGAGTGGGTGCTACCAGGGGGGAGTGGATGATACCGGAAGTGGGCGAAACCGGGGTGCATGGGCGATACCGGGAGTGGGCGATACCTGGAGTGGGCGATACCGGGACTGCGCGATACCAGAAGTGGGTGATACCGGGTGTAAGTGATACCGGGAATGAGCGATATTGGGAATGCGTGATACCCGGGGGAGTGGGCGATACCGAGAATGGGCGATACCGGGAGTGGGCGATACCTGGAGTGGTTGATAGCAGGGAGAGTGAGCGATATCAGGAGTGGGCGATACCGGAAGTGGGTGATACCGGGAGTGGGTGATACCGGGAGTGGGCGATATCGGGCGAGTGAGCGATACCAGGAGTGGGCGATACCGGAAGTGGGTGAAACCAGGAGGGAGTGGACGATACCGAGAGTGGTGATACCAGGAATGGGCGATACCGAAAGTGGGTGAAACCAGGAGGGAGTGGACGATACCGAGAGTGGGCGATACCAGGTGGGCGATACCGGGTGTGGGTGATACCGGGTGCGTGTGATACCGGGAGCTTGCGATACCGGGAGTGGGCGATACCGGGGGTGTGAGCAATACCCGGGGGAGGAGTGGGTGATACCGGGAGTGGGCAATACTGGGAGTGGGCGATACCTGGAGTGGGTGATACCGGGGAGAGTGAACGATACCAGGAGTGGGTGCTACCAGGGGGGAGTGGATGATACCGGAAGTGGGCGAAACCGGGGTGCATGGGCGATACCGGGAATGGGCGATAAGGAGTGGGCGATACCGGGAGTGTGCAATACCGGGAGTGGGTGATACCGGAAATGGGCGATACCGGGAGTGGGCAATACCTGGAGTGGGTGATACCAGGGAGAGTGATCGATACCAGGAGTGGGCGATACCGGACGTGGGTGATACCGGGAGTGGGTGATACCAGAAGTGGGCGATACAGCGTGTGGGTGATACCGGGAGTGGGTGAGACCGGGAGTGGGCGATACTGAGAGTGGGTGATACCGGGGCGAGTGGGCGAAACCGGGAATGGGTGATAACGGGAATGGGCGATACTGGGACTGGGTAATACCAGGAGGTGGCCATACCGGGAGTGGATGATTCCGGGGGAGTGAGTGATACCAGGGGGGTAGTGGGTGATACCGGGATTGGGTGAAACCGGGAGTGGGCGATATCGGGCGGAATGCGCGATACCGGGAGTGGGCGATACCGGGAGTGGACGCTACCGGGAGTGGATGATATCGGGAATGGACAATACCAGGATTGGGTGATACCGGAAGTGGGTGATACCGGTAGTGGGCGATAATGGGAGTGGGTGATACCGGGTGTGGGTGATACCGGATGTGTGTGATACCAGGAGTGGGCAATACTGGGAGTGGGCGATACCGGGGGTATGAGCAATAACGGGGGGAGGAGAGGTTGATACCGGGAGTGCGCGATACCGGAAGTGGGCGATACCGGGGCAAGTTGGCGATACCAGCAATGGCCGATACCGAGAGTGGGTGCTACCAGTGGGGAGTGGACGATATCGGAAGTGGCCGAAACCGGGGGCGTGGGCGATACCGGGATGGGCGATAAGGAGTGGGTGATATCGGGAATGCGTGATACCGGGAGTGGGTGATACCGGGAGTGTGTGATACCGGGAGTGGGCGATAATGGGAGTGGGTGATACCGGGTGTGGGTGATACCGGATGTGTGTGATACCAGGAGTGGGCAATACTGGGAGTGGGCGATACCGGGGGTATGAGCAATAACGGGGGGAGGAGAGGTTGATACCGGGAGTGCGCGATACCGGGAGTGGGCGATACCGGGGCAAGTTGGCGATACCAGCAATGGCCGATACCGAGAGTGGGTGCTACCAGTGGGGAGTGGACGATATCGGAAGTGGCCGAAACCGGGGGCGTGGGCGATACCGGGATGGGCGATAAGGAGTGGGTGATATCGGGAATGCGTGATACCGGGAGTGGGTGATACCGGGAGTGAGCGATACCAGGAGTGGGCGATACCGGAAGTGGGTGATACTGGGAATGGGCGATAGCGGGGGCAGTGGTGATACCAGGAATGGGCGAGACCAAAAGTGGGTGATACCAAGGGAGAGTGGACGATACCAAGAGTGGGCGATACCAGGAGTGGGCAATACCGGGTGTGGGTGATACCGGATGTGTGTGATACCGGGAGTGGGTGATACCAGGAGTGGGCGATATCGGGGGTGTGAACAATACTGGGGGGAGGAGTGGCCGATACCAGGAGTGGGCGTTACCGGGGGGAGTGGGCGATACCGGGAATTGGCGATATCGGGGGGAGTGGTTGATACCGGGAGTGGGCGATAACGAGAGTGGGCGATACCGGGAGTGGGTGATACCTGGAGTGGGCGATACCGGGAGTGGGCGATACCTGGAGTGGGCGATAACGGGAGTGGGCGATGCCAGAAGTGGGCGATACCGGGTGTAGGTGATACCGGGAGTGGGCGATATTGGGATTGTGTGATACCCGGGGGAGTGGCTGATACCGGGAATGGGCGATACCGGGGGGGTGTGTGTGAAAGCCGGAGTGGGCGATACCAGGAGTGGGCGATACTGAGAGTGGATGATACCGGGGTGAGTGGGCGAAACCGGGAATGGGTGATAACGGGAATGGGCGATACTGGGAATGGGTAATACCAGGAGGTGGCCATACCGGGAGTGGATGATTCCGGGGGAGTGAGTGATACCAGGGGGGGAGTGGGTGATACCGGGATTGGGTGAAACCGGGAGTGGGCGATATCGGGCGGAATGCGCGATACCGGGAGTGGGCGACACCGGGAGTGGGTGAAACCAGGAGGGAGTGGACGATACCGAGAGTGGGCGATACCTGGAGTGGGTGATACCGGGGAGAGTGAACGATACCAGGAGTGGGCGATACCGGACGTGGGTGATACCGGGAGTGGGTGATACCGGAAGTGGGCGATGCAGGGTGTGGGTGATACCGGGAGTGGGTGATACCGGGGTGAGTGGGCGAAACCGGGAATGGGTGATAACGGGAATGGGCGATACTGGGAGTGGGTAATACCAGGAGGTGGCCATACCGGGAGTGGATGATTCCGGGGGAGTGAGTGATACCAGGGGGGGAATGGGTGATACCGGGAGTGGGTGAAACCGGGAGTGGGCGATATCGGGCGGAATGCGCGATACCGGGAGTGGGCGATACCGGGAGTGCACACTACCGGGAGTGGATGATATCGGGAATGGACAATACCAGGAGTGGGTGATACCGGAAGTGGGTGATACCGGTAGTGGGTGATAATGGGAGTGGGTGATACCGGGTGTGGGTGATACCGGATGTGTGTGATACCAGGAGTGGGCAATACTGGGAGTGGGCGATACCGGGGGCATGAGCAATACCGGGGGGAGGAGAGGTTGATACCGGGAGTGCGCGATACCGGGAGTGGGCGATACCGGGGCAAGTGGGCGATACCAGCAATGGCCGATACCGAGAGTGGGTGCTACCAGTGGGGAGTGGACGATATCGGAAGTGGCCGAAACCGGAGGCGTGGGCGATACCGGGATGGGCGATAAGGAGTGGGCGATATCGGGAATGCGTGATACCGGGAGTGGGTGATACCAGGAGTGTGTGATACCGGGAGTGGGCGATATCGGGCGAGTGAGCGATACCAGGAGTGGGCGATACCGGAAGTGGGTGATACTGGGAATGGGCGATAGCGGGGGCAGTGGTGATACCAGGAATGGGCGAGACCAAAAGTGGGTGATACCAAGGGAGAGTGGACGATACCAAGAGTGGGCGATACCAGGAGTGGGCGATACCGGGTGTGGGTGATACCGGATGTGTGTGATACCGGGAGTGGGTGATACCGGGAGTGGGCGATATCGGGGGTGTGAACAATACTGGGGGGAGGAGTGGCCGATACCAGGAGTGGGCGTTACCGGGGGGAGTGGGCGATACCGGGAATTGGCGATATCGGGTGGAGTGGGTGATACCGGGAGTGGGCGATACCGAGAGTGGGCGATACCGGGAGTGGGCGATACCTGGAGTGGGCGATACCGGGAGTGGGCGATGCCAGAAGTGGGCGATACCGGGTGTAGGTGATACCGGGAGTGGGCGATATTGGGATTGCGTGATACCCGGGGGAGTGGCTGATACCGGGAATGGGCGATACCGGGGGGAGTGTGTGAAAGCCGGAGTGGGCGATACCGGGCGTGGGCGATACATGGAGTGGGCGAGTCCGGGAGTGGGCAATGCCAGAAGTGGGCGATACCGGGTGTAGGTGATACCGGGAGTGGGCGATATTGGGATTGCGTGATACCCGGGGGAGTGGCTGATACCGGGAATGGCCGATACCGGGGGGAGTGTGTGAAAGCCGGAGTGGGCGATACCGGGAGTGGGCGATACTGAGAGTGGGTGATACCGGAGGGAGTGGGTGAAACCGGGAATGGGTGGTAACGGGAATGGGCGATACTGGGAATGGGTAATACCAGGAGTTGGCCATACCGGGAGTGGACGATACCGGGGGAGTGAGTGATAGCAGGGGGGGAGTGGGTGATACCGGGAGTGGGTGAAACCGGGAGCGGGCGATATCGGGCGGAATGCGCGATACCGGGAGTGGGCAATACCGGGCGTGAACGCTACCGGGAGTGGATGATATCGGGAATGGACAATACCAGGAGTGGGTGATACCGAAAGTGGGTGATACTGGTAGTGGGCAATACCGGGAGTGGGTGATACTTGTAGTGGGCAATACCGGGAGTGGGTGATACCGGATGTGTGTGATACCAGGAGTGGGCAATACTGGGAGTGGGCGATACTGGGGGTGTGAGCAATACTGGGGGGAGGAGTGGTTGATACCGGGAGTGCGCGATACCGGGAGTGGGCGATACTGGGGCAAGTGGGCGATACCAGCAATGGGCGATAGCGAGAGTGGGTGCTACCAGGGGGGAGTGGACGATATAGGATGTGGGCGAAACCGGGGGGCGTGGGCGATATCGCGGATGGGCGATAAGGAGTGTGCGATATCGGGTGTGGGTGATACCGGATGTGTGTGATACCGGCAGTGGGTGATACCGGGAGTGGGCGATACCGGGGGTGTGAACAATACCGGGGGGAGGAGTGGCCGATACCAGGAGTGGGCGTTACCGGGGGGAGTGGGCGATACCGGGAATTGGCGATATCGGGGGGAGTGGGTGATACTGGGAGTGGGCGATACCGAGAGTGGGCGATACCGGGAGTGGGCGATATCTGGAGTGGGCGATACCGGGAGTGGGCGATACCTGGAGTGTGCAATACCGGGAGCGGGCGATACCGAGAGTGGGCGATACCGGGAGTGGGCGATACCTGGAGTGGGCGATACCGGGCGTGGGCGATACATGGAGTGGGCGATACCGGGAGTGGGCGATGCCAGAAGTGGGCGATACCGGGTGTAGGTGATACCGGGAGTGGGCGATATTGGGATTGCGTGATACCCGAGGGAGTGGCTGATAACGGGAATGGGCGATACCGGGGGGAGTGTGTGAAAGCCGGAGTGGGCGATACCGGGCGTGGGCGATACATGGAGTGGGCGATACCGGGAGTGGGCGATGCCAGAAGTGGGCGATACCGGGTGTTGGTGATACCGGGAGTGGGCGATATTGGGATTGCGTGATACCCGGGGGAGTGGCTGATACCGGGAATGGCCGATACCGGGGGGAGTGTGTGAAAGCCGGAGTGGGCGATACCGGGAGTGGGCGATACTGAGAGTGGGTGATACCGGGGGGAGTGGGTGAAACCGGGAATGGGTGGTAACGGGAATGGGCGATACTGGCAATGGGTAATACCAGGAGTTGGCCATACCGGGAGTGGACGATATCGGGGGAGTGAGTGATAGCAGGGGGGGAGTGGGTGATACCGGGAGTGGGTGAAACCGGGAGCGGGCGATATCGGGCGGAATGCGCGATACCGGGAGTGGGCAATACCGGGCGTGAACGCTACCGGGAGTGGATGATATCGGGAATGGACAATACCAGGAGTGGGTGATACCGAAAGTGGGTGATACTGGTAGTGGGCAATACCGGGAGTGGGTGATACTTGTAGTGGGCAATACCGGGAGTGGGTGATACCGGATGTGTGTGATACCAGGAGTGGGCAATACTGGGAGTGGGCGATACTGGGGGTGTGAGCAATACTGGGGGGAGGAGTGGTTGATACCGGGAGTGCGCGATACCGGGAGTGGGCGATACTGGGGCAAGTGGGCGATACCAGCAATGGGCGATAGCGAGAGTGGGTGCTACCAGGGGGGAGTGGACGATATAGGAAGTGGGCGAAACCGGGGGGCGTGGGCGATATCGCGGATGGGCGATAAGGAGTGTGCGATATCGGGTGTGGGTGATACCGGATGTGTGTGATACCGGCAGTGGGTAATACCGGGAGTGGGCGATACCGGGGGTGTGAACAATACCGGGGGGAGGAGTGGCCGATACCAGGAGTGGGCGTTACCGGGGGGAGTGGGCGATACCGGGAATTGGCGATATCGGGGGGAGTGGGTGATACTGGGAGTGGGCGATACCGAGAGTGGGCGATACCGGGAGTGGGCGATATCTGGAGTGGGCGATACCGGGAGTGGGCGATACCTGGAGTGTGCAATACCGGGAGTGGGCGATACCGAGAGTGGGCGAAACCGGGAGTGGGCGATACCTGGAGTGGGCGATACCGGGCGTGGGCGATACATGGAGTGGGCGATACCGGGAGTGGGCGATGCCAGAAGTGGGCGATACCGGGTGTAGGTGATACCGGGAGTGGGCGATATTGGGATTGCGTGATACCCGGGGGAGTGGCTGATACCGGGAATGGCCGATACCGGGGGGAGTGTGTGAAAGCCGGAGTGGGCGATACCGGGAGTGGGCGATACTGAGAGTGGGTGATACCGGGGGGAGTGGGCGATACCGGGGGTGTGAACAATACCGGGGGGAGGAGTGGCCGATACCAGGAGTGGGCGTTACCGGGGGGAGTGGGCGATACCGGGAATTGGCGATATCGGGGGGAGTGGGTGATACTGGGAGTGGGCGATACCGAGAGTGGGCGATACCGGGAGTGGGCGATATCTGGAGTGGGCGATACCGGGAGTGGGCGATACCTGGAGTGTGCAATACCGGGAGTGGGCGATACCGAGAGTGGGCGATAACGGGTGTAGGTGATACCGGGAGTGGGCGATATTGGGATTGCGTGATACCTGGGGGAGTGGCTGATACCGGGAATGGGCGATACCGGGGGGAGTGTGTGAAAGGCGGAGTGGGCGATACCGGGAGTGGGCGATACTGAGAGTGGGTGATACCGGGGGGAGTGGGTGAAACCGGGAATGGGTGATAACGGGAATGGGCGATACTGGGAGTGGGTAATACCAGGAGTTGGCCATACCGGGAGTGGACGATACCGGGGGAGTGAGTGATAGCAGGGGGGGAGTGGGTGATACCGGGAGTGGGTGAAACCGGGAGTGGGCGATATCGGGCGGAATGCGCGCTATCGGGAGTGGGCAATACCGGGAGTGAACGCTACCGGGAGTGGATGATATCGGGAATGGACAATACCAGGAGTGGATGATACCGAAAGTGGGTGATACTGGTAGTGGGCAATACCGGGAGTGGGTGATACTTGTAGTGGGCAATACCGGGAGTGGGTGATACCGGATGTGTGTGATACCAGGAGTGGGCAATACTGGGAGTGGGCGATACTGGGGGTGTGAGCAATACTGGGGGGAGGAGTGGTTGATACCGGGAGTGCGCGATACTGGGAGTGGGCGATACTGGGGCAAGTGGGCGATACCAGCAATGGGCGATAGCGAGAGTGGGTGCTACCAGGGGGGAGTGGACGATATAGGAAGTGGGCGAAACCGGGGGGCGTGGGCGATACCGCGAATGGGCGATAAGGAGTGGGTGATACCGGGAGTGGGCAATACCGGGAGTGGGTGATACCGGGAGTGAGCGATACCGAGAGTGGGCGATACTGGGAGTGGACGATACCTGGAGTGGGTTATATCGTGGAGAGTGAGCGATACCAGGAGTGGGCGATACCAGAAGTGGGTGATACCAGGAATGGGCGATACCGGGAGTGAACGATATCGGGAGTGGGCGATACCGGCGCAAGTGGGCGATACCAGCAATGGCCGATACCGAGAGTGAGTGCTACCAGTGGGGAGTGGACGATATCGGAAGTGGCCGAAACCGGGGGCGTGGGCGATACCGGGATGGGCGAAAAGGAGTGGGCGATATCGGGAATGCGTGATACCGGGAGTGGGTGATACCAGGAGTGTGTGATACCGGGAGTGGCCGATATCGGGCGAGTGAGCGATACCAGGAGTGGGCGATACCGGAAGTGGGTGATACTGGGAATGGGCGATACCGGGGGCAGTGGTGATACCAGGAATGGGCGAGACCAAAAGTGGGTGATACCAAGGGAGAGTGGACGATACCAAGAGTGGGCGATACCAGGAGTGGGCGAAACCGGGTGTGGGTGATACCGGATGTGTGTGATACTGGGAGTGGGTGATACCGGGAGTGGGCGATATCGGGGGTGTGAACAATACCGGGGGGAGGAGTGGCCGATACCAGGAGTGGGCGTTACCGGAGGGAGTGGGCGATACCGGGAATTGGCGATATCGGGGGGAGTGGGTGATACCGGGAGTGGGCGATACCGAGAGTGGGCGATACCAGGAGTGGGCGATACCTGGAGTGGGCGATACCAGGAGTGGGCGATGCCAGAAGTGGGCGATACCGGGTGTAGGTGATACCGGGAGTGGGCGATATTGGGATTGCGTGATACCCGGGGGAGTGGCTGATACCGGGAATAGGCGATACCGAAAGTGGGTGATACCAAGGGTGAGTGGACGATAGCGAGAGTGGGCGATACCAGGAGTGGGCGATACCGGGTGTGGGTGAAATCGGTGAGAGTGAGCGATACCAAAAGTGGGCGATACCGGGTGCAGGTGATACCGGGAGTGGGCGATACCGGCAATGCGTGATACCCGGGGGATTGGGCGATACCGGGAATGGGCAATACCGGGGGGAGTGGGTGATAACGGGTGTGGGCGATACCGATAGTGGGCGATACCTGGAGTGGTTGATACCGGGGAGTGTGAGCGATACCAGGAGTGGGCAATACCGGAAGTGGGTGATACCGGGTGTGGGTGACACCGGGTGTGTGTGATTCTGGGAGTGGGTGACACCGGGAGCGGGCAATACCGGGGGTGTGAACAATACCAGGGGGAGGATTGGGTGATACCGGGAGTGGGCTATATCGGGCGGAATGCGAAATACCGGGAGTGGGCGATACCGTTAGTGGACGCTAACAGGAGTGGATATATCGGGAATGGACAATACCTGGAGTGGGTGATACCGGATGTGGGTGATACCAGGTGTGTGTGATACCAGGAGTAGACGATATCGGGAGTGGGCAATACCGGGGGTGTGAGCAATACCGGGGAAGGAGTGGGTGATACCGGGAGTGCGCGATACCGGGAGTGGGCGATACCGGGGCACGTGGGAGATACCAGCAATGGGCGATACCAAGAGAGGGTGCTACCAGTGGGGAGTGGACGATACCGGAAGTGGGCGAAACCAGGGGGCGTGGGCGATACCGGGAGTCGAAGATACCGGGAGTAGGCAATACCGGGAGTGGGTGATACCGGGAGTGAGCGATACCGAGAGTGGGCGATACTGGGAGTGGGCGATACCTGGAGTGGGTGATACCAGTGAGAGTGAGCGATACCAGGAGTGGGCGATACCGGAAGTGAGTGATACCGGGAGTGGGTGATACCGGGAGTGGGCGATATCAGGGCAAGTGGGCGATACCAGCAATGGGCAATACCGAGAGTGCGTTTACCAGGGGAGAGTGAGCGATACCAGGAGTGGGCTATACCGGGAATGGGCGATACCGGGGGGAGTGGGCGATACCGGGAATGGGCGATACTGCGGGGAGTGGGTGATACCGGGAGTGGGCGATACTTTGAGTGGGCGATACTGGGATGGGGCGATACCTGGAGTGGTTGATACCTGGGTGGGTGAGCGATACCAGGAGTGGGCGATACTGGGGGAGTGAGCAATACCGGGCGGAGGAGTGGACGAAAGCGGGAGTGGGCAATACCGGGAGTGGCCGATACGGGGGAATGGGCGAAACCGGGAGTCGGCGATACCGGGAGTGGACGACACCAGAAGTGGGCGATACCAGGTAGGGACAATACCGGGAGTGGGTGATACCGGGAATAGGCGATACCGGGTGGAGTGTCGATACCAGGAATGGGCGATACCGGGGGGGAGTGGGTGATACTGGGAGTGGGCAATACCGAGAGTGGGCGATACCGCGTAAGTGAGCGATGCCAGAGGGAGGAGTAGGCGATACCATGGGGAATGGGTGATACCAGGAGTGGGGAGTAGGCGACACCGGCAGTTGCCGATACCGGGGGGAGTGGGTGATACCCGGAGTGGGCAATACCGGTAGCGGACGATACCTGGGGGGAATGGCGATACCGGGTGTGGGTGATATCGGGAGTGGGCGATACTGGGAATGGATGATACCTGCAGTGGGCGATACCGGGAGTGGATGATACCAGAAGTGGACGATACCGGGAGTGGTTGATACCGGGTGTGGGTGATACCGGGAGTGGGTGATACCGGGTGTGGGTGATACCGGGTGTGGGCGATACCGAGAGTGTGTGATACCGGGGGGAATAGGCGATAACGGGAATGGGCGATACCGGGAGTGGGTGATATCGGGAGTGGGCGATATCGGCTGAGTGAGCGATACCAGGAGTGGGCGATACCGGAAGTGGGTGATACTGGGAATGGGCGATACCGGGAGTGGGCAATACCGGGGGTGTGAATAATACCAGGGGGAGGAGTGGGTGATACAGGGAGAGCGCGATACCGGAAGTGGGCGAAGCCGGGGGGCGTGGGCGATACCGGGAATGGTCGATAAGGAGTGGGTGATACCGGAAGTGGGCAATACCTGGAATGGGCGATATCGGGAATGATTGATACCGGGAGTGGTCGATACCTGGAGTGAGTGATACCGGGAATAGGTGATACCGGGGGGGAGTGGCGATTATAGGAATAGGCGATACTGGGGGGAGTGGGTGATACCGGGGGGAATGGGTGATACCAAGAGTGGGTGATACCGGGAGTGGGGGCGATACCGGGAGTGGGCGATGCCGGGGGAAGTGGGTGATACCGGGTGTGGGTGCTACCGGGAGTGGACAATACCGAGGAGTGGGCGATACCGGGGGGGAGTGGGCAATACCGGGAATGGGCGATACCGGGAATGGCCGATACCGGGAGTGGGTAATACCGGGAGGTGATGATACCGAGAATGGACAATACCGGGAGTGGGTGATACCGGGAGTGGGCGATACCGGGTGGAATGGCGATACCGTGTGTGGGTGATAACCGGAGTGGGCGATACCGGGAATGGACAATACCGGCAGTGGGTGATACCGGAATGGGCGATACTGGGGGAGTGAGTGATACCGGGGAGGAGGAGTGGGCGATAACGGGGGGAATGGGTGATACCAGGTGTGAGTGATACCGGGAGTGGGCGATACCGAGAGTGGGCGATACCGGGGGGAGTGGCCGATACCAGGAGTGGGCAATACCGGGAGTGGACGATACCTGGGGGGGAATGACGATGCTGGGTGTGGGTGATATCGGGAGTGGGCGATACCTGGAGTGGGCGATACCGGGAGTTGGCGATACCAGAAGTGGGCGATACCGGAAATGGAAATACCGGGAGTGGGTGATACCGGGAGTGGATGATGCCAGGAGTGGGTGATACCCGAAGTGGGTGATACCGAGAATGGGCAAAACCAGGGGGAGTGGTGATACCAGAAATGGGCGATACCAAGGGGAATGGGTGATACCATGAGTGGGGGAGTGGGCAATACCGGGAGTGGGCGACACCGGCAGTTGCCGATACCGGGGGTGAGCAATATACCGGGAGTGGCCGATAGCGGGTGAAGTAGGTGATACCGGGAATGTGCGATACCAGGAAAGGGCGATACCGGGAGTGGGTAATACCAGGAGTTGGCCACACTGGGAGTGGGCGATGCCGGGGGAGTGAGCGATACCGGGGGGGAGGAGTGGGTGATACCGGGAGTGGGCGATATCGGGCGGAATGGGCGATACCGGGAGTGGGTAATACCTGTAGTTGGCCACACTGGGAGTGGGCGATACCGGGGGAGTGAGCGATATCGGGAGTTGATGATACCGGGCATGGGTGATACTGTGGGGAGTGGGTGATACCAGGAGTGGGCGATACCATGAGTGGGCGATACTGGGGGAGTAAGCAATACCGGGCGGAGGAGTGGCCGAAAGCGGGAGTGGGCAATACCGGGAGTGGCCGATACGGGGGAATGGGCGAAACCGGGAGTCGGCGATACCGGGAGTGGACGACACCAGAAGTGGGCGATACCAGGTAGGGACAATACCGGGAGTGGGTGATACCGGGAATAGGCGATACCGGGTGGAGTGTCGATACCAGGAATGGGCGATACCGGGGGGGAGTGGGTGATACTGGGAGTGGGCAATACCGAGAGTGGGCGATACCGCGTAAGTGAGCGATACCGGGGGGAGGAGTGGGCGATACTGGGGGGAATGGGTGATACCAGGAATGGGGGAGTGGGCGACACCGGCAGTTGCCGATACCGGGGGGAGTGGGTGATACCGGGAGTGGGCAATATCGGTAGCGGACGATACCTGGGGGGAATGGCGATACCGGGTGTGGGTGATATCGGGAGTGGCGATACTGGGAATGGATGATACCTGCAGTGGGCGATACCGGGAGTGGATGATACCAGAAGTGGACGATACCGGGAGTGGTTGATACCGGGTGTGGGTGATACCGGGTGTGGGCGATACCGAGAGTGTGTGATACCGGGGGGAATGGGCGATAACGGGAATGGGCGATACCGGGTGTGGGTGATATCGGGAGTGGGCGTTATCGGGCGGAATGGGCGATACCGGCAGTGGCCGATACCGGGCGGAGTGGGTGATACCAGAATTGGCGATACCGGGAGTGGGTGATACTGGGAGTTGCCGATACCGGGGGGAGTGGATGATACCGGGAGTGGGCAATACCGGTAGTGGACGATACCTGGGGGGAATGGCGATCCCGGGTGTGGGTGATATCGGGAGTGGGCGATACTGGGAATGAGCGATACCTGGAGTGGGCAATACCGGGAGTGGATGATACCAGAAGTGGGCGATACCGGGAGTGGGTGATACTAGAAGTGGGCGATACCAGGGGAAGTGGGTGATACCGGGTGTGGGTGATACCAGGAGTGGGTGATACCGGGAGTGGGTGATACCGGGAGTGGGCGTTATCGGGCGGAATGGGCGATACCGGCAGTGGCCAATACCGTGAGTGGACGATACTGGGAATGGATGATACCTGGAATGGACAATACCGGGAGTGGGTGGTGCTGGGAATGGGTGATAACGGGAGTGGGCGATACCGGGAGTGGACGATACCAGGCGGAGTGGGTGATACTGGGACTGGGCAATACCGGAGTGGGCGATACCGCGTAAGTGAGCGATGCCAGAGGGAGGAGTAGGCGATACCATGGGGAATGGGTGATACCAGGAGTGGGGAGTAGGCGACACCGGCAGTTGCCGATACCGGGGGGAGTGGGTGATACCCGGAGTGGGCAATACCGGTAGCGGACGATACCTGGGGGAAATGGCGAGACCGGGTGTGGGTGATATCGGGAGTGGGCGATACTGGGAATGAGCGATACATGGAGTTGGCGATACCGAGAGTGGATGATACCAGAAGTGGGCGATACCGGGAGTGGGTGATACTGGGAGTGGGCGATACCGGGGGAAGTGGGTGATACCGGGAGTGGGCGATACTGGGAGTGGGCGATGCCAGGAGTGGGTGATACCGGGAGTGGGCGATACCGGGTTTGGGCGATATCGAGAGTGTGTGATCCCGGGGGGAATGGGCGATAACGGGAATGGGCGATACCGGGAGTGGGTGATACCGGGAGTGGGCGTTATCGGGCGGAATGGGCGATACCAGCAGTGGCCGATACCGTGAGTGGACGATACCAGGAGTGGATGATACCTGGAATGGACAATACCGGGAGTGGGTGATGCTGGGGGGAATGGGCGATACCGGGAGTGGGCGATGCAGGGGAGCGTGTGCAATACCGGGAGTAGGCGATACCGTGAATGGCAGATACTGGGGTGGGGAGTGGGCGATACCAGGAGTGGCCGATGCCGAGAGTGGGCGATACCGGGAGAGGGCGATACCGGGGGGATGTGGCGATTGCAGTAATGGGCGATACCAAGAGTGGGTGCTACCAGTGGGGAGTGGACGATACCGGGAGTGGGCGATACCGGGTTTGGGTGATACCGGGAATGGGCGATACCGGGAGTGAGCGATACCGGGAGTGGACGATGCCAGGAGTGGGCGAGACGGGGGCAAGTGTGCGATACCAGGAATGGCCAATACCGAGAGTGGGTGCTATCAGGGAGGAGTGGACGATACCGGGAATGGGCGATACCGGGAGTGGGCGATACTGGGAATGGGCGATACCGGGAATGGGCGATACCGGGAGTGGGCGATACCGTGAGTGGGTTATACCGGAAATGGGCAATACTTGGGGAGTGGCGATGCAGGGGGGCAGTGGGCAATACCGGGAGTGTGTGATACCGCGGGGAATGGGCGATACCGGAAGTGGGTGATACCGGGAATGGGCGATACCGGGGGGGAGTGGCGATACCAGGAATGGGCAATACCAAGAGGAGTGGGTGATACCGGGAGTGGGTGATGCCGGTAGTGGGCAATACCGGAGTGGGTGAGACCGAGGGGAATGGGTGATACCAAGAGTGGGCAATACCGGGAGTGGGGTCGATACCAGAAGTGGCCGATACCGGGGGGAGTGGGCAATACTGGCAGTGTGCGATACCGGCAGTGGGCGATACCGGGGGGAGTGGGTGATACCGGGAGTGGGCGATACCGAGAGTGGACAATACCGGGGGGAATGTCGATACCGGGTGAGGGTGATATCGGGAGTGGCCGATACCGGGAATAGGCGATACCTGGAGTAGGCGATACCAGGAGTGGCCGATACTGGGAGTGGGCGATACCGGGTGTGGGTGATACCGGGAATGGGTGATAGCGGGAGTGGGCGAGACCAGGGCAAGTATGCGATACCAGGAATGGCCGATACCGAGATTGGGTGCAACCAGGAGGGAGTGGACGATACCGGGAATGGGCGATACTGGGAATGGGCGAGACTGGGACGACGCGATACCAAGAATAACGGGGTGAGTGAGCGATACCAGGAGTGGGCGATACTGGAAGTGGGTGATATCGGGAATGGGCAATACCAAGAGTGGATGATACCGGGAATGGGCGACACTGAGTGTGGGTGATACCGGGAGTGGGCGATAACGGGACTAGGTGATACCGAGTGTGGGTGATACCGGGTGTGGGTGATACCGTGAGTAGGCGATACCGGGGAAGTGAGCGATACCGGGGGGAGGTGTGGGTAATACCGGGAGTAGGCGATACAGGAATGGGCGATACCGAGAGTGGGCGCTACCAGGGGGAGTGGACGATACCGGGTGTGGGTGAAATCGGGGAGAGTTGCGATACCAGAAGTGGGCGATACCGGGTGTAGGTGATACCGGGAGTGGGCGATACCGGGAATGGCCGATACCGAGATTGGGTGCAACCAGGGGGGAGTGGACGATACCGGGAGTGGGCGATACTGGGAATGGGCGATAATGGGAATGGACGATACCTGGAGTGGGTGATACCGAGAGTGGGTTATACCGGGAATGGGCAACACCGGGGGGAGTGTCGATACCGGGAATGGGCGATACCGAGAGTGGTACCGATACCAAGAGTGGGTGATACCGGGAATGTGTGATACCAGGAGTGGGCGATTCCGGGAGTGGGCGATACTGGGGGAATGGGTGATACCGGGAGTGGGTAATACCTGTAGTTGGCCACACTGGGAGTGGGCGATACCGGGGGAGTGAGCGATATCGGGAGTTGATGATACCGGGCATGGGTGATACTGTGGGGAGTGGGTGATACCAGGAGTGGGTGATACCAGGAGTGGGCGATACTGGGGGAGTGAGCAATACCGGGGGGAGGAGTGGACGATACCGGGAGTGGGCAATACCGGGAGTGGCCGATACGGGGGAATGGGCGAAACCGGGAGTGGGCGATACCGGGAGTGGACGACACCAGAAGTGGGCGATACCAGGTAGGGGCAATACCGGGAGTGGGTGATACCGGGAGTGGGCGATATCGGGTGAGTGAGCGATACCAGGAGTCGGCGATACCGGAAGTGGGTGATACCGGGAATAGGCGATACCGGGTGGAGTGTCGATACCAGGAATGGGCGATACCGGGGGGGAGTGGGTGATACTGTGAGTGGGCAATACTGTGAGTGGCCGATACCGCGTAAGTGAGCGATACCGGGGGGAGGAGTGGGCGATACTGGAGGGAATGGGTGATACCAGGAATGGGGGAGTGGGCGACACCGGCAGTTGCCGATACCGGGGGGAGTGGGTGATACCGGGAGTGGGCAATACCAGTAGCGGACGATACCTGGGGGGAATGGCGATACCGGGTGTGGGTGATATCGGGAGTGGGCGATACTGGGAATAGATGATACCTGCAGTGGGCGATACCGGGAGTGGATGATACCAGAAGTGGACGATACCGGGAGTGGTTGATACCGGGTGTGGTTGGTACCGGGAGTGGGTGATACCGGGTGTGGGTGATACCGGGTGTGGGCGATACCGAGAGTGTGTGATACCGGGGGGAATGGGCGATAACGGGAATGGGCGATACCGGGAGTGGGTGATATCGGGAGTGGGCGTTATCGGGCGGAATGGGCGATACCGGCAGTGGCCGATACCGGGCGGAGTGGGTGATACCAGAAGTGGGCGATACCGGGAGTGGGTGATACTGGGAATGAGCGATACCTGGAGTGGGCGATACCGGGAGTGGATGATACCAGAAGTGGGCGAGACCGGGAGTGGGTGATACTGGGAGTGGGCGATACCAGGGGAAGTGGGTGATACCGGGTGTGGGTGATACCAGGAGTGGGTGATACCGGGAGTGGGTGATACCGTGAGTGGGCGTTATCGGGCGGAATGGGCGATACCGGCAGTGGCCAATACCGTGAGTGGACGATACTGGGAATGGATGATACCTGGAATGGACAATACCGGGAGTGGGTGGTGCTGGGAATGGGTGATACCGGGAGTGGGCGATACCGGGAGTGGACGATACCGGGCGGAGTGGGTGATACCGGGACTGGGCAATACCGGAGTGGGCGATACCGCGTAAGTGAGCGATGCCAGAGGGAGGAGTGGGCAATACCATGGGGAATGGGTGATACCAGGAATGGGGAGTAGGCGACACCGGCAGTTGCCGATACCGGGGGGAGTGGGTGATACCCGGAGTGGGCAATACTGGTAGCGGACGATACCTGGGGGAAATGGCGAGACCGGGTGTGGGTGATATCGGGAGTGGGCGATACTGGGAATGAGCGATACCTGGAGTGGGCGATAAAGAGAGTGGATGATACCAGAAGTGGGCGATACCGGGAGTGGGTGATACTGGGAGTGGGCGATACCGGGGGAAGTGGGTGATACCGGGAGTGGGCGATACCGGGTATGGGCGATACCGAGAGTGTGTGATCCCGGGGGGAATGGGCGATAACGGGAATGGGCGATACCGGGAGTGGGTGATACCGGGAGTGGGCGTTATCGGGCGGAATGGGCGATACCGGCAGTGGCCGATACCGTGAGTGGACGATACTGGGAATGGATGATACCTGGAATGGACAATACCGGGAGTGGGTGGTGCTGGGAATGGGTGATACCGGGAGTGGGCGATACCGGGAGTGGACGATACCGGGCGGAGTGGGTGATACCGGGACTGGGCAATACCGGAGTGGGCGATACCGCGTAAGTGAGCGATGCCAGAGGGAGGAGTGGGCAATACCATGGGGAATGGGTGATACCAGGAATGGGGAGTAGGCGACACCGGCAGTTGCCGATACCGGGGGGAGTGGGTGATACCCGGAGTGGGCAATACTGGTAGCGGACGATACCTGGGGGAAATGGCGAGACCGGGTGTGGGTGATATCGGGAGTGGGCGATACTGGGAATGAGCGATACCTGGAGTGGGCGATACCGAGAGTGGATGATACCAGAAGTGGGCGATACCGGGAGTGGGTGATACTGGGAGTGGGCGATACCGGGGGAAGTGGGTGATACCGGGAGTGGGCGATACCGGGTATGGGCGATACCGAGAGTGTGTGATCCCGGGGGGAATGGGCGATAACGGGAATGGGCGATACCGGGAGTGGGTGATACCGGGAGTGGGCGTTATCGGGCAGAATGGGCGATACCGGCAGTGGCCGATACCGTGAGTGGACGATACCAGGAGTGGATGATACCTGGAATGGACAATACCGGGAGTGGGTGATGCTGGGGGGAATGGGCGATACCGGGAGTGGGCGATGCAGGGGAGCGTGTGCAATACCGGGAGTAGGCGATGCCGTGAATGGCAGATACTGGGGTGGGGAGTGGGCGATACCAGGAGTGGCCGATGCCGAGAGTGGGCGATACCGGGAGAGGGCGATACCGGGGGGATGTGGCGATTGCAGTAATGGGCGATACCAAGAGTGGGTGCTACCAGTGGGGAGTGGACGATACCGGGAGTGGGCGATACCGGGTTTGGGTGATACCGGGAATGGGCGATACCGGGAGTGAGCGATACCGGGAGTGGACGATGCCAGGAGTGGGCGAGACGGGGGCAAGTGTGCGATACCAGGAATGGCCAATACCGAGAGTGGGTGCTATCAGGGAGGAGTGGACGATACCGGGAATGGGCGATACCGGGAGTGGGCGATACTGGGAATGGGCGATACCGGGAATGGGCGATACCGGGAGTGGGCGATACCGTGAGTGGGTTATACCGGAAATGGGCAACACTGGGGGAGTGGCGATGCAGGGGGGCAGTGGGCAATACCGGGAGTGTGTGATACCGCGGGGAATGGGCGATACCGGAAGTTGGTGATACCGGGAATGGGCGATACCGGGAGGGAGTGGCGATACCAGGAATGGGCAATACCAAGAGGAGTGGGCGATACCGGGAGTGGGTGATGCCGGTAGTGGGCAATACCGGAGTGGGTGAGACCGAGGGGAATGGGTGATACCAAGAGTGGGCAATACCGGGAGTGGGGTCGATACCGGAAGTGGCCGATACCGGGGGGAGTGGGCAATACTGGCAGTGTGCGATACCGGCAGTGGGCGATACCGGGGGGAGTGGGTGATACCGGGAGTGGGCGATACCGAGAGTGGACAATACCGGGGGGAATGTCGATACCGGGTGAGGGTGATATCGGGAGTGGCCGATACCGGGAATAGGCGATACCTGGAGTAGGCGATGCCAGGAGTGGGCGATACTGGGAGTGGGCGATACCGGGTGTGGGTGATACCGGGAATGGGTGATAGCGGGAGTGGGCGAGACCAGGGCAAGTATGCGATACCAGGAATGGCCGATACCGAGATTGGGTGCAACCAGGAGGGAGTGGACGATACCGGGAATGGGCGATACTGGGAATGGGCGAGACTGGGACGACGCGGTACCAAGAATAACGGGGTGAGTGAGCGATACCAGGAGTGGGCGATACTGGAAGTGGGTGATATCGGGAATGGGCAATACCAAGAGTGGATGATACCGGGAATGGGCGACACTGAGTGTGGGTGATACCGGGAGTGGGCGATAATGGGACTAGGTGATACCGAGTGTGGGTGATACCGGGTGTGGGTGATACCGTGAGTAGGCGATACCGGGGGAGTGAGCGATACCGGGGGGAGGTGTGGGTAATACCGGGGGGAGGTGTGGGTAATACCGGGAGTAGGCGATACAGGAATGGGCGATACCGAGAGTGGGCGCTACCAGGGGGAGTGGACGATACCGGGAGTGGGCGATACCGAGAGTGGTACCGATACCAAGAGTGGGTGATACCGGGTGTAGGTGATACCGGGAGTGGGCGACACCGGGAGTGGGCGATACTGGGGGAATGGATGATACCAGGAGTGGGTGATACCGGTAATGGGCAATACCAGGAGTGGGCGATACCAGGGGGTATGGCTGATACCAGGATTGGGTGATACCAGGAGTGGGTGATACCGGGGGGAATGGGTAATACCAGGAGTGGGTGTTACCGGGAGTGGTGGCGATACCGGAAGTGGGCGATACCGGGGGGAAATGGGCAATATCGGCAGTGGGCGATACCGGCAATGCGCGATACCGGGGGGAGTGGGTGATACAGAGAGTGGACGATACTGGGAGAGGACAATACCGGGGGGAATGGCGATACCGGGTGTGGGTGATATCGGGAGTGGGCGATACCTGGAATAGGCGATACCAGGAGTGAGCGATACCGGGAGTGGGCGATACTGAGTGTGGGTGATACCAGGAATGGCCGATACCGAGAGTGGGTCATACCAGGGGAAGTGGGTGATACCGGGAGTGGGCGATACCGGGAGTGGGAAATACCGAGAGTGGGCGACACCGGGGGGAGTGGGCGATACCGGGAATGGGCCATACCGGGAATGTGCGATACCGGGAGTGGGCGATACCGGGTGTGGCTGATACCGGGAGTGGGGCCGTTCCCGAAAGTGGGCGATACCGGGGGGAGTGGGCAATACCGGCAGTGGCCGAAACTGGGGGGAGTGGGTGATACAGGGAGTGGCCGATACCGGGAGTGGACAATACCGGGGGGAATGGCGATACCGGGTGTGGGTGATATCGGGAGCGGGTGATACCGGGAATGGGCGATACTTGGAGTGAGCGCTACCGGGAGTGGGCGATACTGAAAGTGGGCGATACCGGGTTTGGGTGATACCGGGAGTGGGCGATATTGGGAATGCGTGATACCCGGGGGAGTGGGCGATACCGGGAATGGGCGATACCGGGGGAAGTGGGTGATACCGGGAGTGGGCGATACCGGGAGTGGGCAATACCGAGAGTGGGCGATACCGGGAGTGGGCGATACCGGGGGAGTGAGCAATACCGGGGGGGGGAGTGGGTGATACCGGGAGTGTGTGATACAGGGAGTGGCCGATATCGGGCAGAATGGGCGATACCGGGAGTGGGCGATACAGGAAGTGGACGATACCGGGAGTGGAATATACCAGTAATGGACAATACCGGGAGTGGGTGATACCGGGAGTGAGTGATACCGGGAGTGGGCGATACCGGGAAGTGTGGGCAATACCGGGTGTAGGCGATACCGGGTATGGGTGACACCGCGGGGGTGGGCGATACCGGGAGTGGGTGATACCGGGAATGAGTGATACCGGGGGAGTGGGCGATACCGGGAGTGGGCGATACCAGGAATGGGTGATACCGGGAGTGGTCAATACCGGGAGAGGGCAATACCGGGAGTGTGTGATACCGGGGGTAGTGGGCGATACTGGAAGTGGGTGATACCGGGAATGGGCGATACCGGGGGGTGTGGGCGATACAGGAAGTGGGTGATACCGGTAGAGGGTGATACCGAGAGTGGGCGATACCGGGTGTGGGCGATATCGGGAGTGGGTGATACCGGGGCGAGGGAGCGATACCAGGAGTGGTCGATACCTGGAGTGGGCGATACCGGGAATGGCCGATACCAAGAGTGGGCGATACCGGGAGTGGGCGATACCGGGAGTGGGTGATACCGGGTGTGGGTGATACCGGTTGTGGGTGATACTGGGAGTGGGCGATTCCTGGGGAGTGAGCGATACCAGGAGTGGGCGATACCGGAAGTGGGTGATACCGGGAATGGGCGATAGGGGGAGTGGCGATACCGGGAATGCGCGATACCGAGAATGGGCGATACCGGGGGAGTGGGCGATAACAGGAGTGGGCGATACTTGGGGAGTGAACGATACTGGGGAAGGAGTGGGTGATACGGGGGGGAATGTGTGATGCCAGAACTGGGTGATACCGGGAGTGGGTGATAACGGGAATGGGCGATACCGGAGGGATTGGGCAATACCGGGAGTGGGCGATATCGGGAGTGGACGATAACGGGAGTGGACGATACCTGGGGGTATGGCGATACCGGGTGTGGGTGATATCGGGAGTGGGCGATACTGGGAATGGGCGATACCTGGAGTGGACGATACCAGAAGTGGGTGATACCAGGAGTGGGCGATACCGGGTGTGGGCGATACCGGGAATGGGTGATACTGGGGGGGTGGGCGATACCGGGAGTGGGTGATACCGGGAATGAGTGATACCGGGGGAGTGGGCGATACCGGGAGTGGGCGATACCAGGAATGGGTGATACCGGGAGTGGTCAATACCGGGAGAGGGCAATACCGGGAGTGTGTGATACCGGGGGTAGTGGGCGATACTGGAAGTGGGTGATACCGGGAATGGGCGATACCGGGGGGTGTGGGCGATACAGGAAGTGGGTGATACCGGTAGAGGGCGATACCGAGAGTGGGCGATACCGGGAGTGGATGATACCGGGGCGAGGGAGCGATACCAGGAGTGATCGATACCTGGAGTGGGCGATACCGGGAATGGCCAATACCAAGAGTGGGCGATACCGGGAGTGGGCGATACCGGGAGTGGGTGATACCGGGTGTGGGTGATACCGGTTGTGGGTGATACTGGGAGTGGGCGATTCCTGGGGAGTGAGCGATACCAGGAGTGGGCGATACCAGAAGTGGGTGATACCGGGAATGGGCGATAGGGGGAGTGGCGATACCGGGACTGGACGATACCGAGAATGGGCGATACCGGGGGGAGTGGGCGATACCGAGAGTGGGCGATACTTGGGGAGTGAACGATACTGGGGAAGGAGTGGGTGATACCGGGGGGAATGTGTAATGCCAGAACTGGGTGATACCGGGAGTGGGCGATAACGGGAGTGGGCGATACCGGAGGGATTGGGCAATACCGGGAGTGGGCGATATCGGGAGTGGACGATAACGGGAGTGGACGATACCTGGGGGTATGGCGATATCGGGTGTGGGTGATATCGGGAGTGGGCGATACTGGGAATGGGCGATACCTGGAGTGGACGATACCAGAAGTGGGTGATACCAGGAGTGGGCGATACCGGGTGTGGGCGATACCGAAAGTGAATGATACTGGGTGGAGTGGGCGATGCCGGGAATGGGTGATAGCGGGAATGAGCGATACCGGGAGTGGGTAATACCGGGAGTTGGCCATACCGGGAGTGGGCGATACCGCTGGAGTGAGCAATACCGGCGGGGAGTGGGTGATACAGTGAGTTGGCGATACCGTGAATGGGCGATACCGCGAATGGACAATTGCTGGAGTGGGTGATATCGGGTGAGTGAGCGCTACCAGAAGTGGGCGATACCAGAAGTAGGTGATACTGGGAATGAGCGATAACGGGGGGAGTGGCGATACCAGGAGTGGCCGATACTGGGAATGGGTGATACCGGGGGGAGTGGGTGATACCGGGATTGGGCGATACTGATAATGGGCGATACCGTGAGTGGCCGATACCTGGAGTGGGTGATACTGGGGGGAGTGGTTGATACCGGGAATGGGCGATACCAAGAGTGGACGATACCGGGTGAGGGCGATACCGGGGGATAGTGGCGATTGCAGGAATGGGCGATAGCAAGAGTGGGTGCTACCAGGGGGAATTGAAGATACCGGGAGTGGGCGATACCGGGATTGGCTGATACCGGGAGTGGGCGACACTGTGGCGAGTGGGCGATACCAGGAATGGGTGATACCAAGAGTGGGCATACCGGGAATGGGTGATACCGGGAGTGAGCGATACTGGGAATGGGCGATACTGGAATGGGCGATACCAGGAATGGGTGATACCGGGAGTGGGCGATATCGGGAGTTGGTAATACCGGGAATGGGCAACACCGGGGGGAGTGGAAATACCGGGAATGTGCGATACCGGGAGTGGCCGATACCGGGGCGAGTGGGCGATACCGGAAAAGGGCGATAACAGGAATGGGCGATACTGGGAGTGGGTAATACCGGGAATTGGCCATACCGGCAGTGGGTGATATCGGGGGAGTGAGCGATACCGGCGGGGAGTGGGTGATACCGGGAGTGGGCGATACCGGGAGTGAGCGATACTGGGAGTGGATGATACCGGGAATGGACAATCGCTGGAGTGGGTGATATCGGGCAAGTGAGCGCTACCAGAAGTGGCGGAAGTAGGTGATACCGGGAATGATTGATAATGGGGGAATGGTGATACCGGGAATGGGCGATACCAGGAATGGGTGATACCGGGGGGAGTGGTTGATACCGGGAGTGGGCGATACCGGGAGGAGTGGTTGATACCTGGAATGAGCGATACTGAGAGTGGGCACTACCGGGAATGGGCGATACCGGGAGTGGGAGATACTGGGAATGGGCGATACTAAGAGTGGGTGATACCGGGAGTGGCCGATACCGGGAGTGGTTATACCGGGTGTGCGTGATACCGGGTGTGGGTGATACCGGGAGTGGGCGATACCGGGGGAGTAAGCGATACCGGGGAGAGGAATGGGCGGTACCTGGAGTGGACGATACCGGGTGGAATGGGCGATACCGGGAGTGGGTAATACCTGTAGTTGGCCACACTGGGAGTGGGCAATACCGGGGGAGTGAGCGATCCCGGGAGTTGATGATACCGGGCATGGGTGATACCGTAGGGAGTGGGTGATACCGGGAGTGGACGATACCAGGAGTGGGCGATACTGGGGGAGTGAGCAATACCGGGGGGAGGAATGGACGATACCGGGAGTGGGCAATACCGGGAGTGGCCGATACGGGGGGAATGGGCAAAACCGGGAGTGGGCGATACCGGGAGTGGACGACACCAGAAGTGGGCGATACTAGGTAGGGACAATACCGGGAGTGGGTGATACCGGGAGTGGGCGATATCGGGTGGGTGAGCGATACCAGGAGTCAGCGATACCGGAAGTGGGTGATATCAGGAATAGGCGATACCGGGTGGAGTGTCGATACCAGGAATGGGCGATACCGGGGGGGAGTGGGTGTTGATACCGAGAGTGGGCAATACCGGGAGTGGGCGATACCGCGTAAGTGAGCGATACCGGGGGGAGGAGTGGGCGATACTGGGGGGAATGGGTGATACCAGGAGTGGGGGAGTAGGCGACACCGGCAGTTGCCAATACCGGGAGGAGTGGGTGATACCGGGAGTGGGCAATACCGGTAGCGGACGATACCTGGGGGGAATTGCGATACCGGGTGTGGGTGATATCGGGAGTGGGCGATACTGGGAATGGACGATACCTGCAGTGGGCGATACCGGGAGTGGATGCTACCAGAAGTGGACGATACCGGGAGTGGTTGATACCGGGTGTGGTTGATACTGGGAGTGGGTGATACCGGGTGTGGGTGATACCGGGTGTGGGCGATACCGAGAGTGTGTGATACCGGGGGGAATGGGCGATAACGGGAATGGGTGATGCTGGGGGGAATAGGCGATACCGGGAGTGGGCGATGTAGGGGAGCGTGTGCAATACCGGGAGTAGGCGATACCATGAATGGCAGATACTGGGGTGGGGAGTGGGCGATACCAGGAGTGGGCGATACTGGGAGTGGGTGATACCGGGAGTGGGTGATACCGGGAATGCGTAATACCGGGGGGAGTGGGTGATACCGGGAGTGGGCGATACCGATAATGGGCGATACCGGGAGTGGGCAATACCTGGAGTGGGTGATTCTGGGGGGAATGGGCGATACCGGGAGAGGGCGATACCGGGGGGGGTGTGGCGATTGCAGTAATGGGCGATACCAAGAGTGGGTGCTACCAGTGGGGAGTGGACGATACCGGGAGTGGGCGATACCGGGTTTGGGTGATATCGGGAATGGGCGATACCGGGAGTGAGCGATACCGGGAGTGGACGATGCCAGGAGTGGGCGAGACGGGGGCAAGTGTGCGATACCAGGAATGGCCAATACCGAGAGTGGGTGCTATCAGGGAGGAGTGGACGATACCGGGAATGGGCGATACCGGGAGTGGGCGATACTGGGAATGGGCGATACTGGGAATGGGCGATACCGGGAGTGAGCGATACCGGGAGTGGGTTGTACCGGAAATGGGCAACACTGGGGGAGTGGCGATGCAGGGGGGCAGTGGGCAATACCGGGAGTGTGTGATACCGCGGGGAATGGGCGATACCGGAAGTGGGTGATACCGGGAATGGGCGATACCGGGGGGGGAGTGGCGATACCAGGAATGGCAATACCAAGAGGAGTGGGCGATACCGGGAGTGGGTGATGCCGGTAGTGGGCAATACCGGAGTGGGTGAGACCGAGGGGAATGGGTGATACCAAGAGTGGGCAATACCGGGAGTGGGGTCGATACCGGCAGTGGGCGATACCGGGGGGAGTGGGTGATACTGGGAGTGGGCGATACCGAGAGTGGACAATACCGGGGGGAATGTCGATACCGGGTGAGGGTGATATCGGGAGTGGCCGATACCGGGAATAGGCGATACCTAGAGTAGGCGATACCAGGAGTGGGCGATACTGGAAGTGGGCGATACCGGGTGTGGGTGATACCGGGAATGGGTGATACCGGGAGTGGGCGAGACCAGGGCAAGTATGCGATACCAGGAATGGCCGATACCAAGATTGGGTGCAACCAGGAGGGAGTGGACGATACCGGGAATGGGCGATACTGGGAATGGGCGAGACTGGGACGACGTGATACCGGGAATAACGGGGTGAGTGAGCGATACCAGGAGTGGGCGATACTGGAAGTGGGTGATACCGGGAATGGGCAATACCAAGAGTGGATGATACCGGGAATGGGCAACACTGAGTGTGGGTGATACCAGGAGTGGGCGATAACGAGACTAGGTGATACCGAGTGTGGGTGATACCGGGTGTGGGTGATACCGCGAGTAGGCGATACCGGGGGAGTGAGCGATACCGGGGGGAGGTGTGGGTAATACCGGGAGTAGGCGATACAGGAATGGGCGAAACCGAGAGTGGGGGCTACCGGGGGGAGTGGACGATACCGGGTGTGGGTGAAATCGGGGAGAGTTGCGATACCAGAAGTGGGCGATACCGGGTGTAGGTGATACCGGGAGTGGCCGATACCGGGAATGCGTAATACCGGGGGGAGTGGGTGATACCGGGAGTGGGCGATACCGATAATGGGCGATACCGGGAGTGGGCAATACCTGGAGTGGGTGATTCTGGGGGGAATGGGCGATACCGGGAGAGGGCGATACCGGGGGGGGTGTGGCGATTGCAGTAATGGACGATACCAAGAGTGGGTGCTACCAGTGGGGAGTGGACGATACCGGGAGTGGGCGATACCGGGTTTGGGTGATATCGGGAATGGGCGATACCGGGAGTGAGCGATACCGGGAGTGGACGATGCCAGGAGTGGGCGAGACGGGGGCAAGTGTGCGATACCAGGAATGGCCAATACCGAGAGTGGGTGCTATCAGGGAGGAGTGGACGATACCGGGAATGGGCGATACCGGGAGTGGGCGATACTGGGAATGGGCGATACTGGGAATGGGCGATACCGGGAGTGAGCGATACCGGGAGTGGGTTGTACCGAAAATGGGCAACACTGGGGGAGTGGCGATGCAGGGGGGCAGTGGGCAATACCGGGAGTGTGTGATACCGCGGGGAATGGGCGATACCGGAAGTCGGTGATACCGGGAATGGGCGATACCGGGGGGGGAGTGGTGATACCAGGAATGGCAATACCAAGAGGAGTGGGCGATACCAGGAGTGGGTGATGCCGGTAGTGGGCAATACCGGAGTGGGTGAGACCGAGGGGAATGGGTGATACCAAGAGTGGGCAATACCGGGAGTGGGGTCGATACCGGCAGTGGCCGATACCGGGGGGAGTGGGTGATACCGGGAGTGGGCGATACCGAGAGTGGACAATACCGGGGGGAATGTCGATACCGGGTGAGGGTGATATCGGGAGTGGCCGATACCGGGAATAGGCGATACCTAGAGTAGGCGATACCAGGAGTGGGCGATACTGGAAGTGGGCGATACCGGGTGTGGGTGATACCGGGAATGGGTGATAGCGGGAGTGGGCGAGACCAGGGCAAGTATGCGATACCAGGAATGGCCGATACCGAGATTGGGTGCAACCAGGAGGGAGTGGACGATACCGGGAATGGGCGATACTGGGAATGGGCGAAACCGAGAGTGGGGGCTACCGGGGGGAGTGGACGATACCGGGTGTGGGTGAAATCGGGGAGAGTTGCGATACCAGAAGTGGGCGATACCGGGTGTAGGCGATACCGGGGGAGTGAGCGATACCGGGGGGAGGTGTGGGTAATACCGGGAGTAGGCGATACAGGAATGGGCGAAACCGAGAGTGGGGGCTACCGGGGGGAGTGGACGATACCGGGTGTGGGTGAAATCGGGGAGAGTTGCGATACCAGAAGTGGGCGATACCGGGTGTAGGCGATACCGGGGGAGTGAGCGATACCGGGGGGAGGTGTGGGTAATACCGGGAGTAGGCGATACAGGAATGGGCGAAACCGAGAGTGGGTGCAACCAGGGGGGAGTGGACGATACCGGGAATGGGCGATACTGGGAATGGGCGATACTGGGACGACGTAATCCCGGGAATAACAGGGTGAGTGAGCGCTACCAGGACTGGGTGATACTAGAAGTGAGTGTTACCGGGAATGGGCAATACCAAGAGTGGATGATACCGGGAATGGGCGACACTGAGTGTGGGTGATACTGGGACTAGGTGATACCGAGTGTGGGTGATACCGGGTGTGGGTGATACCGTGAGTAGGCGATACCGGGGGAGTGAGCAATACCGGGGGGAGGTGTGGGTGATACCGGGAGTATGCAATACCAGGAATGGGCGATACCGAGAGTGGGCGCTACCGGGGGGAGTGGACAATACCGGGAGTGGGCGATACCGGGAGTGGGTGATACTGGGAATGGGCGATAATGGGAATGGGCGATACCTGGAGTGGGTGATACCGGGAGTGGGTTATACCGGGAATGGGCAACACCGGGGGGAGTGTCGATACCGGGAATGGGCGATATCAAGAGAGTGGTACCGATACCAAGAGTGGGTGATACCGGGAATGTGTGATACCACGAGTGGGCGATACCGGGAGTGGGCGATACTGGGGGAATGGGTGATACCAGGATTGGGTGATACCGGGAGTGGGTGATACCGGGGGGAATGGGTGATACCAGGAGTGGGTGTTACCGGGAGTGGTGGCGATACCGGAAGTGGGCGATACCGGGGATAAATGGGCAATATCGGCAGTGGGCGATACCGGCAGTGCGCGATACTGGGTGTGGGTGAGACCAGGAGTGGCCGATACCGAGAGTGGGTCATACCGGGGGAAGTGGGTGATACCGGGAGTGGGCGATACCGGGAGTGGGAAATACCGAGAGTGGGCGACACCGGGGGGAGTGGGCGATACCGTGAATGGGCCATACCGGGAATGTGCGATACCGGGAGTGGGCGATACCGGGTGTGGCTGATACTGGGAGTGGGGCCGTTCCCGAAAGTGGGCGATACCGGGGGGAGTGGGCAATACCGGCAGTGGGCGAAACTGGCGGGAGTGGGTGATACAGGGAGTGGCCGATACCGGGAGTGGACAATACCAGGGGGAATGGCGATACCGGGTGTGGGTGATATCGGGAGTGGGTAATACCGGGAATGGGCGATACTTGGAGTGAGCGATACCGGGAGTGGGCGATACTGAAAGTGGGCGATACTGGGTTTGGGTGATACCGGGAGTGGGCGATATTGGGAATGCGTGATACCCGGGGGAGTGGGCGATACCGGGAGTGGGCAATACCGAGAGTGGGCGATACCGGGAGTGGGTGATACCGGGGGGAGTGGTTGATACTGTGAGTGGGCGATACCGATAATGGGCGATACTGCGAGTGGGCGATACCGGGGAGAGTGGGCGATACCAGGAATGGGCGATATCGGGGGAGTGAGCAATACCAGATGTGAGGAGTGGGTGATACCGGGAGTGGGTGAAACCGGTTGGGGGTGATACTGGGCGGAATGGGCGATATGGGGAGTGTGCAACACCGGAAGTTGGCGATACAGGGAGTTGACAATACCAGGATGAGTGGGCGATTCAGAGAATGGGCGATACCGGGAGTGGGTGATACCAGGAGTGCGTGATAATGGGAGTGGGCGAGATCGGGTTAGTGAGTGATACCAAGAGTGGGCGATACCGGAAGTGGGTCATACCGCGAATGGGCGATACCGGGGGGAGTGGCGATACCGGGAATGGCCGATACCGGGAATGGGCAATACCCGTGGGAGTGTGCAATACCGGGAGTGGGCGATAACGGGGGAGTGAACAATACTGAGGAATGAGTGTGTGATATCAGGGGGAATGTGTGATGCCAGGAGTGGGTGATACCGGGACTGGGTGATACCGGGAGTGGGTGCGTTACCGTAAGTGGACGATACTGGGGAGAGTGGGCAATACCTGCAGTGGGCGATACCGGCAGTGTGTGATACCGGGGAGAGTGGGTGATACAGGGAGTGGGCGATACCGGGAGTGGACAATACCGGGGGGAATGGCGATACCGGGTGTGGGTGATATAATGGGAGTGGGCGAGACCAGGAATGGGCGATACCTGGAGTGAGCAATACCGGGACTGGGCGATACTGAGAGTGGGCGATACCGGGTGTGGGTGATACCGGGAGTGGGCGATACCAAGAGTGGGTGATACCGGTAATGGGTGATACCAGGAGTGGTTGATACAGGGTGTGTGTGATACCGGGTGTGGGTGATACCAGGGGAATGAGCGATACCGGCGGAGAGTGGGTGATACCGGGAGTGGGCGATACCGGGAGTTAGCGATACTGGGAGTGAATGATAACGGGAATGGACAATCTCTGGAGTGGGTGATATCGAGCAAGTGAGCGCCAACAGAAGTGGCCTATATCGGAAGTAGGTGATAGCGGGAATGAGTGATAACGGGGGAATGGTGATACCGGGAATGGGCGATATCGGGAATGGGTGATACCGGGTGTGGGTGATACCGGGAGTGGACGATACCAGGGGAGTGAGCGATACCAGGGGGAGGAGTGGGCGGTACCTGAAGTGGACTATACCGGGGCGAATGGGCGATACCAGGAATGGGCGATATCGGGGGAGTGAGCGATACCGGATGTGAGGAGTGGGTGATACCGGGAGTGGGTGATACCAGTAGAGGGCAATACCAGGGAGAATGGGCAATACCGGGAGTGGGCAAGACTGGAAGTTGGCGATACAGGGAGTTGACAACACGAAGAGGAGTGGGCGATACCGAGAATGGGCGATACCGGGAGTGGGTAATGCCAGGAGTGGGTGATACCGGTTGTGGGTGATACCGGGTGTGGGTGATACCGGGAGTGGGTGTTACCGGGGGATTGAGCGATACCAGGGGGAGGAGTGGGCGGTACCGGGAGTTGGCGATTCCGGGGCGAGTGGGCGATACCTGGAATGGGCGATACCAGGAGAGGGCGATACCGGGAGTGGGCTATACCGGCGGAGTGAGCAATACTCGGGGTGAGTAGTGGGTGATACTGGGAGTGGGTAATACCGGTAGATGGCGATACCGGGGGGAATGGGCGATAACGGGAATGGGCGATACCGGGATTGGGCGGTACCGGGAGTGGGCAAGACCGGAAGTTGGCGATACAGGGAGTTGGCAACACCAGGAAGAGTGGGCGATACCGAGAATGGGCGATACCGGGAGTGGGTAATGCCAGGAGTGGGTGATACCGGGATTGGGTGATATCGGGAGTGGGCGATACAGGGAATAGGCGATAACTGGAGTGGGCGATACCGGGGCTGGGCGATACCAAAAGTGGGCGATACCGTGAATGGACAATACCGGGAGTGGGTGATACCGGGAGTGGGTGATAACGGGAGTGGGCAAGATCGGGTGAGTGAGTGATACCAGGAGTGGGCGATATCGGAAGTGGGTCATACCGGGAATGGGCTATACCGGTGGGAGTGGCGATACCTGGAATGGCCGATACCGGGAATGGGCGATACCCATGGAAGTGTGAGATATCGGGAATGGGCGATACCGGGAGAGGGCGATACCGGGAATGGACGCTACCTGGGGGGAATGGCGATACCGGGTGTGGTTGATATTGGGAGTGGGCGATACTGGGAATGGGCGATACCTGGAGTGGACGATTCCAGAAGTGTGCGATACCGGGAGTGGATGATACCGGGAGTGGGCGATACCGGGGGAAGTGGGCGATACCGGGAGTGGGTGATACCGGGGGGAGTGGACGATATTGGGAAAGGGCGATAACGGGAATTGGCGATACTGAAGTTGACCATACCGGGAGTGGGTGATACCGGGGAAGTGAGCGATACCGGCGTGGAGCGGGTGATACCGGGAGTGGGCGATACCGGGAGTGGGCGATACTGGGAGTGGATGATACTGGGAATGGACAATCGCTGGAGGGGGTGATATCGGGCAAGTGAGCGCTACCAGAATTGGCCGATATCGGAAGTAGGCGATACCGGGAATGAGTGATAACGGGGGAATGGCGATACCGGGAATGGGCGATACCGAGAATGGGCGATACTGGGAGTGGGCGATACTGGGGAGAGTGGTTGATACCGGGAATGGGCGATACTGAGAGTGGGCGATACTGGGAATGGGCGATACCAGGAGTGGGTGATACCGGGAGTGTGCGATACCGGGAGTGGTTGATACCGGGTGTGCGTGATACCGGGTGTGGGTGATACCGGGAGTGGGCGATACCGGGGTAGGGAGCGATACCAGGGGGAGGAGTGGGCGGTACCTGGAGTGGACGATACCGGGGCGAGTGGGCGATACCGAGAATGGGCGATACCGGGAGTGGGTGATACCAGGAGTGCGTGATAATGGGAGTGGGCGAGATCGGGTGAGTGAGTGATACCAGGAGTGGGCGATACCGGAAGTGGGTCATACCGGGAATGGGCGATACCGGGGGGAATGGCGATACCGGGAATGGCCGATACCGGGAATGGGCGATACCCGTGGGAGTGTGCGATACCGGGAGTGGGCAACAACGGGGGAGTGAACAATACTGGGGAAGGAGTGTGTGATATCAGGGGGAATGTGTGATGCCAGAAGTGGGTGATACCAGGAGTGGGTGATACCGGGAGTGGGTGCGTTACCGTAAGTGGACGATACTGGGGAGAGTGGGCAATACCGGCAGTGGGTGATACCGGTAGTGGGTGATACCGGGGAGAGTGGGCGATACCGGGAGTGGACAATACCAGGGGGAATGACGATACCGGGTATGGGTGATATAATGGGAGTGGATGATACCGGGAATGGGCGATACCTGCAGTGAGCAATACCGGGACTGGGCAATACTGAGAGTGGGCGATACCGGGTGTGGGTGATACCGGGAGTGGGCGATACCAAAAGTGGGTGATACCGGTAGTGGGTGATACCGGGAGTGGTTGATACCGGGTGTGGGTGATACCGGGAGTGGGAGATACCGGGGGAGTGAGCGATACCAGGGGGAGGAGTGGGCGATACCTGGAGTGGACAATACCGGGGCGAGTGGGCGATACCAGGAATGGGCGATATCGGGGGAGTGAGCGATACCGGATGTGAGGAGTGGGTGATACCGGGAGTGGGTGATACCGATGGAGGGCGATACCGGGGGGAATGGGCGATACCGGGAGTGGGCAAGACTGGAAGTTGGCGATACAGGGAGTTGGCAACACCAGGAGGAGTGGGCGATACCGAGAATGGGCGATACCGGGAGTGGGTAATGCCAGGAGTGGGTGATGCCGGTTGTGGGTGATACCGGGTGTGGGTGATACCGGGAGTGGGCGATACCAGGGGAGTGAGCGATACCGGGGGCAGGAGTGGGCGGTACCGGAAGTTGGCGATACCGGGGCGAGTGGGCGATACCTGGAATGGGCGATACCGGGAGTTGGCAACACCAGGATGAGTGGGCGATATCGAGAATGGGCGATACCGGGAGTGGATAATGCCAGAAGTGGGTGATACCGGGATTGGGTGATATCGGGAGTGTGCGATACAGGGAATAGGCGATAACTGGCGTGGGCGATACCGGGAGTGGGCGATACCAGAAGTGGGTGATACCGGGGGAGTGAGCGATACCGGCGGGGAGTGGGTGATACCGTGAGTGGGCGATACCGGGAGTGGGCGATACTGGGAGTGGATAATACCGGGAATGGACAATCGCTGGAGTGGGTGATATCGAGCAAGTGAGCGCTACCAGAAGTGGCCGATATCGGAAGTAGGTGATACCGGGAATGGGTGATACCGGGAATGGGTGATACCGGGGGGAGTGGTTGATACCGGGAGTGGGTGATACCGATAATGGGCGATACTGGGAGTGGGCGATACCGGGGGGAGTGGTTGATACCGGGAATGGCCGATACTGAGGGTGGGCACTACCGGGAATGGGCGATACCGGGAGTAGGCGATACTGGGAATGGGCGACACCAAGAGTGGGTGACACCGGGAGTGGGCGATACCAGGGGGAATGACGATACCGGGTATGGGTGATATAATGGGAGTGGATGATACCGGATGTGTGTGATACCGGGTGTGGGTGACACTGGGAGTGGGCGATACCGGGGGAGGGAGCGATACCAGGGGGAGGAGTGGGCGGTACCTGGAGTGGACGATACCAGGGCGAGTGGGCGATACCAGGAATGGGCGATATCAGGGAAGTGAGCGATACCGGATGTGAGGAGTGGGTGATACCGGGAGTGGGTGATACCAGTAGAGGGCGATACCGAGAATGGGCGATACTGGGAGTGGGGAATGCCAGGAGTGGGTGTTACCGGTTGTGGGTGATACCGGGTGTGGGTGATACCGGGAGTGGGCGATACCGGGGGAGTGAGCGATACCGGGGGGAGGAGTGGGTGGTACCGTGAGCTGGTGATACCGGGGCGAGTGGGCGATACCTGGAATGGGCGATACCAGGAGAGGGCGATACCGGGAGTGGGCTATACCGGCGGAGTGAACGATACTGGGGGTGAGTAGTGGGTGATACCGGGAGTGGGTAATACCGGTAGATGGCGATACCGGGGTGAATGGGCGATAACGGGAATGGGCGATACCGGGATTGGGCGGTACCGGGAGTGGGCAAGACCGGAAGTTGGCGATACAGGGAGTTGGCAACACCAGGAAGAGTGGGCGATACCGAGAATGGGCGATACCGGGAGTTAGTAATGCCAGGAGTGGGTGATACCGGGATTGGGTGATATTGGGAGTGGGCGATACAGGGAATAGGCGATAACTAGAGTGGGCGATACCGGGGCTGGGCGATACCAGAAGTGGGCGATACCGTGAATGGACAATACCGGGAGTGGGTGATACCGGGAGTGGGCGATACCAGGAGTGGGAGATACCGGAAGTGGGTCATACCAGGAATGGGCGATACTGTGGGGAGTGGCGATACCAGGAATGGCCGATACCAGGAATGGGCGATACCCATGGGAGTGTGCGATACCGGGAATGGGCGATACCGGGAGAGGGCGATACCGAGAGTGGACGCTACCTGGGGGGAATGGCGATACCGGGTGTGGTTGATATTGGGAGTGGGCGATACTGGGAATGGGCGATACCTGGAGTGGACGATACTAGAAGTGTGCGATACCGGGAGTGGGTGATACCGGGAGTGGGCGATACCGGGGGAAGTGGCTGATACCGGGAGTGGGCGATACCGGGTATGGTCGATACCGAGAGTGGGTGATACCGGGGGGAGTGGGCGATATTGGGAAAGGGCGATAACGGGAATGGGCGATACTGGGAGTGGGTAATACCGGGAGATGACCATACCGGGAGTGGGTGATACCGGGGAAGTGAGCGATACCGGCGGGGAGCGGGTGATACCGGGAGTGGGCGATACCGGGAGTGGGCGATACTGGGAGTGGATGATACTGGGAATGGACAATCGCTGTAGGGGGTGATATCGGGCAAGTGAGCGCTACCAGAATTGGCCGATATCGGAAGTAGGTGATACCGGGAATGAGTGATAACGGGGGAATGGCGATACCGGGAATGGGCGATACCGGGAATGGGTGATACCGGGGGGAGTGGTTGATACCGGGAGTGGGCGATACCGATAATGGGCGATACTGGGAGTGGGCGATACTGGGGAGAGTGGTTGATACCGGAAATGGGCGATACTGAGAGTGGGCGATACTGGGAATGGGCGATACCAGGAGTGGGTGATACCGGGAGTGGGCGATACCGGGAGTGGTTGGTACTGGGTGTGCATGATACCGGGTGTGGGTGATACCGGGAGTGGGCGATACCGGGGGAGGGAGCGACACCAGGGGGAGGAGTGGGCGGTACCTGGAGTGGACGTTACCGTGGCGAGTGGGTGATACCGAGAATGGGCGATACCGGGAGTGGGTGATACCAGGAGTGCGTGATAATGGGAGTTGGCGAGATCGGGTGAGTGAGTGATACCAGGAGTGGGCGATACCGGAAGTGGGTCATACCGCGAATAGGCGATACCGGGGGGAGTGGCGATACCGGGAATGGCCGATACCGGGAATGGGCGATACCCGTGAGAGTGTGCGAGACCGGGAGTGGGCAACAACGGGGGAGTGAACAATACTGGGGAAGGAGTGTGTGATATCAGGGGGAATGTGTGATGCCAGGAGTGGGTGATACCGGGAGTGGGTGATACCGGGAGTGGGTGCGTTACCGTAAGTGGACGATACTGGGGAGAGGGGGCAATACCGGCAGTGGGCGATACCGGCAGTGGGTGATACCGGGGAGAGTGGGTGATACAGGGAGTGGGCGATACCGGGAGTGGACAATACCAGGGGGAATGGCGATACCGGGTATGGGTGATATAATGGGAGTGGGCGATACCGGGAATGGGCGATACCTGCAGTGAGCAAAACCGGGACTGGGCGATACTGAGAGTGGGCGATACCGGGTGTGGGTGATACCGGGAGTGGGCGATACCAGTAGAGGGCGATACCGGGGGGAATGGGCGATACCGGGAGTGAGCAAGACCGGAAGTTGGCGATACAGGAAATTGGCAACACCAGGAGGAGTGGACGATACCGAGAATGGGCGATACCGGGAGTGGGTAATGCCAGGAGTGGGTGATGCCGGTTGTGGGTGATACCGGGTGTGGGTGATACCGGGAGTGGGCGATACCGGGGGAGTGAGCGATACCGGGGGCAGGAGTGGGGGTACCAGGAGTTGGCGATACCGGGGCGAGTGGGCAATACCTGGAATGGGCGATATCGGGAGTTGGCAACACCAGGATGAGTGGGCGATACCGAGAATGGGCGATCCCGGGAGTGGATAATGCCAGGAGTGGGTGATAGCGGGATTGGGTGATATCGGGAGTATGCGATACAGGGAATAGGCGATAACTGGAGTGGGCGATACCGGGAGTGGGCGATACCAGAAGTGGGCGATAACATGAATGGACAATACCGGGAGTGGGTGATACCGGCAATGGGTGACACCGGGGGAGTGAGCGATACCGGCGGGGAGTGGGTGATATCGTGAGTGGGCGATACCGGGAGTGGGCGATACGGGGAGTGGATAATACCGGGAATGGACAATCGCTGGAGTGGGTGATATCGAGCAAGTGAGCGCTACCAGAAATGGCCGATATCGGAAGTAGGTGATACCGGGTGAATGAGTGATAACGGGGGAATGGTGATACCGGGAATGGGTGATACCGGGGATAGTGGTTGATACCGGGAGTGGGCGATACCGATAATGGGCGATACTGGGAGTGGGCGATACCGGGGGGAGTGGTTGATACCGGGAATGGGCGATACTGAGAGTGGGCACTACCGGAAATGGGCGATACCGGGAGTAGGCGATACTGGGAATCGGCGATACCATGAGTGGGTGATACCGGGAGTGGGCGATACCGGGAGTAGTTGATACCGGATGTGTGTGATACCGGGTGTGGGTGACACCGGGAGTGGGCGATACCGGGGGAGTGAGCTATACCAGGGGGAGGAGTGGGCGGTACCTGGAGTGGACGATACCGGGGCGAGTGGGCGATACCAGGAATGGGCGATATCAGGGGAGTGAGCGATACCGGATGTGAGGAGTGGGTGATACCGGGAATAGGTGATACCGGGAGTGGGTAATACCGGTAGATGACGATACCGGGGGGAATGGCGATAACGGGAATGGGCGATACCGGTATTGGGCATTACCGGGAGTGGGCAAGACCGGAAGTTGTCGATACAGGGAGTTGGCAACACCAGGAAGAGTGGGCGATACCAAGAATGGGCGATACCGGGAGTGGGTAATGCGAGGAGTGGGTGATACCGGGATTGGGTGATATTGGGAGTGGGCGATACAGGGAATAGGCGATAACTGGAGTGGGCGATACCGGGGCTGGGCGATACCAGAAGTGGGCGATACCGTGAATGGACAATACCGGGAGTGGGTGATACCGGGAGTGGGCGATACCAGGAGTGGGCGATACCGGAAGTGGGTCATACTGGGAATGGGCGATACTGTGGGGAGTCGCGATACCGGGAATATCCGATACCGGGAATGGGCGATACCCATGGGAGTGTGCGATACCGGGAATGGACGATACCGGGAGAGGGCGATACCGGGAGTGGACGCTACCTGGGGGGAATGGCGATAACGGGTCTGGTTGATATTGGGAGTGGGCGATACTGGGAATGGGCGATACCTGGAGTGGACGATACCAGAAGTGTGCGATACCGGGAGTGGATGATACCGGGAGTGGGCGATACCGGGGGAAGTGGGTGATACTGGGAGTGGGCGATACCGGGTGTAGGCAATACCGAGAGTGGGTGATACCGGGGGGAGTGGGCGATATTGGGAAAGGGCGATAATGGGAATGGGCGATACTGGGAGTGGGTAATACCGGGAGTTGACCATACCGGGAGTGGGTGATACCGGGGGAGTGAGCGATACCGGCAGGGAGTGGGTGATACCGGGAGTGGGCGATACCGGGAGTGGGCGATACTGGGAGTGGATGATACTGGGAATGTACAATCGCTGGAGTGGGTGATATCGGGCAAGTGAGCGATACCGGGAGTTGGCAACACCAGGAGGAGTGGGCGATACCGGCAGTGGGTGATACCGGGGAGTGTGGGTGATACAGGGAGTGGGCGATACCGGGAGTGGTCGATACCGGGTGCGGGTGATATCGGGAATGGGCGATACTGGGAATGGGCGATACCTCGAGTGGACGATACCAGGAATGGGCGATATCGGGGGAGTGAGCGATACCGGATGTGAGGAGTCGGTGATACCGGAAGTGGGTGATACAGGTAGTGGGCGATAACGGGGGGAATGGGCGATACCGGGAGTGGTCAAGACCGGAAGTTGGCGATACAGGGAGTTGGCAACACCAGGAGGAGTGGGTGATACCGAGAATGGGCGATACCGGGAGAGGGTAATGCCAGGAGTGGGTGATACCGGTTGTGGGTGACACCGGGTGTGGGTGATACCGGGAGTGGGCGATACCGGGGGTGCGGAGTGGGCGATACTGGGAATGGGCGATACCGGGAGAGGGTGGTACCGGGAGTGGGCAATACCGGAAGTGGGCGATACTGGGAGTGGGCGATACCGGGGGGAGTGGTTGATACCGGGAATGGGCGATACTGAGAGTGGGCACTACCGGAAATGGGCGATACCGGGAGTAGGCGATACTGGGAATCGGCGATACCATGAGTGGGTGATACCGGGAGTGGGCGATACCGGGAGTAGTTGATACCGGATGTGTGTGATACCGGGTGTGGGTGACACCGGGAGTGGGCGATACCGGGGGAGTGAGCTATACCAGGGGGAGGAGTGGGCGGTACCTGGAGTGGACGATACCGGGGCGAGTGGGCGATACCAGGAATGGGCGATATCAGGGGAGTGAGCGATACCGGATGTGAGGAGTGGGTGATACCGGGAATAGGTGATACCGGGAGTGGGTAATACCGGTAGATGACGATACCGGGGGGAATGGCGATAACGGGAATGGGCGATACCGGTATTGGGCATTACCGGGAGTGGGCAAGACCGGAAGTTGTCGATACAGGGAGTTGGCAACACCAGGAAGAGTGGGCGATACCAAGAATGGGCGATACCGGGAGTGGGTAATGCGAGGAGTGGGTGATACCGGGATTGGGTGATATTGGGAGTGGGCGATACAGGGAATAGGCGATAACTGGAGTGGGCGATACCGGGGCTGGGCGATACCAGAAGTGGGCGATACCGTGAATGGACAATACCGGGAGTGGGTGATACCGGGAGTGGGCGATACCAGGAGTGGGCGATACCGGAAGTGGGTCATACTGGGAATGGGCGATACTGTGGGGAGTCGCGATACCGGGAATATCCGATACCGGGAATGGGCGATACCCATGGGAGTGTGCGATACCGGGAATGGACGATACCGGGAGAGGGCGATACCGGGAGTGGACGCTACCTGGGGGGAATGGCGATAACGGGTCTGGTTGATATTGGGAGTGGGCGATACTGGGAATGGGCGATACCTGGAGTGGACGATACCAGAAGTGTGCGATACCGGGAGTGGATGATACCGGGAGTGGGCGATACCGGGGGAAGTGGGTGATACTGGGAGTGGGCGATACCGGGTGTAGGCAATACCGAGAGTGGGTGATACCGGGGGGAGTGGGCGATATTGGGAAAGGGCGATAATGGGAATGGGCGATACTGGGAGTGGGTAATACCGGGAGTTGACCATACCGGGAGTGGGTGATACCGGGGGAGTGAGCGATACCGGCAGGGAGTGGGTGATACCGGGAGTGGGCGATACCGGGAGTGGGCGATACTGGGAGTGGATGATACTGGGAATGTACAATCGCTGGAGTGGGTGATATCGGGCAAGTGAGCGATACCGGGAGTTGGCAACACCAGGAGGAGTGGGCGATACCGGCAGTGGGTGATACCGGGGAGTGTGGGTGATACAGGGAGTGGGCGATACCGGGAGTGGTCGATACCGGGTGCGGGTGATATCGGGAATGGGCGATACTGGGAATGGGCGATACCTCGAGTGGACGATACCAGGAATGGGCGATATCGGGGGAGTGAGCGATACCGGATGTGAGGAGTCGGTGATACCGGAAGTGGGTGATACAGGTAGTGGGCGATAACGGGGGGAATGGGCGATACCGGGAGTGGTCAAGACCGGAAGTTGGCGATACAGGGAGTTGGCAACACCAGGAGGAGTGGGTGATACCGAGAATGGGCGATACCGGGAGAGGGTAATGCCAGGAGTGGGTGATACCGGTTGTGGGTGACACCGGGTGTGGGTGATACCGGGAGTGGGCGATACCGGGGGTGCGGAGTGGGCGATACTGGGAATGGGCGATACCGGGAGAGGGTGGTACCGGGAGTGGGCAATACCGGAAGTGGGCGATACCGGGAGTGGGCAATACAGGGAGTGGGATGATACCGGGAATGGACAATAGCTGGAGTGGGTGATATCGGGCGAGCGAGCGCTACCAGAAGTGGGCGATACCAGAAGTAGGTGATAGCAGGAATGAGCGATAACGGGGGGGAGTGGCGATACTGGGAATGGGCAATACCGAGAATGGGTGATACCGGGGGGATTGGGTGATACCAGGAGTGGGCGATACCGATAATGGGCGATACCGGGAGTGGGCGATGCCTGGAGTGGGTGTTACCGGGGGGAGTGATTGATACCGGGAATGGGCGATACCAAGAGTGGACGATACCGGGGGAGGGCGATACCGGAGCGGAGTGGCGATTGCAGGAATGGGCGATAGCAAGAGTGGGTCCTACCAGTGGGGAGTGGACGATACCGGGAGTGGGCGATACCGGGTTTGCGTGATACCGGGAGTGGACGATAATGGGAGTGGGCGATACCAGGAGTGGGCGACACCGTGGCGAGTGGGCGATACCAGGAATGGGTGATACCGAGAGTGGGTGCTACTAGGGGGGAGTGGACGGTACCGGGAGTGGGCGATACCGGGGGGGCCTGGGAGATACCGGGAATGTGCAATACCGGGAGAGGGTGATACTGGGTGTGGGCGATACCGGGAATGGGCGATACTGGGAATGGGCGATACCGGGGGAGTGAGCGATACCGGGGGGAGGAGTGGGCAGTACCGGGAATGGGCGATACCGGGAGAGGGCGATACCGGGAGTCGGCGATACCGGGGGTGCGGAGTGGGTGATACCGGGAGTGGGTAATACCGGTAGAGGGCGATACCGGGGGGAATGGGTGATACCGGGAGTGGGCGATACTGGGAGTGGGCAAGACTGGAAGTTGGCGATACAGGAGTTGGCAACACCAGGAGGAGTAGGCGATACCGACAATGGGCGATACCGGGAGTGGGTGATACCAGGAGAGGGTGATACCAGGGGTGGGTGATATCGGGAGTGGGCGATACCGGGAGTGGCCGATACCGAGAGTGGGTGATACCGGGAATGGGCGATACCAGGGGCAGTGGGTGATACTGGGAGTGGGCGATACCGGGAATAGGCAATACTGGGGGGAGTGGGTGATACCGGAAGTGAGCGATACCGAGAGTCGGTGATACCAGGAGTGGGCGATACCGGAAGTGGGTGATACTGGGAATGGGCGATACCGGGAGTGGGCGTGGCGGGGAACTGGGCGATACCAGGGGGAGGAGTGGGCGGTACCGGGATTGGGCGATACCGGGGCGAGTGGGCGATACCAGGAATGGGCGATACTGAGAGTGGGCATTACGTGGAATAGGTGATACCGGGAGTGGGTGATACTGAGAATGGGAGATACCGGGGGTGAGTAGTGGGTGATACCGGTAGTGGGTAATACCGGTAGACGGCGATACCGGGGGGACTGGGCGATACCGGGGGTTGGTGATACCGGGATTGGGCGATAACAGGAGTGGGCAAGACCGGAAGTTGGCGATACAGGTAGTTGGCAACACCAGGAGGAGTGGGAAATACTGAGAATGGGCGATACTGGAAGTGGGTAATGCCAAGAGTGGGTGATAACAGGATTGGGTGATATCGGGAGTGGACGATACCGGGAGTGGGCGATGCCAGAAGTGGGCGATACCATGAATGGACAATACCGGGAGTGTTGATACTGGGAGTGGGTGATAACGGGAGTGGGCGATACTGGGGGAGTGAGCGATACTGGGGCAGGTGTGGGTGATACCAGGAGGAATGTGTAATGCCAGGAGTGGGTGATACCGGGTGTGGGTGATACCGGGAGTGGGCGATACCGGGGGAGTGAGCGATACCAGGGGAGGAGTGGGCAGTACCAGGAATGGGCGATACCGGGTCGAGTGAGTGATACCAGGAATGGGCGACACCGAGAGTGGACGATACCGGGGGGGGAATGGCGATACCGGGTGTGGGTGATATCGGGAGTGGGCGATACTGGGAATGGATGATACCTCATGTGGGCGATACCGAGAGTGGGTAATACCGGGAGTTGGCCATACCGGGAGTGGGCGATACCGGGGGAGTGAGCGATACCGGGGGGAGGAGTGGACGGTACCTGGAGTGGGCGATACTGGGGTAAGTGGGCGATACCAGGAATAGGCGATACCGGGAGAGGGCGATACCGGGAGAGGGCAATACCGAGAGAGGGCGATACCGGGAGTGGGCGATACCGGCGGTGAGTAGTGGGTGATACCGGGAATGGGTAATACCGGGAGACCGCGATATCGGGGGGAATGGGCGATACCGGGAGTGGGCGATACCGGGATTGGGCGATACCGGGAGTGGGCAAGACCAGAAGTTGGGGATACAGGGAGTTGGCAACAACAGGAGGAGTGGGCAATACTGAGAATGGGCGATACCGGGAGTGGGTAATGCCAGTAGTGGGTGATACCGGGAGTGGGTGATATCAGGAGTGGGCGATACCGGGAATAGGCGATACCTTGAGTGGGCGATACCAGAAGTGGGTGATAATGGGAGTGGGCGATATCAGGTGAGTGAGTGATGCCAGGAGTGGGCGATACCGGAAGTGGGTGATAACGGGAGTGAGTAATACCAGTAGTGGGTGATACCGGGAGTGGGTGATATCGGGAGTGGGCGACACCAGGAATAGGCGATACCTGGAGTGGGTGATACCAGTAGTGGGTGATACCGGGAGTCGGCGATACCGGGAATGGGCGATACCAAGAGAGGGTGGTACCGGGAGTGGGTGATACCGGCAGTGGGTGATACCGGGGAGAGTGGGTGATACAGGGAGTGGGCGATACCGGGAGTGGACAATACCAGGGGGAATGGCGATACCGGGTATGGGTGATATAATGGGAGTGGGCGATACCGGGAATGGGCGATACCTGCAGTGAGCAATACTGGGACTGGGCGATACTGAGAGTGGGCGATACCGGGTGTGGGTGATACCGAGAGTGGGCGATACCAAGAGTGGGTGATACCGGTAGTGGGCGATACCGGGAGTGGTTGATACCGGGTGTGCATGATACCGGGTGTGGGTGATACCGGGAGTGGGCGATACCGGGGGAGTGAGCGATACCAGGGGGAGGAGTGGGCGGTACCTGGAGTGGACAATACCGGGGCGAGTGGACGATACCAGGAATGGGCGATATCGGGGAAGTGAGTGATACCGGATGTGAGGAGTGGGTGATACCGGGAGTGGGTGATACCGGTAGAGGGCGATACCGGGGGGAATGGGCGATACCGGGAGTGGGCAAGACCGGGGGAGTGAGCGATACCGGGGGCAGGAGTGGGCGGTACCGGGAGTTGGCGATACCGGGGCGAGTGGGCGATACCTGGAATGGGCGATACCGGGAGTTGGCAACACCAGGATGAGTGGGCGATACCGAGAATGGGCGATACCGGGAGTGGATAATGCCAGGAGTGGGTGATACCGGGATTGGGTGATATCGGGAGTATGCGCTACAGGGAATAGGCGATAACTGGAGTGGGCGATACCGGGAGTGGGCGATACCTAAGTGGGCGAGACCATGAATGGACAATACCGGGAGTGGGTGATACCGGCAGTGGGTGATACCGGGGGAGTGAGCGATACCGGCGGGGAGTGGGTGATACCGTGAGTGGGCGGTACTGGGAGTGGGCGATACTGGGAGTGGATAATACCGGGAATGGACAATCGCTGGAGTGGGTGATATCGAGCAAGTGAGCGCTACCAGAAGTGGCCGATATCGGAAGTAGGTGATACCGGGTGAGTGAGTGATAACGGGGGAATGGTGATACCGGGAATGGGCGATACCGGGAATGGGTGATACCGGGGGGAGTGGTTGATACCAGGAGTGGGCGATACCGATAATGGGTGATATTGGGAGTGGGCGATACCGGGGGGAGTGGTTGATACCGGGAATGGGCGATACTGAGAGTGGGCACTACCGGGAATGGGCGATACCGGGAGTAGGCGATACTGGGAATGGGCGATACCAAGAGTGGGTGATACCGGGAGTGGGCGATACCGGGAGTAGTTGATACCGGATGTGTGTGATACCGGGTGTGGGTGACACCGGGAGTGGGCGCTACCGTGGTAGTGAGCTATACCAGGGGGAGGAGTGGGTGGTACCTGGAGTGGACGATACCGGGGCGAGTGGGCGATACCAGGAATGGGCGATATCAGGGGAGTGAGCAATACCGGATGTGAGGAGTGGGTGATACCGGGAGTGGGTGATACCGGGAGTGGGTAATACCGGTAGATGGCGATACCGGGGGGAATGGCGATAACTGGAATGGGCGATACCGGGATTGGGCATTACCGGGAGTGGGCAAGACCGGAAGTTGTCGATACAGGGAGTTGGCAACACCAGGAAGAGTGGGCGATACCGAGAATGGGCGATACTGGGAGTGGTTAATGCGAGGAGTGGGTGATACCGGGATTGGGTGATATTGGGAGTGGGCGATACAGGGAATAGGCGATAACTGGAGTGGGCGATACCGGGAGTGGGCGATACTAGGAGTGGGCGATACCGTGAATGGACAATACCGGGAGTGGGCGATACTGTGGGGAATGGCGATACCGGGAATGGCCGATACCGGGAATGGGTGATACCCATGGGAGTGTGCGATACCGGGAATGGGCGATACCGGGAGAGGGCGATACCGGGAGTGGACGCTACCTGAGGGGAATAGCGATACCGGGTGTGGTTGATATTGGGAGTGGGCGATACTGGGAATGGGCGATACCTGGTGTGGACGATACCAGAAGTGTGCGATACCGGGAGTGGATGATACTGGGAGTGGGCGATACCGGGGGAAGTGGGTGATACTGGGAGTGGGCGATACCAGTTTAGGCGATACCGAGAGTGGGTGATACCGGGGGGAGTGGGCGATATTGGGAAAGGGCGATAACGGGAATGGGCGATACTGGTAGTGGGTAATACCGGGAGTTGACCATACCGGGAGTGGGTGATACCGGGGGAGTGAGCGATACCGGCGGGGAGTGGGTGATACCGGGAGTGGGCGATACCGGGAGTGGGCGATACTGGGAGTTGATGATACTGGGAATAGACAATCGCTGGAGTGGGTGATATCGGGCAAGTTAGCGATACCGGGAGTTGGCAACACCAGGAGGAGTGGCCGATACCGGCAGTGGGTGATACCGGGGAGAGTGGGTGATACAGGGAGTGGGCGATACCGGGAGTGGACGATACCGGGTGCGGGTGATATCGGGAGTGGGCGATACTGGGAATGGGCGATACCTGGAGTGCACGATACCAGGAATGGGCGATATCGGGGGAGTGAGCTATACCGGATGTGAGGAGTCGGTGATACCGAGAGTGGGTGATACCGGTAGAGGGCGATACCGGGGGGAATGGGCGATACCGGGAGTGGTCATGACCGGAAGTTGGCGATACAGGGAGTTGGCAACACCAGGAGGATTGGGTGATACCGAGAATGGGCGATACCGGGAGAGGGTAATGCCAGGAAGGGTGATACCGGTTGTGGGTGACACCGGGTGTGGGTGATACCGGGGGTGGGCGATACCGGTGGTGCGGAGTGGGCGATACCGGGAATGTGCGATACCGGGAGAGGGTGGTACCGGGAGTGGGCGATACCGGGAGTGGGCGATACCGGGAGTGGGCAATACAGAGAGTGGGATGATACCGGGAATGGACAATAGCTGGAGTGGGTGATATCAGGCGAGCGAGCGCTACCAGAAGTGGGCGATACCAGAAGTAGGTGATACCGGGAATGAGCGATAACGGGGGGGAGTGGCGATACTGGGAATGGGCAATACCGAGAATGGGTGATACCGGGGGGATTGGGTGATACCAGGAGTGGGCGATACCGATAATGGGCGATACCGGGAGTGGGCGATACCTGGAGTGGGTGTTACCGGGGGGAGTGATTGATACCGGGAATGGGCGATATCAAGAGTGGACGATACCGGGGGAGGGCGATACCGGAGCGGAGTGGCGATTGCAGGAATGGGCGATAGCAAGAGTGGGTCCTACCAGTGGGGAGTGGACGATACCGGGAGTGGGCGATACCGGGTTTGCGTGATACCGGGAGTGGACGTTAACGGGAGTGGGCGATACCAGGAGTGGGCGACACCATGGCGAGTGGGCGATACCAGGAATGGGTGATACCGAGAGTGGGTGCTACTAGGGGGGAGTGGACGATACCGGGAGTGGGCGATACCGGGCGGGCCTGGGAGATACCGGGAATGTGTGATACCGGGAGAGGGTGATACTGGGTGTGGGCGATACCGGGAATGGGCGATACTGGGAATGGGCGATACATGGAATGGGTGATACCGAGAGTGGGTGATACTGGGTGTGGGTGATACCGGGTGTGGGTGATACCGGGAGTGGGCGATACCGGGGGAGTGAGCGATACCGGGGGGAGGAGTGAGCAGTACCGGGAATGGGCGATACCGGGAGAGGGCGATACCGGGAGTCGGCGATACCGGGGGTGCGGAGTGGGTGATACCGGGAGTGGGTAATACCAGTAGAGGGTGATACCGGGGGGAATGGGTGATACCGGGAGTGGGCGATACTGGGAGTGGGCAAGACTGGAAGTTGGCGAGACAGGAGTTGGCAACACCAGGAGGAGTAGGCGATACCGACAATGGGCGATACCGGGAGTGGGTGATACCAGGAGAGGGTGATACCGGGGGTGGGTGATATCGGAAGTGGGCGATACCGGGAATAGGCGATACCTGGAGTGGGCGATACTGGGAGTTGGTGATACCGGGAGTGGGTCATACCGGGAGTGGGTGATACCGGGAGTGGGCGATACCGGGAGTGGCCGATACCGAGAGTGGGTGATACCGGGAATGGGCGATACCAGGGGGAGTGGGTGATATTGGGAGTGGGCGATACCGGGAATGGGCAATACTGGGGGAGTGGGTGATACCGGGAGTGAGCGATACCGAAAGTCGGCGATAAAAGGTGTGGGTGATATCGGGAGTGGGTAATACCGGGGCGAGGGAGCGATACCAGGAGTGGGCGATACCGGAAGTGGGTGATACCGGGAATGGGCGATACCGGGAGTGGGCGATGCCGGGGGAGTGAGCGATACCAGGGGGAGGAGTGGGCGGTACCCGGATTGGGCGATACCGGGGCGAGTGGGCGATACCAGGAATGGGCGATACTGAGAGTGGGCATTACGTGGGATAGGTGATACCGGGAGTGGGTGATACTGAGAATGGAAATACCGGGGGTGAGTAGTGGGTGATACCGGTAGTGGGTAATACCGGTAGACGGCGATACCGGGGGGACTGGGCGATACCGGGAATTGGCGATACAGGGATTTGGCAACACCAGGAGGAGTGGGCAATATTGAGAAAGGGCCATACTGGGAGTGGGTAATGCCAAGAGTGGGTGATACCAGGATTGGGTGATATCGGAAGTGGACGATACAGGGAGTGGGCGATACCAGAAGTGGGCGATACCATGAATGGACAATACCGGGAGTGTTGATACTGGGAGTGGGTGATAAAGGGAGTGGGCAATACTGGGGGAGTGAGCAATACTGGGGCAGAAGTGGGTGATACCAGGAGGAATGTGTGATGCCAGGAGTGGGTGATACCGGGTGTGGGTGATACCGGGAGTGGGCGATACCGGGGGAGTGAGACATACCAGGGGAGGAGTGGGCAATACCAGGAATGGCGATACCGGGTTGAGTGGGTGATACCAGGAATGGGCGACACCGAGAGTGGACGATACCCGGGGGGAATGGCGATACCGGGTGTGGGTGATATCGGGAGTGGGCGATACTGGGAATGGGTGATACCTCGTGTGGGCGATACCGAGAGTGGGTAATACCGGGAGTTGGCCATACCGGGAGTGAGCGATACCGGGGGAATGAGCGATACCGGGGGGAGGAGTGGACGGCACTTGGAGTGAGCGATACTGGGGTGAGTGGGCGATACCAGGAATAGGCGATACCGGGAGAGGGCGATACCGGGAGAGGGCAATACCGAGAGAGGGCGATATCGGGAGTGGGCGATACCGGGGGTGAGTAGTGGGTGATACCGGGAGTGGGTAATACCGGAAGACCGCGATATCGGGGGGAATGGGCGATACCGGGAATGGGCGATACCTGGAGTGGGTGATACCAGTAGTGGGTGATACCGGGAGTCGGCGACACCAGGAATGGGCGATACCAAGAGAGGGTGGTACCGGGCGTGGGTGATACCGGTAGAGGGCGCTACCGGGGGGAATGGTTGATACCGGGAGTGGGCGATACTGGGAGTGGGCAAGACTGGAAGTTGGCGATACAGGGAGTTGGCAACACCAGGAGGAGTGGGCGATACCGACAATGGGCGATACCGGGAGTGGGTGATACCAGGAGAGGGTGATACCGGGGGTGCGTGATATCGGGAGTGGACGATACCGGGAATAGGCGATACCTGGAGTGGGCGATACTGGGAGTGGGTGATACCGGGAGTGGGTGATAGCAGGAGTGGATGATACCGGGAGTGGGCGATACCGGGAGTGGCCGATACCGAGAGTGGGTGATACCGGGAATGGGTGATACCATGGGGAGTGGGTGATACTGGGAGTGGGCGATACCGGGAATGGGCAATACTGGGGGAGTAGGTGATACCGGGAGTGAGCGATACCGAGAGTCGACGATAACAGGTGTGGGCGATATCGGGAGTGGGTAATACCGGGGCTAGGGAGCGATACCAGCAGTGGGCGATACCGGAAGTGGGCGATACCAGGAATAGGCGATACCTGGAGTGGGTGATACCAGTAGTGGGTGATACCGGGAGTCGGCGACACCAGGAATGGGCAATACCAAGAGAGGGTGGTACCGGGAGTGGGTGATACCGGGAGTGGGTGATACCGGGAGTGGGCGATACCGGGATTGGGCGATACCGGGAGTGGGCAAGACCGGAAGTTGGGGATACAGGGAGTTGGCAACAACAGGAGGAGTGGGCAATACCGAGAATGGGCGATACCGGGAGTGGGTAATGCCAGTAGTGGGTGATACCGGGAGTGGGTGATATCGGGAGTGGGCGATACCGGGAATAGCCGATACCTTGTGTGGGCGATACCAGAAGTGGGTGATAACGGGAGTGGGCGATATCGCGTGAGTGAGTGATACCAGGAGTGGGCGATACCGGAAGTGGGTGATAACGGGAGTGGGTAATACCAGTAGTGGGTGATACCGGGAGTGGGTGATATCGGGAGTGGGCGATACCAGGAATAGGCGATACCTGGAGTGGGTGATACCAGTAGTGGGTGATACCGGGAGTCGGCGACACCGGGAATGGGCGATACCAAGAGAGGGTGGTACCGGGAGTGGGTGATACCAGGAGTGGGTGATACCGGGAGTGGGCAATACAGGGAGTGGGATGATACCGGGAATGGACAATAGCTGGAGTGGGTGATATCGGGCGAGCGAGCGCTACCAGAAGTGGGCGATACCAGAAGTAGGTGATACCGGGAATGAGCGATAACGGGGGGGAGTGGCGATACTGGGAATGGGCAATACCGAGAATGGGTGATACCGGGGGGATTGGGTGATACCAGGAGTGGGCGATACCTGGAGTGGGTGTTACCGGGGGTAGTGATTGATACCAGGAATGGGCGATACCAGGAGTGGACAATACCGGGGGAGGGCGATACCGGAGCGGAGTGGCGATTCCAGGAATGGGCGATAGCAAGAGTGGGTCCTACCAGTGGGGAGTGGACGATACCGGGAGTGGTCGATACCGGGTTTGCTTGATACCGGGAGTGGACGATAACGGGAGTGGGCGATACCAGGAGTGGGCGACACCGTGGCGAGTGGGCGATACCAGGAATGGGTGATACCGAGAGTGGGTGCTACTAGGGGGGAGTGGACGATACCGGGAGTGGGCGATACCGGGGGGGCCTGGGAGATACCGGGAATGTGCGATACCGGGAGAGGGTGATACTGGGTGTGGGCGATACCGGGAATGGGCGATACTGGGAATGGGCGATACATGGAATGGGCGATACCAAGAGTGGGTGATACTGGGTGTGGGCGATACCGGGTGTGGGTGATACCGCGAGTGGGCGATACCGGGGGAGTGAGCGATACCGGAGGGAGAAGTGGGCAGTACCGGGAATGGGCGATACCGGGAGAGGGCGATACCGGGAGTCGGCGATACCGGGGGTGCGGAGTGGGTGATACCGGGAGTGGGTAATACCAGTAGAGGGAGATACCGGGGGGAATGGGTGATACCGGGAGTGGGCGATACTCGGAGTGGGCAAGACTGGAAGTTGGCGATACAGGGAGTTGGCAACACCAGGAGGAGTAGGCGATACCGACAATGGGCGATACCGGGAGTGGGTGATACCAGGAGAGGGTGATACCGGGAATGGGCGATACCAAGAGAGGACGATACCGGGGGGGTGCGATACCGGAGCGGAGTGGCGATTGCAGGAATGGGCGATAGCAAGAGTGGGTCCTACCAGTGGGGAGTGGACGATACCGGGAGTGGGCGATACCGGGTTTGCGTGATACCGGGAGTGGACGATAACGGGAGTGGGCGATACCAGGAGTGGGCGACACCGTGGCGAGTGGGCGATAACAGGAATGGGTGATACCGAGAGTGGGTGCTACTAGCGGGGAGTGGACGGTACCGGGAGTGGGAGATACCGGGGGGGGCCTGGGAGATACCGGGAATGTGCGATACCGGGAGAGGGTGATACCGGGGGAGTGAGCAATACCGGGGGGAGGAGTGGGCAGTACCGGGAATGGGCGATACCTAAGAGGGCGATACCGGGAGTCGGCGATACCGGGGGTGCGGAGTGGGTGATACCGGGAGTGGGTAATACCGGTAGAGGGCGCTACCGGGGGGAATGGGTGATACCGGGAGTGGGCAATACAGGGAGTGGGATGATACCGGGAATGGACAATAGCTGGAGTGGGTGATATCGGGCGAGCGAGCGCTACCAGAAGTGGGCGATACCAGAAGTAGGTGATACCGGGAATGAGCGATAACGGGGGGGAGTGGCGATACTGGGAATGGGCAATACCGAGAATGGGTGATACCGGGGGGATTGGGTGATACCAGGAGTGGGCGATACCTGGAGTGGGTGTTACCGGGGGTAGTGATTGATACCAGGAATGGGCGATACCAGGAGTGGACAATACCGGGGGAGGGCGATACCGGAGCGGAGTGGCGATTCCAGGAATGGGCGATAGCAAGAGTGGGTCCTACCAGTGGGGAGTGGACGATACCGGGAGTGGTCGATACCGGGTTTGCTTGATACCGGGAGTGGACGATAACGGGAGTGGGCGATACCAGGAGTGGGCGACACCGTGGCGAGTGGGCGATACCAGGAATGGGTGATACCGAGAGTGGGTGCTACTAGGGGGGAGTGGACGATACCGGGAGTGGGCGATACCGGGGGGGCCTGGGAGATACCGGGAATGTGCGATACCGGGAGAGGGTGATACTGGGTGTGGGCGATACCGGGAATGGGCGATACTGGGAATGGGCGATACATGGAATGGGCGATACCAAGAGTGGGTGATACTGGGTGTGGGCGATACCGGGTGTGGGTGATACCGCGAGTGGGCGATACCGGGGGAGTGAGCGATACCGGAGGGAGAAGTGGGCAGTACCGGGAATGGGCGATACCGGGAGAGGGCGATACCGGGAGTCGGCGATACCGGGGGTGCGGAGTGGGTGATACCGGGAGTGGGTAATACCAGTAGAGGGAGATACCGGGGGGAATGGGTGATACCGGGAGTGGGCGATACTCGGAGTGGGCAAGACTGGAAGTTGGCGATACAGGGAGTTGGCAACACCAGGAGGAGTAGGCGATACCGACAATGGGCGATACCGGGAGTGGGTGATACCAGGAGAGGGTGATACCGGGAATGGGCGATACCAAGAGAGGACGATACCGGGGGGGTGCGATACCGGAGCGGAGTGGCGATTGCAGGAATGGGCGATAGCAAGAGTGGGTCCTACCAGTGGGGAGTGGACGATACCGGGAGTGGGCGATACCGGGTTTGCGTGATACCGGGAGTGGACGATAACGGGAGTGGGCGATACCAGGAGTGGGCGACACCGTGGCGAGTGGGCGATAACAGGAATGGGTGATACCGAGAGTGGGTGCTACTAGCGGGGAGTGGACGGTACCGGGAGTGGGAGATACCGGGGGGGGCCTGGGAGATACCGGGAATGTGCGATACCGGGAGAGGGTGATACCGGGGGAGTGAGCAATACCGGGGGGAGGAGTGGGCAGTACCGGGAATGGGCGATACCTAAGAGGGCGATACCGGGAGTCGGCGATACCGGGGGTGCGGAGTGGGTGATACCGGGAGTGGGTAATACCGGTAGAGGGCGCTACCGGGGGGAATGGGTGATACCGGGAGTGGGCGATACTGGGAGTGGGCAAGACTGGAAGTTGGCGATACAGGGAGTTGGCAACACCAGGAGGAGTGGGCGATACCGACAATGGGCGATACCGGGAGTGGGTGATACCAGGAGAGGGTGATACCGGGGGTGGGTGATATCGGGAGTGGACGATACCGGGAATAGGCGATACCTGGAGTGGGCGATACTGGGAGTGGGTGATACCGGGAGTGGGTGATAGCAGGAGTGGATGATACCGGGAGTGGGCGATACCGGGAGTGGCCGATTCCGAGAGTGGGTGATACCGGGAATGGGTGATACCATGGGGAGTGGGTGATACTGGGAGTGGGCGATACCGGGAATGGGCAATACTGGGGGAGTAGGTGATACCGGGAGTGAGCGATACCGAGAGTCGACGATAACAGGTGTGGGCGATATCGGGAGTGGGTAATACCGGGGCTAGGGAGCGATACCAGCAGTGGGCGATACCGGAAGTGGGTGATACCGGGAATGGGCGATACCGGGAGTGGGCGATACCGGGGGAGTGAGCGATACCAGGGGGAGGAGTGGGCGGTACCAGGATTGGGCGATACCGGGGCGAGTGGGCGATACCAGGAATGGGCGATACTGAGAGTGGGCATTACATAGAATAGATGATACCGGGAGTGGGTGATACTGAGAATGGGAGATACCGGGGGTGAGTAGTGGGTGATACCGGTAGTGGGTAATACCGGTAGACGGCGATATCGGGGGGACTGGGCGATACCGGGAGTTGGTGATACCGAGATTGGGCGATAACAGGAGTGGGCAAGACCAGAAGTTGGCGATACAGGGAGTTGGCAACACCAGGAGGAGTGGGCAATACCGAGAATGGGCGATAATGGGAGTGGGTAATGCCAAGAGTGGGTGATACCAGGATTGGGTGATATCGGGAGTGGACGATACCGGGAGTGGGCGATACCAGAAGTGGGCGATATCATGAATGGACAATACCGGGAGTGTTGATACTGGGAGTGGGTGATAACGGGAGTGGGCGACATCGGGTGAGTGAGTGATACCAGGAGTGGGCGATACCGGACGTGGGAGATACCGGGAACGGGCGATACCAGGGGGAGTGGTGATACCGGGAATGGGCATCACCGGGAATGGGCGATACTGGTGGGAGTGGGCGATACGGGGAGTGGGCGATACTGGGGGAGTGAGCGATACTGGGGCAGGAGTGGGTGATACCAGGAGGAATGTGTGATGCCAGGAGTGGGTGATACCGGGTGTGGGTGATACCGGGAGTGGGCGATACCGGGGGAGTGAGTGATACCAGGGGAGGAGTGGGCAGTACCGGGAATGGGCGATATCGGGTCGAGTGGGTGATACCAGGAATGGGCGACACCGAGAGTGGACGATACCTGGGGGGAATGGCGATACCGGGTGTGGGTGATATCGGGAGTGGGCGATACTGGGAATGGGTGATACCTTGTGTGGGCGATACCGAGAGTGGGTAATACCGGGAGTTGGCCATACCGGGAGTGGGCGATACCGGGGGAGTGAGCGATACCGGGGGGAGGAGTGGGCGGTACCTGGAGTGGCCGATACTGGGGTGAGTAGGCGATACCAGAAGTGGGCGATACCGTGAATGGACAATACCAGGAGTGGGTGATGTCGCGAGTTGGTGATAACGGGAGTGGGCGAGATCGGGTGAGTGAGTGATACCAGGAGTGGGCGATACCGGAAGTGGGTCATACCGGAAATGGGCGATACCGAGGGGAGTGGCGATACCGGGAATGGCCGATAGCGGGAATGGGCGATACGCGTGGGAGTGTGCGATACCGGGTGGGCGATACCGGGGGAGTGAACAATAGTGGGGAAGGAGTGTGTGATATCAGGGGGAATGTGTGATGCCAGGAGTGGGTGATACCAGGAGTGGGTGATACCGGGAGTGGGTGCGTTACCGTAAGTGGACGACACCGGGGAGAGTGGGCAATACCGGCAGTGGGCAACACCGGCAGTGGGTGATACAGGAGGGAGTGGGTGATACAGGGAGTGGGCGATACCGGGAGTGGACAATACCGGGGGGAAGGCCGCTACCGGGTGTGGGTGATATAATGGGAGTGGGCGATACCGGGAATGGGCGATACCTGAAGTGAGCAATACCGGGACTGGGCGATACTGAGAGTTAGCGATGCTGGGTGTGGGTGAAAACAGGAGTGGGTAATACCGGGAGTGGGCGATACCGGGAGTGGGCAATACCGAGAGTGGACGATACCGGGAGTGGATGATACCGGGAATAGACAATACCGGGAGTGGGTGATACCGGGAGTGGGCAATACAGGGAGTGGGATGATACCGGGAATGGACAATAGCTGGAGTGGGTGATATCGGGCGAGCGAACGCTACCAGAAGTGGGCGATACCAGAAGTAGGTGATACCGGGAATGAGCGATAACGGGGGGGAGTGGCGATACTGGGAATGGGCAATACCGAGAATGGGTGATACCGGGGGGATTGGGTGATACCAGGAGTGGGCGATACCGATAATGGGCGATACCGGGAGTGGGCGATACCTAGAGTGGGTGTTACCGGGGGGAGTGATTGGTACTGGAAATGGGCGATACCAAGAGTGGACAATAACGGGGGAGGGCGATACCGGAGCGGAGTGGCGATTGCAGGAATGTGCGATAGCAAGAGTGGGTCCTACCAGTGGGGAGTGGACGATACCGGGAGTGGGCGATACCGGGTTTGCGTGATACCGGGTGTGGACGATAACGGGAGTGGGCGATACCAGGAGTGGGTGACACCGTGGCGAGTGGGCGATACCAGGAATGGGTGATACCGAGAGTGGGTGCTACTAGGGGGGAGTGGACGATACCGGGAGTGGGCGATACCGGGGGGGCCTGGGAGATACCGGGAATGTGCGATACCGGGAGAGGGTGATACTGGGTGTGGGCGATACCGGGAATGGGCGATACTGGGAATGGGCGATACATGGAATGGGCGATACCGAGAGTGGGTGATACTGGGTGTGGGTGATACCGGGTGTGGGTGATACCGGGAGTGGGCGATACCGGGGGAGTGAGCGATACCGGGGGGAGGAGTGGGCAGTACCGGGAATGGGCGATACCGGGAGAGGGCGATACCGGGTGTCGGCGATACCGGGGGTGCGGAGTGGGTGATACCGAGAGTGGGTAATACCGGTAGAGGGCGATACCGGGGGGAATGGGTGATACCGGGAGTGGGCGATACTGGGAGTGGGTAAGACTGGAAGTTGGCGATACAGGAGTTGGCAACACCAGGAGGAGTAGGCGATACCGACAATGGACGATACCGGGAGTGGGTGATACCAGGAGAGGGTGATACCGGGGGTGGGTGATATCGGGAGTGGGTGATACCGGGAATAGGTGATACCTGGAGTGGGCGATACTGGGAGTGGGTGATACCTGGAGTGGGTGATACCGGGAGTGGGCGATACCGGGAGTGGCCGATACCGAGAGTGGGTGATACCGGGAATGGGCGATACCAGGGGGAGTGGGTGATACTGGGAGTGGGCGGTACCGAGAATGGGCAATACTGGGGGGAGTGGGTGATACCGGGAGTGAGCGATACCGAGAGTCGGCGATAACAGGTGTGGGCGATATCGGGAGTGGGTAATACCGGGGCGAGGGAGCGATAACAGGAGTGGGCGATACCAGAAGTGGGTGATACCGGGAATGGGCGATACCAGGAGTGGGCGATGCCGGGGGAGTGAGCGATACCAGGGGGAGGAGTGGGCGGTACCGGGATTGGGCGATACCGGGGCGAGTGGGCGATACCAGGAATGGGCGATACTGAGAGTGGGCATTATGTGGAATAGGTGATACCGGGAGTGGGTGATACTGAGAATGGGAGATACCGGGGGTGAGTAGTGGGTGATACCGGTAGTGGGTAATACCGGTAGACGGCGATACCGGGGGGACTGGGCGATAGCGGGAGTTGGTGATACCAGGATTGGGCGATAACAGGAGTGGGCAAGACCGGAAGTTGGCGATACAGGGAGTTGGCAACACCAGGAGGAGTGGGCAATACCGAGAATGGGCGATACTGGGAGTGGGTAATGCCAAGAGTGGGTGATACCAGGATTGGGTGATATCGGGAGTGGACGATACCGGGAGTGGGCGATACCAGAAGTGGGCGATATCATGAATGGACAATACCGGGAGTGTTGATACTGGGAGTGGGTGATAACGGGAGTGGACGATATCGGGTGAGTGAGTGATACCAGGAGTGGGCGATACCGGAAGTGGGTCATACCGGAAATGGGCGATACCGAGGGGAGTGGCGATACCGGGAATGGCCGATAGCGGGAATGGGCGATACCCGTGGGAGTGTGCGATACCGGGTGGGCGATACCGGGGGAGTGAACAATAGTGGGGAAGGAGTGTGTGATATCAGGGGGAATGTGTGATGCCAGGAGTGGGTGATACCAGGAGTGGGTGATACCGGGAGTGGGTGCGTTACCGTAAGTGGACGACACCGGGGAGAGTGGGCAATACCGGCAGTGGGCAACACCGGCAATGGGTGATACAAGAGGGAGTGGGTGATACTGGGAGTGGGTGATACCGGGAGTGGGTGATACCGGGAGTGGCCGATACCGAGAGTGGGTGATACCGGGAATGGGCGATACCAGGGGGAGTGGGTGATACTGGGAGTGGGCGGTACCGAGAATGGGCAATACTGGGGGGAGTGGGTGATACCGGGAGTGAGCGATACCGAGAGTCGGCGATAACAGGTGTGGGCGATATCGGGAGTGGGTAATACCGGGGCGAGGGAGCGATACCAGGAGTGGGTGATACCAGAAGTGGGTGATACCGGGAATGGGCGATACTGGGAGTGGGCGATGCCGGGGGAGTGAGCGATACCAGTGGGAGGAGTGGGCGGTACCGGGATTGGGCGATACCGGGGCGAGTGGGCGATACCAGGAATGGGCGATACTGAGAGTGGGCATTATGTGGAATAGGTGATACCGGGAGTGGGTGATACTGAGAATGGGAGATACCGGGGGTGAGTAGTGGGTGATACCGGTAGTGGGTAAAACCGGTAGAAGGCGATACCGGGGGGACTGGGCGATAGCGGGAGTTGGTGATACCAGGATTGGGCGATAACAGGAGTGGGCAAGACCGGAAGTTGGCGATACAGGGAGTTGGCAACACCTGGAGGAGTGGGCAATACCGAGAATGGGCGATACTGGGAGTGGGTAATGCCAAGAGTGGGTGATACCACGATTGGGTGATATCGGGAGTGGACGATACCGGGAGTGGGCGATACCAGAAGTGGGCGATATCATGAATGGACAATACCGGGAGTGTTGATACTGGGAGTGGGTGATAACGGGAGTGGGCGATATCGGGTGAGTGAGTGATACCAGGAGTGGGCGATACCGGGGGAGTGAGTGATACCAGGGGAGGAGTGGTCAGTACCGGGAATGGGCGATACCGGGTCGAGTGGGTGATACCAGGAATGGGCGACACCGAGAGTGGACGATACCTGGGGGGAATGGCGATACCGGGTGTGGGTGATATCGGGAGTGGGCGATACTGGGAATGGGTGATACCTTGTGTGGGCGATACCGAGAGTGGGTAATACCGGGAGTTGGCCATACCGGGAGTGGGCGATACCGGGGGAGTGAGCGATACCGGGGGGAGGAGTGGGCGGTACCTGGAGTGAGCGATACTGGGGTGAGTAGGCGATACCAGAAGTGGGCGATACCGTGAATGGACAATACCAGGAGTGGGTGATGTCACGAGTGGGTGATAACGTTAGTGGGCGAGATCGGGTGAGTGAGTGATACCAGGAGTGGGCGATACCGGAAGTGGGTCATACCGGAAATGGGCGATACCGGGAGGAGTGGCGATACCAGGAATGGCCGATAGCGGGAATGGGCGATACTCGTGGGAGTGTGCGATACCGGGTGGGCGATACCGGGGGAGTGAACAATAGTGGGGAAGGAGTGTGTGATATCAGGGGGAATGTGTGATGCCAGGAGTGGGTGATACCGGGAGTGGGTGATACCGGGAGTGGGTGCGTTACCGTAAGTGGACGATACCGGGGAGAGTGGGCAATACCGGCAGTGGGCAATACCGGCAGTGGGTGATACCGGAGGGAGTGGGTGATACAGGGAGTGGGCGATACCGGGAGTGGGTGATATAATGGGAGTGGGCGATACCGGGAATGGGCGATACCTGGAGTGAGCAATACCGGGACTGGGCGATACTGAGTGTTAGTGATGCTGGGTGTGGGTGATACCGGGAGTGGTTAATACCGGGAGTGGGCAATACCGAGAGTGGGCGATACCGGGAGTGGGCGATACCGGGGGAGTGAACAATATCGGGGGGAAGTGGGCGATACGGGAGTGGGTGATGCCGGAAGTGGCCGATATCAGGCAGAATGGGTGATACCGGGAGTGGGCGATACCGAGAGTGGACGATACCGGGAGTGGACGATACCGGGAGTGGATGATACCTGGAATAGACAATACCGGGAGTGGATGATACTGGGAGTGGGTGATACCGTGAGTGGGCGATACCGGGGAGTGTGGGCAATACTGAGGGTATGCGATACCGGGAATAGGTGATATCGGGGGGGGTGGTCGATACCGGAAGTGGGTGATACCGGGAATGGGCAATACCGGGGAGGGTGGCGGTACCAGGAATGGGCGATACTGGGGTGAGTGGGCGATGCCAGGATTGGGTGATGCCGAGAGTGGGTGCGACCAGGGGGGAGTGGATGATACCGGGAGTGGGCGATACCGGGGGGCGTAGGCGATACCGGGAATGGGCGATACTGGGAGAGGATGATACTGGGTGTGGGCGACACCAGGGCAAGTGTGCGATACCAGGAATGGGCGATACAGAGAGTGGGCACTACCAGGAATGGCCGAAACCGGGAGTGGGCGATACAGGGAATGGGAAATACTGGGAATGGGCGATACGGAATGGGCAATACCAAAAGTGGGCAATACCGGGAGTGGGTAATACCGGGAATGGGCAACAGTGGGGGGAATGGCAATACCGGGAATGGGCGATACCAGGAATGGGCGATACCAGGGGAAGTGGGTGATACCGAGAGTTGGCGATACCGGGTGTGGGCGATATCGGGAGTGGGTGATACCGGGGCGAGGGAGCGATACCAAGATTGGGCGATGCCAGAAGTGGGTGATACCGGGAATGGGCGATACCAAGAGTGGATGATACCGGGAATGGGCGATCCGGAGAGTGTGCGATACCTGGAGTGGGCTATACCGGAGTGGGGGCGGGAGCGGCGGTACCAGGAATGGGCGATACCAAGAGTGGTTGATACCGGGAGTGGGCGATACCGAGAGTGGGTGATACTGGGTGTGGGTGATACCGGGTGTGGGTGATACCAGGAGTGGGCGATACCGGGGGAGTGAGCGATACCGGGGGGAGGAGTGGGCGGTACCATGAGTGGGCGATACCTGGGCGAGTGGGCACTATCGGGAATGGGCGATACCGTGAATGGGCGATACTGGGAATGGGCGATATGGAATGGGCGATTCCGGGAGTGGGCGATACCGGGAGTGGGTAATACCGGGAATAGGCAACACCGGGGGGAGTGGCATTACCGGCAATGGGCGATACCTGGAATGTGCAATACCGGGAGTGGGCGATACCGAGAGTGGGCGATACCGGGTGTGGGCGATGTTGGGAGTGGGTGATACCGGGGCGAGGGAGCGATACCAGGAGTGGGCAATACCGGGAGTGGGTAATACCGGGAATAGGCAACACCGGGGGGAGTGGCATTACCGGCAATGGGCGATACCTGGAATGTGCAATACCGGGAATGGGCGATACCGAGAGTGGGCGATACCGGGTGTGGGCGATGTTGGGAGTGGGTGATACCGGGGCGAGGGAGCGATACCAGGAGTGGCCGATACCGGAAGTGGGTGATACTGGGAATGGACGATACCGGGGGTGAGTAGTGGGTGATAGCGGTAGTGGGTAATACCGGTAGATGGCGATACCGGGGGGACTGGGCGATACCGGGAGTTGGTGATACCGGGATTGGGCGATAGCAGGAGTGGGCAAGATCGGAAGTTGGCGATATCGGGAGTTGGCAACACCAGGAGGAGTGGGCAATATCGAGAATGGCCAATACTGGGAGTGGGTAATGCCAAGAGTGGGTGATACCAGGATTGGGTGATATCGGGAGTGGACGATACCGGGAGTGGGCGATACCAGAAGTGGGCAATACCGTGAATGGACAATACCGGGAGTGTTGATACTGGGAGTGGGTGATAACGGAGTGGGCGATATCGGGTGAGTGAGCGATGACAGGAGTGGGCAATATCGGAAGTGGGTGATACCGGGAATGGGCGATACCGGGGGAGTGGCGATACTGGGAATGGGCGTCACCGGGAATGGGCGATACCGGTGGGAGTGGGCGATACGGGGAGTGGGCGATACTGGGGGAGTGAGCGATACTGGGGCAGGAGTGGGTGATACCAGGAGGAATGTGTGATGCCAGGAGTGGGTGATACCGGGTGTGGGTGATACCGGGAGTGGGCGATACCGGGGAAGTGAGAGATACCAGGGGAGGAGTGGGCAGTACCGGGAATGGGCGATACCGGGTCGAGTGGGTGATACCAGGAATGGGCGACACCGAGAGTGGACGATACCTGGGGGGAATGGCGATACCGGGTGTGAGTGATATCGGGAGTGGGCGATACTGGGAATGGGCAATAACGAGAATGGGTGATACCGGGGGGAGTGGGTGATACCGGGAGTTGGCCATACCGGGAGTCGGCGATACCTGGAGTGGGTGTTACCGGGGGGAGTGATTGATACCGGGAATGGGCGATACCAAGAGTGGACGATACTGGGGGAGGGCGATACCGGAGGGGAGTGGCGATTGCAGGAATGGGCGATAGCAAGAGTGGGTCCTACCAGTGGGGAGTGGACGATACCGGGAGTGGGCGATACCGGGTTTGCGTGATACCGGGAGTGGGCGATAACGGGAGTGGGCGATACCAGGAGTGGGCGACACCGTGGCGAATGGGCGATACCAGGAATGGGTGATACCGAGAGTGGGTGCTACTAGGGGGGAGTGGACGATACCGGGAGTGGGCGATACCGGGGGGGCCTGGGAGATACCGGGAATGTGCAATACCGGGAGAGGGTGATACTGGGTGTGGGCGATACCGGGAATGGGCGATACTGGGAATGGGCGAAACATGGAATGGGCGATACCGAGAGTGGGTGATACTGGGTGTGGGTGATACCGGGTGTGGGTGATACCGGGAGTGGGCGATACCGGGGGAGTGAGCGATACCGGGGGGAGGAGTGGGCAGTACCGGGAATGGGCGATAACGGGAGAGGGCGATACCGGGAGTGGGCGATACCGGGGGTGCGGAGTGGGTGATACCGGGAGTGGGTAATACCGGTAGAGGGCGATACCGGGGGGAATGGGTGATACCGGGAGTGGGCGATACTGGGAGTGGGCAAGACTGGAAGTTGGCGATACAGGGAGTTGGCAACACCAGGAGGAGTAGGCGATACCGACAATGGGCGATACCGGGAGTGGGTGATACCAGGAGAGGGTGATACCGGGGGTGGGTGATATCGGGAGTGGGCGATACCGGGAATAGGCGATACCTGGAGTGGGCGATACACGAGTGGGTGATACCGGGAGTGGGTGATACCGGGAGTGGGTGATACCGGGAGTGGGCGATACCGGGAGTGGCCGATACTGGGGGGAGTGGGTGATACCGGGAGTGGGCGATACCGAGAATCGGCGATACCAGGTGTGGGCGATATCGGGAGTGGGTAATACCGGGGCGAAGGAGCGATACCAGGAGTGGGCGATACCGGAAGTGGGTGATACCGGGAATGGGCGATACCGGGAGTGGGCGATGCCGGGGGAGTGAGCGATACCAGGGGGAGGAGTGGGCGGTACCGGGATTGGGCGATACCGGGGCGAGTGGGCGATGCCAGGAATGGGCGATACTGAGAGTGGGCATTACCTGAAATAGTTGATACCGGGAATGGGCGATACCGGGGGTGAGTAGTGGGTGATACCAGTAGTGGGTAATACCGGTAGACGGCGATACCGGGGGGACTGGGCGATACCGGGAGTTGGTGATACCGGAATTGGGCGGTAACAGGAGTGGGCAAGACCGGAAGTTGGCGATACAGGGAGTTGGCAACACCAGGAGGAGTGGGCAATACCGAGAATGGGCGATACTGGGAGTGGGTAATGCCAAGAGTGGGTGATACCAGGATTGGGTGATATCGGGAGTGGACGATACTGAGAGTGGGCGATACCAGAAGTGGGCGATACCATGAATGGACAATACCGGAAGTGTTGATACTGCGAGTGGGTGATAACGGGAGTGGGCGATATCAGGTGAGTGAGTGATACCAGGAGTGGGCGATGCCGGACGTGGGTGCTACCGGGAATGGGCGATACCGGGGGGAGTGGCGATCCCGGGAATGGGCGTCACCGGGAATGCGCGATACCGGTGGGAGTGGGCGATACGGGGAGTGGGCGATACTGGGGGAGTGAGCGATAATGGGGCAGGAGTGGGTGATACCAGGAGGAATGTGTGATGCCAGGAGTGGGTGATACCGGGTGTGGGTGATACCGGGAGTGGGCGATACCGAGGGAGTGAGCGATACCAGGGGAGGAGTGGGCAGTACCGGGAATGGGCGATACCGGGTCGAGTGGGTGATACCAGGAATGGGCGACACCGAGAGTGGACGATACCTGGGGGAAATGGCGATACCGGGTGTGGATGATATTGAGAGTGGGCGATACTGGGAATGGGTGATACCTCGTGTGGGCGATACCGAGAGTGGGTAATACCGGGAGTTGGCCATACCGGGAGTGGGCGATACCGGGGGAGTGAGCGATACCGGGGGGAGGAGTGGGCGGTACCGGAAGTGGGCGATACCGGGATTGGGCGATACCGGGAGTGGGCAAGACCGGAAGTTGGGGATACAGGGAGTTGGTAACAACAGGAGGAGTGGGCAGTACCGAGAATGGGCGGGAGTGGGTAATGCCAGTAGTCGGTGATACCGGGAGTGGGTGATATCGGGAGTGCGATACCGGAACTAGGCTATACCTTGAGTGGGCGATACCAGAAGTGGGTGATAACGGGAGTGGGCGATATCGGGTAAGTGAGTGATACCAGGAGTGGGCGATACCGGATGTGGGTGATAACGGGAGTGGGTGATACCAGTAGTGGGTGATACCGGGAGTGGGTGATACCGGGAATGGGCGATACCAAGAGAGGGTGGTACCGGGAGTGGGCGATACTGGGAGTGGGTGATACCGGGAGTGGGCAATACAGGGAGTGGGATGATACCGGGAATGGACAAAAGCTGAAGTGGGTGATATCGGGCGAGCGAGCGCTACCAGAAGTGGGCGATACCAGAAGTAGGAGATACCGGGAATGAGCGATAACGGGGGGGAGTGGCGATACTGGGAATGGGCAATACCGAGAATGGGTGATACCGGGGGGAGTGTGTGATACCAGGAGTGGGCGATACTGATAATGGGCGATACGGGAGTCAGCGATACCTGGAGTGGGTGTTACCGGGGGGAGTGATTGATACCGGGAATGGGCGATACCAAGAGTGGGCGATACCGGGGGAGGGAGATACCGGAGGGGAGTGGCGATTGCAGGAATGGGCGATAGCAAGAGTGGGTCCTACCAGTGGGGAGTGGATGATACCGGGAGTGGGCGATACCGGGTTTGCGTGATACCGGCAGTGGGCGATAACGGGAGTGGGCGGTACCAGGAGTGGGCGACACCGTGGCGAGTGGGCGAAACCAGGAATGGGTGATACCGAGAGTGGGTGCTACTAGGGGGGAGTGGACGATACCGGGAGTGGGCGATACCGGGGGGGCCTGGGAGATACCGGGAATGTGCGATACCGGGAGAGGGTGATACTGGGGGTGGGCGATACCGGGAATGGGCGATACTGGGAATGGGCGATACATGGAATGGGCGATACCGAGACTAGGTGATACTGGGTGTGGGTGATACCGGGTGTGGGTGATACCGGGAGTGGGCGATACCGGGGGAGTGAGCGATACCGGGGGGAGGAGTGGGCAGTACCGGGAATGGGCGATACCGGGAGAGGGCGATACCGGGAGTGGGCGATACCGGGGGTGCGGAGTGGGTGATACCGGGAGTGGGTAATACCGGTAGAGGGCGATACCGGGGGGAATGGGTGATACCGGGAGTGGGCGATACTGCGAGTGGGCAAGACTGCAAGTTGGCGATACAGGGAATTGGCAACACCAGGAGGAGTAGGCGATACCGACAATGGGCGATACCGGGAGTGGGTGATACCAGGAGAGGGTGATACCGGGGGTGGGTGATATCGGGAGTGGGCGATACCGGGAATAGGCGATACCTGGAGTGGGCGATACTGGGAGTGGGTGATACCGGGAGTGGGTGATACCGGGAGTGGGTGATACCGGGAGTGGGCGATACCGAGAGTCGGCGATACCAGGTGTGGGCGATATTGGGAGTGGGTAAAACCGGGGCGAGGGAGCGATACCAGGAGTGGGCGATACCGGAAGTGGGTGATACCAGGAATGGGCGATACCGGGAGTGGGCGATGCCTGGGGAGTGAGCGATACCAGGGGGAGGAGTGGGCGGTACCGGGATTGGGCGATACCGGGGCGAGTGGGCGATACCAGGAATGGGCGATACTGAGAGTGGGCATTACCTGAAATAGAAACATAGAAACATAGAAAATAGTTGCAGGAGTAGGCCATTCGGCCCTTCTAGCCTGCACCGCCATTCAATGAGTTCATGGCTGAACATTCAACTTCAGTACCCCATTCCTGCTTTCTCGCCATCGGTGATACCGGGAATTGGCGATACCGGGCGTGAGTAGTGGGTGATACCGGTAGTGGGTAATACCGATAGACGGCGATACCGGGGGGACTGGGCGATACCGGGAGTTGGTGATTCCGGGATTGGGCGATAACAGGAGTGGGCAAGACCGGAAGTTGGCGATACAGGGAGTTGGCAACACCAGGAGGAGTGGGCAATACCGAGAATGGGCGATACTGGGAGTGGGTAATGCCAAGAGTGGGTGATACCACGATTGGGTGATATCGGGAGTGGACGATACCGAGAGTGGGCGATACCAGAAGTAGGCGATACCATGAATGGACAATACCGGGAGTGTTGATACTGCGAGTGGGTGATAACGGGAGTGGGCGATATCAGGTGAGTGAGTGATACCAGGAGTGGGCGATGCCGGACGTGGGTGATACCGGGAATGGGCGATACCGGGGGGAGTGGCGATACCGGGAATGGGCGTCACCAGGAATGGGCGATACCGGTGGGATTGGGCGATACGGGGATTGGGCGATACTGGGGGAGTGAGCGATACTGGGGCAGGAGTGGGTGATACCAGGAGGAATGTGTGATGCCAGGAGTGGGTGATACCGGGTGTGGGTGATACCAGGAGTGGGCGATACCGGGGGAGTGAGCGATACCAGGGGAGGAGTGGGCAGTACCGGGAATGGGCGATACTGGGTCGAGTGGGTGATAGCAGGAATGGGCGACACCGAGAGTGGACGATACCTGGGGGGAATGGCGATACCGGGTGTGGGTGATACCGGGAGTGGGCGATACCGGGGGTGAGTAGTGGGTGATACCGGGAGTGGGTAATACCGGTGGACCGCGATATCGGGGGGAATGGGCGATACCGGGAGTGGGCGATACCGGGATTGGGCGATACCGGGAGTGGGCAAGACCGGAAGTTGGGGATACAGGGAGTTGGCAACAACAGGAGGAGTGGGCAATACCGAGAAGGGGCGCTACCGGGAGTGAGTAATGCCAGTAGTGGGTGATACCGAGAGTGGGTGATATCGGGAGTGGGCGATACCGGGAATAGGCGATACATTGAGTGGGCGATACCAGAAGTGGGTGATAACGGGAGTCGGCGATATCGGGTGAGTGACTGATACCAGGAGTGGGCGATACCGGAAGTGGGTGATAACGGGAGTGGGTGATACCAGTAGTGGGTGATTTCGGGAGTGGGTAATATCGGTAGTGGATGATACCAGGAATAGGCGATACCTGGAGTGGGTAATACCAGTATTGGATGATACCAGGAGTGGGTGATACCGGGAATGGGCGATACCAAGAGAGGGTGGTACCGGGAGTGGGCGATACCGGGAGTGGGTGATACCGGGAGTGGGCAATACACTGAGTGGGATGATACCGGGAATGGACAATAGCAGGAGTGGGTGATATCGGGCGAGCGAGCGCCACCAGAAGTGGGCGATACCAGAAGTAGGTGATACCGGGAATGAGCGATAACGGGGGGGAGTGGCGATACTGGGAATGGGCAATACCGAGAATGGGTGATACCGGGGGGAGTGGGCGATACCGGGAGTGGGCAATACCGGGAGTGGGCGATACCTGGAGTGGGTGTTACCGGGGGGAGTGATTGATACCAGGAATGGGCGATACCAAGAGTGGACGATACCGGGGGAGGGCGATACCGGAGGGGAGTGGCGATTGCTGGAATGGGCGATAGCAAGAGTGGGTCCTACCAGTGGGGAGTGGTCGATACCGGGAGTGGGCGATACCGGGTTTGCGTGATACCGGGAGAGGGCGATAACGGGAGTGGGCGATACCAGGAATGGGTGATACCGAGAGTGGGTGCTACTCGGGGGGAGTGGACGATACCGGGAGTGGCCGATACCGTGGGGGCCTGGGAGATACTGGGAATGTGCTATACCGGGAGAGGGTGATACTGGGTATGGGCGATACAGCGAACGGGAGATATTGGGAATGGACGATACATGGAATGGGCGATACCGAGAATGGGCGATACCGGGAGTGGGTAATGCCAGGAGTGGGTGATGCCGGTTGTGGGAGATGCCGGGTGTGGGTGATACCGGGAGTGGGCGATACCGGGGGAGTGAGCGATACCGGGGGCAGGAGTGGGCGGTACCAGGAGTTGCCGATACCGGGGCGAGTGGGCGATACCTGGAATGGGCGATACCGGGAGTTGGCAACACCAGGATGAGTGGGCGATACCGAGAATGGGCGATACCGGGAGTGGATAATGCCAGGAGTGGGTGATAGCGGGATTGGGTGATATCGGGAGTATGCGATACAGGGAATAGGCGATAACTGGAGTGGGCGATACCGGGAGTGGGCGATACCAGAAGTGGACGATACCATGAATGGACAATACCGGGAGTGGGTGATACCGGTAGTGGGTGACACCGGGGGAGTGAGCGATACCGGCGGGGAGTGGGTGATATCGTGAGTGGGCGATACCGGGAGTGGGCGACACTGGGAGTGGATAATACCGGGAATGGACAATCGCTGGAGTGGGTGATATCGAGCAAGTGAGCGCTACCAGAAATGGCCGATATCGGAAGTAGGTGATACCGGGTGAATGAGTGATAACGGGGGAATGGTGATACCGGGAATGGGCGATACCGGGAATGGGTGATACCGGGTGTAGTGGTTGATACCGGAGTGGGCGATACCGATAATGGGCGATACTGGGAGTGGGCGATACCGGGGGGAGTGGTTGATACTGGGAATGGGCGATACTGAGAGTGGGCACTACCGGGAATGGGCGATACCGGGAGTAGGCGATACTGGGAATCGGCGATACCAAGAGTGGGTGATACCGGGAGTGGGCGATACCGGGAGTAGTTGATACCGGATGTGTGTGATACCGGGTATGGGTGACACCGGGAGTGGGCGATACCGGGGGAGTGAGCTATACCAGGGGGAGGAGTGGGCGGTACCTGGAGTGGACGATACCGGGGCGAGTGGGCGATACCAGGAATGGGCGATATCAGGGGAGTGAGCGATACCGGATGTGAGGAGTGGGTGATACCGGGAGTGGGTGATACCGGGAGTGGGTAATACAGGTAGATGGCGATACCGGGGGGAATGGCGATAACGGGAATGGGCGATACCGGGATTGGGCATTACCGGGAGTGGGCAAGACCGGAAGTTGTCGATACAGGGAGTTGGCAACACCAGGAAGAGTGGGCGATACCGAGAATGGGCGATACCGGGAGTGGGTAATGCGAGGAGTGGGTGATACCGGGATTGGGTGATATTGGGAGTGGGCGATACAGGGAATAGGCGATAACTGGAGTGGGCGATACCGGGGCTGGGCGATACCAGAAGTGGGTGATACCGTGAATGGACAATACCGGGAGTGGGTGATACCGGGAGTGGGCGATACCAGGAGTGGGCGATACCGGAAGTGGGTCATACCGGGAATGGGCGATACTGTGGGGAGTGGCGATACCGGGAATATCCGATACCGGGAATGGGCGATACCCATGGGAGTGTGCGATACCGGGAATGGGCGATACCGGGAGAGGGCGATACCGGGAGTGGACGCTACCTGGGTGGAATGGCGATACCGGGTGTGGTTGATATTGGGAGTGGGCGATACTGGGAATGGGCGATTCCTGGAGTGGACGATACCAGAAGTGTGCGATACCGGGAGTGGATGATACCGGGAGTGGGCGATACTGGGGGAAGTGGGTGATACCGGGAGTGGGCGATACCGGGTGTAGGCGATACCGAGAGTGGGTGATACCGGGGCGAGTGGGCGATATTGGGAAAGGGCGATAACGGGAATGGGCGATACTGGGAGTTGGTAATACCGGGAGTTGACCCTACCGGGAGTGGGTGATACCGGGGGTGTGAGCGATACCGGCGGGGAGTGGGTGATACCGGGAGTGGGCGATACCGGGAGTGGGCGATACTGGGAGTGGATGATACTGGGAATGTACAATCGCTGGAGTGGGTGATATTGGGCAAGTGAGCGATACCGGGAGTTGGCAACACCAGGAGGAGTGGCCGATACCGGCAGTGGGTGATACCGGGGAGAGTGGGTGATACAGGGAGTGGGCGATACCGGGAGTGAATGATACCGGGTGCGGGTGATATCGGGAGTGGGCGATACTGGGAATGGGCGATACCGGGATTGGGCATTACCGGGAGTGGGCAAGACCGGAAGTTGTCGATACAGGGAGTTGGCAACACCAGGAAGAGTGGGCGATACCGAGAATGGGCGATACCGGGAGTGGGTAATGCGAGGAGTGGGTGATACCGGGATTGGGTGATATTGGGAGTGGGCGATACAGGGAATAGGCGATAACTGGAGTGGGCGATACCGGGGCTGGGCGATACCAGAAGTGGGTGATACCGTGAATGGACAATACCGGGAGTGGGTGATACCGGGAGTGGGCGATACCAGGAGTGGGCGATACCGGAAGTGGGTCATACCGGGAATGGGCGATACTGTGGGGAGTGGCGATACCGGGAATATCCGATACCGGGAATGGGCGATACCCATGGGAGTGTGCGATACCGGGAATGGGCGATACCGGGAGAGGGCGATACCGGGAGTGGACGCTACCTGGGTGGAATGGCGATACCGGGTGTGGTTGATATTGGGAGTGGGCGATACTGGGAATGGGCGATTCCTGGAGTGGACGATACCAGAAGTGTGCGATACCGGGAGTGGATGATACCGGGAGTGGGCGATACTGGGGGAAGTGGGTGATACCGGGAGTGGGCGATACCGGGTGTAGGCGATACCGAGAGTGGGTGATACCGGGGCGAGTGGGCGATATTGGGAAAGGGCGATAACGGGAATGGGCGATACTGGGAGTTGGTAATACCGGGAGTTGACCCTACCGGGAGTGGGTGATACCGGGGGTGTGAGCGATACCGGCGGGGAGTGGGTGATACCGGGAGTGGGCGATACCGGGAGTGGGCGATACTGGGAGTGGATGATACTGGGAATGTACAATCGCTGGAGTGGGTGATATTGGGCAAGTGAGCGATACCGGGAGTTGGCAACACCAGGAGGAGTGGCCGATACCGGCAGTGGGTGATACCGGGGAGAGTGGGTGATACAGGGAGTGGGCGATACCGGGAGTGAATGATACCGGGTGCGGGTGATATCGGGAGTGGGCGATACTGGGAATGGGCGATACCTCGAGTGGACGATACCAGGAATGGGCGATATCGGGGGAGTGAGCGATACCGGATGTGAGGAGTCGGTGATACCGGGAGTGGGTGATACAGGTAGAGGGCGATAACGGGGGGAATGGGCGATACCGGGAGTGGTCAAGACCGGAAGTTGGCGATACAGGGAGTTGGCAACACCAGGAGGAGTGGGTGATACCGAGAATGGGCGATACCGGGAAAGGGTAATGCCAGGAGTGGGTGATACCGGTTGTGGGTGACACCGGGTGTGGGTGATACCGGGAGTGGGCGATACCGGGGGTGCGGAGTGGGCGATACCGAGAATGGGCGATACCGGGAGAGGGTGGTACCAGGAGTGGGCGATATCAGGAGTGGGTGATACCGGGAGTGGGCAATACAGGGAGTGGGATGATACCGGGAATGGACAATAGCTGGAGTGGGTGATATCGGGCGAGCGAGCGCTACCAGAAGTGGGTGATACCAGAAGTAGGTGATAGCTGGAATGAGCGATAACGGGGGGGAGTGGCGATACTGGGAATGGGCAATACCGAGAATGGGTGATACCGGGGGGATTGGGTGATACCAGCAGTGGGCGATACCGATAATGGGCGATACCGGGAGTGGGCGATGCCTGGAGTGGGTGTTACCGGGGGGAGTGATTGATACCGGGAATGGGCGATGCCAAGAGTGGACGATACCGGGGGAGGGCGATACCGGAGCGGAGTGGCGATTGCAGGAATGGGCGATAGCAAGAGTGGGTCCTACCAGTGGGGAGTGGACGATACCGGGAGTGGGCGATACCGGGTTTGCATGATACCGGGAGTGGATGATAACGGGAGTGGGCGATACCAGGAGTGGGCGACACCGTGGTGAGTGGGCGATACCAGGAATGGGTGATACCGAGAGTGGGTGCTACTAGGGGGGAGTGGACGGTACCGGGAGTGGGCGATACCGGGGGGGCCTGGGAGATACCGGGAATGTGCGATACCGGGAGAGGGTGATACTGGGTGTGGGCGATACCGGGAATGGGCGATACTGGGAATGGGCGATACATGGAATGGGCGATACCGAGAGTGGGTGATACTGGGTGTGGGTGATACCGGGTGTGGGTGATACCGGGAGTGGGCGATACCGGGGGAGTGAGTGATACTGGGGGGAGGAGTGGGCAGTACCTGGAATGGGCGATACCAGGAGAGGGCGATACCGGGAGTCGGCGATACCGGGGTGCGGAGTGGGTGATACCGGGAGTGGGTAATACCTGTAGAGGGCGATACCGGGGGGTATGGGTGATACCGGGAGTGGGCGATACTGGGAGTGGGCAAGACTGGAAGTTGGCGATACAGGAGTTGGAAACACCAGGAGGAGTAGGCGATACCGACAATGGGCGATACCGGGAGTGGGTGATACCAGGAGAGGGTGATACCAGGGGTGGGTGATATCGGGAGTGGGCGATACCGGGAGTGGCCGATACCGAGAGTGGGTGATACCAAGAATGGGCGATACCAGGGGGAGTGGGTGATACTGGGAGTGGGCGATACCGGGGATGGGCAATACTGGGGGGAGTGGGTGATACCGGGAGTGAGCGATACCGAGAGTCGGTGATAACAGGTGTGGGCGATATCGGGAGTGGGTAATACCGGGGCGAGTGAGCGATACCAGGAGTGGGCGATACCGGAAGTGCGTGATACCGGGAATGGGCGATACCGGGAGTGGGCGTGGCGGGGGAGTGGGCGATACCAGGGGGAGGAGTGGGCGGTACCGGGATTGGGCTATACCGGGGCGAGTGGGCGATACCAGGAATGGGCGATACTGAGAGTGGGCATTACGTGGAATAGGTGATACCGGGAGTGGGTGATACTGAGAATGGGAGATACCGGGGGTGAGTAGTGGGTGATACCGGTAGTGGGTAATACCGGTAGACGGCGATAACGGGGGGACTGTGTGATACCGGTAGTTGGTGATACCGGGATTGGGCGATAACAGGAGTGGGCAAGACCGGAAGTTGGCGATACAGGGAGTTGGCAACACCAGGAGGAGTGGGAAATACCAAGAATGGGCGATACTGGGAGTGGGTAATGCCAAGAGTGGGTGATACCAGGATTGGGTGATATCGGGAGTGGACGATACCGGGAGTGGGCGATACCAGAGGTGGGCGATACCATGAATGGACAATACCGGGAGTGTTGATACTGGGAGTGGGTGATACCGGGAGTGGGCGATACCGGGGGAGTGAGCGATACCAGGGGAGGAGTGGGCAGTACCAGGAATGGGCGATACCGGGTCGAGTGAGTGATACCAGGAATGGGCGACACCGAGAGTGGACGATACCGGGGGGGGAATGGCGATACCGGGTGTGGGTGATATCGGGAGTGGGCGATACTGGGAATGGGTTAACCTCGTGTGGGCGATACCGAGAGTGGGTAATACCGGGAGTTGGCCATACCGGGAGTGGGCGATACCGGGGGAGTGAGCGATACCGGGGGGAGGAGTGGACGGTACCTGGAGTGGGCGATACTGGGGTGAGTAGGCGATACCAGGAATAGGCGATACCGGGAGAGGGCGATACCAGGAGAGGGCAATACCGAGAGAGGGCGATACCGGGAGTGGGCGATACCGGGGGTGAGTAGTGGGTGATACCGGGAGTGGGTAATACCGGTAGACCGCGATATCAGGGGGAATGGGCGATACCGGGAGTGGGCGATACTGGGATTGGGCGATACCGGGAGTGGGCAAGACCGGAAGTTGGGGATACATGGAGTTGGCAACAACAGGAGGAGTGGGCAATACTGAGAATGGGCGATACCGGGAGTGGGTAATGCCAGTAGTGGGTGATACCGGGAGTGGGTGATATCGGGAGTGGGCGATACCGGGAATAGGCGATACCTTGAGTGGGCGATACCAGAAGTGGGTGATAACGGGAGTGGGCGATATCGGGTGAGTGAGTGATACCAGGAGTGGGCGATACCGGAAGTGGGTGATACCGGGAGTGGGTGATATCGGGAGTGGGCGATACCAGGAATAGGCGGTACCTGGAGTGGGTGATACCAGTAGTGGGTGATACCGGGAGTCGGCGATACCGGGAATGGGCGATACCAAGAGAGGGTGGTACCGGGAGTGGGTGATACCGGCAGTGGGTGATACCGGGGAGAGTGGGTGATACAGGGAGTGGGCGATACCGGGAGTGGACAATACCAGGGGGAATGGCGATACCGGGTATGGGTGATATAATGGGAGTGGGCGATACCGGGAATGGACGATACCTGCAGTGAGCAATACCGGGACTGGGCGATACTGAGAGTGGGCGATACCGGGTGTGGGTGATACCGGGAGTGGGCGATACCAAGAGTGGGTGATACCGGTAGTGGGCGATACCGGGAGTGGTTGATACCGGGTGTGCATGATACTGGGTGTGGGTGATACCGGGAGTGGGCGATACCGGGGGAGTGAGTGATACCAGGGGGAGGAGTGGGCGGTACCTGGAGTGGACAATACCGGGGCGAGTGGGCGATACAAGGAATGGGCGATATCGGGGGAGTGAGTGATACCGGATGTGAGGAGTGGGTGATACTGGGAGTGGGTGATACCGGTAGAGGGCGATACCGGGGGGAATGGGCGATACCGGGAGTGGGCAAGACCGGAAGTTGGCGATACAGGAAGTTGGCAACACCAGGAGGAGTGGGCGATACCGAGAATGGGCGATACCGGGAGTGGGTAATGCCAGGAGTGGATGATGCCGGTTGTGGGTGATACCGGGTGTGGGTGATACCGGGAGTGGGCGATACCGGGGGAGTGAGCGATACCGGGGGCAGGAGTGGGCGGTACCGGGAGTTGGCGATACCGGGGCGAGTGGGCGATACCTGGAATGGGCGATGCCGGGAATTGGCAACACCAGGATGAGTGGGCGATACCGAGAATGGGCGATACCGGGAGTGGATAATGCCAGGAGTGGGTGATACCGGGATTGGGTGATATCGGGAGTATGTGCTACAGGGAATAGACGATAACTGGAGTGGGCGATACCGGGAGTGGGCGATACCAGAAGTGGGCGATACCATGAATGGACAATACCGGGAGTGGGTGATACCGGCAGTGGGTGATACCGGGGGAGTGAGCGATACTGGCGGGGAGTGGATGATACCGTGAGTGGGCGATACTGGGAGTGGGCGATACTGGGAGTGGATAATACCGGGAATGGACAATCGCTGGAGTGGGTGATATCGAGCAAGTGAGCGCTACCAGAAGTGGCCGATATCGGAAGTAGGTGATACCGGGTGAGTGAGTGATAACGGGGGAATGGTGATACCGGGAATGGGCGATACCGGGAATGAGTGATACCGGGGGGAGTGGTTGATACCGGGAGTGGGCGATACCGATAATGGGTGATACTGGGAGTGGGCGATACCGGGGGGAGTGGTTGATACCGGGAATGGGCGATACTGAGAGTGGGCACTACCGGGAATGGGCGATACCGGGAGTAGGCGATACTGGGAATGGGCGATACCAGGAGTGGGCGATACCGGGAGTAGTTGATACCGGATGTGTGTGATACCGGGTGTGGGTGACACCGGGAGTGGGCGCTACCGGGGGAGTGAGCTATACCAGGGGGAGGAGTGGGCGGTACCTGGAGTGGACGATACCGGGGCGAGTGGGCGATACCAGGAATGGGCGATATCAGGGGAGTGAGCGATACCGGATGTGAGGAGTGGGTGATACCGGGAGTGGGTGATACCGGGAGTGGGTAATACCGGTAGATGGCGATACCGGGGGGAATGGCGATAACGGGAATGGGCGATACCGGGATTGGGCGTTACCGGGAGTGGGCAAGACCGGAAGTTGTCGATTCAGGGAGTTGGCAACACCAGGAAGAGTGGGCGATACCGAGAATGAGCGATACTGGGAGTGGGTAATGCGAGGAGTGGGTGATACCGGGATTGGGTGATATTGGGAGTGGGCGATACAGGGAATAGGCGATAACTGGAGTGGGCGATACCGGGGCTGGGCGATACCAGAAGTGGGCGATACCGTGAATGGACAATACCGGGAGTGGGTGATACCGGAAGTGAGCGATACCGAGAGTCGGCGATAACAGGTGTGGGCGATATCGGGAGTGGGTAATACCGGGGCGAGGGAGCGATACCAGGAGTGGGCGATACCATAAGTGGGTGATACCGGGAATGGGCGATACTGGGAGTGGGCGATGCCGGGGGAGTGAGCGATACCAGGGGGAGGAGTGGGCGGTACCGGGATTGGGCGATACCGGGGCGAGTGGGCGATACCAGGAATGGGCGATACTGAGAGTGGGCATTATGTGGAATAGGTGATACCGGGAGTGGGTGATACTGAGAATGGGAGATACCGGGGGTGAGTAGTGGGTGATACCGGTAGTGGGTAATACCGGTAGAAGGCGATACCGGGGGGACTGGGCGATAGCGGGAGTTGGTGATACCAGGATTGGGCGATAACAGGAGTGGGCAAGACCAGAAGTTGGCGATACAGGGAGTTGGCAACACCTGGAGGAGTGGGCAATACCGAGAATGGGCGATACTGGGAGTGGGTAATGCCAAGAGTGGGTGATACCACGATTGGGTGATATCGGGAGTGGACGATACCGGGAGTGGGCGATACCAGAAGTGGGCGATATCATGAATGGACAATACCGGGAGTGTTGATACTGGGAGTGGGTGATAACGGGAGTGGGCGATATCGGGTGAGTGAGTGATACCAGGAGTGGGCGATACCGGGGGAGTGAGTGATACCAGGGGAGGAGTGGGCAGTACCGGGAATGGGCGATACCGGGTCGAGTGGGTGATACCAGGAATGGGCGACACCGAGAGTGGACGATACCTGGGGGGAATGGCGATACCGGGTGTGGGTGATATCGGGAGTGGGCGATACTGGGAATGGGTGATACCTTGTGTGGGCGATACCGAGAGTGGGTAATACTGGGAGTTGGCCATACCGGGAGTGGGCGATACCGGGGGAGTGAGCGATACTGGGGGGAGGAGTGGGCGGTACCTGGAGTGGGCGATACTGGGGTGAGTAGGCGATACCAGAAGTGGGCGATACCGTGAATGGACAATACCAGGAGTGGGTGATGTCACGAGTGGGTGATAACGTTAGTGGGCGAGATCGGGTGAGTGAGTGATACCAGGAGTGGGCGATACCGGAAGTGGGTCATACCGGAAATGGGCGATACCGGGGGGGGAGTGGCGATACCGGGAATGGCCGATAGCGGGAATGGGCGATACCCGTGGGAGTGTGCGATACCGGGTGGGCGATACCGGGGGAGTGAACAATAGTGGGGAAGGAGTGTGTGATATCAGGGGGAATGTGTGATGCCAGGTGTGGGTGATACCGGGAGTGGGTGATACCGGGAGTGGGTGCGTTACCGTAAGTGGACGATACCGGGGAGAGTGGGCAATACCGGCAGTGGGCAATACCGGCAGTGGGTGATACCGGAGGGAGTGGGTGATACAGGGAGTGGGCGATACCGGGAGTGGACAATACCGGGGGGAAGGCCGCTACCGGGTGTGGGTGATATAATGGGAGTGGGCGATACCGGGAATGGGCGATACCTGGAGTGAGCAATACCGGGACTGGGCGATACTGAGAGTTAGCGATGCTGGGTGTGGGTGATACCGGGAGTGGTTAATATCGGGAGTGGGCAATACCGAGAGTGGGCGATACCGGGAGTGGGCGATACCGGGGGAGTGAACAATATCGGGGGGAAGTGGGCGATACGGGAGTGGGTGATGCCGGAAGTGGCCGATATCAGGCAGAATGGGTGATACCGGGAGTGGGCGATACCGAGAGTGGACGATACCGGGAGTGGACGATACCGGGAGTGGATGATACCTGGAATAGACAATACCGGGAGTGGATGATACTGGGAGTGGGTGATACCGTGAGTGGGCGATACCGGGGAGTGTGGGCAATACTGAGGGTATGCGATACCGGGAATAGGTGATATCGGGGGGGGTGGTCGATACCGGAAGTGGGTGATACCGGGAATGGGCAATACCGGGGAGGGTGGCGGTACCAGGAATGGGCGATACTGGGGTGAGTGGGCGATGCCAGGATTGGGTGATGCCGAGAGTGGGTGCGACCAGGGGGGAGTGGATGATACCGGGAGTGGGCGATACCGGGGGGCGTAGGCGATACCGGGAATGGGCGATACTGGGAGAGGATGATACTGGGTGTGGGCGACACCAGGGCAAGTGTGCGATACCAGGAATGGGCGATACAGAGAGTGGGCACTACCAGGAATGGCCGAAACCGGGAGTGGGCGATACAGGGAATGGGAAATACTGGGAATGGGCGATACGGAATGGGCAATACCAAAAGTGGGCAATACCGGGAGTGGGTAATACCGGGAATGGGCAACACTGGGGGGAATGGCAATACCGGGAATGGGCGATACCAGGAATGGGCGATACCAGGGGAAGTGGGTGATACCGAGAGTTGGCGATACCGGGTGTGGGCGATATCGGGAGTGGGTGATACCGGGGCGAGGGAGCGATACCAAGATTGGGCGATGCCAGAAGTGGGTGATACCGGGAATGGGCGATACCAAGAGTGGATGATACCGGGAATGGGCGATCCGGAGAGTGTGCGATACCTGGAGTGGGCTATACCGGAGTGGGGGCGGGAGCGGCGGTACCAGGAATGGGCGATACCAAGAGTGGTTGATACCGGGAGTGGGCGATACCGAGAGTGGGTGATACTGGGTGTGGGTGATACCGGGTGTGGGTGATACCAGGAGTGGGCGATACCGGGGGAGTGAGCGATACCGAGGGGAGGAGTGGGCGGTACCATGAGTTGGCGATACCTGGGCGAGTGGGCACTATCGGGAATGGGCGATACCGTGAATGGGGGATACTGGGAATGGGCGATACGGAATGGGCGATTCCGGGAGTGGGCGATACCGGGAGTGGGTAATACCGGGAATAGGCAACACCGGGGGGAGTGGCATTACCGGCAATGGGCGATACCTGGAATGTGCAATACCGGGAGTGGGCGATACCGAGAGTGGGCGATACCGGGTGTGGGCGATGTTGGGAGTGGGTGATACCGGGGCGAGGGAGCGATACCAGGAGTGGCCGATACCGGAAGTGGGTGATACTGGGAATGGACGATACCGGGGGTGAGTAGTGGGTGATATCGGTAGTGGGTAATACCGGTAGATGGCGATACCGGGGGGACTGGGCGATACCGGGAGTTGGTGATACCGGGATTGGGCGATAGCAGGAGTGGGCAAGATCAGAAGTTGGCGATATCGGGAGTTGGCAACACCAGGAGGAGTGGGCAATATCGAGAATGGCCAATACTGGGAGTGGGTAATGCCAAGAGTGGGTGATACCAGGATTGGGTGATATCGGGAGTGGACGATACCGGGAGTGGGCGATACCAGAAGTGGGCAATACCGTGAATGGACAATACCGGGAGTGTTGATACTGGGAGTGGGTGATAACGGGAGTGGGCGATATCGGGTGAGTGAGCGATGACAGGAGTGGGCAATATCAGAAGTGGGTGATACCGGGAATGGGCGATACCGGGGGAGTGGCGATACTGGGAATGGGCGTCACCGGGAATGGGCGATACCGGTGGGAGTGGGCGATACGGGGAGTGGGCGATACTGGGGGAGTGAGCGATACTGGGGCAGGAGTGGGTGATACCAGGAGGAATGTGTGATGCCAGGAGTGGGTGATACCGGGTGTGGGTGATACCGCGAGTGGGCGATACCGGGGAAGTGAGAGATACCAGGGGAGGAGTGGGCAGTACCGGGAATGGGCGATACCGGGTCGAGTGGGTGATACCAGGAATGGGCGACACCGAGAGTGGACGATACCTGGGGGAAATGGCGATACCGGGTGTGGATGATATCGGGAGTGGGCGATACTGGGAATGGGCAATAACGAGAATGGGTGATACCGGGGGGAGTGGGTGATACCGGGAGTTGGCCATACCGGGAGTCGGTGATACCTGGAGTGGGTGTTACCGGGGGGAGTGAATGATACCGGGAATGGGCGATACCAAGAGTGGACGATACCGGGGGAGGGCGATACCGGAGGGGAGTGGCGATTGCAGGAATGGGCGATAGCAAGAGTGGGTCCTACCAGTGGGGAGTGGACGATACCGGGAGTGGGCGATACCGGGTTTGTGTGATACCGGGAGTGGGCGATAACGGGAGTGGGCGATACCAGGAGTGGGCGACACCGTGGCGAGTGGGCGATACCAGGAATGGGTGATACCGAGAGTGGGTGCTACTAGGGGGGAGTGGACGATACCGGGAGTGGGCGATACCGGGGGGGCCTGGGAGATACCGGGAATGTGCAATACCGGGAGAGGGTGATACTGGGTGTGGGCGATACCGGGAATGGGCGATACTGGGAATGGGCGAAACATGGAATGGGCGATACCGAGAGTGGGTGATACTGGGTGTGGGTGATACCGGGTGTGGGTGATACCGGGAGTGGGCGATACCGGGGGAGTGAGCGATACCGGGGGGAGGAGTGGGTGATACCGGGAGTGGGTAATACCGGTAGAGGGCGATACCGGGGGGAATGGGTGATACCGGGAGTGGGCGACACTGGGAGTGGGCAAGACTGGAAGTTGGCGATACAGGGAGTTGGCAACACCAGGAGGAGTAGGCGATACCGACAATGGGCGATACCGGGAATGGGTGATACCAGGAGAGGGTGATACCGGGGGTGGGTGATATCGGGAGTGGGCGATACCGGGAATAGGCGATACCTGGAGTGGGCGATACACGAGTGGGTGATACCGGGAGTGGGTGATACCGGGAGTGGGCGATACCGGGAGTGGCCGATACTGGGGGGAGTGGGTGATACCGGGAGTGGGCGATACCGAGAATCGGCGATACCAGGTGTGGGCGATATCGGGAGTGGGTAATACCGGGGCGAAGGAGCGATACCAGGAGTGGGCGATACCGGAAGTGGGTGATACCGGGAATGGGCGATACCGGGAGTGGGCGATGCCGGGGGAGTGAGCGATACCAGGGGGAGGAGTGGGCGGTACCGGGATTGGGCGATACCGGGGCGAGTGGGCGATGCCAGGAATGGGCGATACTGAGAGTGGGCATTACCTGAAATAGTTGATACCGGGAATGGGCGATACCGGGGGTGAGTAGTGGGTGATACCAGTAGTGGGTAATACCGGTAGACGGCGATACCGGGGGGACTGGGCGATACCGGGAGTTGGTGATACCGGGATTGGGCGATAACAGGAGTGGGCAAGACCGGAAGTTGGCGATACAGGGAGTTGGCAACACCAGGAGGAGTGGGCAATACCGAGAATGGGCGATACTGGGAGTGGGTAATGCCAAGAGTGGGTGATACCAGGATTGGGTGATATCGGGAGTGGACGATACTGAGAGTGGGCGATACCAGAAGTGGGCGATACCATGAATGGACAATACCGGGAGTGTTGATACTGCGAGTGGGTGATAACGGGAGTGGGCGATATCAGGTGAGTGAGTGATACCAGGAGTGGGCGATACCATAAGTGGGTGATACCGGGAATGGGCGATACTGGGAGTGGGCGATGCCGGGGGAGTGAGCGATACCAGGGGGAGGAGTGGGCGGTACCGGGATTGGGCGATACCGGGGCGAGTGGGCGATACCAGGAATGGGCGATACTGAGAGTGGGCATTATGTGGAATAGGTGATACCGGGAGTGGGTGATACTGAGAATGGGAGATACCGGGGGTGAGTAGTGGGTGATACCGGTAGTGGGTAATACCGGTAGAAGGCGATACCGGGGGGACTGGGCGATAGCGGGAGTTGGTGATACCAGGATTGGGCGATAACAGGAGTGGGCAAGACCAGAAGTTGGCGATACAGGGAGTTGGCAACACCTGGAGGAGTGGGCAATACCGAGAATGGGCGATACTGGGAGTGGGTAATGCCAAGAGTGGGTGATACCACGATTGGGTGATATCGGGAGTGGACGATACCGGGAGTGGGCGATACCAGAAGTGGGCGATATCATGAATGGACAATACCGGGAGTGTTGATACTGGGAGTGGGTGATAACGGGAGTGGGCGATATCGGGTGAGTGAGTGATACCAGGAGTGGGCGATACCGGGGGAGTGAGTGATACCAGGGGAGGAGTGGGCAGTACCGGGAATGGGCGATACCGGGTCGAGTGGGTGATACCAGGAATGGGCGACACCGAGAGTGGACGATACCTGGGGGGAATGGCGATACCGGGTGTGGGTGATATCGGGAGTGGGCGATACTGGGAATGGGTGATACCTTGTGTGGGCGATACCGAGAGTGGGTAATACTGGGAGTTGGCCATACCGGGAGTGGGCGATACCGGGGGAGTGAGCGATACTGGGGGGAGGAGTGGGCGGTACCTGGAGTGGGCGATACTGGGGTGAGTAGGCGATACCAGAAGTGGGCGATACCGTGAATGGACAATACCAGGAGTGGGTGATGTCACGAGTGGGTGATAACGTTAGTGGGCGAGATCGGGTGAGTGAGTGATACCAGGAGTGGGCGATACCGGAAGTGGGTCATACCGGAAATGGGCGATACCGGGGGGGGAGTGGCGATACCGGGAATGGCCGATAGCGGGAATGGGCGATACCCGTGGGAGTGTGCGATACCGGGTGGGCGATACCGGGGGAGTGAACAATAGTGGGGAAGGAGTGTGTGATATCAGGGGGAATGTGTGATGCCAGGTGTGGGTGATACCGGGAGTGGGTGATACCGGGAGTGGGTGCGTTACCGTAAGTGGACGATACCGGGGAGAGTGGGCAATACCGGCAGTGGGCAATACCGGCAGTGGGTGATACCGGAGGGAGTGGGTGATACAGGGAGTGGGCGATACCGGGAGTGGACAATACCGGGGGGAAGGCCGCTACCGGGTGTGGGTGATATAATGGGAGTGGGCGATACCGGGAATGGGCGATACCTGGAGTGAGCAATACCGGGACTGGGCGATACTGAGAGTTAGCGATGCTGGGTGTGGGTGATACCGGGAGTGGTTAATACCGGGAGTGGGCAATACCGAGAGTGGGCGATACCGGGAGTGGGCGATACCGGGGGAGTGAACAATATCGGGGGGAAGTGGGCGATACGGGAGTGGGTGATGCCGGAAGTGGCCGATATCAGGCAGAATGGGTGATACCGGGAGTGGGCGATACCGAGAGTGGACGATACCGGGAGTGGACGATACCGGGAGTGGATGATACCTGGAATAGACAATACCGGGAGTGGATGATACTGGGAGTGGGTGATACCGTGAGTGGGCGATACCGGGGAGTGTGGGCAATACTGAGGGTATGCGATACCGGGAATAGGTGATATCGGGGGGGGTGGTCGATACCGGAAGTGGGTGATACCGGGAATGGGCAATACCGGGGAGGGTGGCGGTACCAGGAATGGGCGATACTGGGGTGAGTGGGCGATGCCAGGATTGGGTGATGCCGAGAGTGGGTGCGACCAGGGGGGAGTGGATGATACCGGGAGTGGGCGATACCGGGGGGCGTAGGCGATACCGGGAATGGGCGATACTGGGAGAGGATGATACTGGGTGTGGGCGACACCAGGGCAAGTGTGCGATACCAGGAATGGGCGATACAGAGAGTGGGCACTACCAGGAATGGCTGAAACCGGGAGTGGGCGATACAGGGAATGGGAAATACTGGGAATGGGCGATACGGAATGGGCAATACCAAAAGTGGGCAATACCGGGAGTGGGCGATGTTGGGAGTGGGTGATACCGGGGCGAGGGAGCGATACCAGGAGTGGCCGATACCGGAAGTGGGTGATACTGGGAATGGACGATACCGGGGGTGAGTAGTGGGTGATATCGGTAGTGGGTAATACCGGTAGATGGCGATACCGGGGGGACTGGGCGATACCGGGAGTTGGTGATACCGGGATTGGGCGATAGCAGGAGTGGGCAAGATCAGAAGTTGGCGATATCGGGAGTTGGCAACACCAGGAGGAGTGGGCAATATCGAGAATGGCCAATACTGGGAGTGGGTAATGCCAAGAGTGGGTGATACCAGGATTGGGTGATATCGGGAGTGGACGATACCGGGAGTGGGCGATACCAGAAGTGGGCAATACCGTGAATGGACAATACCGGGAGTGTTGATACTGGGAGTGGGTGATAACGGGAGTGGGCGATATCGGGTGAGTGAGCGATGACAGGAGTGGGCAATATCAGAAGTGGGTGATACCGGGAATGGGCGATACCGGGGGAGTGGCGATACTGGGAATGGGCGTCACCGGGAATGGGCGATACCGGTGGGAGTGGGCGATACGGGGAGTGGGCGATACTGGGGGAGTGAGCGATACTGGGGCAGGAGTGGGTGATACCAGGAGGAATGTGTGATGCCAGGAGTGGGTGATACCGGGTGTGGGTGATACCGCGAGTGGGCGATACCGGGGAAGTGAGAGATACCAGGGGAGGAGTGGGCAGTACCGGGAATGGGCGATACCGGGTCGAGTGGGTGATACCAGGAATGGGCGACACCGAGAGTGGACGATACCTGGGGGAAATGGCGATACCGGGTGTGGATGATATCGGGAGTGGGCGATACTGGGAATGGGCAATAACGAGAATGGGTGATACCGGGGGGAGTGGGTGATACCGGGAGTTGGCCATACCGGGAGTCGGTGATACCTGGAGTGGGTGTTACCGGGGGGAGTGAATGATACCGGGAATGGGCGATACCAAGAGTGGACGATACCGGGGGAGGGCGATACCGGAGGGGAGTGGCGATTGCAGGAATGGGCGATAGCAAGAGTGGGTCCTACCAGTGGGGAGTGGACGATACCGGGAGTGGGCGATACCGGGTTTGTGTGATACCGGGAGTGGGCGATAACGGGAGTGGGCGATACCAGGAGTGGGCGACACCGTGGCGAGTGGGCGATACCAGGAATGGGTGATACCGAGAGTGGGTGCTACTAGGGGGAAGTGGACGATACCGGGAGTGGGCGATACCGGGGGGGCCTGGGAGATACCGGGAATGTGCAATACCGGGAGAGGGTGATACTGGGTGTGGGCGATACCGGGAATGGGCGATACTGGGAATGGGCGAAACATGGAATGGGCGATACCGAGAGTGGGTGATACTGGGTGTGGGTGATACCGGGTGTGGGTGATACCGGGAGTGGGCGATACCGGGGGAGTGAGCGATACCGGGGGGAGGAGTGGGTGATACCGGGAGTGGGTAATACCGGTAGAGGGCGATACCGGGGGGAATGGGTGATACCGGGAGTGGGCGACACTGGGAGTGGGCAAGACTGGAAGTTGGCGATACAGGGAGTTGGCAACACCAGGAGGAGTAGGCGATACCGACAATGGGCGATACCGGGAGTGGGTGATACCAGGAGAGGGTGATACCGGGGGTGGGTGATATCGGGAGTGGGCGATACCGGGAATAGGCGATACCTGGAGTGGGCGATACACGAGTGGGTGATACCGGGAGTGGGTGATACCGGGAGTGGGCGATACCGGGAGTGGCCGATACTGGGGGGAGTGGGTGATACCGGGAGTGGGCGATACCGAGAATCGGCGATACCAGGTGTGGGCGATATCGGGAGTGGGTAATACCGGGGCGAAGGAGCGATACCAGGAGTGGGCGATACCGGAAGTGGGTGATACCGGGAATGGGCGATACCGGGAGTGGGCGATGCCGGGGGAGTGAGCGATACCAGGGGGAGGAGTGGGCGGTACCGGGATTGGGCGATACCGGGGCGAGTGGGCGATGCCAGGAATGGGCGATACTGAGAGTGGGCATTACCTGAAATAGTTGATACCGGGAATGGGCGATACCGGGGGTGAGTAGTGGGTGATACCAGTAGTGGGTAATACCGGTAGACGGCGATACCGGGGGGACTGGGCGATACCGGGAGTTGGTGATACCGGGATTGGGCGATAACAGGAGTGGGCAAGACCGGAAGTTGGCGATACAGGGAGTTGGCAACACCAGGAGGAGTGGGCAATACCGAGAATGGGCGATACTGGGAGTGGGTAATGCCAAGAGTGGGTGATACCAGGATTGGGTGATATCGGGAGTGGACGATACTGAGAGTGGGCGATACCAGAAGTGGGCGATACCATGAATGGACAATACCGGGAGTGTTGATACTGCGAGTGGGTGATAACGGGAGTGGGCGATATCAGGTGAGTGAGTGATACCAGGAGTGGGCGATACCATAAGTGGGTGATACCGGGAATGGGCGATACTGGGAGTGGGCGATGCCGGGGGAGTGAGCGATACCAGGGGGAGGAGTGGGCGGTACCGGGATTGGGCGATACCGGGGCGAGTGGGCGATACCAGGAATGGGCGATACTGAGAGTGGGCATTATGTGGAATAGGTGATACCGGGAGTGGGTGATACTGAGAATGGGAGATACCGGGGGTGAGTAGTGGGTGATACCGGTAGTGGGTAATACCGGTAGAAGGCGATACCGGGGGGACTGGGCGATAGCGGGAGTTGGTGATACCAGGATTGGGCGATAACAGGAGTGGGCAAGACCAGAAGTTGGCGATACAGGGAGTTGGCAACACCTGGAGGAGTGGGCAATACCGAGAATGGGCGATACTGGGAGTGGGTAATGCCAAGAGTGGGTGATACCACGATTGGGTGATATCGGGAGTGGACGATACCGGGAGTGGGCGATACCAGAAGTGGGCGATATCATGAATGGACAATACCGGGAGTGTTGATACTGGGAGTGGGTGATAACGGGAGTGGGCGATATCGGGTGAGTGAGTGATACCAGGAGTGGGCGATACCGGGGGAGTGAGTGATACCAGGGGAGGAGTGGGCAGTACCGGGAATGGGCGATACCGGGTCGAGTGGGTGATACCAGGAATGGGCGACACCGAGAGTGGACGATACCTGGGGGGAATGGCGATACCGGGTGTGGGTGATATCGGGAGTGGGCGATACTGGGAATGGGTGATACCTTGTGTGGGCGATACCGAGAGTGGGTAATACTGGGAGTTGGCCATACCGGGAGTGGGCGATACCGGGGGAGTGAGCGATACTGGGGGGAGGAGTGGGCGGTACCTGGAGTGGGCGATACTGGGGTGAGTAGGCGATACCAGAAGTGGGCGATACCGTGAATGGACAATACCAGGAGTGGGTGATGTCACGAGTGGGTGATAACGTTAGTGGGCGAGATCGGGTGAGTGAGTGATACCAGGAGTGGGCGATACCGGAAGTGGGTCATACCGGAAATGGGCGATACCGGGGGGGGAGTGGCGATACCGGGAATGGCCGATAGCGGGAATGGGCGATACCCGTGGGAGTGTGCGATACCGGGTGGGCGATACCGGGGGAGTGAACAATAGTGGGGAAGGAGTGTGTGATATCAGGGGGAATGTGTGATGCCAGGTGTGGGTGATACCGGGAGTGGGTGATACCGGGAGTGGGTGCGTTACCGTAAGTGGACGATACCGGGGAGAGTGGGCAATACCGGCAGTGGGCAATACCGGCAGTGGGTGATACCGGAGGGAGTGGGTGATACAGGGAGTGGGCGATACCGGGAGTGGACAATACCGGGGGGAAGGCCGCTACCGGGTGTGGGTGATATAATGGGAGTGGGCGATACCGGGAATGGGCGATACCTGGAGTGAGCAATACCGGGACTGGGCGATACTGAGAGTTAGCGATGCTGGGTGTGGGTGATACCGGGAGTGGTTAATACCGGGAGTGGGCAATACCGAGAGTGGGCGATACCGGGAGTGGGCGATACCGGGGGAGTGAACAATATCGGGGGGAAGTGGGCGATACGGGAGTGGGTGATGCCGGAAGTGGCCGATATCAGGCAGAATGGGTGATACCGGGAGTGGGCGATACCGAGAGTGGACGATACCGGGAGTGGACGATACCGGGAGTGGATGATACCTGGAATAGACAATACCGGGAGTGGATGATACTGGGAGTGGGTGATACCGTGAGTGGGCGATACCGGGGAGTGTGGGCAATACTGAGGGTATGCGATACCGGGAATAGGTGATATCGGGGGGGGTGGTCGATACCGGAAGTGGGTGATACCGGGAATGGGCAATACCGGGGAGGGTGGCGGTACCAGGAATGGGCGATACTGGGGTGAGTGGGCGATGCCAGGATTGGGTGATGCCGAGAGTGGGTGCGACCAGGGGGGAGTGGATGATACCGGGAGTGGGCGATACCGGGGGGCGTAGGCGATACCGGGAATGGGCGATACTGGGAGAGGATGATACTGGGTGTGGGCGACACCAGGGCAAGTGTGCGATACCAGGAATGGGCGATACAGAGAGTGGGCACTACCAGGAATGGCTGAAACCGGGAGTGGGCGATACAGGGAATGGGAAATACTGGGAATGGGCGATACGGAATGGGCAATACCAAAAGTGGGCAATACCGGGAGTGGGTAATACCGGGAATGGGCAACACTGGGGGGAATGGCAATACCGGGAATGGGCGATACCAGGAATGGGCGATACCAGGGGAAGTGGGTGATACCGAGAGTTGGCGATACCGGGTGTGGGCGATATCGGGAGTGGGTGATACCGGGGCGAGGGAGCGATACCAAGATTGGGCGATGCCAGAAGTGGGTGATACCGGGAATGGGCGATACCAAGAGTGGATGATACCGGGAATGGGCGATCCGGAGAGTGTGCGATACCTGGAGTGGGCTATACCGGAGTGGGGGCGGGAGCGGCGGTACCAGGAATGGGCGATACCAAGAGTGGTTGATACCGGGAGTGGGCGATACCGAGAGTGGGTGATACTGGGTGTGGGTGATACCGGGTGTGGGTGATACCAGGAGTGGGCGATACCGGGGGAGTGAGCGATACCGGGGGGAGGAGTGGGCGGTACCATGAGTTGGCGATACCTGGGCGAGTGGGCACTATCGGGAATGGGCGATACCGTGAATGGGCGATACTGGGAATGGGCGATACGGAATGGGCGATTCCGGGAGTGGGCGATACCGGGAGTGGGTAATACCGGGAATAGGCAACACCGGGGGGAGTGGCATTACCGGCAATGGGCGATACCTGGAATGTGCAATACCGGGAGTGGACGATACCGAGAGTGGGCGATACCGGGTGTGGGCGATGTTGGGAGTGGGTGATACCGGGGCGAGGGAGCGATACCAGGAGTGGCCGATACCGGAAGTGGGTGATACTGGGAATGGACGATACCGGGGGTGAGTAGTGGGTGATATCGGTAGTGGGTAATACCGGTAGATGGCGATACCGGGGGGACTGGGCGATACCGGGAGTTGGTGATACCGGGATTGGGCGATAGCAGGAGTGGGCAAGATCAGAAGTTGGCGATATCGGGAGTTGGCAACACCAGGAGGAGTGGGCAATATCGAGAATGGCCAATACTGGGAGTGGGTAATGCCAAGAGTGGGTGATACCAGGATTGGGTGATATCGGGAGTGGACGATACCGGGAGTGGGCGATACCAGAAGTGGGCAATACCGTGAATGGACAATACCGGGAGTGTTGATACTGGGAGTGGGTGATAACGGGAGTGGGCGATATCGGGTGAGTGAGCGATGACAGGAGTGGGCAATATCAGAAGTGGGTGATACCGGGAATGGGCGATACCGGGGGAGTGGCGATACTGGGAATGGGCGTCACCGGGAATGGGCGATACCGGTGGGAGTGGGCGATACGGGGAGTGGGCGATACTGGGGGAGTGAGCGATACTGGGGCAGGAGTGGGTGATACCAGGAGGAATGTGTGATGCCAGGAGTGGGTGATACCGGGTGTGGGTGATACCGCGAGTGGGCGATACCGGGGAAGTGAGAGATACCAGGGGAGGAGTGGGCAGTACCGGGAATGGGCGATACCGGGTCGAGTGGGTGATACCAGGAATGGGCGACACCGAGAGTGGACGATACCTGGGGGAAATGGCGATACCGGGTGTGGATGATATCGGGAGTGGGCGATACTGGGAATGGGCAATAACGAGAATGGGTGATACCGGGGGGAGTGGGTGATACCGGGAGTTGGCCATACCGGGAGTCGGTGATACCTGGAGTGGGTGTTACCGGGGGGAGTGAATGATACCGGGAATGGGCGATACCAAGAGTGGACGATACCGGGGGAGGGCGATACCGGAGGGGAGTGGCGATTGCAGGAATGGGCGATAGCAAGAGTGGGTCCTACCAGTGGGGAGTGGACGATACCGGGAGTGGGCGATACCGGGTTTGTGTGATACCGGGAGTGGGCGATAACGGGAGTGGGCGATACCAGGAGTGGGCGACACCGTGGCGAGTGGGCGATACCAGGAATGGGTGATACCGAGAGTGGGTGCTACTAGGGGGGAGTGGACGATACCGGGAGTGGGCGATACCGGGGGGGCCTGGGAGATACCGGGAATGTGCAATACCGGGAGAGGGTGATACTGGGTGTGGGCGATACCGGGAATGGGCGATACTGGGAATGGGCGAAACATGGAATGGGCGATACCGAGAGTGGGTGATACTGGGTGTGGGTGATACCGGGTGTGGGTGATACCGGGAGTGGGCGATACCGGGGGAGTGAGCGATACCGGGGGGAGGAGTGGGTGATACCGGGAGTGGGTAATACCGGTAGAGGGCGATACCGGGGGGAATGGGTGATACCGGGAGTGGGCGACACTGGGAGTGGGCAAGACTGGAAGTTGGCGATACAGGGAGTTGGCAACACCAGGAGGAGTAGGCGATACCGACAATGGGCGATACCGGGAGTGGGTGATACCAGGAGAGGGTGATACCGGGGGTGGGTGATATCGGGAGTGGGCGATACCGGGAATAGGCGATACCTGGAGTGGGCGATACACGAGTGGGTGATACCGGGAGTGGGTGATACCGGGAGTGGGCGATACCGGGAGTGGCCGATACTGGGGGGAGTGGGTGATACCGGGAGTGGGCGATACCGAGAATCGGCGATACCAGGTGTGGGCGATATCGGGAGTGGGTAATACCGGGGCGAAGGAGCGATACCAGGAGTGGGCGATACCGGAAGTGGGTGATACCGGGAATGGGCGATACCGGGAGTGGGCGATGCCGGGGGAGTGAGCGATACCAGGGGGAGGAGTGGGCGGTACCGGGATTGGGCGATACCGGGGCGAGTGGGCGATGCCAGGAATGGGCGATACTGAGAGTGGGCATTACCTGAAATAGTTGATACCGGGAATGGGCGATACCGGGGGTGAGTAGTGGGTGATACCAGTAGTGGGTAATACCGGTAGACGGCGATACCGGGGGGACTGGGCGATACCGGGAGTTGGTGATACCGGGATTGGGCGATAACAGGAGTGGGCAAGACCGGAAGTTGGCGATACAGGGAGTTGGCAACACCAGGAGGAGTGGGCAATACCGAGAATGGGCGATACTGGGAGTGGGTAATGCCAAGAGTGGGTGATACCAGGATTGGGTGATATCGTGGGTGGACGATACTGAGAGTGGGCGATACCAGAAGTGGGCGATACCATGAATGGACAATACCGGGAGTGTTGATACTGCGAGTGGGTGATAACGGGAGTGGGCGATATCAGGTGAGTGAGTGATACCAGGAGTGGGCGATACCATAAGTGGGTGATACCGGGAATGGGCGATACTGGGAGTGGGCGATGCCGGGGGAGTGAGCGATACCAGGGGGAGGAGTGGGCGGTACCGGGATTGGGCGATACCGGGGCGAGTGGGCGATACCAGGAATGGGCGATACTGAGAGTGGGCATTATGTGGAATAGGTGATACCGGGAGTGGGTGATACTGAGAATGGGAGATACCGGGGGTGAGTAGTGGGTGATACCGGTAGTGGGTAATACCGGTAGAAGGCGATACCGGGGGGACTGGGCGATAGCGGGAGTTGGTGATACCAGGATTGGGCGATAACAGGAGTGGGCAAGACCAGAAGTTGGCGATACAGGGAGTTGGCAACACCTGGAGGAGTGGGCAATACCGAGAATGGGCGATACTGGGAGTGGGTAATGCCAAGAGTGGGTGATACCACGATTGGGTGATATCGGGAGTGGACGATACCGGGAGTGGGCGATACCAGAAGTGGGCGATATCATGAATGGACAATACCGGGAGTGTTGATACTGGGAGTGGGTGATAACGGGAGTGGGCGATATCGGGTGAGTGAGTGATACCAGGAGTGGGCGATACCGGGGGAGTGAGTGATACCAGGGGAGGAGTGGGCAGTACCGGGAATGGGCGATACCGGGTCGAGTGGGTGATACCAGGAATGGGCGACACCGAGAGTGGACGATACCTGGGGGGAATGGCGATACCGGGTGTGGGTGATATTGGGAGTGGGCGATACTGGGAATGGGTGATACCTTGTGTGGGCAATACCGAGAGTGGGTAATACTGGGAGTTGGCCATACCGGGAGTGGGCGATACCGGGGGAGTGAGCGATACTGGGGGGAGGAGTGGGCGGTACCTGGAGTGGGCGATACTGGGGTGAGTAGGCGATACCAGAAGTGGGCGATACCGTGAATGGACAATACCAGGAGTGGGTGATGTCACGAGTGGGTGATAACGTTAGTGGGCGAGATCGGGTGAGTGAGTGATACCAGGAGTGGGCGATACCGGAAGTGGGTCATACCGGAAATGGGCGATACCGGGGGGGAGTGGCGATACCGGGAATGGCCGATAGCGGGAATGGGCGATACCCGTGGGAGTGTGCGATACCGGGTGGGCGATACCGGGGGAGTGAACAATAGTGGGGAAGGAGTGTGTGATATCAGGGGGAATGTGTGATGCCAGGTGTGGGTGATACCGGGAGTGGGTGATACCGGGAGTGGGTGCGTTACCGTAAGTGGACGATACCGGGGAGAGTGGGCAATACCGGCAGTGGGCAATACCGGCAGTGGGTGATACCGGAGGGAGTGGGTGATACAGGGAGTGGGCGATACCGGGAGTGGACAATACCGGGGGGAAGGCCGCTACCGGGTGTGGGTGATATAATGGGAGTGGGCGATACCGGGAATGGGCGATACCTGGAGTGAGCAATACCGGGACTGGGCGATACTGAGAGTTAGCGATGCTGGGTGTGGGTGATACCGGGAGTGGTTAATACCGGGAGTGGGCAATACCGAGAGTGGGCGATACCGGGAGTGGGCGATACCGGGGGAGTGAACAATATCGGGGGGAAGTGGGCGATACGGGAGTGGGTGATGCCGGAAGTGGCCGATATCAGGCAGAATGGGTGATACCGGGAGTGGGCGATACCGAGAGTGGACGATACCGGGAGTGGACGATACCGGGAGTGGATGATACCTGGAATAGACAATACCGGGAGTGGATGATACTGGGAGTGGGTGATACCGTGAGTGGGCGATACCGGGGAGTGTGGGCAATACTGAGGGTATGCGATACCGGGAATAGGTGATATCGGGGGGGGTGGTCGATACCGGAAGTGGGTGATACCGGGAATGGGCAATACCGGGGAGGGTGGCGGTACCAGGAATGGGCGATACTGGGGTGAGTGGGCGATGCCAGGATTGGGTGATGCCGAGAGTGGGTGCGACCAGGGGGGAGTGGATGATACCGGGAGTGGGCGATACCGGGGGGCGTAGGCGATACCGGGAATGGGCGATACTGGGAGAGGATGATACTGGGTGTGGGCGACACCAGGGCAAGTGTGCGATACCAGGAATGGGCGATACAGAGAGTGGGCACTACCAGGAATGGCCGAAACCGGGAGTGGGCGATACAGGGAATGGGAAATACTGGGAATGGGCGATACGGAATGGGCAATACCAAAAGTGGGCAATACCGGGAGTGGGTAATACCGGGAATGGGCAACACTGGGGGGAATGGCAATACCGGGAATGGGCGATACCAGGAATGGGCGATACCAGGGGAAGTGGGTGATACCGAGAGTTGGCGATACCGGGTGTGGGCGATATCGGGAGTGGGTGATACCGGGGCGAGGGAGCGATACCAAGATTGGGCGATGCCAGAAGTGGGTGATACCGGGAATGGGCGATACCAAGAGTGGATGATACCGGGAATGGGCGATCCGGAGAGTGTGCGATACCTGGAGTGGGCTCTACCGGAGTGGGGGCGGGAGCGGCGGTACCAGGAATGGGCGATACCAAGAGTGGTTGATACCGGGAGTGGGCGATACCGAGAGTGGGTGATACTGGGTGTGGGTGATACCGGGTGTGGGTGATACCAGGAGTGGGCGATACCGGGGGAGTGAGCGATACCGGGGGGAGGAGTGGGCGGTACCATGAGTTGGCGATACCTGGGCGAGTGGGCACTATCGGGAATGGGCGATACCGTGAATGGGCGATACTGGGAATGGGCGATACGGAATGGGCGATTCCGGGAGTGGGCGATACCGGGAGTGGGTAATACCGGGAATAGGCAACACCGGGGGGAGTGGCATTACCGGCAATGGGCGATACCTGGAATGTGCAATACCGGGAGTGGGCGATACCGAGAGTGGGCGATACCGGGTGTGGGCGATGTTGGGAGTGGGTGATACCGGGGCGAGGGAGCGATACCAGGAGTGGCCGATACCGGAAGTGGGTGATACTGGGAATGGACGATACCGGGGGTGAGTAGTGGGTGATATCGGTAGTGGGTAATACCGGTAGATGGCGATACCGGGGGGACTGGGCGATACCGGGAGTTGGTGATACCGGGATTGGGCGATAGCAGGAGTGGGCAAGATCGGAAGTTGGCGATATCGGGAGTTGGCAACACCAGGAGGAGTGGGCAATATCGAGAATGGCCAATACTGGGAGTGGGTAATGCCAAGAGTGGGTGATACCAGGATTGGGTGATATCGGGAGTGGACGATACCGGGAGTGGGCGATACCAGAAGTGGGCAATACCGTGAATGGACAATACCGGGAGTGTTGATACTGGGAGTGGGTGATAACGGGAGTGGGCGATATCGGGTGAGTGAGCGATGACAGGAGTGGGCAATATCAGAAGTGGGTGATACCGGGAATGGGCGATACCGGGGGAGTGGCGATACTGGGAATGGGCGTCACCGGGAATGGGCGATACCGGTGGGAGTGGGCGATACGGGGAGTGGGCGATACTGGGGGAGTGAGCGATACTGGGGCAGGAGTGGGTGATACCAGGAGGAATGTGTGATGCCAGGAGTGGGTGATACCGGGTGTGGGTGATACCGCGAGTGGGCGATACCGGGGAAGTGAGAGATACCAGGGGAGGAGTGGGCAGTACCGGGAATGGGCGATACCGGGTCGAGTGGGTGATACCAGGAATGGGCGACACCGAGAGTGGACGATACCTGGGGGAAATGGCGATACCGGGTGTGGATGATATCGGGAGTGGGCGATACTGGGAATGGGCAATAACGAGAATGGGTGATACCGGGGGGAGTGGGTGATACCGGGAGTTGGCCATACCGGGAGTCGGTGATACCTGGAGTGGGTGTTACCGGGGGGAGTGATTGATACCGGGAATGGGCGATACCAAGAGTGGACGATACCGGGGGAGGGCGATACCGGAGGGGAGTGGCGATTGCAGGAATGGGCGATAGCAAGAGTGGGTCCTACCAGTGGGGAGTGGACGATACCGGGAGTGGGCGATACCGGGTTTGTGTGATACCGGGAGTGGGCGATAACGGGAGTGGGCGATACCAGGAGTGGGCGACACCGTGGCGAGTGGGCGATACCAGGAATGGGTGATACCGAGAGTGGGTGCTACTAGGGGGGAGTGGACGATACCGGGAGTGGGCGATACCGGGGGGGCCTGGGAGATACCGGGAATGTGCAATACCGGGAGAGGGTGATACTGGGTGTGGGCGATACCGGGAATGGGCGATACTGGGAATGGGCGAAACATGGAATGGGCGATACCGAGAGTGGGTGATACTGGGTGTGGGTGATACCGGGTGTGGGTGATACCGGGAGTGGGCGATACCGGGGGAGTGAGCGATACCGGGGGGAGGAGTGGGTGATACCGGGAGTGGGTAATACCGGTAGAGGGCGATACCGGGGGGAATGGGTGATACCGGGAGTGGGCGACACTGGGAGTGGGCAAGACTGGAAGTTGGCGATACAGGGAGTTGGCAACACCAGGAGGAGTAGGCGATACCGACAATGGGCGATACCGGGAGTGGGTGATACCAGGAGAGGGTGATACCGGGGGTGGGTGATATCGGGAGTGGGCGATACCGGGAATAGGCGATACCTGGAGTGGGCGATACACGAGTGGGTGATACCGGGAGTGGGTGATACCGGGAGTGGGCGATACCGGGAGTGGCCGATACTGGGGGGAGTGGGTGATACCGGGAGTGGGCGATACCGAGAATCGGCGATACCAGGTGTGGGCGATATCGGGAGTGGGTAATACCGGGGCGAAGGAGCGATACCAGGAGTGGGCGATACCGGAAGTGGGTGATACCGGGAATGGGCGATACCGGGAGTGGGCGATGCCGGGGGAGTGAGCGATACCAGGGGGAGGAGTGGGCGGTACCGGGATTGGGCGATACCGGGGCGAGTGGGCGATGCCAGGAATGGGCGATACTGAGAGTGGGCATTACCTGAAATAGTTGATACCGGGAATGGGCGATACCGGGGGTGAGTAGTGGGTGATACCAGTAGTGGGTAATACCGGTAGACGGCGATACCGGGGGGACTGGGCGATACCGGGAGTTGGTGATACCGGGATTGGGCGATAACAGGAGTGGGCAAGACCGGAAGTTGGCGATACAGGGAGTTGGCAACACCAGGAGGAGTGGGCAATACCGAGAATGGGCGATACTGGGAGTGGGTAATGCCAAGAGTGGGTGATACCAGGATTGGGTGATATCGGGAGTGGACAATACTGAGAGTGGGCGATACCAGAAGTGGGCGATACCATGAATGGACAATACCGGGAGTGTTGATACTGCGAGTGGGTGATAACGGGAGTGGGCGATATCAGGTGAGTGAGTGATACCAGGAGTGGGCGATGCCGGACGTGGGTGCTACCGGGAATGGGCGATACCGGGGGGAGTGGCGATCCCGGGAATGGGCGTCACCGGGAATGGGCGATACCGGTGGGAGTGGGCGATACGGGGAGTGGGCGATACTGGGGGAGTGAGCGATAATGGGGCAGGAGTGGGTGATACCAGGAGGAATGTGTGATGCCAGGAGTGGGTGATACCGGGTGTGGGTGATACCGGGAGTGGGCGATACCGGGGGAGTGAGCGATACCAGGGGAGGAGTGGGCAGTACCGGGAATGGGCGATACCGGGTCGAGTGGGTGATACCAGGAATGGGCGACACCGAGAGTGGACGATACCTGGGGGAAATGGCGATACCGGGTGTGGATGATATTGAGAGTGGGCGATACTGGGAATGGGTGATACCTCGTGTGGGCGATACCGAGAGTGGGTAATACCGGGAGTTGGCCATACCGGGAGTGGGCGATACCGGGGGAGTGAGCGATACCGGGGGGAGGAGTGGGCGGTACCGGAAGTGGGCGATACCGGGATTGGGCGATACCGGGAGTGGGCAAGACCGGAAGTTGGGGATACAGGGAGTTGGTAACAACAGGAGGAGTGGGCAGTACCGAGAATGGGCGATACCGGGAGTGGGTAATGCCAGTAGTCGGTGATACCGGGAGTGGGTGATATCGGGAGTGCGATACCGGGACTGGGCTATACCTTGAGTGGGCGATACCAGAAGTGGGTGATAACGGGAGTGGGCGATATCGGGTAAGTGAGTGATACCAGGAGTGGGCGATACCGGATGTGGGTGATAACGGGAGTGGGTGATACCAGTAGTGGGTGATACCAGGAGTGGGTGATACCGGGAATGGGCGATACCAAGAGAGGGTGGTACCGGGAGTGGGCGATACTGGGAGTGGGTGATACCGGGAGTGGGCAATACAGGGAGTGGGATGATACCGGGAATGGACAAAAGCTGAAGTGGGTGATATCGGGCGAGCGAGCGCTACCAGAAGTGAGCGATACCAGAAGTAGGAGATACCGGGAATGAGCGATAACGGGGGGGAGTGGCGATACTGGGAATGGGCAATACCGAGAATGGGTGATACCGGGGGGAGTGTGTGATACCAGGAGTGGGCGATACTGATAATGGGCGATACCGGGAGTCGGCGATACCTGGAGTGGGTGTTACCGGGGGGAGTGATTGATACCGGGAATGGGCGATACCAAGAGTGGGCGATACCGGGGGAGGGAGATACCGGAGGGGAGTGGCGATTGCAGGAATGGGCGATAGCAAGAGTGGGTCCTACCAGTGGGGAGTGGATGATACCGGGAGTGGGCGATACCGGGTTTGCGTGATACCGGCAGTGGCCGATAACGGGAGTGGGCGATACCAGGAGTGGGCGACACCGTGGCGAGTGGGCGAAACCAGGAATGGGTGATACCGAGAGTGGGTGCTACTAGGGGGGAGTGGACGATACCGGGAGTGAGCGATACCGAGGGGGCCTGGGAGATACCGGGAATGTGCGATACCGGGAGAGGGTGATACTGGGTGTGGGCGATACCGGGAATGGGCGATACTGGGAATGGGCGATACATGGAATGGGCGATACCAAGAGTGGGTGATACTGGGTGTGGGTGATACCGGGTGTGGGTGATACCGGGAGTGGGCGATACCGGGGGAGTGAGCGATACTGGAGGGAGGAGTGGGCAGTACCGGGAATGGGCGATACCGGGAGAGGGCGATACCGGGAGTGGGCGATACCGGGGGTGCGGAGTGGGTGATACCGGGAGTGGGTAATACCGGTAGAGGGCGATACCGCGGGGAATGGGTGATACCGGGAGTGGGCGATACTGCGAGTGGGCAAGACTGCAAGTTGGCGATACAGGGAATTGGCAACACCAGGAGGAGTAGGCGATACCGACAATGGGCGATACCGGGAGTGGGTGATACCAGGAGAGGGTGATACCGGGGGTGGGTGATATCGGGAGTGGGCGATAACGGGAATAGGCGATACCTGGAGTGGGCGATACTGGGAGTGGGTGATACCGGGAGTGGGTGATACCGGGAGTGGGTGATACCGGGAGTGGGCGATACCGGGAGTGGCCGATACTGGGGGGAGTGGGTGATACCGGGAGTGGGCGATACCGAGAGTCGGCGATACCAGGTGTGGGCGATATTGGGAGTGGGTAAAACCGGGGCGAGGGAGCGATACCAGGAGTGGGCGATACCGGAAGTGGGTGATACCGGGAATGGGCGATACCGGGAGTGGGCGATGCCGGGGGAGTGAGCGATACCAGGGGGAGGAGTGGACGGTACCGGGATTGGGCGATACCGGGGCGAGTGGGCGATACCAGGAATGGGCGATACTGAGAGTGGGCATTACCTGAAATAGAAACATAGAAACATAGAAAATAGGTGCAGGAGTAGGCCATTCGGCCCTTCTAGCCTGCACCGCCATTCAATGAGTTCATGGCTGAACATTCAACTTCAGTACCCCATTCCTGCTTTCTCGCCATAGGTGATACCGGGAATTGGCGATACCGGGCGTGAGTAGTGGGTGATACCGGTAGTGGGTAATACCGATAGACGGCGATACCGGGGGGACTGGGCGATACCGGGAGTTGGTGATACCGGGATTGGGCGATAACAGGAGTGGGCAAGACCGGAAGTTGGCGATACAGGGAGTTGGCAACACCAGGAGGAGTGGGCAATACCGAGAATGGGCGATACTGGGAGTGGGTAATGCCAAGAGTGGGTGATACCAGGATTGGGTGATATCGGGAGTGGACGATACCGAGAGTGGGCGATACCAGAAGTGGGCGATACCATGAATGGACAATACCGGGAGTGTTGATACTGCGAGTGGGTGATAACGGGAGTGGGCGATATCAGGTGAGTGAGTGATACCAGGAGTGGGCGATGCCGGACGTGGGTGATACCGGGAATGGGCGATACCGGCGGGAGTGGCGATACCGGGAATGGGCGTCACCAGGAATGGGCGATACCGGTGGGATTGGGCGATACGGGGATTGGGCGATACTGGGGGAGTGAGCGATACTGGGGCAGGAGTGGGTGATACCAGGAGGAATGTGTGATGCCAGGAGTGGATGATACCGGGTGTGGGTGATACCAGGAGTGGGCGATACCGGGGGAGTGAGCGATACCAGGGGAGGAGTGGGCAGTACCGGGAATGGGCGATACCGGGTCGAGTGGGTGATAGCAGGAATAGGCGACACCCAGAGTGGACGATACCTGGGGGGAATGGCGATACCGGGTGTGGGTGATACCGGGAGTGGGCGATACCGGGGGTGAGTAGTGGGTGATACCGGGAGTGGGTAATACCGGTAGACCGCGATATCGGGGGGAATGGGCGATACCGGGAGTGGGCGATACCGGGATTGGCCGATACCGGGAGTGGGCAAGACCGGAAGTTGGGGATACAGGGAGTTGGCAACAACAGGAGGAGTGGGCAATACCGAGAAGGGGCGCTACCGGGAGTGAGTAATGCCAGTAGTGGGTGATACCGGGAGTGGGTGATATCGGGAGTGGGCGATACCGGGAATAGGCGATACATTGAGTGGGCGATACCAGAAGTGGGTGATAACGGGAGTCGGCGATATCGGGTGAGTGACTGATACCAGGAGTGAGCGATACCGGAAGTGGGTGATAACGGGAGTGGGTGATACCAGTAGTGGGTGATTTCTGGAGTGGGTGATATCGGTAGTGGATGATACCAGGAATAGGCGATACCTGGAGTGGGTAATACCAGTATTGGATGATACCAGGAGTGGGTGATACCAGGAATGGGCGATACCAAGAGAGGGTGATACCGGGAGTGGGCAATACACTGAGTGGGATGATACCGGGAATGGACAATAGCAGGAGTGGGTGATATCGGGCGAGCGAGCGCCACCAGAAGTGGGCGATACCAGAAGTAGGTGATACCGGGAATGAGCGATAACGGGGGGGAGTGGCGATACTGGGAATGGGCAATACCGAGAATGGGTGACACCGGGGGGAGTGGGCGATACCGGGAGTGGGCAATACTGGGAGTGGGCGATACCTGGAGTGGGCGATACCTGGAGTGGGTGTTACCGGGGGGAGTGATTGATACCAGGAATGGGCGATACCAAGAGTGGACGATACCGGGGGAGGGCGATACCGGAGGGGAGTGGCGATTGCTGGAATGGGCGATAGCAAGAGTGGGTCCTACCAGTGGGGAGTGGTCGATACCGGGAGTGGGCGATACCGGGTTTGCGTGATACCGGGAGAGGGCGATAACGGGAGTGGGCGATACCAGGAATGGGTGATACCGAGAGTGGGTGCTACTCGGGGGGAGTGGACGATACCGGGAGTGGCCGATACCGTGGGGGCCTGGGAGATACTGGGAATGTGCTATACCGGGAGAGGGTGATACTGGGTATGGGCGATACAGCGAACGGGCGATACTGGGAATGGACGATACATGGAATGGGCGATAACGAGAATGGGCGATACCGGGAGTGGGTAATGCCAGGAGTGGGTGATGCCGGTTGTGGGTGATGCCGGGTGTGGGTGATACCGGGAGTGGGCGATACCGGGGGAGTGAGCGATACCGGGGGCAGGAGTGGGCGGTACCAGGAGTTGGCGATACCGGGGCGAGTGGGCGATACCTGGAATGGGCGATACCGGGAGTTGGCAACACCAGGATGAGTGGGCGATACCGAGAATGGGCGATACCGGGAGTGGATAATGCCAGGAGTGGGTGATAGCAGGATTGGGTGATATCGGGAGTATGCGATACAGGGAATAGGCGATAACTGGAGTGGGTGATACCGGGAGTGGGCGATACCAGAAGTGGGCGATACCATGAATGGACAATACCGGGAGTGGGTGATACCGGCAGTGGGTGACACCGGGGGAGTGAGCGATACCGGCGGGGAGTGGGTGATATCGTGAGTGGGCGATACCGGGAGTGGGCGACACTGGGAGTGGATAATACCGGGAATGGACAATCGCTGGAGTGGGTGATATCGAGCAAGTGAGCGCTACCAGAAGTGGCCGATATCGGAAGTAGGTGATACCGGGTGAATGAGTGATAACAGGGGAATGGTGATACCGGGAATGGGCGATACCGGGAATGGGTGATACCAGGGGTGGGTGATATCAGGAGTGGGCGATACCAGGAATAGGCGATACCTGGAGTGGGTGATACCAGTAGTGGATGATACCGGGAGTCGGCGCTACCGGGAATGGGCGATACCAAGAGAGGGTGGTACCGGGAGTGGGTGATACCGGCAGTGGGTGATACCGGGGAGAGTGGGTGATACAGGGAGTGGGCGATACCGGGAGTGGACAATACCAGGGGGAATGGTGATACCGGGTATGGGTGATATAATGGGAGTGGGCGATACCGGGAATGGACGATACCTGCAGTGAGCAATACCGGGACTGGGCGATACCAAGAGTGGGCGATACCGGGTGTGGGTGATACCGGGAGTGGGCGATACCAAGAATGGGTGATACCGGTAGTGGGCGATACCGGAAGTGGTTGATACCGGGTGTGCATGATACTGGGTGTGGGTGATACCGGGAGTGGGCGATACCGGGGGAGTGAGTGATACCAGGGGGAGGAGTGGGCGGTACCTGGAGTGGACAATACCGGGGCGAGTGGGCGATACCAGGAATGGGCGATATCGGGGGAGTGAGTGATACCGGATGTGAGGAGTGGGTGATACCGGGAGTGGGTGATACCGGTAGAGGGCGATACCGGGGGGAATGGGCGATACCGGGAGTGGGCAAGACCGGAAGTTGGCGATACAGGAAGTTGGCAACACCAGGAGGAGTGGGCGATACCGAGAATGGGCGATACCGGGAGTGGATAATGCCAGGAGTGGGTGATACCGGGATTGGGTGATATCGGGAGTATGTGCTACAGGGAATAGACGATAACTGGAGTGGGCGATATCGGGAGTGGGCGATACCAGAAGTGGGCGATACCATGAATGGACAATACCGGGAGTGGGTGATACCGGCAGTGGGTGATACCGGGGGAGTGAGCGATACTGGCGGGGAGTGGGTGATACCGTGAGTGGGCGATACTGGGAGTGGGCGATACTGGGAGTGGATAATACCGGGAATGGACAATCGCTGGAGTGGGTGATATCGAGCAAGTGAGCGCTACCAGAAGTGGCCGATATCGGAAGTAGGTGATACCGGGTGAGTGAGTGATAACGGGGGAATGGTGATACCGGGAATGGGCGATACCGGGAATGGGTGATACCGGGGGGAGTGGTTGATACCGGGAGTGGGCGATACCGATAATGGGTGATACTGGGAGTGGGCGATACCGGGGGGAGTGGTTGATACCGGGAATGGGCGATACTGAGAGTGGGCACTACCGGGAATGGGCGATACCGGGAGTAGGCGATACTGGGAATGGGCGATACCAAGAGTGGGTGATACCGGGAGTGGGCGATACCGGGAGTAGTTGATACCGGATGTGTGTGATACCGGGTGTGGGTGACACCGGGAGTGGGCGCTACCGGGGGAGTGAGCTATACCAGGGGGAGGAGTGGGCGGTACCTGGAGTGGACGATATCGGGGCGAGTGGGCGATACCAGGAATGGGCGATATCAGGGGAGTGAGCGATACCGGATGTGAGGAGTGGGTGATACCGGGAGTGGGTGATACCGGGAGTGGGTAATACCGGTAGATGGAAATACCGGGGGGAATGGCGATAACGGGAATGGGCGATACCGGGATTGGGCGTTACCGGGAGTGGGCAAGACCGGAAGTTGTCGATTCAGGGAGTTGGCAACACCAGGAAGAGTGGGCGATACCGAGAATGAGCGATACTGGGAGTGGGTAATGCGAGGAGTGGGTGATACCGGGATTGGGTGATATTGGGAGTGGGCGATACAGGGAATAGGCGATAACTGGAGTGGGCGATACCGGGGCTGGGCGATACCAGAAGTGGGCGATACCGTGAATGGACAATACCGGGAGTGGGTGATACCGGGAGTGGGCGATACCAGGAGTGGGCGATACCGGAAGTGGGTCATACCGGGAATGGGCGATACTGTGGGGAGTGGCGATACCGGGAATGGCCGATACCGGGAATGGGTGATACCCATGGGAGTGTGCGATACCGGGAATGGGCGATACCGGGAGAGGGCGATACCGGGAGTGGACGCTACCTGGGGGGAATGGCGATACCGGGTGTGGTTGATATTGGGAGTGGGCGATACTGGGAATGGGCGATTCCTGGAGTGGACGATACCAGAAGTGTGCGATACCGGGAGTGGATGATACCGGGAGTGGGCGATACCGGGGGAAGTGGGTGATACTGGGAGTGGGCGATACCGGGTATAGGCGATACCGAGAGTGCGTGATATCGGGGGGAGTGGGCGATATTGGGAAAGGGCGAGAACGGGAATGGGCGATACTGGGAGTGGGTAATACCGGGAGTTGACCATACCGGGAGTGGGTGATACCGGGGGAGTGAGCGATACCGGCGGGGAGTGGGTGATACCGGGAGTGGGCGATACCGGGAGTGGGCGATACTAGGAGTGGATGATACTGGGAATGGACAATCGCTGTAGGGGGTGATATCGGGCAAGTGAGCGATACCGGGAGTTGGCAACACCAGGAGGAGTGGCCGATACCGGCAGTGGGTGATACCGGGGAGAGTGGGTGATACAGGGAGTGGGCGATACCGGGAGTGGACGATACCGGGTGCGGGTGATATCGGGAGTGGGCGATACTGGGAATGGGCGATACCTGGAGTGCACGATACCAGGAATGGGCGATATCGGGGGAGTGAGCGATACCGGATGTGAGGAGTCGGTGATACCGAGAGTGGGTGATACCGGTAGAGGGCGATACCGGGGGGAATGGGCGATACCGGGAGTGATCAAGACCGGAAGTTGGCGATACAGGGAGTTGGCAACACCAGGAGGAGTGGGTGATACCGAGAATGGGCGATACCGGGAGAGGGTAATGCCAGGAAGGGTGATACCGGTTGTGGGTGACACCGGGTGTGGGTGATACCGGGAGTGGGCGATACCGGGGGTGCGGAGTGGGCGATACCGGGAATGGGCTATACCGGGAGAGGGTGGTACCGGGAGTGGGCGATACCGGGAGTGGGCGATACCGGGAGTGGGCAATACAGGGAGTGGGATGATACCGGGAATGGACAATAGCTGGAGTGGGTGATATCGGGCGAGCGAGCGCTACCAGAAGTGGGCGATACCAGAAGTAGGTGATACCGGGAATGAGCGATAACGGGGGGGAGTGGCGATACTGGGAATGGGCAATACCGAGAATGGGTGATACCGGGGGAATTGGGTGATACCAGGAGTGGGCGATACCGATAATGGGCGATACCGGGAGTGGGCGATACCTGGAGTGGACGATACTGGGGGAGGGCGATACCGGAGCGGAGTGGCGATTGCAGGAATGGGCGATAGCAAGAGTGGGTCCTACCAGTGGGGAGTGGACGATACCGGGAGTGGGCGATACCGGGTTTGCGTGATACCGGGAGTGGACGATAACGGGAGTGGGCGATACCAGGAGTGGGCGACACCGTGGCGAGTGGGCGATACCAGGAATGGGTGATACCGAGAGTGGGTGCTACTGGGGGGGAGTGGACGATACCGGGAGTGGGCGATACCGGGGGGGCCTGGGAGATACCGGGAATGTGCGATACCGGGAGAGGGTGATACTGGGTGTGGGCGATACCGGGAATGGGCGATACTGGGAATGGGCGATAAATGGAATGGGCGATACCGAGAGTGGGTGATACTGGGTGTGGGTGATACCGGGTGTGGGTGATACCGGGAGTGGGCGATACCGGGGGAGTGAGCGATACCGGGGGGAGGAGTGAGCAGTACCGGGAACGGGCGATACCGTGAGAGGGCGATACTGGGAGTCGGCGATACCAGGGGTGCGGAGTGGGTGATACCGGGAGTGGGTAATACCGGTAGAGGGCGATACCGGGGGGAATGGGTGATACCGGGAGTGGGCGATACTGGGAGTGGGCAAGACTGGAAGTTGGCGATACAGGAGTTGGCAACACCAGGAGGAGTAGGCGATACCGACAATGGGCGATGCCGGGAGTGGGTGATACCAGGAGAGGGTAATACCGGGGGTGGGTGATATCGGAAGTGGGCGATACCGGGAATAGGCGATACCTGGAGTGGGCGATACTGGGAGTGGGTGATACCGGGAGTGGGTGATACCGGGAGTGGGTGATACCTGGAGTGGGCGATACCGAGAGTGGGTGATACCGGGAATGGGCAATACCAGGGGGAGTGGGTGATACTGGGAGTGGGCGATACCGGGAATGGGCAATACTGGGGGGAGTGGGTGATACCGGGAGTGAGCGATACCGAGAGTCGGCGATAACAGGTGTGGGCGATATCGGGAGTGGGTAATACCGGGACGAGGGAGCGATACCAGGAGTGGGCGATACCGGAAGTGGGTGATACCGGGAATGGGCGATACCGGGAGTGGGCGATGCCGGGGGAGTGAGCGATACCAGGGGGAGGAGTGTGCGGTACCGGGATTGGGCGATACCGGGGCGAGTGGGCGATACCAGGAATGGGCGATACTGAGAGTGGGCATTACGTGGGATAGGTGATACCGGGAGTGGGTGATACTGAGAATGGGAGATACCGGGGGTGAGTAGTGGGTGATACCGGTAGTGGGTAATACCGGTAGACGGCGATACCGGGGGAACTGGGCGATACCGGGAGTTGGCGATACAGGGAGTTGGCAACACCAGGAGGAGTGGGCAATATCGAGAATGGGCGATACTGGGAGTGGGTAATGCCAAGAGTGGGTGATACCAGGATTGGGTGATATCGGGAGTGGACGATACCGGGAGTGGACGATACCAGAAGTGGGCGATACCATGAATGGACAATACCGGGAGTGGGTGATAACGGGAGTGGGCGATACTGGGGGAGTGAGCGATACTGAGGCAGGAGTGGGTGATACCAGGAGGAATGTGTGATGCCAGGAGTGGGTGATACCGGGTGAGGGTGATACCGGGAGTGGGCGATACCGGGGGAGTGAGCGATACCAGGGGAGGAGTGGGCAGTACCAGGAATGGGCGATACCGGGTCGAGTGGGTGATTCCAGGAATGGACGACACCGAGAGTGGACGATACCGGGGGGGGAATGGCGATACTGGGAGTGGGTGATATCGGGAGTGGGCGATACTGGGAATGGGTGATACCTCGTGTGGGCGATACCGAGAGTGGGTAATACCGGGAGTTGGCCATACCGGGAGTGGGCAATACCGGGGGAATGAGCGATACCGGGGGGAGGAGTGGACGGTACCTGGAGTGGGCGATACTGGGGTGAGTGGGCGATACCAGGAATAGGCGATACCGGGAGAGGGCAATACCGGGAGAGGGCAATACCGAGAGAGGGCGATACCGGGAGTGGGCGATACCGGGGGTGAGTAGTGGGTGATACCGGGAGTGGGTAATACCGGTAGACCGCGATATCGGGGGGAATAGGCGATACAGGGAGTGGGCGATACCGGGATTGGGCGATACCGGGAGTGGGCAAGTCCGGAAGTTGGCAACAACAGGAGGAGTGGGCAATACCGAGAATGGGCGATACCGGGAGTGGGTAATGCCAGTAGTGGGTGATACTGGGAGTGGGTGATATCGGGAGTGGGCGATACCGGGAATAGCCGATACCTTGAGTGGGCGATACCAGAAGTGGGTGATAACGGGAGTGGGTAATACCAGTAGTGGGTGATACCGGGAGTGGGTGATATCGGGAGTGGGCGATACCAGGAATAGGCGATACCTGGAGTGGGTGATACCAGTAGTGGGTGATACCGGGAATGGGCGATACCAAGAGAGGGTGGTACCGGGAGTGGATGATACCGGGAGTGGGTGATACCGGGAGTGGGCAATACAGGGAGTGGAATGAAACCGGGAATGGACAATAGCTGGAGTGGGTGATATCGGGCGAGCGAGCGCTACCAGAAGTGGGCGATACCAGAAGTAGGTGATACCGGGAATGAGCGAAAACGGGGGGTAGTGGCGATACTGGGAATGGGCAATACCGAGAATGGGTGATACCGGGGGGATTGGGTGATACCAGGAGTGGGCGATACCGATAATGGGCGATACCGGGAGTGGGCGATACCTGGAGTGGGTGTTACCGGGGGGAGTGATTGATACCAGGAATGGGCGATACCAGGAGTGGACAATACCGGGGGAGGGCGATACCGGAGCGGAGTGGCGATTGCAGGAATGGGCGATAGCAAGAGTGGGTCCTACCAGTGGGGAGTGGACGATACCGGGAGTGGTCGATACCAGGTTTGCGTGATACCGGGAGTGGACGATAACGGGAGTGGGCGATACCAGGAGTGGGCGACACCGTGGCGAGTGGGCGATACCAGGAATGGGTGATACCGAGAGTGGGTGCTACTAGGGGGGAGTGGTCGATACCGGGAGTGGGCGATACCGGGTTTGCGTGATACCGGGAGAGGGCGATAACGGGAGTGGGCGATACCAGGAATGGGTGATACCGAGAGTGGGTGCTACTCGGGGGGAGTGGACGATACCGGGAGTGGCCGATACCGTGGGGGCCTGGGAGATACTGGGAATGTGCTATACCGGGAGAGGGTGATACTGGGTATGGGCGATACAGCGAACGGGCGATACTGGGAATGGACGATACATGGAATGGGCGATACCGAGAATGGGCGATACCGGGAGTGGGTAATGCCAGGAGTGGGTGATGCCGGTTGTGGGTGATGCCGGGTGTGGGTGATACCGGGAGTGGGCGATACCGGGGGAGTGAGCGATACCGGGGGCAGGAGTGGGCGGTACCAGGAGTTGGCGATACCGGGGCGAGTGGGCGATACCTGGAATGGGCGATACCGGGAGTTGGCAACACCAGGATGAGTGGGCGATACCGAGAATGGGCGATACCGGGAGTGGATAATGCCAGGAGTGGGTGATAGCAGGATTGGGTGATATCGGGAGTATGCGATACAGGGAATAGGCGATAACTGGAGTGGGTGATACCGGGAGTGGGCGATACCAGAAGTGGGCGATACCATGAATGGACAATACCGGGAGTGGGTGATACCGGCAGTGGGTGACACCGGGGGAGTGAGCGATACCGGCGGGGAGTGGGTGATATCGTGAGTGGGCGATACCGGGAGTGGGCGACACTGGGAGTGGATAATACCGGGAATGGACAATCGCTGGAGTGGGTGATATCGAGCAAGTGAGCGCTACCAGAAGTGGCCGATATCGGAAGTAGGTGATACCGGGTGAATGAGTGATAACAGGGGAATGGTGATACCGGGAATGGGCGATACCGGGAATGGGTGATACCAGGGGTGGGTGATATCGGGAGTGGGCGATACCAGGAATAGGCGATACCTGGAGTGGGTGATACCAGTAGTGGATGATACCGGGAGTCGGCGATACCGGGAATGGGCGATACCAAGAGAGGGTGGTACCGGGAGTGGGTGATACCGGCAGTGGGTGATACCGGGGAGAGTGGGTGATACAGGGAGTGGGCGATACCGGGAGTGGACAATACCAGGGGGAATGGCGATACCGGGTATGGGTGATATAATGGGAGTGGGCGATACCGGGAATGGACGATACCTGCAGTGAGCAATACCGGGACTGGGCGATACCAAGAGTGGGCGATACCGGGTGTGGGTGATACCGGGAGTGGGCGATACCAAGAATGGGTGATACCGGTAGTGGGCGATACCGGAAGTGGTTGATACCGGGTGTGCATGATACTGGGTGTGGGTGATACCGGGAGTGGGCGATACCGGGGGAGTGAGTGATACCAGGGGGAGGAGTGGGCGGTACCTGGAGTGGACAATACCGGGGCGAGTGGGCGATACCAGGAATGGGCGATATCGGGGGAGTGAGTGATACCGGATGTGAGGAGTGGGTGATACCGGGAGTGGGTGATACCGGTAGAGGGCGATACCGGGGGGAATGGGCGATACCGGGAGTGGGCAAGACCGGAAGTTGGCGATACAGGAAGTTGGCAACACCAGGAGGAGTGGGCGATACCGAGAATGGGCGATACCGGGAGTGGATAATGCCAGGAGTGGGTGATACCGGGATTGGGTGATATCGGGAGTATGTGCTACAGGGAATAGACGATAACTGGAGTGGGCGATATCGGGAGTGGGCGATACCAGAAGTGGGCGATACCATGAATGGACAATACCGGGAGTGGGTGATACCGGCAGTGGGTGATACCGGGGGAGTGAGCGATACTGGCGGGGAGTGGGTGATACCGTGAGTGGGCGATACTGGGAGTGGGCGATACTGGGAGTGGATAATACCGGGAATGGACAATCGCTGGAGTGGGTGATATCGAGCAAGTGAGCGCTACCAGAAGTGGCCGATATCGGAAGTAGGTGATACCGGGTGAGTGAGTGATAACGGGGGAATGGTGATACCGGGAATGGGCGATACCGGGAATGGGTGATACCGGGGGGAGTGGTTGATACCGGGAGTGGGCGATACCGATAATGGGTGATACTGGGAGTGGGCGATACCGGGGGGAGTGGTTGATACCGGGAATGGGCGATACTGAGAGTGGGCACTACCGGGAATGGGCGATACCGGGAGTAGGCGATACTGGGAATGGGCGATACCAAGAGTGGGTGATACCGGGAGTGGGCGATACCGGGAGTAGTTGATACCGGATGTGTGTGATACCGGGTGTGGGTGACACCGGGAGTGGGCGCTACCGGGGGAGTGAGCTATACCAGGGGGAGGAGTGGGCGGTACCTGGAGTGGACGATATCGGGGCGAGTGGGCGATACCAGGAATGGGCGATATCAGGGGAGTGAGCGATACCGGATGTGAGGAGTGGGTGATACCGGGAGTGGGTGATACCGGGAGTGGGTAATACCGGTAGATGGAAATACCGGGGGGAATGGCGATAACGGGAATGGGCGATACCGGGATTGGGCGTTACCAGGAGTGGGCAAGACCGGAAGTTGTCGATTCAGGGAGTTGGCAACACCAGGAAGAGTGGGCGATACCGAGAATGAGCGATACTGGGAGTGGGTAATGCGAGGAGTGGGTGATACCGGGATTGGGTGATATTGGGAGTGGGCGATACAGGGAATAGGCGATAACTGGAGTGGGCGATACCGGGGCTGGGCGATACCAGAAGTGGGCGATACCGTGAATGGACAATACCGGGAGTGGGTGATACCGGGAGTGGGCGATACCAGGAGTGGGCGATACCGGAAGTGGGTCATACCGGGAATGGGCGATACTGTGGGGAGTGGCGATACCGGGAATGGCCGATACCGGGAATGGGTGATACCCATGGGAGTGTGCGATACCGGGAATGGGCGATACCGGGAGAGGGCGATACCGGGAGTGGACGCTACCTCGGGGGAATGGCGATACCGGGTGTGGTTGATATTGGGAGTGGGCGATACTGGGAATGGGCGATTCCTGGAGTGGACGATACCAGAAGTGTGCGATACCGGGAGTGGATGATACCGGGAGTGGGCGATACCGGGGGAAGTGGGTGATACTGGGAGTGGGCGATACCGGGTGTAGGCGATACCGAGAGTGCGTGATATCGGGGGGAGTGGGCGATATTGGGAAAGGGCGAGAACGGGAATGGGCGATACTGGGAGTGGGTAATACCGGGAGTTGACCATACCGGGAGTGGGTGATACCGGGGGAGTGAGCGATACCGGCGGGGAGTGGGTGATACCGGGAGTGGGCGATACCGGGAGTGGGCGATACTAGGAGTGGATGATACTGGGAATGGACAATCGCTGTAGGGGGTGATATCGGGCAAGTGAGCGATACCGGGAGTTGGCAACACCAGGAGGAGTGGCCGATACCGGCAGTGGGTGATACCGGGGAGAGTGGGTGATACAGGGAGTGGGCGATACCGGGAGTGGACGATACCGGGTGCGGGTGATATCGGGAGTGGGCGATACTGGGAATGGGCGATACCTGGAGTGCACGATACCAGGAATGGGCGATATCGGGGGAGTGAGCGATACCGGATGTGAGGAGTCGGTGATACCGAGAGTGGGTGATACCGGTAGAGGGCGATACCGGGGGGAATGGGCGATACCGGGAGTGATCAAGACCGGAAGTTGGCGATACAGGGAGTTGGCAACACCAGGAGGAGTGGGTGATACCGAGAATGGGCGATACCGGGAGAGGGTAATGCCAGGAAGGGTGATACCGGTTGTGGGTGACACCGGGTGTGGGTGATACCGGGAGTGGGCGATACCGGGGGTGCGGAGTGGGCGATACCGGGAATGGGCTATACCGGGAGAGGGTGGTACCGGGAGTGGGCGATACCGGGAGTGGGCGATACCGGGAGTGGGCAATACAGGGAGTGGGATGATACCGGGAATGGACAATAGCTGGAGTGGGTGATATCGGGCGAGCGAGCGCTACCAGAAGTGGGCGATACCAGAAGTAGGTGATACCGGGAATGAGCGATAACGGGGGGGAGTGGCGATACTGGGAATGGGCAATACCGAGAATGGGTGATACCGGGGGAATTGGGTGATACCAGGAGTGGGCGATACCGATAATGGGCGATACCGGGAGTGGGCGATACCTGGAGTGGACGATACTGGGGGAGGGCGATACCGGAGCGGAGTGGCGATTGCAGGAATGGGCGATAGCAAGAGTGGGTCCTACCAGTGGGGAGTGGACGATACCGGGAGTGGGCGATACCGGGTTTGCGTGATACCGGGAGTGGACGATAACGGGAGTGGGCGATACCAGGAGTGGGCGACACCGTGGCGAGTGGGCGATACCAGGAATGGGTGATACCGAGAGTGGGTGCTACTGGGGGGGAGTGGACGATACTGGGTGTGGGTGATACCGGGTGTGGGTGATACCGGGAGTGGGCGATACCGGGGGAGTGAGCGATACCGGGGGGAGGAGTGAGCAGTACCGGGAACGGGCGATACCGTGAGAGGGCGATACCGGGAGTCGGCGATACCAGGGGTGCGGAGTGGGTGATACCGGGAGTGGGTAATACCGGTAGAGGGCGATACCGGGGGGAATGGGTGATACCGGGAGTGGGCGATACTGGGAGTGGGCAAGACTGGAAGTTGGCGATACAGGAGTTGGCAACACCAGGAGGAGTAGGCGATACCGACAATGGGCGATGCCGGGAGTGGGTGATACCAGGAGAGGGTAATACCGGGGGTGGGTGATATCGGAAGTGGGCGATACCGGGAATAGGCGATACCTGGAGTGGGCGATACTGGGAGTGGGTGATACCGGGAGTGGGTGATACCGGGAGTGGGTGATACCTGGAGTGGGCGATACCGAGAGTGGGTGATACCGGGAATGGGCAATACCAGGGGGAGTGGGTGATACTGGGAGTGGGCGATACCGGGAATGGGCAATACTGGGGGGAGTGGGTGATACCGGGAGTGAGCGATACCGAGAGTCGGCGATAACAGGTGTGGGCGATATCGGGAGTGGGTAATACCGGGACGAGGGAGCGATACCAGGAGTGGGCGATACCGGAAGTGGGTGATACCGGGAATGGGCGATACCGGGAGTGGGCGATGCCGGGGGAGTGAGCGATACCAGGGGGAGGAGTGTGCGGTACCGGGATTGGGCGATACCGGGGCGAGTGGGCGATACCAGGAATGGGCGATACTGAGAGTGGGCATTACGTGGGATAGGTGATACCGGGAGTGGGCGATACCGGGAGTTGGCGATACAGGGAGTTGGCAACACCAGGAGGAGTGGGCAATATCGAGAATGGGCGATACTGGGAGTGGGTAATGCCAAGAGTGGGTGATACCAGGATTGGGTGATATCGGGAGTGGACGATACCGGGAGTGGACGATACCGGGAGTGGACGATACCAGAAGTGGGCGATACCATGAATGGACAATACCGGGAGTGGGTGATAACGGGAGTGGGCGATACTGGGGGAGTGAGCGATACTGAGGCAGGAGTGGGTGATACCAGGAGGAATGTGTGATGCCAGGAGTGGGTGATACCGGGTGAGGGTGATACCGGGAGTGGGCGATACCGGGGGAGTGAGCGATACCAGGGGAGGAGTGGGCAGTACCAGGAATGGGCGATACCGGGTCGAGTGGGTGATTCCAGGAATGGACGACACCGAGAGTGGACGATACCGGGGGGGGAATGGCGATACCGGGAGTGGGTGATATCGGGAGTGGGCGATACTGGGAATGGGTGATACCTCGTGTGGGCGATACCGAGAGTGGGTAATACCGGGAGTTGGCCATACCGGGAGTGGGCAATACCGGGGGAATGAGCGATACCGGGGGGAGGAGTGGACGGTACCTGGAGTGGGCGATACTGGGGTGAGTGGGCGATACCAGGAATAGGCGATACCGGGAGAGGGCAATACCGGGAGAGGGCAATACCGAGAGAGGGCGATACCGGGAGTGGGCGATACCGGGGGTGAGTAGTGGGTGATACCGGGAGTGGGTAATACCGGTAGACCGCGATATCGGGGGGAATAGGCGATACAGGGAGTGGGCGATACCGGGATTGGGCGATACCGGGAGTGGGCAAGTCCGGAAGTTGGCAACAACAGGAGGAGTGGGCAATACCGAGAATGGGCGATACCGGGAGTGGGTAATGCCAGTAGTGGGTGATACTGGGAGTGGGTGATATCGGGAGTGGGCGATACCGGGAATAGCCGATACCTTGAGTGGGCGATACCAGAAGTGGGTGATAACGGGAGTGGGTAATACCAGTAGTGGGTGATACCGGGAGTGGGTGATATCGGGAGTGGGCGATACCAGGAATAGGCGATACCTGGAGTGGGTGATACCAGTAGTGGGTGATACCGGGAATGGGCGATACCAAGAGAGGGTGGTACCGGGAGTGGATGATACCGGGAGTGGGTGATACCGGGAGTGGGCAATACAGGGAGTGGAATGAAACCGGGAATGGACAATAGCTGGAGTGGGTGATATCGGGCGAGCGAGCGCTACCAGAAGTGGGCGATACCAGAAGTAGGTGATACCGGGAATGAGCGAAAACGGGGGGTAGTGGCGATACTGGGAATGGGCAATACCGAGAATGGGTGATACCGGGGGGATTGGGTGATACCAGGAGTGGGCGATACCGATAATGGGCGATACCGGGAGTGGGCGATACCTGGAGTGGGTGTTACCGGGGGGAGTGATTGATACCAGGAATGGGCGATACCAGGAGTGGACAATACCGGGGGAGGGCGATACCGGAGCGGAGTGGCGATTGCAGGAATGGGCGATAGCAAGAGTGGGTCCTACCAGTGGGGAGTGGACGATACCGGGAGTGGTCGATACCAGGTTTGCGTGATACCGGGAGTGGACGATAACGGGAGTGGGCGATACCAGGAGTGGGCGACACCGTGGCGAGTGGGCGATACCAGGAATGGGTGATACCGAGAGTGGGTGCTACTAGGGGGGAGTGGACGATACCGGGAGTGGGCGATACCGGGGGGGCCTGGGAGATACCGGGAATGTGTGATACCGGGAGAGGGTGATACTGGGTGTGGGCGATACCGGGAATGGGCGATACTGGGAATGGACGATACATGGAATGGGCGATACCGAGAGTGGGTGATACTGGGTGTGGGTGATACCGGGTGTGGGTGATACCGGGAGTGGGCGATACCGGGGGAGTGAGCGATACCGGGGGGAGGAGTGGGCAGTACCGGGAATGGGCAATACCGGGAGAGGGCGATACCGGGTGTCGGCGATACCGGGGGTGCGGAGTGGGTGATACCGAGAGTGGGTAATACCGGTAGAGGGCGATACCGGGGGGAATGGGTGATAATGGGAGTGGGCGATACTTGGAGTGGGCAAGACTGGAAGTTGGCGATACAGGAGTTGGCAACACCAGGAGGAGTAGGCGATACCGACAATGGGCGATACCGGGAGTGGGTGATACCATGAGAGGGTGATACCGGGGATGGGTGATATCGGGAGTGGGTGATACCGGGAATAGGTGATACCTGGAGTGGGCGATACTGGGAGTGGGTGATACCGGGAGTGGGTGATACCGGGAGTGGGCGATACCGGGAGTGGCCGATACCGAGAGTGGGTGATACCGGGAATGGGCGATACCAGGGGGAGTGGGTGATAATGGGAGTGGGCGGTACCGGGAATGGGCAATACTGGGGGGAGTGGGTGATACCGGGAATGGGCGATACCGGGAGTGGGCGATGCCAGGGGAGTGAGCGATACCAGGGGGAGGAGTGGGCGGTACCGGGATTGGGCGATACCGGGGCGAGTGGGCGATACCAGGAATGGGCAATGCTGAGAGTGTGCATTACGTGGAATAGGTGATACCGGGAGTGGGTAGTGCGTGATACCGGTAGTGGGTAATACCGGTAGACGGCGACATCGGGGGGACTGGGCGATAGCGGGAGTTGGTGATACCGGGATTGGGCGATAACAGGAGTGGGCAAGACCGGAAGTTGGCGATACAGGGAGTTGGCAACACCAGGAGGAGTGGGCAATACCGAGAATGGGCGATACTGGGAGTGGGTAATGCCAAGAGTGGGTTATACCAGGATTGGGTGATATCGGGAGTGGACGATACCGGGAGTGGGCGATACCAGAAGTGGGCGATATCATGAATGGACAATACCGGGAGTGTTGATACTGGGAGTGGGTGATAACGGGAGTGGGCGATATCGGGTGAGTGAGTGATACCAGGAGTGGGCGATACCGGACGTGGGTGATACCGGGAATGGGCGATACCAGGGGGAGTGGCGATACCGGGAATGGGCATCACCGGGAATGGGCGATACTGGTGGGAGTGGGCGATACGGGGAGTGGGCGATACTGGGGGAGTGAGCGATACTGGGGCAGGAGTGGGTGATACCAGGAGGAATGTGTGATGCCAGGAGTGGGTGATACCGGGTGTGGGTGATACCGGGAGTGGGCGATGCCGGGGGAGTGAGTGATACCAGGGGAGGAGTGGGCAGTACCGGGAATGGGCGATACCGGGTCGAGTGGGTGATACCAGGAATGGGCGACACCGAGAGTGGATGATACCTGGGGGGAATGGCGATACCGGGTGTGGGTGATATCGGGAGTGGGCGATACTGGGAATGGGTGATACCTTGTGTGGGCGATACCGAGAGTGGGTAATACCGGGAGTTGGCTATACCGGGAGTGGGCGATACCGGGGGTGTGAGCGATACCGGGGGGAGTAGGCGATACCAGAAGTGGGCGATACCGTGAATGGACAATACCAGGAGTGGGTGATGTCACGAGTGGGTGATAACGTTAGTGGGCGAGATCGGGTGAGTGAGTGATACCAGGAGTGGGCGATACCGGAAGTGGGTCATACCGGAAATGGCCGATACCGGGGTGAGTGGCGATACCGGGAATGGCCGATAGCGGGAATGGGCGATACCCGTGGGAGTGTGTGATACCGGGTGGGCGATACCGGGGGATTGAACAATAGTGGGAAAGGAGTGTGCGATATCAGGGGGAATGTGTGATGCCAGGAGTGGGTGATACCGGCAGTGGGCAATACCGGCAGTGGGTGATACCGGAGGGAGTGGGTGATAAAGGGAGTGGGCGATACCGGGAGTGGACAATACCGGGGGGAAGGCCGTTACCGTGTGTGGGTGATATAATGGGAGTGGGCGATACCGGGAATGGGCAATACCTGGAGTGAGCAATACCGGGACTGGGCGATACTGAGAGTTAGCGACGCTGGGTGTGGGTGATACCGGGAGTGGTTAATACCGGGAGTGGGCGATACCAGGAATGGGTGATAACGAGAGTGGGTGCTACTAGGGGGGAGTGGACGATACCGGGAGTGGGCGATACCGGGGGGGCCTGGGAGATACCGGGAATGTGCGATACCGGGAGAGGGTGATACTGGGTGTGGGCGATACCGGGAATGGGCGATACTGGGAATGGGCGAAACATGGAATGGGCGATACCGAGAGTGGGTGATACTGGGTGTGGGTGATACCGGGTGTGGGTGATAACGCGAGTGGGCGATACCGGGGGAGTGAGCGATACCGGAGGGAGAAGTGGGCAGTACCGGGAATGGGCGATACCGGGAGAGGGCGATACCGGGAGTCGGCGATACCGGGGGTGCGGAGTGGGTGATACCGGGAGTGGGTAATACCATTAGAGGGAGATACCGGGGGAATGGGTGATACCGGGAGTGGGCGATACTCAGAGTGGGCAAGACTGGAAGTTGGCGATACAGGAGTTGGCAACACCAGGAGGAGTAGGCGATACCGACAATGGGCGATACCGGGAGTGGGTGATACCAGGAGAGGGTGATACCGGGAATGGGCGATACCAAGAGAGGACGATACCGGGGGGGGGGGCGATACCGGAGCGGAGTGGCGATTGCAGGAATGGGCGATAGCAAGAGTGGGTCCTACCAGTGGGGAGTGGACGATACCGGGAGTGGGCGATACCGGGTTTGCGTGATACCGGGAGTGGACGATAACGGGAGTGGGCGATACCAGGAGTGGGCGACACCGTGGCGAGTGGGCGATAACAGGAATGGGTGATACCGAGAGTGGGTGCTACTAGGGGGGAGTGGTCGATACCGGGAGTGGGCGATACCGGGGGGGCCTGGGAGATACCGGGAATGTGCGATACCGAGAGAGGGTGATACCGGGGGAGTGAGCAATACCGGGGGGAGGAGTGGGCAGTACCGGGAATGGGCGATACCTAAGAGGGCGATACCGGGAGTCGGCGGTACTCGGGGTGCGGAGTGGGTGATACCGGGAGTGGGTAGTACCGGTAGAGGGCACTACCGGGGGGAATGGGTGATACCGGGAGTGGGCGATACTGGGAGTGGGCAAGACTGGAAGTTGGCAATACAGGGAGTTGGCAACACCAGGAGGAGTGGGCGATACCGACAATGGGCGATACCGGGAGTGGGTGATACCAGGAGAGGGTGATACCGGGGGTGGGTGATATCGGGAGTAGGCGATACCGGGAATAGGCGATACCTGGAGTGGGCGATACTGGGAGTGGGTGATACCGGGAGTGGGTGATAGCAGGAGTGGATGATACCGGGAGTGGGCGATACCGGGAGTGGCCGATACCGAGAGTGGGTGATACCGGGAATGGGTGATACCATGGGGAGTGGGTGATACTGGGAGTGGGCGATACCGGGAATGGGCAATACTGGGGGAGTGGGTGATACCGGGAGTGAGCGATACCGAGAGTCGACGATAACAGGTGTGGGCGATATCGGGAGTGGGTAATACCGGGGCGAGGGAGCGATACCAGCAGTGGGCGATACCGGAAGTGGGTGATACCGAGAATGGGCGATACCGGGAGTGGGCGATGCCGGGGGAGTGAGCGATACCAGGGGGAGGAGTGTGCGGTACCGGGATTGGGCGATACCGGGGCGAGTGGGCAATACGTGGGATAGGTGATACTGGGAGTGGGTGATACTGAGAATGGGAGATACCGGGGGTGAGTAGTGGGTGATACCGGTAGTGGGTAATACCGGTAGACGGCGATACCGGGGGGACTGGGCGATACCGGGGGAGTGAGTGATACCATGGGAGGACTGGGCAGTACCGGGAATGGGCGATATCGGGTCGAGTGGGTGATAGCAGGAATGGGCGACACCGAGAGTGGACGATACCTGGGGGGAATGGCGATACCGGGTGTGGGTGATATCGGGAGTGGGCGATACTGGGAATGGGTGATACCTTGTGTGGGCGATACCGAGAGTGGGTAATACCGGGATTTGGCCATACCGGGAGTGGACGATACCGGGGGAGTGAGCGATACCGGGGGGAGGAGTGGGCGGTACCGGGAGTTGGTGATACCGGGTATGGGCGATAACAGGAGTGGGCAAGACCAGAAGTTGGCGATACAGGGAGTTGGCAACACCAGGAGGAGTGGGCAATACCGAGAATGGGCGATAGTGGGAGTGGGTAATGCCAAGAGTGGGTGATACCAGGATTGTGTGATATCGGGAGTGGACGATACCGGGAGTGGGCGATAGCAGAAGTGGGCGATATCATGAATGGACAATACCATGAGTGGGTGATGTCGTGAGTGGGTGATAACGGGAGTGGGCGAGATCGGGTGAGTGAGTGATACCAGGAGTGGGCGATACCGGAAGTGGGTCATACCGGAAATGGGTGATACCGAGGGGAGTGGCGATACCAGGAATGGCCGATAGCGGGAATGGGCGATACCCGTGGGAGTGTGCGATACCAGGTGGGCGATACCGGGGGAGTGAACAATAGTGGGGTAGGAGTGTGTGATATCAGGAGGAATGTGTGATGCCAGGAGTGGGTGATACCGGGAGTGGGTGATACCGGGAGTGGGTGCGTTACCGTAAGTGGACGACACCGGGGAGAGTGGGCAATACCGGCAGTGGGCAACACCGGCAGTGGGTGATACCGGAGGGAGTGGGTGATACAGGGAGTGGGCGATACCGGGAGTGGACAATACCGGGGGGAAGGCCGCTATCGGGTGTGGGTGATATAATGGGAGTGGGCGATACCGGGAATGGGCGATACCTGGAGTGAGCAATACCGGGACTGGGCGATACTGAGAGTTAGCGATGCTGGGTGTGGATGAAAACAGGAGTGGGTAATACCAGGAGTGGGCGATACCGGGAGTGGGCAATACCGAGAGTGGGCGATACCGGGAGTGGGCGATACCGAGAGTGGGTGATACCGGGAGTGGGCGATACCGGGAGTGGGCAATACCGAGAGTGGGTGATACCGGGAGTGGGCGATACCGAGAGTGGGTGATACCGGGAGTGGGCGATACCGAGAGTGGACGATACCGGGAGTGGATGATACCGGGAATAGACAATACCGGGAGTGTGTGATACCGGGAGTGGGCAATACAGCGAGTGGGATGATACCGGGAATGGACAATAGCTGGAGTGGGTGATATCGGGCGAGCGAGCGCTACCAGATGTGGGCGATACCAGAAGTAGGTGATACCGGGAATGAGCGATAACGGGGGGGAGTGGCGATACTGGGAATGGGCAATACCGAGAATGGGTGATACCGGGGGGATTGGGTGATACCAGCAGTGGGCGATACCGATAATGGGCGATACCGGGAGTGGGCGATACCTGGAGTGGGTGTTACCGGGGGGAGTGATTGATACTGGGAATGGGCGATACCAAGAGTGGACGATACCGGGGGAGGGCGATACCGGAGCGGAGTGGCGATTGCAGGAATGGGCGATAGCAAGAGTGGGTCCTACCAGTGGGGAGTGGACGATACCGGGAGTGGGCGATACCGGGTTTGCGTGATACCGGGAGTGGACGATAATGGGAGTGGGCGATACCAGGAGTGGGCGACACCGTGGCGAGTGGGCGATACCAGGAATGGGTGATACCGAGAGTGGGTGCTACTAGGGGGGAGTGGACGATACCGGGAGTGGGCGATACCGGGGGGGCCTGGGAGATACCGGGAATGTGCGATACCGGGAGAGGGTGATACTGGGTGTGGGCGATACCGGGAATGGGCGATACTGGGAATGGACGATACATGGAATGGGCGATACCGAGAGTGGGTGATACTGGGTGTGGGTGATACCGGGTGTGGGTGATACCGGGAGTGGGCGATACCGGGGGAGTGAGCGATACCGGGGGGAGGAGTGGGCAGTACCGGGAATGGGCAATACCGGGAGAGGGCGCTACCGGGTGTCGGCGATACCGGGGGTGCAGAGTGGGTGATACCGAGAGTGGGTAATACCGGTAGAGGGCGATACCGGGGGGAATGGGTGATACTGGGAGTGGGCGATACTTGGAGTGGGCAAGACTGGAAGTTGGCGATACAGGAGTTGGCAACACCAGGAGGAGTAGGCGATACCGACAATGGGCGATACCGGGAGTGGGTGATACCATGAGAGGGTGATACCGGGGATGGGTGATATCGGGAGTGGGTGATACCGGGAATAGGTGATACCTGGAGTGGGCGATACTGGGAGTGGGTGATACCGGGAGTGGGTGATACCGGGAGTGGGCGATACCGGGAGTGGCCGATACCGAGAGTGGGTGATACCGGGAATGGGCGATACCAGGGGGAGTGGGTGATAATGGGAGTGGGCGGTACCGGGAATGGGCAATACTGGGGGGAGTGGGTGATACCGGGAATGGGCGATACCGGGAGTGGGCGATGCCAGGGGAGTGAGCGATACCAGGGGGAGGAGTGGGCGGTACCGGGATTGGGCGATACCGGGGCGAGTGGGCGATACCAGGAATGGGCAATGCTGAGAGTGTGCATTACGTGGAATAGGTGATACCGGGAGTGGGTAGTGCGTGATACCGGTAGTGGGTAATACCGGTAGACGGCGACATCGGGGGGACTGGGCGATAGCGGGAGTTGGTGATACCGGGATTGGGCGATAACAGGAGTGGGCAAGACCGGAAGTTGGCGATACAGGGAGTTGGCAGCACCAGGAGGAGTGGGCAATACCGAGAATGGGCGATACTGGGAGTGGGTAATGCCAAGAGTGGGTTATACCAGGATTGGGTGATATCGGGAGTGGACGATACCGGGAGTGGGCGATACCAGAAGTGGGCGATATCATGAATGGACAATACCGGGAGTGTTGATACTGGGAGTGGGTGATAACGGGAGTGGGCGATATCGGGTGAGTGAGTGATACCAGGAGTGGGCGATACCGGACGTGGGTGATACCGGGAATGGGCGATACCAGGGGGAGTGGCGATACCGGGAATGGGCATCACCGGGAATGGGCGATACTGGTGGGAGTGGGCGATACGGGGAGTGGGCGATACTGGGGGAGTGAGCGATACTGGGGCAGGAGTGGGTGATACCAGGAGGAATGTGTGATGCCAGGAGTGGGTGATACCGGGTGTGGGTGATACCGGGAGTGGGCGATGCCGGGGGAGTGAGTGATACCAGGGGAGGAGTGGGCAGTACCGGGAATGGGCGATACCGGGTCGAGTGGGTGATACCAGGAATGGGCGACACCGAGAGTGGATGATACCTGGGGGGAATGGCGATACCGGGTGTGGGTGATATCGGGAGTGGGCGATACTGGGAATGGGTGATACCTTGTGTGGGCGATACCGAGAGTGGGTAATACCGGGAGTTGGCTATACCGGGAGTGGGCGATACCGGGGGTGTGAGCGATACCGGGGGGAGTAGGCGATACCAGAAGTGGGCGATACCGTGAATGGACAATACCAGGAGTGGGTGATGTCACGAGTGGGTGATAACGTTAGTGGGCGAGATCGGGTGAGTGAGTGATACCAGGAGTGGGCGATACCGGAAGTGGGTCATATCGGAAATGGCCGATACCGGGGTGAGTGGCGATACCGGGAATGGCCGATAGCGGGAATGGGCGATACCCGTGGGAGTGTGCGATACCGGGTGGGCGATACCGGGGGATTGAACAATAGTGGGAAAGGAGTGTGCGATATCAGGGGGAATGTGTGATGCCAGGAGTGGGTGATACCGGGAGTGGGTGATACCGGGAGTGGGTGCGTTACCGTAAGTGGACGATACCGGGGAGAGTGGGCAATACCGGCAGTGGGCAATACCGGCAGTGGGTGATACCGGAGGGAGTGGGTGATAAAGGGAGTGGGCGATACCGGGAGTGGACAATACCGGGGGGAAGGCCGTTACCGTGTGTGGGTGATATAATGGGAGTGGGCGATACCGGGAATGGGCAATACCTGGAGTGAGCAATACCGGGACTGGGCGATACTGAGAGTTAGCGACGCTGGGTGTGGGTGATACCGGGAGTGGTTAATACCGGGAGTGGGCGATACCGGGAGTGGGCAATACCGAGAGTGGGCGATACCGGGAGTGGGCGATACCGGGGGAGTGAACAATATCGGGGGGAAGTGGGCGATACCGGGAGTGGGTGATGCCGGAAGTGGCCGATATCAGGCAGAATGGGCGATACCGGGAGTGTGCGATACCGAGAGTGGACGATACCGGGAGTGGATGATACCGGGAATAGACAATACCGGGAGTGGGTGATACTGGGAGTGGGTGATACCGTGAGTGGGCAATACCGGGGAGTGTGGGCAATACTGAGAGTATGCGATACCGGGAATAGGTGATACCAGGGGGGTGGTCGATACCGGAAGTGGGTGATACCGGGAATGGGCAATACCGGGGAGGGTGGCGGTACCAGGAATGGCCGATACTGGGGTGAGTGGGCGATACCAGGATTGGGTGATACCGAGAGTGGGTGCGACCAGGAGGGAGTGGATGATACCGGGAGTGGGCGATACCGGGGGGCGTAGGCGATACCGGGAATGGGCGATACTGGGAGAGGATGATACTGGGAGTGGGCGATACCGGGTGTGGGCGATACTGAGAGTGGGTGATACCGGGGGGAGTGTGCGATACCAGGAATGGGTGATACCGAGAGTGGGTGCAACCAGGGGGGGAGTGGACGATACCGGGAGTGGGTGATACCGGGGAGCGTGGGCGCTACCGGGAATGGGCAATACGGGGAGAGTGTGACACTGGGACCAGGCGATACCGGGAGTGGCCGATACCTGTGGAGTGAGCGATACCGGGAATGGGCGATACTGGGAGTGGGCGATACTGAGAATGGGCGATACTGGGAATGGGCAATACCAGGAATGGGCGATAACGGGAGTGGTAATACTGGAAATGGGCAACACCGGGGGGAGTGGCAAGACCGGGAATGAGCGATACTGGGAATGGGCGATTCCGGGGGGAGTGGGTGATACCGAGTGTGGGCGATACCGAGAGTGGGCGATACCGGGGGAGTGAGCGATACCGGCGGGGAGTGGAGATACCGGGAGTGGGCGATACTGGGAGTGGATGACACCGGGAATGGACAATAGCTGGAGTGGGTGATATCAGGCGAGTGAGCGCTAGCAGGTGGGCGACACCGGAAATACGTGATACCGGGAATGAGCGATAACGGGGGGAGTGGCGATACCGGGAATGGGCGATACCAGGAATGGGCGATACCGGGAGTGGGCGATACCTGGAGTGGGTGATACCGGGGGGAGTGATTGATACCGGGAATGGGCGATACCAAAAATGGGCGATACAGGGGTGGGCGATACCGGGGGGGGGAGTGGAGATTGCAGGAATGGGCGATAGCAAGAGTGGGTGCTACCAGTGGGGAGTGGACAATACCGGGAGTGGGCGATACCGGATTTGGGTGATACCGGGAATGGGCGATACCGGGAGTGAGCGATACCGGGAGTGGACGATGCCAGGAGTGGGCGAGACGGGGGCAAGTGTGCGATACCAGGAATGGCCAATACCGAGAGTGGCTGCTATCAGGGGGGAGTGGATGATACCGGGAATGGGCAATACCGGGAGTCGGCGATAATGGGAATGGGCGAAACTGGGAATGGGCGATACAGGGAATGGGCGATACCGGGGATGGGCGATACCAAGAATGGGCGATACCGGGGTGGACGATACCGGGGGGGAGTGGCGATTGCAGGAATGGGCGATAGCAAGAGTGGGTGCTACCAGTGGGGAGTGGACGATACCTGGAGTGGGCAATACCGGGGCGAGGGAGCAACACCAGGAGTAAGCGATATCGGAAGTGGGTGATACCGGGAATGGGCGATCCAGAGAGTGGGTGATACCGGGTGTGGGCGATATCAGGAGTGGGTGATACCGGGGCGAGGGAGCAATACCAGGAGTGAGCGATACCGGAAGTGGGTGATACCGGGAATGGGCGATCCGGAGAGTGGGTGATACCGGGAGTGTGCGATACCGGGTTTGGGTGATACCGGGAGTGGGCGATACCAGGAGTGGGCGATACCGGGAGTGGGCGACACAGTGGCGAGTGGGCGATACCAGGAATGGGTGATACCGAGAGTGGGTGCTACCAGGGGGGAGTGGACGATACCGGGAGTGGGCGATACCGGGGGGCGATACTGAGAGTGGGCGATACCGGGTGTGGGTGATACCGGGAATGGGTGATACCGGGAGTGGGTGATACCGGGGGAAGTGGGCAATACCGAGAGTGCGCGATACCGGGAGTGGGCGATACCGGGGGAGTGAGCAATACCGGGGGGAGAGTGGGTGATACCAGGAGAGGGTGATCCCGGGAGTGGGCCATACCGGGAGTGGTCAATACCGGAAAAGGGCAATAATGGGAGTGCGTGATACCGGGGTGTGTGGGCGATACTGGAAATGGGTGATACCAGGAATGGCCGATACCGGTGGGAGTGGCAATACCAGGAATGGGCGATACTGGGGTGAGTGGGCAATACAGGAAGTGGGTGATACCGGTAGTGTGCGATACCGAGGGTGAGCGATACCGGGTGTGGGCGATATCGGGAGTGGTGATACCTGGGCAAGGGAGCGATACCAGGAGTGGGCGATACCGGAAGTGGGCGATACAGGGAATGGGCTATGCCAAGAGTTGGAGTTACCGGGAATGGGTGATCCGGAGAGTGTACGATATCTGGAGTGGACGATACCGGGGTGAGTGGCGATACCAGGAATGGGCGATACCAAGAGTGGGTGATACCAGGAATGGGCGATAACGGGAATGGGCGGTACCGGGAGTGGGTAATACCGGGAGTTGGCCATACCGGGAGTGGGCGATACCGGGGGAGTGAGCGATACCGGCGGGGAGTGGATGATACCGGGAGTGGGTGATACCGGGGGGAGTGGGCGATACCGGGAATGGGCGATAATGGGAATGGGCGATACCGGGAGTGGGGAATCCCGGGAGTTGGCCATACCGGGAGTGGGCGATACCGGGGGCGTGAGCGATACTGGCGGGGAGTGGTGATACCGGGAGTGGGCGATACCGGGTTTGGGTGATACCGGGAATGGGCGATACCGGGAGTGAGCGATACCGGGAGTGGACGATGCCAGGAGTGGGCCAGACGGGGGCAAGTGTGCGATACCAGGAATGGCCAATACCGAGAGTGGCTGCTATCAGGGGGGAGTGGATGATACCGGGAATGGGCAATACCGGGAGTCGGCGATAATGGGAATGGGCGAAACTGGGAATGGGCGATACAGGGAATGGGCGATACCGGGGATGGGCGATACCAAGAATGGGCGATACCGGGGTGGACGATACCGGGGGGGAGTGGCGATTGCAGGAATGGGCGATAGCAAGAGTGGGTGCTACCAGTGGGGAGTGGACGATACCTGGAGTGGGCGATACCGGGGCGAGGGAGCAATACCAGGAGTAAGCGATACCGGAAGTGGGTGATACCGGGAATGGGCGATCCAGAGTGTGGGTGATACCGGGTGTGGGCAATATCAGGAGTGGGTGATACCGGGGCGAGGGAGCAATACCAGGAGTGAGCGATACCGGAAGTGGGTGATACCGGGAATGGGCGATCCGGAGAGTGGGTGATACCGGGAGTGGGCGATACCGGGTTTGGGTGATACCGGGAGTGGGCGATACCAGGAGTGGGCGATACCGGGAGTGGGCGACACAGTGGCGAGTGGGCGATGCCAGGAATGGGTGATACCGAGAGTGGGTGCTACCAGGGGGGAGTGGACAATACCGGGAGTGGGCGATACCTGGGGGCGATACTGAGAGTGGGCGATACCGGGTGTGGGTGATACCGGGAATGGGTGATACCGGGAGTGGGTGATACCGGGGGAAGTGGGCAATACCGAGAGTGCGCGATACCGGGAGTGGGCGATACCGGGGGAGTGAGCAATACCGGGGGGGGAGTGGGTGATACCAGGAGAGGGTGATCCCGGGAGTGGGCGATACCGGGAGTGGTCAATACCGGAAAAGGGCAATAATGGGAGTGCGTGATACCGGGGTGTGTGGGCGATACTGGAAATGGATGATACCAGGAATGGCCGATACCGGGGGGAGTGGCAATACCAGGAATGGGCGATACTGGGGTGAGTGGGCGATACAGGAAGTGGGTGATACCGGTAGTGTGCGATACCGAGGGTGGGCGATACCGGGTGTGGGCGATATCGGGAGTGGTGATACCTGGGCAAGGGAGCGATACCAGGAGTGGGCGATACCGGATGTGGGCGATACAGGGAATGGGCGATGCCAAGAGTTGGAGTTACCGGGAATGGGTGATCCGGAGAGTGTACGATATCTGGAGTGGACGATACCGGGGTGAGTGGCGATACCAGGAATGGGCGATACCAAGAGTGGGTGATACCAGGAATGGGCGATAACGGGAATGGACGGTACCGGGAGTGGGTAATACCGGGAGTTGGCCATACCGGGAGTGGGCGATACCGGGGGAGTGAGCGATACCGGCGGGGAGTGGATGATACCGGGCGTGGGTGATCCCGGGGGGAGTGGGCGATACCGGGAATGGGCGATAATGGGAATGGGCGATGCCGGGAGTGGGGAATACCGGGAGTTGGCCATACTTGGAGTGGGCGATACCGGGGGCGTGAGCAATACTGGCGGGGAGTGATGATACCGGGAGTGGGCGATACCGGGAGTGGGCAATACGAGGAGTGGATGATACCGGGAATGGACAATAGCTGGAGTGAGGAGTGGGTGATACCGGGAGTGGGTAATAACAGTAGAGGGCGATAACGGGGGGAATGTGGGATACCGGGTCTGCGCGATAGCGGGATTGTTCGATACCGGGAGTGGGCAAGACCGGAAGTTGGCGATACAGGGAGTTGGCGACACCAGGTGGAGTGGGCGATACCGGGAGTGGGTGATACCAGTAGTGGGTGGTACTGGGAGTGGGTGATATCGGGAGTGGGTGATACCGGGAATAGGCGATACCAGGAGTGGGCGATACCGGGAAAGGACAATACCGGGAGTGGGTGATTCCAGAAGTGGGCTATACCGGGAATGGACAATACCGGGAATGGACAATACCGGGAGTGGGCGATACCTGGGGAGTGAGCGATACCGGGGGGAGTGGGCGATACCAGGAATGGACGATACCGGGAGTGGATGGTACCTGGGGGGAATGGAGATACCTGGTGTGGGTGATATCGGAAGTGTGCGATACTGGGAATGGGTGATACCTGGAGTGGACAATACCAGAAGTGGGTGATACCGGGAGTGGATGATACCGGGAGTGGGCGATACCGCGGGAAGTGGGTGATACCGGGAGTGGGCGATACCGGGAGTGGGTGATACTGAGAGTGGGTGATACCGGGGAGAGTGTGCGATACCAGGAATGGGTGATACCGAGAGTGGGTGCAACCAGGGGGGGAGTGGACGATACCGGGAGTGGGTGATACCGGGGGGCGTGGGCGCTACCGGGAATGGGCGATACGGGGAGAGTGTGACACTGGGAGCAGGCGATACCGGGAGTGGCCGATACCTGTGGAGTGAGCGATACCGGGAATGGGCGATACTGGGAGTGGGCGATACTGAGAATGGGCGATACTGGGAATGGGCAATACCAGGAATGGGTGATACCGGGAGTGGGTAATACTGGGAATGGGCAACACCGAGGGGAGTGGCAAGACCGGGAATGAATGATACTGGGAATGGGCGATTCCGGGGGGAGTGGGTGATACCGAGTGTGGGCGATACCGAGAGTGGGCGATACCGGGGGAGTGAGCGATACCGGCTGGGAGTGGTGATACCGGGAGTGGGCGATACCAGGAGTGGATGACACCGGGAATGGACAATAGCTGGAGTGGGTGATATCAGGCGAGTGAGCGCTACCAGAAGTGGGCGACACCGGAAGTAGGTGATACCGGGAATGAGCGATAACGGGGGGAGTGGCGATACCGGGAATGGGCGATACCAGGAATGGGCGATACCGGGAGTGGGCGATACCTGGAGTGGGTGATACCGGGGGGAGTGATTGATACCGGGAATGGGCGATAACAAAAATGGGCGATACAGGGGTGGCCAATACCGGGGGGGGGGAGTGGCGATTGCAGGAATGGGCGATAGCAAGAGTGGGTGCTACCAGTGGGGAGTGGACAATACCGGTAGTGGGCGATACCGGGTTTGGGTGATACCGGGAATGGGCGATACCGGGAGTGAGCGATACCGGGAGTGGACGATGCCAGGAGTGGGCGAGACGGGGGCAAGTGTGCGATACCAGGAAAAGCCAATACCGAGAGTGGCTGCTATCAGGGGAGAGTGGATGATACCGGGAATGGGCAATACCGGGAGTCGGCGATAATGGGAATGGGCGAAACTGGGAATGGGCGATACAGGGAATGGGCGATACCGGGGATGGGCGATACGAAGAATGGGCGATACCGGGGTGGACGATACCGGGGGGGAGTGGCGATTGCAAGAATGGGCGATAGCAAGAGTGGGTGCTACCAGTGGGGAGTGGACGATACCTGGAGTGGGCGATACCGGGGCGAGGGAGCAATACCAGGAGTAAGCGATACCGGAAGTGGGTGATACCGGGAATGGGCGATCCAGAGAGTGGGTGATACCGGGTGTGGGCGATATCAGGAGTGGGTGATACCGGGGCGAGTGAGCAATACCAGGAGTGAGCGATACCGGAAGTGGGTGATACCGGGAATGGGCGATCCGGAGAGTGGGTGATACCGGGAGTGGGCGATACCGGGTTTGGGTGATACCGGGAGTGGGCGATACCAGGAGTGGGCGATACCGGGAGTGGGCGACACAGTGGCGAGTGGGCGATACCAGGAATGGGTGATACCGAGAGTGGGTGCTACCAGGGGGGAGTGGACGATACCGGGAGTGGGCGATACCGGGGGGCGATACTGAGAGTGGGCGATACCGGGTGTGGGTGATACCGGGAATGGGTGATACCGGGAGTGGGTGATACCGGGGGAAGTGGGCAATACCGAGAGTGCGCGATACCGGGAGTGGGCGATACCGGGGGAGTGAGCAATACCGGGGGGGGAGTGGGTGATACCAGGAGAGGGTGATCCCGGGAGTGGGCGATACCGGGAGTGGTCAATACCGGAAAAGGGCAATAATGGGAGTGCGTGATACCGGGGTGTGTGGGCGATACTGGAAATGGGTGATACCAGGAATGGCCGATACCGGTGGGAGTGGCAATATCAGGAATGGGCGATACTGGGGTGAGTGGGCGATACAGGAAGTGGGTGATACCGGTAGTGTGCGATACCGAGGGTGGGCGATACCGGGTGTGGGCGATATCGGGAGTGGTGATACCTGGGCAAGGGAGCGATACCAGGAGTGGGCGATACCGGAAGTGGGCGATACAGGGAATGGGCGATGCCAAGAGTTGGAGTTACCGGGAATGGGTGATCCGGAGAGTGTACGATATCTGGAGTGGACGATACCGGGGTGAGTGGCGATACCAGGAATGGGCGATACCAAGAGTGGGTGATACCAGGAATGGGCGATAACAGGAATGGGCAGTACCGGGAGTGGGTAATACCGGGAGTTGGCCATACCGGGAGTGGGCGATACCGGGGGAGTGAGCGATACCGGCGGGGAGTGGATGATATCAGGAGTGGGTGATACCGGGGGGAGTGGGCGATACCGGGAATGGGCGATAATGGGAATGGGCGATACCGGGAGTGGGGAATCCCGGGAGTTGGCCATACCGGGAGTGGGCGATACCGGGGGCGTGAGCGATACTGGCAGGGAGTGGTGATACCGGGAGTGGGCGATACCGGGAGTGGGCGGTACCTGGGGGGAATGGAGATACCTGGTGTGGTTGATATCAGAAGTGGGCGATACCGGGAGTGGATGATACCGGGAGTGGGCGATACCGCGGGAAGTGGGTGATACCGGGAGTGGGCGATACCGGGTGTGGGTGATACCGAGAGTGGGTGATACCGGGGGGAGTGTGCGATACCAGGAATGGGTGATACCGAGAGTGGGTGCAACCAGGGGGGGAGTGGACGATACCGGGAGTGGGTGATACCGGGGGGCATGGGCGCTACCGGGAATGGGCGATACGGGGAGAGTGTGACACTGGGAGCAGGCGATACCGGGAGTGGGCGACAGCAGGGCGAGTGGGCGATATCAGGAATAGGCGATACTGAGAGTGGGCACTACCGGGAATGGGCGATACTGGGAGTGGGCGATACTGAGAATGGGCGATGCTGGGAATGGGCAATACCAGGAATGGGCGATACCGTGTGTGGGTAATACTGGGAATGGGCAACACCGGGGGGAGTGGCACGACCGGGAATGAGCGATACCGGGAATGGGCGATTCCGGGGGGAGTGGGTGATACCGAGTGTGGGCGATACCGAGAGTCGGCGATACCGGGGGAGTGAGCGATACCGGCGGTGAGTGGTGATACCGGGAATGGGCGATACCAAGAGTGGGCGATACAAGGAATGGGCGATCTGGAGAGTGGGTGATACCTGGAGTGGGCGATACCGGGGGGAGTGGCGATACCAGGAATGGGCGATACCAAGAGTGGACGATACCGGGAGTGGCCGATACCGGGGGGCGTAGGCGCCACCGGGAATGGCCGATACGGGGAGAGTGTGTTACTGGGAGTGGGCGATACCGGGAGTGGGCGATACCAGGGCGAGTGGGCGATACCAGGAATGGGTGAAACTGAGAGTGGGCACTACCGGGAATGGGTAATAACGGGAATGGGCAACATGGGGGGGAGTGGCAATACCGGGAATGGGCGATACCGAGAGTGGGCGATACCGGGTGTGGGCGATATCGGGAGTGGGTGATACCGGAGCGAGGGAGCAATACCAGGAGTGAGCGATACCGGAAGTGGGTGATACCGGGAATGGGCAATCCAGAGAGTGGGTGATACCGGGTGTGGGCGATATCGGGAGTGGGTGATACCGGGGCGAGGGAGCAATACCAGGAGTGAGCGATACCGGAAGTGGGTGATACCGGGAATGGGCGATCCAGAGAGTGGGTGATACCGGGTGTGGGCGATATCGGGAGTGGGTGATACCGGGGCGAGGAAGCAATACCAGAAGTGAGTGATACCGGAAGTGGGTGATTACGGGAATGGGCGATCCGGAGAGTGGGTGATACCGGGTGTGGGTGATACCGGGTTTGGGTGATACCCGGTGTGGGTGATACTGGGAGTGGGCGATACCGGGGGAGTGAGCGATACCAGGGGGAGGAGTGTGCAGTACCGGGAGTGGGCGATACCGGGGCGAGTGGGCGATACCAGGAATGGGCAATACTGAGAGTGGGCGATACCGAGTGTGGGCGCTACCAGGGGGAGTGGCGATACCAGGAATGGGTGATACCAAGAGTGGGGGATACCGGGAGTGGGCGATACCGGGAGTGGGTGATATCGGGTGTGGGTCATACCGGATGTGGGTGATACCGGGAGTGGGTGATACCGGGGGAGTGAGCGATACCGTGGGGAGGAGTATGCGGTACCGGCAGAGGGCGATACCGGGAGTGGGCAATACCGGGAACGGGCGATACCGGGAGAGTGAGCGATACCGGGGGTGAGGAGTTGGTGATACCGGGAGTGGGTAATACCGGGAGTGGGTAATACCAGTAGAGGGCGATAACGGGGGAAATGTGGGATACCGGGTCAACGCGATAGCGGGATTGTTCGATACCGGGAGTGGGCAAGACCGGAAGTTGGCGATACAGGGAGTTGGCTACACCAGGTGGAGTGGGCGATACCGAGAATGGGCGATACTGGGAGTGGGGGATACCAGTAGTGGTTGATACCGGGAGTGAGTAATATTGGGAGTGGGCGATACCGGGAATAGGCGATACCAGGAGTGGGCGATACTGGGAAAGGACAATACCGGGAGTGGGTGATTCCAGAAGTGGGCAATACCGGGAATTGACAATACCGGGAATGGACAATACCGGGAGTGGGCGATACCTGGGGAGTGAGCGATACCGGGGGGAGTGGGCGATACCAGGAATGGATGATACCGGGTGTGGACGGTACCTGGGGGGAATGGAGATACCTGGTGTGGGTGATATCGGAAGTGGGCGATACTGGGAATGGGCGATACCGCGGGAAGTGGGTGATACCGGGCGTGGGCAATACCGGGAATGGGCGATACCAGGAATGGGTGATACCTGGAGGAGTGGGTGATACCAGGATTGGGCGATACCGATAATGGGCGATACCGGGAGTGGGCGATACCAGGAGTGGGTGATACCGGGGGGAGTGGTTGATACCGGGAATGGGCGATCCCAAGAATGGGCGATACAGGGTTGGGCGATACCGGGGGGGGAGTGGCGATTGCAGGAATGGGTGATAGCAAGAGTGGGTGCTACCAGTGGGGAGTGGACGATACCGGGCGTGGGCGATACCGGGTTTGGGTGATACCGGGGGTGAGTGATACCGATAATGGGCGATACCGGGAGTGGGCGATACCTGGAGTGGGTGATACCGGGCCAGTGGTTGATACCGGGAATGGCCGATACCAAGAATGGGCGATACCGGGGGAGGGCGCGACAGGGCGAGTGGTGATTGTAGGAATGGGCGATAGCAAGAGTGGGTGCTACCAGTGGGGAGTGGATGATACCGGGAGTGGGCGATACCGGGATTGGGTGATACCGGGAGTGGGCGATACCAGGAGTGGGCGATACCGGGAGTGGGCGACACAGTGGTGAGTGGGCGATACCAGGAATGGGTGATACCGAGAGTGGTTGCTACCAGGGGGGAGTGAACGATACCGGGAGTGGGCGATACTGGTGTGCGTGGGCTCTACCGGGAATGGGCGATACGGGGAGAGTGTGTTACTGGGAGTGGGCGATACCGGGAGTGGGCGACACCAGGGCGAGTGAGCGATACCAGAATGGGCGATACTGAGAGTGGGCACTACCGGGAATGGGCGATACTGGGAATGGGCGATACTGGGAATTGGCGATGCCAGGAATGGGCGATACCGGGAGTGGGCAATACCGGGAGTGGGTAATACCGGGAATGGGCAACACCGGGGGGAGTGGCAATATCGGGAATGCGCGATACCGAGAGTGGGCGATACCGGGTGTGGCCGATATCGGGAGTCGGTGATACCGGGGCGAGGGAGCAATACCAGGAGTGAGCGATACCGGAAGTGGGTGATACCGGGAATGGCCGATCCGGAGAGTGGGTGATACCAGGTGTGGGTGATACCGGGAATGGATGATACCGGGAGTGGGTGATACCGGGGGAAGTGGGCAATACCGAGAGTGCGCAATTCCGGGAGTGGGCGATACCGGGGGAGTGAGCAATACCGGGAGGGAGTGGGTGATACCAGGAGAGGGTGATCCCGGGAGTGGGAGATACCGGGAGTGGTCAATACCGGAAAAGGGCAATAATGGGAGTGCGTGATACCGGGGTGTGTGGGCGATACTGGAAATGGGTGTTACCAGGAATGGCTGATACCGGGGGGAGTGGCAATACCAAGAATGGGCGATACTGGGGTGAGTGGGCAATACAGGAAGTGGGTGATACCGGTAGTGTGCGATACCGAGGGTGGGCGATACCGGGTGTGGGCGATATCGGGAGTGGTGATACCTGGGCAAGGGAGCGATACCAGGAGTGGGCGATACCGGAAGTGGGTGATACAAGGAATGGGCGATGCCAAGAGTTGGAGTTACCGGGAATGGGCGATCCGGAGAGTGTGCGATACCTGGAGTGGACGATACCCGGGGGGGATTGGCGATACCAGGAATGGGCGATACCAAGATTGGGTGATACCGGGAATGGGCGATAACGGGAATGGCCGGTACCGGGAGTGGGTAATACCGGGAGTTGGCCATACCGGGAGTGGGCGATACCGGGGGAGTGAGCGATACCGGCGGGGAGTGGATGATACCGGGAGTGGGTGATACCGTGGGGAGTGGGCGATACCGGGAATGGGCGATAATGGGAATGGGCGATACTGGGAGTGGGGAATACCGGGAGTTGGCCAGACCGGGAGTGGGCGACACCAGGGGCGTGAGCGATACCAGCGGGGAGTGGTGATACCGGGAGTGGGCGATACCGGGAGTGGGCGATACCAGGAGTGGATGATACCGGGAATGGACAATAGCTGGAGTGAGGAGTGGGTGATACCGGGAGTGGGTAATACCAGTAGAGGGCGATAACGGGGGGAATGTGGGAAATCGGGTCTGCGCGATAGCGGGATTGTTCGATACCGGAAGTGGGCAAGACCGGAAGTTGGCGATACAGGGAGTTGGCGACACCAGGTGGAGTGGGCGATACCGGGAGTGGGTGATACCAGTAGTGGGTGATACTGGGAGTGGGTGATATCGGGAGTGGGTGATACCGGGAATAGGCGATACCAGGAGTGGGCGATACCGGGAAAGGACAATACCGGGAGTGGGTGATTCCAGAAGTAGGCAATACCGGGAATGGACAATACCGGGAATGGACAATACCGGGAGTGGGCGATACCGGGGGAGTGAGCGATATCGGGGGTAGTGGGCGATACCAGGAATGGACGATACCGGGAGTGGACGGTACCTGGGGGGAATGGTGATACCTGGTGTGGGTGATCTCGAAAGTGGGCGATACTGGGAATGGGCGATACCTAGAGTGGACAATACCAGAAGTGGGCGATACCGGAAGTGGATGATACCGGGAGTGGGCGATACCGCGGGAAGTGAGTGATACCGGGATTGGGCGATACCGGGTGTGGGCGATACCGAGAGTGGGTGCTACCGGGGGGAGTGGGCGATACCAGGAATGGGCGATACCGAGAGGGGTGCAACCAGGGGGGGAGTGGACGATACTGGGAGTGGGCGATACCGGGGGGCGTGGGCGCTACCGGGAATGGGCGATACGGGGAGTGTGTGATACTGGGAGCAGGCGATACCGGGAGTGGGCGACAGCAGGGCGAGTGGTCGATACCAGGAATGGGCGATACTGAGAGTGGGCGATACTGGGAATGGGCGATACTGGGAATGGGCAATACCAGGAATGGGCGATACCGGGAGTGGGTAATACTGGGAATGGGCAACACCGGGGGGAGTGGCAAGACCGGGAATGAGCGATACCGGGAATGGGCGATACCGGGGGGAGTGGGTGATACCGGGTGTGGGCGATACCGAGAATGGGCGATACCGGGGGAGTGAGCGATACCGGCGGGGAGTGGTGATACCGGGAGTGGGCGATACCAAGAGTTAATGGTACCGGGAATGGACAATAGCTGGAGTGGGTGATATCAGGCGAGTGAGCGCTACCAGAAGTGGGCGATACCGGAAGTAGGTGATACCGGGAATGAGCGATAACGGGGGGAGTGGCTATACCGGGAATGGGCGATACCAGGAATGGGTGATCCCGGGAGGAGTGGGTGATACCGGGAGTGGGCAATACCTGGAGTGGGTGATACCGGGGGGAGTGGTTAATACCAGGAATGGGCGATACCAAGAATGGGCGATAAAGGGGTGGGCGATACGGGGGGGGGAGTGTTGATTGCAGGAATGGGCGATAGCAAGAGTGGGTGCTACCAGTGGGGAGTGGACAATACCGGGAGTGGGCGATACCGGGTTTGGGTGATACCGGGAATGGGCGATACCGGGAGTGAGCGATACCGGGAGTGGACGATGCCAGGAGTGGGCGAGATGGGGGCAAGTATGCGATACCAGGAATGGCCAATACCGAGAGTGGCTGCTATCAGGGGGGAGTGGACGATACCGGGAATGGGCAATACCGGGAGTCGGCGATAATGGGAATGGGCAAAACTGGGAATGGGCGATACCGTGAATGGGCGATACCGGGGATGGGCGATACCAAGAATGGGCGATACCGGGGTGGACAATTCCGGGGGGGAGTGGCGATTGCAGGAATGGGCGATAGCAAGAGTGGGTGCTACCAGTGGGGAGTGGACGATACCTGGAGTGGGCGATACCGGGTTTGGGTGATACCAGGAGTGAGCGATACCAGGAGTGGGCGATACCGGGAATGGGCGACACCGTGGCGAGTGGGCGATACCAGGAATGGGTGACACCGAGAGTGGGTGCTACCAGGGGTGAGTGGACGATACCGGGAATGGGCGATACCGGGGGACGTGGGCGCTACCGGGAATGGCCGATACGGGGAGAGTGTGTTACTGGGAGTGGGCGATACCGGGAGTGGGCGACAGCAGGGCGAGTGGGCGATACCAGGAATGGGCGAAACTGAGAGTGGGCACTACCGGGAATGGGCGATACTGGGAATGGGCGATACAGGGAATGGGCGATACCAGGAATTGGCGATACCGGGAGTGGGCAATACCGGGAGTGGGTAATAACGGGAATGGGCAACATGGGGGGGAGTGGCAATACCGGGAATGGGCGATACCGAGAGTGGGCGATACCGGGGTGGACGATACCGGGGGGGAGTGGCGATTGCAAGAATGGGCGATAGCAAGAGTGGGTGCTATCAGTGGGGAGTGGACGATACCTGGAGTGGGCGATACCGGGGCGAGGGAGCAATACCAGGAGTAAGCGATACCGGAAGTGGGTGATACCGGGAATGGGCGATCCAGAGAGTGGGTGATACCGGGTGTGGGCGATATCAGGAGTGGGTGATACCGGGGCGAGTGAGCAATACCAGGAGTGAGCGATACCGGAAGTGGGTGGTACCGGGAATGGGCGATCCGGAGAGTGGGTGATACCGGGAGTGGGCGATACCGGGTTTGGGTGATACCGGGAGTGGGCGATACCAGGAGTGGGCGATACCGGGAGTGGGCGACACAGTGGCGAGTGGGCGATACCAGGAATGGTGATACCGAGAGTGGGTGCTACCAGGGGGGAGTGGACGATACCGGGAGTGGGCGATACCGGGGGGCGATACTGAGAGTGGGCGATACCGGGTGTGGGTGATACCGGGAATGGGTGATACCGGGAGTGGGTGATACCGGGGGAAGTGGGCAATACCGAGAGTGCGCGATACCGGGAGTGGGCGATACCGGGGGAGTGAGCAATACCGGGGTGGGAGTGGGTGATACCAGGAGAGGGTGATCCCGGGTGTGGGCGATACCGGGAGTGGTCAATACCGGAAAAGGGCAATAATGGGAGTGCGTGATACCGGGGTGTGTGGGCGATACTGGGAATGGGCAACACCGGGGGGAGTGGCAAGACCGGGAATGAGCGATACCGGGAATGGGCGATTCCGGGGGGAGTGGGTGATACCGAGTGTGGGCGATACCGAGAGTCGGCGATACCGGGGGAGTGAGCGATACCGGCGGTGAGTGGTGATACCGGGAATGGGCGATACCAAGAGTGGGCGATACCAGGAATGGGCGATCTGGAGAGTGGGTGATACCTGGAGTGGGCGATACCGGGGGGAGTGGCGATACCAGGAATGGGCGATACCAAGAGTGGACGATACCGGCAGTGGCCGATACCGGGGGGCGTAGGCGCCACCGGGAATGGCCGATACGGGGAGAGTGTGTTACTGGGAGTGGGCGATACCGGGAGTGGGCGATACAAGGGCGAGTGGGCGATACCAGGAATGGGTGAAACTGAGAGTGGGCACTACCGGGAATGGGCGATATTGGGAATGGGCGATACAGGGAATGGGCGATACCAGGAATTGGCGATACCGGGAGTGGGCAATACCGGGAGTGGGTAATAACGGGAATGGGCAACATGGGGGGGAGTGGCAATACCGGGAATGGGCGATACCGAGAGTGGGTGATACCGGGTGTGGGCGATATCGGGAGTGGGTGATACCGGGGCGAGGGAGCAATACCAGGAGTGAGCGATACCGGAAGTGGGTGATACCGGGAATGGGCGATCCAGAGAGTGGGTGATACCGGGTGAGGGCGATATCGGGAGTGTGTGATACCGGGGCGAGGAAGCAATACCAGGAGTGAGCGATACCGGAAGTGGGTGATTACGGGAATGGGTGATCCGGAGAGTGGGTGATACCGGGTGTGGGTGATACCGGGTTTGGGTGATACCCGGTGTGGGTGATACTGGGAGTGGGCGATACCGGGGGAGTGAGCGATACCAGGGGGAGGAGTGTGCAGTACCGGGAGTGGGCGATACCGGGGCGAGTGGGCGATACCAGGAATGGGCAATACTGAGAGTGGGCGATACCGAGTGTGGGCGCTACCAGGGGGAGTGGCGATACCAGGAATGGGCAATACCAAGAGTGGGTGATACCGGGAGTGGGCGATACCGGGAGTGGGTGATATCGGGTGTGGGTCATACCGGATGTGGGTGATACCGGGAGTGGGTGATACCGGGGGAGTGAGCGATACCGTGGGGAGGAGTATGCGGTACCGGCAGAGGGCGATACCGGGAGTGGGCAATACCGGGAGCGGGCGATACCGGGAGAGTGAGCGATACCGGGGGTGAGGAGTTGGTGATACCGGGAGTGGGTAATACCGGGAGTGGGTAATACCAGTAGAGGGCGATAACGGGGGAAATGTGGGATACCGGGTCAACGCGATAGCGGGATTGTTCGATACCGGGAGTGGGCAAGACCGGAGGTTGGCGATACAGGGAGTTGGCTACACCAGGTGGAGTGGGCGATACCGAGAATGGGCGATACTGGGAGTGGGGGATACCAGTAGTGGTTGATACCGGGAGTGAGTAATATTGGGAGTGGGCGATACCGGGAATAGGCGATACCAGGAGTGGGCGATACTGGGAAAGGACAATACCGGGAGTGGGTGATTCCAGAAGTGGGCAATACCGGGAATTGACAATACCGGGAATGGACAATACCGGGAGTGGGCGATACCTGGGGAGTGAGCGATACCGGGGGGAGTGGGCGATACCAGGAATGGATGATACCGGGAGTGGACGGTACCTGGGGGGAATGGAGATACCTGGTGTGGGTGATATCGGAAGTGGGCGATACTGGGAATGGGCGATACCGCGGGAAGTGGGTGATACCGGGCGTGGGCAATACCGGGAATGGGCGATACCAGGAATGGGTGATACCTGGAGGAGTGGGTGATACCAGGATTGGGCGATACCGGTAATGGGCGATACCGGGAGTGGGCGATACCAGGAGTGGGTGATACCGGGGAGAGTGGTTGATACCGGGAATGGGCGATCCCAAGAATGGGCGATACCGGGCGTGGGCGATACCGGGTTTGGGTGATACCGGGGGTGAGTGATACCGATAATGGGCGATACCGGGAGTGGGCGATACCTGGAGTGGGTGATACCGGGCCAGTGGTTGATACCGGGAATGGCCGATACCAAGAATGGGCGATACCGGGGGAGGGCGCGACAGGGCGAGTGGTGATTGTAGGAATGGGCGATAGCAAGAGTGGGTGCTACCAGTGGGGAGTGGATGATACCGGGAGTGGGCGATACCGGGATTGGGTGATACCGGGAGTGGGCGATACCAGGAGTGGGCGATACCGGGAGTGGGCGACACAGTGGTGAGTGGGCGATACCAGGAATGGGCGATACCGAGAGTGGTTGCTACCAGGGGGGAGTGAACGATACCGGGAGTGGGCGATACTGGTGGGCGTGGGCTCTACCGGGAATGGGCGATGCGGGGAGAGTGTGTTACTGGGAGTGGGCGATACCGGGAGTGGGCGACACCAGGGCGAGTGAGCGATACCAGAATGGGCGATACTGAGAGTGGGCACTACCGGGAATGGGCGATACTGGGAATGGGCGATACTGGGAATGGGCGATGCCAGGAATGGGCGATACCGGGAGTGGGCAATACCGGGAGTGGGTAATACCGGGAATGGGCAACACCGGGGGGAGTGGCAATATCGGGAATGCGCGATACCGAGAGTGGGCGATACCGGGTGTGGCCGATATCGGGAGTCGGTGATACCGGGGCGAGGGAGCAATACCAGGAGTGAGCGATACCGGAAGTGGGTGATACCGGGAATGGCCGATCCGGAGAGTGGGTGATACCAGGTGTGGGTGATACCGGGAATGGATGATACCGGGAGTGGATGATACCGGGGGAAGTGGGCAATACCGAGAGTGCGCGATTCCGGGAGTGGGCGATACCGGGGGAGTGAGCAATACCGGGAGGGAGTGGGTGATACCAGGAGAGGGTGATCCCGGGAGTGGGAGATACCGGGAGTGGTCAATACCGGAAAAGGGCAATAATGGGAGTGCGTGATACCGGGGTGTGTGGGCGATACTGGAAATGGGTGTTACCAGGAATGGCTGATACCGGGGGGAGTGGCAATACCAAGAATGGGCGATACTGGGGTGAGTTGGGCGATACAGGAAGTGGGTGATACCGGTAGTGTGCGATACCGAGGGTGGGCGATACCGGGTGTGGGCGATATCGGGAGTGGTGATACCTGGGCAAGGGAGCGATACCAGGAGTGGGCGATACCGGAAGTGGGTGATACAGGGAATGGGTAATACCGGGAGTTGGCCATACCGGGAGTGGGCGATACCGGGGGAGTGAGCGATACCGGCGGGGAGTGGATGATACCGGGAGTGGGTGATACCGTGGGGAGTGGGCGATACCGGGAATGGGTGATAATGGGAATGGGCGATACTGGGAGTGGGGAATACCGGGAGTTGGCCAGACCGGGAGTGGGCGACACCAGGGGCGTAGGCGATACCAGCGGGGAGTGGTGATACCGGGAGTGTGCGATACCGGGAGTGGGCGATACCAGGAGTGGATGATACCGGGAATGGACAATAGCTGGAGTCAGGAGTGGGTGATACCGGGAGTGGGTAATACCAGTAGAGGGCGATAACGGGGGGAATGTGGGAAACCGGGTCTGCGCGATAGCGGGATTGTTCGATACCGGAAGTGGGCAAGACCAGAAGTTGGCGATACAGGGAGTTGGCGACACCAGGTGGAGTGGGCGATACCGGGAGTGGGTGATACCAGTAGTGGGTGATACTGGGAGTGGGTGATATCGGGAGTGGGTGATACCGGGAATAGGCGATATCACGAGTGGGCGATACCGGGAAAGGACAATACCGGGAGTGGGTGATTCCAGAAGTAGGCAATACCGGGAATGGACAATACCGGGAATGGACAATACCGGGAGTGGGCGATACCGGGGGAGTGAGCGATATCGGGGGGAGTGGGCGATACCAGGAATGGACAATACCGGGAGTGGACGGTACCTGGGTGGTATGGTGATACCTGGTGTGGGTGATCTCGAAAGTGGGCGATACTGGGAATGGGCGATACCTAGAGTGGACAATACCAGAAGTGGGCGATACCGGAAGTGGATGATACCGGGAGTGGGCGATACCGCGGGAAGTGGGTGATACCGGGTGTGGGCGATACCGAGAGTGGGTGCTACCGGGGGGAGTGGGCGATACCAGGAATGGGCGATACCGAGAGGGGTGCAACCAGGGGGGGAGTGGACGATACTGGGAGTGGGCGATACCCGGGGGCGTGGGTGCTACCGGGAATGGGCGATACGGGGAGTGTGTGATACTGGGAGCAGGCGATACCGGGAGTGGGCGACAGCAGGGCGAGTGGTCGATACCAGGAATGGGCGATACTGAGAGTGGGCGATACTGGGAATGGGCGATACTGGGAATGGGCAATACCAGGAATGGGCGATACCGGGAGTGGGTAATACTGGGAATGGGCAACACCGGGGGGAGTGGCAAGACCGGGAATGAGCGATACCGGGAATGGGCGATACCGGGGGGAGTGGGTGATACCGGGTGTGGGCGATACCGAGAATGGGCGATACCGGGGGAGTGAGCGATACCGGCGGGGAGTGGTGATACCGGGAGTGGGCGATACCAAGAGTTAATGGTACCGGGAATGGACAATAGCTGGAGTGGGTGATATCAGGCGAGTGAGCGCTACCAGAAGTGGGCGATACCGGAAGTAGGTGATACCGGGAATGAGCGATAACGGGGGGAGTGGCTATACCGGGAATGGGCGATACCAGGAATGGGTGAACCCGGGAGGAGTGGGTGATACCGGGAGTGGGCAATACCTGGAGTGGGTGATACCGGGGGGAGTGGTTAATACCAGGAATGGGCGATACCAAGAATGGGCGATAAAGGGGTGGGCGATACGGGGGGGGGGAGTGGTGATTGCAGGAATGGGCGATAGCAAGAGTGGGTGCTACCAGTGGGGAGTGGACAATACCGGGAGTGGGCGATACCGGGTTTGGGTGATACCGGGAATGGGCGATACCGGGAGTGAGCGATACCGGGAGTGGACGATGCCAGGAGTGGGCGAGATGGGGGCAAGTATGCGATACCAGGAATGGCCAATACCGAGAGTGGCTGCTATCAGGGGGGAGTGGACGATACCGGGAATGGGCAATACCGGGAGTCGGCGATAATGGGAATGGGCAAAACTGGGAATGGGCGATACCGTGAATGGGCGATACCGGGGATGGGCGATACCAAGAATGGGCGATACCGGGGTGGACAATTCCGGGGGGGAGTGGCGATTGCAGGAATGGGCGATAGCAAGAGTGGGTGCTACCAGTGGGGAGTGGACGATACCTGGAGTGGGCGATACCGGGTTTGGGTGATACCAGGAGTGAGCGATACCAGGAGTGGGCGATACCGGGAATGGGCGACACCGTGGCGAGTGGGCGATACCAGGAATGGGTGACACCGAGAGTGGGTGCTACCAGGGGTGAGTGGACGATACCGGGAATGGGCGATACGGGGGACGTGGGCGCTACCGGGAATGGCCGATACGGGGAGAGTGTGTTACTGGGAGTGGGCGATACCGGGAGTGGGCGACAGCAGGGCGAGTGGGCGATACCAGGAATGGGCGAAACTGAGAGTGAGCACTACCGGGAATGGGCGATACTGGGAATGGGCGATACAGGGAATGGGCGATACCAGGAATTGGCGATACCGGGAGTGGGCAATACCGGGAGTGGGTAATAACGGGAATGGGCAACATGGGGGGGAGTGGCAATACCGGGAATGGGCGATACCGAGAGTGGGCGATACCGGGTGTGGGTGATATCGGGAGTGGGTAATACCGGGGCGAGGGAGCAATACCAGGAGTGAGCGATACCGGAAGTGGGTGATACCTGGAATGGGCAATCCAGAGAGTGGGTGATACCGGGTGTGGGCGATATCGGGAGTGGGTGATACCGGGGCGAGGGAGCAATACCAGGAGTGAGCGATACCGGAAGTGGGTGATACCGGGAATGGGCGATCCAGAGAGTGGGTGATACCGGGTGTGGGTGATACCGGGTGTGGGTGATACCGTGTGTGGGTGATACTGGGAGTGGGCGATACAGGGGGAGTGAGCGATACCGGGGGGAGGAGTGGGCGGTACCGGGAGTGGGCGATACCGGGGCGAGTGGGCGATACCAGGAATGGGCGATACTGAGAGTGGGCGATACCGGGTGTGGGTGATGCCGGGAGTGGTGATACCGGGAGTGGGTGATACGGGGGAAGAGGGCAATACCGAGAGTGCGCGATACCGGGAGTGGGCGATACCGGGGGAGTGAGCAATACCGGGAGGGGAGTGGGTGATACCGGGAGAGGGTGATACCGGGAGTGGGCCATACCGGGAGTAGTCAATACCGGAAAAGGGCAATAATGGGAGTGCGTGATACCGGGGTGTGTGGGCGATACTGGAAATGGGTGATACCAGGAATGGCCGATACCGGGGGGAGTGGCGATACCAGGAATGGGCGATACTGGGGTGAGTGGGCAATACAGGAAGTGGGTAATACCGGTAGTGTGCGATACCGAGGGTGGGCGATACCGAGTGTGGGCGATATCGGGAGTGGGTGATACCTAGGGCAAGGGAGCGATACCAGGAGTGGGCGATACCGGAAGTGGTTGATACCGGGAATGGGCGATACCAAGAGTGGGCGATACCGGGAATGGGCGATCTGGAGAGTGGGCGATACCTGGAGTGGGCGATACCGGGGGGAGTGACAATACCAGTAAAGGGCGATACCAAGAGTGGGTGATACCGGGAGTGGGCGATACCAGGAGTGGGTGATACTGGGTGTGGGTTATACCGGATGTGGGTGATACCGGGAGTGGGTGATACCGGGGGAGTGAGCGATACCGTGGGGAGGAGTAGGCGGTACCGGGAGAGGGCGATACCGGGAGTGGGCGATACCGGGAGTGGGTAATACCAGTAGAGGGCGATAACGGGGGGAATGTGGGATACCGGGTCTGCGCGATAGCGGGATTGTTCGATACCGGGAGTGGGCAAGACCGGAAGTTGGCGATACAGGGAGTTGGCGACACCAGGTGGAGTGGGCGATACCGAGAATGGGCGATACCGGGAATGGGTGATACCAGTAGTGGGTGGTACTGGGAGTGGGTGATATCGGGAGTGGGCGATACCGGGAATAGGCGATACCAGGAGTGGACGAACCGGGAAAGGACAATACCGGGAGTGGGTGATTCCAGAAGTGGGCAATACCGGGAATGGACAATACCGGGAATGGACAATACCGGGAGTGGGCGATAGCGGTGGAGTGAGCGATACCGGGGGGAGTGGGCGATACCAGGAATGGATGATACCGGGAGTGGACGGTACCTGGGGGGAATGGAGATACCTGGTGTGGGTGATATCGGAAGTGGGCGATACTGGGAATGGGCGATACCTGGAGTGGACAATACCAGAAGTGGGCCACACCGGGAGTGGATGATACCGGGAGTGGGCGATACTGCGGGAAGTGGGTGATACTAGCCATGGGCGATACCGGGAATGGGCGATACCAGGAATGGGTGATACCGGGAGGAGTGGGTGATACCAGGATTGGGCGATACCAAGAATGGGCGATACAGGGTTGGGCGATACCTGGGGGGGAGTGGCGATTGCAGGAATGGGCGATAGCAAGAGTGGGTGCTACCAGTGGGGAGTGGACGATAGCGGGCGTGTGCGATACCGGGTTTGAGTGATACCGGGAGTGGGCGATACCAGGAGTGGGCGATACCGGGAGTGGGCAACACCGTGGCGAGTGGGCGACACCAGGAATGGGTGATACCGAGACTGGGTGCAACCTGGGGGGAGTGGACGATACCGGGAGTGGGCGACAGCAGGGCGAGTGGGCGATACCGGGAATGGGCGATACTGAGAATGGGCACTACCGGGAATGGGCGATAATGGGAGTGGGCGATACTGGGAATGGGCGATACTGGGAATGGGCAATACCAGGAATGGGCGATACCGGGAGTGGGTAATACTGGGAATGGGCAACACCGGGGAGAGTGGCAAGACCGGGAATGAGCGATACCGGGAATGGGCGATACCGGGGGGAGTGGGTGAAACCGGGTGTGGGCAATACCGAGAGTGGGTGATACCGGGTGTGCGCGATATCGGGAGTGGGTGATACCGGAGCGAGGGAGCAATACCAGGAGTGAGCGATACCGGAAGTGGGTGGTACCGGGAATGGGCGATCCGGAGAGTGGGCGATACCGGGGGCGTGAGCGATACCGGCGGGGAGTGGTGATAGCGGGAGTGGGCGATACCGGGAGTGGGTGATACCAGGAGTGGATGATACCGGGAATGGACAATAGCTGGAGTGGGTGATATTGGGCGAGTGAGCGCTACCAGAAGTGGGCGATACCGGAAGTAGGTGATACTGGGAATGACGATAACGGGAGGGAGTGGCGATACCGGGAATGGGCGATACCAGGAATGGGTGATACCGGGAGGAGTGGGTGATACCAGGAGTGGGCGGTACCGATAATGGGCGAGACCGGGAGTGGGCGATACCTGCAGTGGGTGATACCGGGGAGAGTGGTTGATACCGGGAATGGACGACACCAAGAATGGGCGATATTGGTGGAGGGCGATACCTGGGGGGAGTGGCGATTGGAGGAATGGGTGACAGCATGAGTGGGTGCTAGAAGTGGGAAGTGGACGATACCGGGAGTGGGCGATACCGGGAGTGGGCGATACCAGGAGTGGGCGATACCGGGAGTGGGCGACACAGTGGCGAGTGGGCGATATCAGGAATGGGTGATACTGAGAGTGGGTGCTACCAGGGGGAGTGGACGATACCGGGAGTGGGCGATACCGGGGGGCGTGGGCGCTACCGGGAATGGGCGATACGGGTAGAGTGTGTTACTGGGAGTGGGCGATACCGAGAGTGGGTGCTACCAGGGGGGAGTGGACGATACCGGGAATGGGCGATACTGAGAGTGGGCACTACCGGGAATGGGCGATACTGGGAATGTGCGATACTAGGACTGGGCGATACTGGGAATGTGCGATACTAGGACTGGGCGATACCGGGAGTGGACAATACCGGGAATGGGTAATACCGGGAATGGACAACACCGGGGGGAGTGGCAATACCGGGAATGGGCGATACCGAGAGTGGGCGATACCGGGTGTGGGCGATATCGGGAGTGGGTGATACCGGGGCGATTGAGCAATACCAGGAGTGAGCGAAACCGGAAGTGGGTGATACCGGGAATGGGCGATCCGGAGAGTGGGTGATACCGGGTGTGGGTGATACCGGGTGTGGGTGATACCGGGTGTGAGTGATACTTGGAGTGGGCGATACCGGGGGAGTGAGCGATACCGGGGGGAGGAGTGGGCAGTGCCGGGAGTGGGTGATACCGGGGCGAGTGGGCGATACCAGGAATGGGCGATACTGAGAGTGGGTGATACCGGGAGAGGGCGATACCGGGAGTGGGCGATACCGGGAGTGGGCGATACCGGGAGAGTGAGCCATACCGGAGGTGAGGAGTGGGTGATACCGGGAGTGGGTAATACCGGTAGAGGGCGATACCGGGGGGAATGTGGGATACCGGGTCTGCGCGATAGCGGGATTGTTCGATAAAGGGAGTGGGCAAGACCGGAAGTTGGCGATACAGGGAGTTGGCGATACTAGGAGGAGTGGCCGATACCGAGAATGGGCGATACTGGGAGTGGGTCTACCAGTAGTGGGTGATACCGGGAGTGGGTGATATCGGGAGTGGGCGATACCGGGAATAGGCGATAACAGGAGTGGGCGATACCGCGAAAGGACAATACCAGGAATGGTTGATTCCAGAAGTGGGCAATACCGGGAATGGACAATACCGGGAGTGGGCGATACCAGGAATGGACGATTCCGGGAGTGTACGATACCTGGGGGGAATGGAGAAACCTGGTGTGGGTGATATCGGAAGTGGGCGATACTGGGAATGGGCGATACCTGGAGTGGACAATACCAGAAGTGTGCGATACCGGGAGTGGATGATACCGGGAGTGGGTGACACCGGGGGAAGTGGGCGATACCGGGAATGGGCGATAATGGGAATGGGCGATCCGGAGAGAGGTTGATACCGGGGGTGGGTGATACTGGGAGTAGGCGATACCGGGGGAGTGAGCGATCCCAGGGGGAGGAGTGGGCGGTACCGGGAGTGGACGATACCGGGGCGAGTGGGCGAAACCAGGAATGGGCGATACCGATAATGGGCGATACCGGGAGTGGGCAATACCTGGAGTGGGTGATACCGGGGGGAGTGGTTGATACCGGGAATGGGCGATACCAAGAGAGGGCGATACCGGGGGAGGGCGATACCGGGGGGTGTGGCGATTGCAGGAATGGGCGATAGCAAGAGTGGGTGCTACCAGTGGGGAGTGGACGAGACCGGGAGTGGGCGATACCGGGTTTGGGTGATACCGGGAGTGGGTGATGCCAGGAGTGGGAGATACCGGGAGTGGGCGACACCGTGGCGAGTGGGCCATACCGGGAATGGGCGATACCGGGGGGAGTGGGTGATACCGGGTGTGAGCGATCCGGAGAGTGGGTGATACCGGGTGTGGGTGATACCGGATGTGGGTGATACTGGGAGTAGGCGATACTGGGGGAGTGAGCGATACCGGGGGGAGGAGTGGGCGGTACCGGGAGTGGGCGATACCGGGGCGAGTGGGTGAAACCAGGAAAGGGCGATACTGAGAGTGGGCGATACCGGGTGTGGGTGATACCGGGAGTGGGTGATACCGGGAGTGGGTGATACCGGGGGAAGTGGGAAATACCGAGAGTGCGCGATACCGGGAGTGGGCGATACCGGGGGAGTGAGCAATACCGGGGGGGGAGTGGGTGACACCGGGAGATGGTGATACCGGGAGTGGGCGATACCGGAAGTAGTCAATACCAGGAGAGGGCAATACTGGGAGTGCATGATACTGGGGTGTGTGCGATACTGGAAGAGGGGGCTACCGGGAATTGGCAATACTAGGGGGAGTGGCGATACCAGGAATGGCCGATACTGGGGAAGTGGGCGATACAGGAAGTGGGTGATACCGTTAGTGGGTGATACCGAGGGTGGGCGATACCGGGTGTGAGCGATATCGGGAGTGGGTGATACCGGGGCAAGGGAGCGATACCAGGAGTGGACGAAACCGGAAGTGGGTGATACCGGGAATGGGCGATACCGGGAGTAGGTGATACCAGTAGTGGTTGATACCGGGAGTGGGTGATATCGGGAGTGGGCGAGACCGGGAATAGGCGATACCAGGAGTGGGCGATACCGGGAAAGGACAATACTGCGAGTGGGTGATACCAGAAGTGGGCGATACCGGGATTGGACAATACCGGGAGTGGGTGATACCAGGAGTGGGTGATACCGGGAGTGGGCGATATCGGGTGAGTGAGCGATACCAGGAGTGGGCGATACCGGAAGTGTGTGATACCGGGAATGGGCAATACCGGGGGGAGTGGCGATACCGGGAATGGGCGATGCCGGGAATGGGCGATACCGGGGGGAGTGGGCGATACCGGGAGTGGGCGATACCGAGAGTGGATGATACCTGGAATGGACAACAGCTGAAGTGGGTGATATCGGGCGAGTGAGTGCTACCAGAAGTGCGCGATACCAGAAGTAGGTGATAACAGGAATGAGCGATACCGGGGGAGTGGCGATAGCGTGAATGGGCGATACCGGGAATGGGTGATACCGGGGGGGAGTGGGTGATACCAGGAGTGGCCGATACCGATAATGGGCGGATCCGGGAATGGGCGATACCTGGAGTGGGTGATACCGGGAGGAGTGGTTGATACCGGGAATGGGCGATCCCAAGAGTGGGCGATACCAGGGGAGGGCGATATCGGGGGGGGAATGGCGATTGCAGGAATGGGCAAGAGTGGGTGCTACCAGTGGGGAGTGGACGACACCGGGAGTAGGCGATACCGGGTTTGGGTGATACCAGGAGTGGGCGATACCGGGAATGGGCGATACCGGGAGTGTGCAATACCTGGAGTGGGTGATACCGGGGGGAGTGGTTGATACCGGGAATGGGCGATACCAAGAGTGGGCGATACCGGGGGAGGGCGATACCGGGGGGTGTGGCAATTGCAGGAATGGGCGATAGCAAGAGTGGGTGCTACCAGTGGGGAGTGGACGAGACCGGGAGTGGGCGATACCGGGTTTGGGTGATACCGGGAGTGGGTGATGCCAGGAGTGGGAGATACCGGGAGTGGGCGACACCGTGGCGAGTGGGCTATACCGGGAATGGGAGATACCGGGGTGAGTGGGTGATACCGGGTGTGAGCGATCCGGAGAGTGGGTGATACCGGGTGTGGGTGATACCGGATGTGGGTGATACTGGGAGTAGGCGATACCGGGGGAGTGAGCGATACCGGGGGGAGGAGTGGGCGGTACCGGGAGTGGGCGATACTGGGGCGAGTGGGTGAAACCAGGAAAGGGCGATACTGAGAGTGGGCGATACCGGGTGTGGGTGATACCGGGAGTGGGTGATACCGGGAGTGGGTGATACCGGGGGAAGTGGGAAATACCGAGAGTGCGCGATACCGGGAGTGGGCGATACCGGGGGAGTGAGCAATACCGGGGGGGGAGTGGGTGACACCGGGAGATGGTGATACCGGGAGTGGGCGATACCGGGAGTAGTCAATACCAGGAGAGGGCAATACTGGGAGTGCATGATACTGGGGTGTGTGTGCGATATTGGAAGAGGGGGCTACCGGGAATTGGCAATACTAGGGGGAGTGGCGATACCAGGAATGGCCGATACTGGGGAAGTGGGCGATACAGGAAGTGGGTGATACCGTTAGTGGGTGATACCGAGGGTGGGCGATGCCGGGTGTGAGCAATATCGGGAGTGGGTGATACCGGGGCAAGGGAGCGATACCAGGAGTGGACGAAACCGGAAGTGGGTGATACCGGGAATGGGCGATACCGGGAGTAGGTGATACCAGTAGTGGTTGATACCGGGAGTGGGTGATATCGGGAGTGGGCGAGACCGGGAATAGGCGATACCAGGAGTGGGCGATACCGGGAAAGGACAATACCGGAGTGGGTGATACCAGAAGTGGGCGATACCGGGATTGGACAATACCGGGAGTGGGTGATACCAGGAGTGGGTGATACCGGGAGTGGGCGATATCGGGTGAGTGAGCGATACCAGGAGTGGGCGATACCGGAAGTGGGTGATACCTGGAATGGACAACAGCTGGAGTGGGTGATATCGGGCGAGTGAGTGCTACCAGAAGTGCGCGATACCAGAAGTAGGTGATAACAGGAATGAGCGATACCGGGGGGAGTGGCGATAGCGTGAATGGGCGATACCGGGAATGGGTGATACCGGGGGGGAGTGGGTGATACCAGGAGTGGCCGATACCGATAATGGGCGCATCCGGGAATGAGCGATACCTGGAGTGGGTGATACCGGGAGGAGTGGTTGATACCGGGAATGGGCGATCCCAAGAGTGGGCGATACCAGGGGAGGGCGATATCGGGGGGGAGTGGCGATTGCAGGAATGGGCAAGAGTGGGTGCTACCAGTGGGGAGTGGACGACACCGGGAGTAGGCGATACCGGGTTTGGGTGATAGCAGGAGTGGGCGATACCGGGAATGGGCGATACCGGGGGCGTGGGCGATACCGGGAATGGGCGATACCGGGAGAGGGTGATACTGGGAGTGGGCGATACCAGGAGTGGACGATACTGAGAGTGGGCACTACCGTGAATGGGCGATACCGGGAGTGGGCGATACTGGGAATGGGCGATACTGGGAATGGGCGATACCAGGAATGGGCAATACCGGGAGTGGGCGATACAGGGAGTGGGTCATACCGGGAATGGGTAACACCGGGAGGGAGTGGCGATACCGGGAATGTGCGATAATGAGAGTGGGCGATACCGGGAGTGGGTGAAACAGGGGTGCTGTGGGCAATACTGGGAGTGTTTAATACCGGGGGGAGTGGGCGATACCGGAAGTGGGTGATACCGGGAGTGGGGGCGCTACCGGAAGTGGGCGATACCGGGGCGAGTGGGCGATGCCGGGAGTGGGCGATATCGGGAGTGAACAATACCGGGAGTGGACGATACCTGGGGGGAATGGCGATACCGGGTGTGGGTGATATTGGGAGTGGGCGATACTGGATATTTGCGATATCTGGAGTGGATGATACCAGAAGTGGGGTATACCAGGTGTGGATGATACCGGGAGTGGGTGATACCGGGGGAAGTGAATGATAGCGGGAGTGGGCGATACCGGGTGTGAGCGATACCGAGAGTGGGGGATACCGGGGGGAGTGGGCGATACCGGAAATGGGCGATAACGGGAATGGGCAAAACTGGGAGTGGTTAATACCGGGAGTTGGCCATACCGGGAGTGGGCGATACAGGGGGAGTGAGCGATACCGGCGGGGAGTGGGTGATACCGGGAGTGGATGATACCAGAAGTGGGCGATACCGGGATTGGACAATACCGGGAGTGGGTGATACCGGGAGTGGATGATACCAGAAGTGGGCGATACCGGGATTGGACAATACCAGGAGTGGGTGATACCGGGAGTGGGCGATATCGGGTGAGTGAGCGATACCAGGAGTGGGCGATACCGGAAGTGGGTGATACCGGGAATGGGTGATACCGGGGGGAGTGGCGATACCGGGAATGGGCGATGCCGGGAATGGGCGATACCGGGGGGAGTGGGCGATACCGGGAGTGGGCGATACCGGGAGTGGATGATACCGGGAATGAACAACAGCTGGAGTGGGTGATATCGGGCGAGTGAGTGCTACCAGAAGTGCGCGATACCAGAAGTAGGTGATAACGGGAATGAGCGATACCGGGGGGAGTGGCGATAGCGCAAATGGGCGATACCGGGAATGGGTGACACCGGGGGGGAGTGGGTGATACCAGGAGTGGGCGATACCGATAATGGGCGCATCCGGGAATGGGCGATACCTGGAGTGGGTGATACCGGGAGGAGTGGTTGATACCTGGAATGGGCGATCCCAAGAGTGGGCGATAACATGGGAGGGCGATACCGGGGGGGAGTGGCGATTGCAGGAATGGGCAAGAGTGGGTGCTACCAGTGGGGAGTGGACGATACCGGGAGTAGGCGATACCGGGTTTGGGTGATACCAGGAGTGGGCGATACCGGGAGTGGTCGATACTGGGGGGCGTGGGCGATACCGGGAATGGGCGATACCGGGAGAGGGTGATACTGGGAGTGGGCGATACCAGGAGTGGGCGACACTGAGAGTGGGCACTACCGTGAATGGGCGATACCGGGAGTGGGCGATACTGGGAATGGGCGATACTGGGAATGGGCGATACCAGGAATGGGCAATACCGGGAGTGGGCAATACAGGAAGTGGGTCATACCGGGAATGGGTAACACCGGGGGGGAGTGGCAATACCGGGAACGTGCGCTAATCAGAGTGGGCGATACCGGGAGTGGGTGAAACAGGGGTGCTGTGGGCAATACTAGGAGTGTTTAATACCGGGGGGAGTGGGCGATACCGGAAGTGGGTGATACCTGGAGTGGGGGCGCTACCGGAAGTGGACGATACCGGGGCGAGTGGGTGATACCGGGAGTGGCCGATATCGGGAGTGGACGATAGCGGGAGTGGACGATACCTGGGGGGAATGGCGATACCGGGTGTGGGTGATATTGGGAGTGGGCGATACTGGGTATTTGCGATATCTGGAGTGGATGATACCAGAAGTGGGGTACACCAGGTGTGGATGATACCGGGAGTGGGTGATACCGGGGAAAGTGAATGATACCGGGAGTGGCCGATACCGGGTGTGAGCGATACCGAGAGTGGGGGATACCGGGGAGAGTGGGCGATACCAGAAATGGGCGATAACGGGAATGGGCAAAACTGGGAGTTGTTAATACCGGGAGTTGGCCATACCGGGAGTGGGCGATACCGGGGGAGTGAGCGATACTGGCAGGGAGTGGGTGATACCGGGAGTGGATGATACCGGGAGTGGGCGATACCGGGTGTGGATGATACCGGGAATGGACAATAGCTGGAGTGGGAGATATCGGGCGAGTGAGCGCTACCAGAACGATATCGGGGGGGAGTTGCGATTGCAGGAATGAGCGATAGCAAGAGTGGGTGCTACCAGTGGGGAGTGCACGATGCCGGGAGTGGGCCATACCGGGTTTGCGTGATACCAGGAGTGGGCGATACCAGGAGTGGGCGACACCGTGGCGTGTGGGCGATACCAGGAATGGGCGAAACCGGGGGGCGTGGGCGATACCGGGAATGGGCAATACCAGGAGAGGGTGATACTGGGAGTAGGCGATACCGGGAGTGGGCGACACCGGGGCGAGTGGGCGATACCAGGAATGGGCGATACTGAGAGTGGGCACTTCCGGGAATGGGCGATACCGGGAGTGGGCGATACTGGGAATGGGCGATACTGGGAATGGGCGATACCAGGAATGGGCGATACTGAGAGTGGGCACTTCCGGGAATGGGCGATACCAGGAGTGGGCGATACAGGGAATGGGCGATACTGGGAATGGGCGATACCAGGAATGGGCGATACCGTGAGTGGGCAATACCGGGAGTGGGCGATACCGGGAGTGGGTAATACCAGGAATGGGCAACACTGGGATGAGTGGCGATACCGGGAATGGGTGATACCGAGAGTGGGTGATACCAAGAGTGGGTGATACCGGAAATGTGCAATAACGAGAGTGGGCAATACTGGGAATGGACAATACAGGGGGGCAGTGGGCAATACTGGGAGTGTGTAATATCGGGGGGAGTGGGTGATACCGGAAGTGGGTGATACCGGGAATGGGCGATACCGTGAATGGGCGATACCTGTAATGGGCGATACCGGGGTGAGTGGGCAATACCGGGAGTGGCCGATATCGGGGGAGTGAGCGCTACTGGGGAAGGAGTGGGTGATACCTGGGGGGAATGGCGATTCCGGGTGTGGGTGATAGCGGGAGTGGGCGATACCGGGAATGGGCGATATCTGGAGTGGACGATAGCAGAAGTGGGCGATACCGGGAGTGGATGATACTGGGGGGCGTGGGCGATACCGGGAATGGGCGATACCGGGGGGGCGTGGGCGATACCGGGAATGGGCGATACCGGGAGAGGGTGATACTGGGAGTGGGCGATACCAGGAGTGGGCGATACTGAGAGTGGGCAATACCGTGAATGGGCGATACCGGGAGTGGGCGATACTGGGAATGGGCGATACTGGGAATGGGCGATACCAGGAATGGGCAATACCGGGAGTGGGCGATACAGGGAGTGGGTCATACCGGGAATGGGTAACACCGGGGGGGAGTGGCGATACCGGGGATGTGCGATATTGAAAGTGGGCGATACCGGGAGTGGGTGAAACAGGGGTGCTGTGGGCAATACTGGGAGTGTTTAATACCGGGGGGAGTGGGCGATACCGGAAGTGGGTGATACCGGTAATGGGCGATACCGGGGGGGACTGGTGATACCAGGAATGGCCGATGCTGGGGGAAGAGGGCGATACCGGGAGTGGGTGATACCGGTAGTGGGCAATACCGGGAGTGGGCGATACTGGGGGAATGGGTGATACCAGGAGTGGGTGATACTGGGAGTGGGGCGCTACCGGAAGTGGGCGATACCGGGGCGAGTGGGCGATACCGGGAGTGGGCGATATCGGGAATGGACGATACCGGGAGTGGACGATACCTGGGGGGAATAGCGAAACCGGGTGTGGGTGATATTGGTAGTGGGCGATACTGGGAATTTGCGATATCTGGAGTGGATGATACCAGAAGTGGGCAATACCAGGTGGGGATGATACCGGGAGTGGGTGATACCGGGGGAAGTGAATGATACCGCGAGTGGGCGATACCGGGTGTGAGCGATACCGAGAGTGGGGGATACCGGGGGGAGTGGGCAATACCGGAAATGGCCGATAACGGGAATGGGCAAAACTGGGAGTGGTTAATACCGGGAGTTGGCCATACCGGGAGTGGGCGATACCGGGGGAGTGAGCGATACCGGCGGGGAGTGGGTGATACCGGGAGTGGATGATACCGGGAGTGGGCGATACCGGGAGTGGATGATACCGGGAGTGGGGGCGCTACCGGAAGTGGACGATACCGGGGCGAGTGGGTGATACCGGGAGTGGGCGATATCGGGAGTGGACGATAACAAGAGTGGACGATACCTGGGGGGAATGGCGATACCGGGTGTGGGTGATATTGGGAGTGGGCGATACTGGGTATTTGTGATATCTGGAGTGGACGATACCAGAAGTGGGGTACAACAGGTGTGGATGATACAGGGAGTGGGTGATACCGGGGGAAGTGAATGATACCGGGAGTGGGCGATACCGGGTGTGAGCGATACCGAGAGTGGGGGATACCGGGGAGAGTGGGCGATACCGGAAATGGGCGATAACGGGAATGGGCAAAACTGGGAGTGGTTAATACCGGGAGTTGGCCATACCGGGAGTGGCCGATACCGGGGGAGTGAGCGATACCGGCGGGGAGTGGGTGATACCAGGAGTGGATGATACCGGGAGTGGGCGATACCGGGAGTGGATGATACCGGGAATGGACAATAGCTGGAGTGGGTGATATCGGGCGAGTGAGCGCTACCAGAAGTGGGCGATACTGGAAGTAGGTGATACCGGGAATGAGTGATACCGGGGGGAGTGGCGATACCGGGAATGGACGATATCGGGAATGGGTGATACCGGGGGGAGTGGGTGATACCGGGAGTGGACGATACCGATAATGGGCGAATCCGGGAGTGGGCGATACCTGGGGTGGGTGATACCGGGGGGAGTGGTTGATACCGGGAACGGGCGATACCAAGAGTGGGCGATACCGGGGGAGAACGATATCGGGGGGGAGTTGCGATTGCAGGAATGAGCGATAGCAAGAGTGGGTGCTACCAGTGGAGAGTGTACGATGCCGGGAGTGGGCCATACCGGGTTTGCGTGATACCAGGAGTGGGCGATACCGGGAGTGGGCGATACCAGGAGTGGGTGACACCGTGACGTGTGGGCGATACCAGAAATGGGCGAAACCGGGGGGCGTGGGCGATACCGGGAATGGGCAATACCAGGAGAGGGTGATACTGGGAGTAGGCGATACCGGGAGTGGGCGACACCGGGGCGAGTGGGCGATACCAGGAATGGGCGATACTGAGAGTGGGCACTTCCTGGAATGGGCGATACCGGGAGTGGGCGATACTGGGAATGGGCGATACTGGGAATGGGCGATACCAGGAATGGGCGATACTGAGAGTGGGCACTTCCGGGAATGGGCGATACCAGGAGTGGGCGATACAGGGAATGGGCGATACTGGGAATGGGCGATACCAGGAATGGGCGATACCGTGAGTGGGCAATACCGGGAGTGGGCGATACCGGGAGTGGGTAATACCAGGAATGGGCAACACTGGGATGAGTGCCGATACCGGGAATGGGTGATACCGTGAGTGGGTGATACCAAGAGTGGGTGATACCGGGAATGTGCAATAACGAGAGTGGGCGATACTGTGAATGGACGATACAGGGGGGCAGTGGGCAATACTGGGAGTGTGTAATATCGGGGGGAGTGGGTGATACCGGAAGTGGGTGATACCGGGAATGGGCGATACCATGAATGGGCGATACCTGGAATGGGCGATATCGGGGGGAGTGTGCAATACCGGGAGTGGCCGATATCGGGGGAGTGAGCGCTACTGGGGAAGGAGTGGGTGATACCTGGGGGGAATGGCGATTCCGGGTGTGGGTGATAGCGGGAGTGGGCGATACCGGGAATGGGCGATATCTGGAGTGGACGATAGCAGAAGTGGGCGATACCGGGAGTGGATGATACTGGGGGGCGTGGGCGATACCGGGAATGGGCGATACCGGGAGAGGGTGATACTGGGAGTGGGCGATACCAGGAGTGGGCGATACTGAGAGTGGGCAATACCGTGAATGGGCGATACCGGGAGTGGGCGATACTGGGAATGGGCGATACTGGGAATGGGCGATACCAGGAATGGGCAATACCGGGAGTGGGCGATACAGGGAGTGGGTCAAACCGGGAATGGGTAACACCGGGGGGGAGTGGCGATACCGGGAATGTGCGATAATGAGAGTGGGCGATACCGGGAGTGGGTGAAACAGGGGTGCTGTGGGCAATACTGGGAGTGTTTAATACCGGGGGGAGTGGGCGATACCGGAAGTGGGTGATACCGGTAATGGGCGATACCGGGGGGGACTGGTGATACCAGGAATGGCCGATACCGGGGGAAGAGGGCGATACCGGGAGTGGGTGATACCGGTAGAGGGCAATACCGGGAGTGGGCGATACTGGGGCAATGGGTGATACCAGGAGTGGGTGATACCGGGAGTGGGGGCGCTACCGGAAGTGGGCGATACCGGGGCGAGTGGGCGATACCGGGAGTGGGCGATATCGGGAGTGGACGATACCGGGAGTGGACGATACCTGGGGGGAATGGCGATACCGGGTGTGGGTGATATTGGGAGTGGGCGATACTGGGAATTTGCGATATCTGGAGTGGATGATACCAGAAGTGGGCGATACCAGGTGGGGATGATACCGGGAGTGGGTGATACCGGGGGAAGTGAATGATACCGGGAGTGGGCGATACCGGGTGTGAGCGATACCGAGAGTGGGGGATACCGGGGGGAGTGGGCGATACCGGAAATGGGCGATAACGGGAATGGGCAAAACTGGGAGTGGTTAATACCGGGAGTTGGCCATACCGGGAGTGGGCGATACCGGGGGAGTGAGCGATACCGGTGGGGAGTGGGTGATACCGGGAGTGGATGATACCGGGAGTGGGCGATACCGGGAGTGGATGATACCGGGAATGGACAATAGCTGGAGTGGGTGATATCGGGCGAGTGAGCGCTACCAGAAGTGGGCGATACTGGAAGTAGGTGATACCAGGAATGAGTGATACCGGGGGGAGTGGCGATACGGGGAATGGGCGATACTGGGAATGGGTGATACCGGGGGGAGTGGGTGATACCGGGAGTGGACGATACCGATAATGGGCGAATCCGGGAGTGGGTGATACCTGGGGTGGGTGATACCGGGGGGAGTGGTTGATACCGGGAACGGGCGATACCAAGAGTGGGCGATACCGGGGGAGGACGATATCGGGGGGGAGTTGCGATTGCATGAATGAGCGATAGCAAGAGTGGGTGCTACCAGTGGGGAGTGCACGATGCCGGGAGTGGGCCATACCGGGTTTGCGTGATACCAGGAGTGGGCATACCAGGAGTGGGCGACACCGTGGCGTGTGGACGATATCAGGAATGGGCGATACCGGGGGGCGTGGGCGAAACCGGGAATGGGCGATACCAGGAGAGGGTGATACTGGGAGTAGGCGATACCGGGAGTGGGCGACACCGGGGCAAGTGGGCGATACCGGGAATGGGTGATACCGAGAGTGGGCACTTCCGGGAATGGTAGATACTGTGAGTGGGCGATACTGGGAATGGGCGATACTGGGAATGGGCGATACCAGGAATGGGCGATACTGAGAGTGGGCACTTCCGGGAATGGGCAATACCAGGAGTGGGCGATACAGGGAATGGGCGGTACCAGGAATGGGCGATACCGTGAGTGGGCAATACCGGGAGTGGGCGATACCGGGAGTGGGTAATACCATGAATGGGCAACACTGGGGTGAGTGGCGATACCGGGAATGGGTGATACCGAGAGTGGGTGACACCAAGAGTGGGTGATACCGGGAATGTGCAATAACGAGAGTGGGCGATAACGGGAATGGACGATACAGGGGGGCAGTGGGCAATACTGGGAGTGTGTAATATCGGGGGGAGTGGGCGATACCGGAAGTGGGTGATATCGGGAATGGGCGATACCGTGAATGGGCGATACCTGGAATGGGCGATACTGGGGGGAGTGGGCGACACCGGGAGTGGCCGATATCGGGAGAGTGAGCGCTACTGAGGAAGGAGTGGGTGATACCGAGGGGAATGTGTGATGCCAGGAGTAGGTAATACCGGGAGTGGGCAATACCGGGAATGGGCGATACCGGGGGGAGTGGGCGATACCGGGAGTGGGCGATATTGGGAGTGGACAATACCGGGAGTGGACGATACCTGGGGGGAATGGCGATTCCAGGTGTGGGTGATAGCGGGAGTGGGCAATACCGGGAATGGGCGATATCTGGAGTGGACGATACCAGATGTGGGCGATACCGGGAGTGGATGATACTGGGAATTGGCGATACTGGGAATAGGCGATACCAGGAATGGGCGATACCGGGAGTGGGCGATACCGGGAGTGGGTAATACTGGGAGTTTGAATACCGGGAGTGGGCGATACCGGCGGAGTGAGCGATACCGCCGGGGAGTGGTTGATACCGGGGTGGGTGATACTGGGAGTGGGCGATACCGGGAGTGGATGATACCGCGAATGGACAATAGTTGGAGTGGGTGATATTGGGCGAGTGAGCGCTACCAGAAGTGGGCGATACCGGAAGTAGGTGATACCAGGAATGAACGATAGCAGGGGGAGTGGCGATACCGGGAATGGGCGATACTGGGAATGGGCGATACTGGGGGGAGTGAGTGATACCGGGAGTGGGCGATACCGATAATGGGTGAATCTGGGAATGTGCGATACCTGGAGTGGGTGATACCGGGAGGAGTGGTTGATACCGGGAATGGGCGATACCAAGAGTGGGTGATACCAGTGGGGAGTGGACGATACCGGGAGTGGGCCATACTGGGTTTGCGTGATACCAGGAGTGGGCGATACCGGGAGTGGGCGATACCGGGAGTGGGCGACACTGTGGCGAGTGGGCGATATCAGGAATGGGCGATACCAGGGGAGGGTGATACCGGGAGTGGGCGATACCGATAATGGGTGAATCTGGGAATGGGCGATACCTGGAGTGGGTAATACCGGGAGGAGTGGTTGATACCGGGAATGGGCGATACCAAGAGTGGGTGATACCAGTGGGGAGTGGACGATACCTGGAGTGGGCCATACTGGGTTTGCGTGATACCAGGAGTGGGCGATACCGGGAGTGGGCGATACCGGGAGTGGGCGACACTGTGGCGAGTGGGCGATATCAGGAATGGGCGATACCGGGGGAGGATGATACTGGGAGTGGGCTATACTGGGAGTGGGCGACACTGGGGCGAGTGGGCGATACCAGGAATGGGCAATACTGATAGTGGGCACTAACGGGAATGGGCGATACCGTTGTGGGCTATACTGGTAATGGGCGATACCGGGAATGGGCGATACTGCGAGTGGGTGATACCAAGAGTGGGTGATACCGGGAATGTGCGATAACGAGAGTGGGCGATACCGGGAGTGGGCGATCCAGGGGGGCAGTGGGCAATACTGGGAGTGTGTGGTACCGGGGGAGTGGGCGATACCGGAAGTGGGTGATACCGAGAATGGGCGATACCAAGAGTGGGTGATACCAGTGGGGAGTGGACGATATCGGGAGTGGGCCATATCGGGTTTGGGTGATACCAGGAGTGGGCGATACCGGGAATGGGCGATACCTGGAGAGGGTGATACCGGGAGGAGTGGTTGATACCGGGAATGGGCGATACCAAGAGTGGGTGATACCAGTGGGGAGTGGACAATACCGGGAGTGGGCCAATCTGGGTTTGGGTGATACCAGGAGTGGGCGATACCGGGAGTGGGCGATACCGGGAGTGGGCGACACTGTGGCGAGTGGGCGATATCAGGAATGGGTGATACCGAGAGTGGGTGCTATCAGGGGGGAGTGGACGATACCGGGAGTGGGCGATACCGGGGGGCGTGGGCGATACCGGGAATGAGCGATACCGGGGAGGGTGATACTGGGAGTGGGCTATACCGGGCATGGGCGACACCGGGGCGAGTGGGCGATACCAGGAATGGGTGATACTGATAGTGGGCGATATTGGTAATGGCCGATACTGGGAATGGGCGATACCGGGAATCGGCGATACCGCGAGTGGGTGATACCAAGAGTGGGTGATACCGGGAATGTGCGATAACGAGAGTGGGCAATACCGGGAGTGGGCGATCCAGGGGGGCAGTGGGCAATACTGGGAGTGTGTGGTACTGGGGGAGTTGGCGATACCGGAAGTGGGTGATACCGGGAATGGGCAATACCGGGGGGGAGTGGCGATACCAGGAGTGGCCTATACCGGGTGTGGGTGATACCGCGTGTGTGTAATACCGGGAGTGGGCGATACCGGGAGTGGGCGATACCGGGAGTGGGCGATACCGGGGCGACTGGGAGATACCTGGAATGGGCGATACCGAGAGTGGGTGCTATCAGGGGGGAGTGGACGATACCGGGAGTGGGCGATACCGGGGGGCGTGGGCGATACCGGGAATGGGCGATACCGGGGAGGGTGATACTGGGAGTGGGCTATACCGGGCGTGGGCGACACCGGGGAGAGTAGGCAATACCAGGAATGGGCGATACTGATAGTGGGCACTAACGGGAATGGGCGATGCCGTTGTGGGTGATACTGGTAATGGGCGATACCGGGAATGGGCGATACCGCGAGTGGGTGATACCAAGAGCGGGTGATACCGGGAATGTGCGATAACGAGAGTGGGCGATACCGGGAGTGGCCGATCCAGGGGGACAGTGGGCAATACTGGGAGTGTGTGGTACCGGGGGAGTGGGCGATACCGGAAGTGGGTGATACCGGGAATGGGCGATACCAAGAGTGGGTGATACCAGTGGGGAGTGGACGATACCGGGAGTGGGCCATACCGGGTTTGGGTGATACCAGGAGTGGGCAATACCGGGAGTGGGCGATACCGGGAGTGGGCGACACTGTGGCGAGTGGGCGATATCAGGAATGGGTGATACCAAGAGTGGGTGCTACCAGTGGGAAGTGGACTATACCGGGAGTGAGCGATACCGGGTGGCGTGTGCGATACCAGGAATGGGCGATACCGGGGCAGGGTGATACTGGGAGTGGACGATACCGGGAGTGGGCGATACTGATAGTGGGCGATACTGGTAATGGCCGATACTGGGAATGGGCGATACCGGGAATGGGCGATACCGCGAGTGGGTGATACCAAGAGTGGGTGATACCGGGAATGTGCGATAACGAGAGTGGGCAATACCGGGAGTGGGCGATCCAGGGGGGCAGTGGGCAATACTGGGAGTGTGTGGTACTGGGGGAGTTGGCGATACCGGAAGTGGGTGATACCGGGAATGGGCAATACCGGGGGGGAGTGGCGACACCAGGAATGGCCGATATCGGGGGAAGTGGGCAATTCCGGGGGGAATTGGGCGATACCGGGATTGGGCGATATCGGGAGTGCACGATACCGGGAGTGGACCATACCTGGGGGGAATGGCAATAATGGGTGTGAGTGATATCGGGAGTGGGCGATACTGGGAATGGGCGATACCTGGAGTGGACGATACCAGAAGTGGGCAATACCGGGAGTGGATGATACCGGGAGTGGGCGATACCGGGGGAAGTGGGTGATACCGGGGGGAGTGGGTGATTCTGGAAGTGGGCGATACCGGGTGTGGGCGATAACGGGAATTGGCGATACTGGGAGTGGGTAATAGCGGGAGTTGGCCATACCAGGAATGGACGACACCGGGGGAGTGAGCGATAGCGGTGGGGAGTGGGTGATATCGGGAGTGGTCAATACCGGGAGTGGGCGATATCTGGAGTGGGTGATACCGGGAGGAGTGGTTGATACCGGGAATGGACGATACCAAGAGTGGGCGATACCGTGGGAGGGCAATACCGGGGGGGAGTGGCGATTGCAGGAATGGGCGATAGCAAGCGTGGGTGCTACCAGTGGGGAGAGGACGATACCGGGAGTGGGCGATACCGGGTTTGGGTGATACCAAGAGTGGGCGATAACAGGAGTGGGCGATACCGGAGGAGTGAGTGATACCAGGGGGGAGGAGTGGGTGATACCGAGTGTGGGTGATACCGGGAGTGGGCAATACCGGGGGGAATGGGCAATACCGGGAGTGGGCGATACCGGGAGTGGCCGGTACCGGGAGTGGGCAATACCGGGGGCAGTGGACAATACCGGGAGTGGGTGGTACAATGAGTGGGCAATACCGGGGGAATGGGCAATACCAGGAATGGGCAATACCGGGAGTGGGTGATACCGGGAGTGGGCGATACCGGGAGTGGGCAATACCCGGGGGAATAAGCAATTCCGGGAGTTGGTAATACCAGGAGTGGGTTATACTGGGAGTGGACGATACCGGGAGTGGGCGATACCGAGAGTGTGCAAGATGAGAAATTGGTGATACAGGGAGTTGGCGACACTGGGAGGAGTGGGCGATACCAAGAATGGGTGATACCGGAGTGGGTGATACCAGGAGTGGGTGATACCGGGAGTGGGCGATACCTGGAGTGGGCGATACCATGGCAAAGTTGCGATTCCAGGGATGGGCGATATTGGGAGTGGGTGATACTGGAGCGAGGGAGCGATACCAGGAGTGGGCGATATGGGAAGTGAGTGAACCGGGAATGGGCAATACAAGAGAGGGCAATACCGGGAATGGGTGATAGCGAGAGTGGATGATAGCTGCAGTGGGCGATACTGGGGGGGAGTGGCGATACCAGGAATGGGCGATACCAAGAGTGGGTGATACCGGGAGTGGGCGATACCGGGTGTGGATGATACCGGGTGTGGGTGATACCGGGAGTGGGCAATAACGGGGGAGTGAGCGATAACGGGGGAGTGAGCGATGCCGGGGGGAGGATTGGGCGATGCCGGGAGTGGGTGATTCCGGGGCGAGTGGGCGATGCCAGGAATGGGCGACACCGAAAGTGGGCGCTACCGGGGGGGAGTGGACGATACCGGGAGTGAGCGATACCGGGGGGGCGTGGGCGTTACCGGGAGTGGGTGATACCGGGAGTGAGTGATACCGGGGGGCGTGGGCGATACCGGGAATTGGCGATACCAGGAGTGGGCGATACGGGGAGTGGGTGATACCACGTGTGGCCGATACCGGGAGTGGGCGACACCGGGAGTGTGTGATACCGGGAATGGGCGATACCAGGAGTGGGCGATTCCGGGAGTGGGTGATACCAGGAGTGGGCGATACCGGGAGTGGGCGATACCGGTAGTGGGTGCTACTGGGAGTGGGCGATTCCGGGAGTGGGCGACACCAGGGTGAGTGGGCGATACCAGGAATGGGCAATACTGAGAGTGGCTGCTACCAGGAATGGGCAGCACCGGGAATGGGCGATAGCAGGAGTGGCCGATACTGGGAATGGGCGATACCGGGAATGGGTGATACCGGGAATGGGCGATACGGGGAGTGGGTGGTACGAAGAATGGGTGATACCGGGAATATGCGATACCGAGATTGGGCGAAACTGTGAGTGGGCGATACAGGGGGGGAGTGGGCGATACCGGGAGTGGGTGATACCGGAAGTGGGTGATACCGGGAGTGGGCGATACAGGGGGGAAGTGGGCGATACTGGGAGTGGGCGATACCGGGGGGAGTGGGTGATACCTGGAGTGGGTGATACTGGGAGTGGGCGATACGGAGTGGGCGATACCAGGAGTGGGCGATACCGGGGGGAGGGGGCAATACAGGGAGTGGGCGATACCGGGGTGTGTGGGCGATACCGGGAATGGGCGATACCGGGGGAATGGGTGATATCAGGAATGGGCGACACCGATAGTGGGCGATAACATCAGTGGGCGATACCGGGAGTGGGCGATACCGGAGGAGTGAGCGAGACCAGGGGGAGGAGTGGGTGATACCGGGAGTGGGTGATACCGGGAGTGGGCAATACCGGGGGGAATGGGCAATACCGGGTGTGGGCGATACCGGGAGTGGGCGATACCGGGAGGAGTGGACGATACCGAGAGTGAGCGATACCGAGAGTGTGCAAGACCAGAAGTTGGCGATACAGGGAGTTGGCGACACCGGGAGGAGTGGGCGATACCGAGAATGGGCCATACCAGGAGTTGGTGATACCAGGAGTGGGTGATACTGGGAGTGGGCGATTCCTGGAGTGGGCGATACCGTGGAGGAGTGGCAATACCAGGGATGGGCGATACCGAGATTGGGCGATACCGGGTGTGGGCGATATCAGGAGTGGGTGATACAGGAGCGAGGGAGCCATACCAGGAGTGGGCGATACGGGAAGTGAGTGAAACGGGAATGGGCTATATCAAGAGTGGGTGATACCGGGAATGGGCGATACCGAGAATGGGCGATACCTGGAGTGGGCGATACCGGGGTGGGAGTGGCGATATCAGGAATGGACGATACCAAGAGTGGGTGATACTGGGAGTGGGCGATATCGGGTGTTGGTGATACCGGGGAGAGTGGGTGATACTTGGAGTGGGTGTCACTGGAAGTGGGCGATACGGAGTAGGTGATACCGGGAGTGGGCGATACCAGGAGTGGGTGATACCAGGAGTGGGCGATACCGGGAGTGGGCGATACCGGTAGTGGGTGCTACTGGGAGTGGGCGATTCCGGGAGTGGGCGACACCAGGGTGAGTGGGCGATACCAGGAATGGGCAATACTGAGAGTGGCTGCTACCAGGAATGGGCAGCACCGGGAATGGGCAATAGCAGGAGTGGCCGATACTGGGAATGGGCGATACCGGGAATGGGTGATACCGGGAATGGGCAATACGGGGAGTGGACAATACCGGGAAAGGGCAACATCGGGGTGAGTGGCGATACCAGGAATGGGCGTTACCGGAAGTGGGTGGTACGAAGAATGGGTGATACCGGGAATATGCGATACCGAGATTGGGCGAAACTGTGAGTGGGCGATACAGGGGGGGAGTGGGCGATACCGGGAGTGGGTGATACCGGAAGTGGGTGATACCGGGAGTGGGCGATACAGGGGGGAAGTGGGCGATACTGGGAGTGGGCGATACCGGGGGGAGTGGGTGATACCTGGAGTGGGTGATACTGGGAGTGGGCGATACGGAGTGGGCGATACCAGGAGTGGGCGATACCGGGGGGAGGGGGCAATACAGGGAGTGGGCGATACCGGGGTGTGTGGGCGATACCGGGAATGGGCGATACCGGGGGAATGGGTGATATCAGGAATGGGCGACACCGATAGTGGGCGATAACATCAGTGGGCGATACCGGGAGTGGCCGATACCGGGAGTGGGCGATACCGGAGGAGTGAGCGAGACCAGGGGGAGGAGTGGGTGATACCGGGAGTGGGTGATACCGGGAGTGGGCAATACCGGGGGGAATGGGCAATACCGGGTGTGGGCGATACCGGGAGTGGGTGATACCGGGAGGAGTGGACGATACCGAGAGTGAGCGATACCGAGAGTGTGCAAGACCAGAAGTTGGCGATACAGGGAGTTGGCGACACCGGGAGGAGTGGGCGATACCGAGAATGGGCCATACCAGGAGTTGGTGATACCAAGAGTGGGTGATACTGGGAGTGGGCGATTCCTGGAGTGGGCGATACCGTGGAGGAGTGGCAATACCAGGGATGGGCGATACCGAGATTGGGCGATACCGGGTGTGGGCGATATCAGGAGTGGGTGATACAGGAGCGAGGGAGCCATACCAGGAGTGGGCGATACGGGAAGTGAGTGAACCGGGAATGGGCTATATCAAGAGTGGGTGATACCGGGAATGGGCGATACCGAGAATGGGCGATACCTGGAGTGGGCGATACCGGGGTGGGAGTGGCGATATCAGGAATGGACGATACCAAGAGTGGGTGATACTGGGAGTGGGCGATATCGGGTGTTGGTGATACCGGGGAGAGTGGGTGATACTTGGAGTGGGTGTCACTGGAAGTGGGCGATACGGAGTAGGTGATACCGGGAGTGGGCGATACCAGGAGTGGGTGATACCTGGAGTGGGCGATATCGGGGGGAGTGGGCGATACCGGGAGTGGGCGATACCAGGGGCGTGGGTAATATTGGGAATGGGCGACACCGATAGTGGGTGATACCATCAGTGGGCGATACTAGGAGTGGCCGATACCGGGGGTGGGCGATACCGGAGGAGTGAGCGATACCAGGGGGGAGGAGTGGGTGATACCGGGTGTGGGTGATACTGGGAGTGGGCAATACCGGGGGGAATGGGCAATACCGGGTGGAGGCAATACCAGGAGTGGACGATACCGGGAGTGGACGATACCGGGAGTGGGCGATACCGGGAGGAGTGGACAATACTGGGAGTGAGCAATACCGAGAGTGTGCAAGACGAGAAATTGGCTATACAGGGAGTTGGCGACACCGGGAGGAGTGGGCGATACCAAGAATGGGCGATACCGGAGTGGGTGATACCAGGAGTGGGTGATACCGGGAGTGGGCGATACCTGGAGTGGGCGATACCGTGGCAAAGTTGCGAGACCAGGGATGGGCGATACCGAGAGTGGGCGATACTGGGTGTGGGCGATATCGCGAGTGGGTGATACTGGAGCGAGGGAGCGATACCAGGAGTGGGCGATATGGGAAGTGAGTGAACCGGGAATGGGCGATACGAAGAGTGGGTTATACTGGGAATGGGTGATACCGAGAGTGGATGATACCTGCAGTGGGCGATACCGGGTGGGAGTGGCGATACCAGGAATGGGCGATATCAAGAGTGGGTGATACCGGGAGTGGGCGATAACGGGGGAGTGAGCGATACCGGGGGGAGGAGTGGGTGATGCGGGAGTGGGCGATACCGGGGCAAGTGGGCGATACCAGGAATGGGCGACACTGAATGTGGGCGCTACCGGGGGGAAGTGGACGATACCGGGAGTGAGCGATACCGGGGGGTGTGGCCGTTACCGGGAGTGGGTGATACCGGGAGTGAGTGATACCGGGGGCGTGGGCGATACCGGGAATTGGCGATACCAGCAGTGGGCGATACGGGGAGTGGGTGATACCAGGTGTGGCCGATACCGGGAGTGGGCGACACCGGGAGTGTGTGATACCGGGAATGGGCGATACCAGGAGTGGGCGATTCCGGGAGTGGGTGATACCAGGAGTGGGCGATACCGGGAGTGGGCGATACCGGTAGTGGGTGCTACTGGGAGTGGGCGATTCCGGGAGTGGGCGACACCAGGGTGAGTGGGCGATACCAGGAATGGGCAATACTGAGAGTGGCTGCTACCAGGAATGGGCAGCACCGGGAATGGGCGATAGCAGGAGTGGCCGATACTGGGAATGGGCGATACCGGGAATGGGTGATACCGGGAATGGGCAATACGGGGAGTGGACAATACCGGGAAAGGGCAACATCGGGGTGAGTGGCGATACCAGGAATGGGCGTTACCGGAAGTGGGTGGTACGAAGAATGGGTGATACCGGGAATATGCGATACCGAGATTGGGCGAAACTGTGAGTGGGCGATACAGGGGGGGAGTGGGCGATACCGGGAGTGGGTGATACCGGAAGTGGGTGATACCGGGAGTGGGCGATACAGGGGGGAAGTGGGCGATACTGGGAGTGGGCGATACCGGGGGGAGTAGGTGATACCTGGAGTGGGTGATACTGGGAGTGGGCGATACGGAGTGGGCGATACCAGGAGTGGGCGATACCGGGGGGAGGGGGCAATACAGGGAGTGGGCGATACCGGGGTGTGTGGGCGATACCGGGAATGGGCGATACCGGGGGAATGGGTGATATCAGGAATGGGCGACACCGATAGTGGGCGATAACATCAGTGGGCGATACCGGGAGTGGCCGATACCGGGAGTGGGCGATACCGGAGGAGTGAGCGAGACCAGGGGGAGGAGTGGGTGATACCGGGAGTGGGTGATACCGGGAGTGGGCAATACCGGGGGGAATGGGCAATACCGGGTGTGGGCGATACCGGGAGTGGGCGATACCGGGAGGAGTGGACGATACCGAGAGTGAGCGATACCGAGAGTGTGCAAGACCAGAAGTTGGCGATACAGGGAGTTGGTGACACCGGGAGGAGTGGGCGATACCGAGAATGGGCCATACCAGGAGTTGGTGATACCAAGAGTGGGTGATACTGGGAGTGGGCGATTCCTGGAGTGGGCGATACCGTGGAGGAGTGGCAATACCAGGGATGGGCGATACCGAGATTGGGCGATACCGGGTGTGGGCGATATCAGGAGTGGGTGATACAGGAGCGAGGGAGCCATACCAGGAGTGGGCGATACGGGAAGTGAGTGAACCGGGAATGGGCTATATCAAGAGTGGGTGATACTGGGAATGGGCGATACCGAGAATGGGCGATACCTGGAGTGGGCGATACCGGGGTGGGAGTGGCGATATCAGGAATGGACGATACCAAGAGTGGGTGATACTGGGAGTGGGCGATATCGGGTGTTGGTGATACCGGGGAGAGTGGGTGATACTTGGAGTGGGTGTCACTGGAAGTGGGCGATACGGAGTAGGTGATACCGGGAGTGGGCGATACCAGGAGTGGGTGATACCTGGAGTGGGCGATATCGGGGGGAGTGGGCGATACCGGGAGTGGGCGATACCAGGGGCGTGGGAAATTTTGGGAATGGGCAACACCGATAGTGGGTGATACCATCAGTGGGCGATACTAGGAGTGGCCGATACCGGGGGTGGGCGATACCGGAGGAGTGAGCGATACCAGGGGGGAGGAGTGGGTGATACCGGGTGTGGGTGATACTGGGAGTGGGCAATACCGGGGGGAATGGGCAATACCGGGTGGAGGCAATACCAGGAGTGGACGATACCGGGAGTGGACGATACCGGGAGTGGGCGATACCGGGAGGAGTGGACAATACTGGGAGTGAGCAATACCGAGAGTGTGCAAGACGAGAAATTGGCTATACAGGGAGTTGGCGACACCGGGAGGAGTGGGCGATACCAAGAATGGGCGATACCGGAGTGGGTGATACCAGGAGTGGGTGATACCGGGAGTGGGCGATACCTGGAGTGGGCGATACCGTGGCAAAGTTGCGAGACCAGGGATGGGCGATACCGAGAGTGGGCGATACTGGGTGTGGGCGATATCGGGAGTGGGTGATACTGGAGCGAGGGAGCGATACCAGGAGTGGGCGATATGGGAAGTGAGTGAACCGGGAATGGGCGATACGAAGAGTGGGTTATACCGGGAATGGGTGATACCGAGAATGGATGATACCTGCAGTGGGCGATACCGGGTGGGAGTGGCGATACCAGGAATGGGCGATATCAAGAGTGGGTGATACCGGGAGTGGGCGATAACGGGGGAGTGAGCGATACCGGGGGGAGGAGTGGGTGATGCCGGGAGTGGGCGATACCGGGGCAAGTGGGCGATACCAGGAATGGGCGACACTGAATGTGGGGGCTACCGGGGGGAAGTGGACGATACCGGGAGTGAGCGATACCGGGGGGTGTGGGCGTTACCGGGAGTGGGTGATACCGGGAGTGAGTGATACCGGGGGGCGTGGGCGATACCGGGAATTGGTGATACCAGGAGTGGGCGATACGGGGAGTGGGTGATACCAGGTGTGGCCGATACCGGGAGTGGGCGACACCGGGAGTGTGTGATACCGGGAATGGGCGATACCAGGAGTGGGCGATTCCGGGAGTGGGTGATACCAGGAGTGGGCGATACCGGGAGTGGGCGATACCGGTAGTGGGTGCTACTGGGAGTGGGCGATTCCGGGAGTGGGTGACACCAGGGTGAGTGGGCGATACCAGGAATGGGCAATACTGAGAGTGGCTGCTACCAGGAATGGGCAGCACCGGGAATGGGCGATAGCAGGAGTGGCCGATACTGGGAATGGGCGATACCGGGAATGGGTGATACCGGGAATGGGCGATACGGGGAGTGGACAATACCGGGAAAGGGCAACATCGGGGTGAGTGGCGATACCAGGAATGGGCGTTACCGGAAGTGGGTGGTACGAAGAATGGGTGATACCGGGAATATGCGATACCGAGATTGGGCGAAACTGTGAGTGGGCGATACAGGGGGGGAGTGGGCGATACCGGAAGTGGGTGATACCGGGAGTGGGCGATACAGGGGGGAAGTGGGCGATACTGGGAGTGGGCGATACTGGGAGTGGGCGATACGGAGTGGGCGATACCAGGAGTGGGCGATACCGGGGGGAGGGGGCAATACAGGGAGTGGGCGATACCGGGGGGAGTGGGTGATACCTGGAGTGGGTGATACTGGGAGTGGGCGATACGGAGTGGGCGATACCAGGAGTGGGCGATACCGGGGGGAGGGGGCAATACAGGGAGTGGGCGATACCGGGGTGTGTGGGCGATACCGGGAATGGGCGATACCGGGGGAATGGGTGATATCAGGAATGGGCAACACCGATAGTGGGCGATAACATCAATGGGCGATACCGGGAGTGGCCGATACCGGGAGTGGGCGATACCGGAGGAGTGAGCGAGACCAGGGGGAGGAGTGGGTGATACCGGGAGTGGGTGATACCGGGAGTGGGCAATACCGGGGGGAATGGGCAATACCGGGTGTGGGCGATACCGGGAGTGGGCGATACCGGGAGGAGTGGACGATACCGAGAGTGAGCGATACCGAGAGTGTGCAAGACCAGAAGTTGGCGATACAGGGAGTTGGCGACACCGGGAGGAGTGGGCGATACCGAGAATGGGCCATACCAGGAGTTGGTGATACCAGGAGTGGGTGATACTGTGAGTGGGCGATTCCTGGAGTGGGCGATACCGTGGAGGAGTGGCAATACCAGGGATGGGCGATACCGAGATTGGGCGATACCGGGTGTGGGCGATATCAGGAGTGGGTGATACAGGAGCGAGGGAGCCATACCAGGAGTGGGCGATACGGGAAGTGAGTGAACCGGGAATGGGCTATATCAAGAGTGGGTGATACCGGGAATGGGCGATACCGAGAATGGGCGATACCTGGAGTGGGCGATACCGGGGTGGGAGTGGCGATATCAGGAATGGACGATACCAAGAGTGGGTGATACTGGGAGTGGGCGATATCGGGTGTTGGTGATACCGGGGAGAGTGGGTGATACTTGGAGTGGGTGACACTGGAAGTGGGCGATACGGAGTAGGTGATACCGGGAGTGGGCGATACCAGGAGTGGGTGATACCTGGAGTGGCCGATACCGGGGGTGGGCGATACCGGAGGAGTGAGCGATACCAGGGGGGAGGAGTGGGTGATACCGGGTGTGGGTGATACTGGGAGTGGGCAATACCGGGGGGAATGGGCAATACCGGGTGGAGGCAATACCAGGAGTGGACGATACCGGGAGTGGACGATACCGGGAGTGGGAGATACCGGGAGGAGTGGACAATACTGGGAGTGAGCAATACCGAGAGTGTGCAAGACGAGAAATTGGCTATACAGGGAGTTGGCGACACCGGGAGGAGTGGGCGATACCAAGAATGGGCGATACCGGAGTGGGTGATACCAGGAGTGGGTGATACCGGGAGTGGGCGATACCTGGAGTGGGCGATACCGTGGCAAAGTTGCGAGACAAGGGATGGGCGATACCGAGAGTGGGCGATACTGGGTGTGGACGATATCGGGAGTGGGTGATACTGGAGCGAGGGAGCGATACCAGGAGTGGGCGATATGGGAAGTGAGTGAACCGGGAATGGGCGATACGAAGAGTGGGTTATACCGGGAATGGGTGATACCGAGAGTGGATGATACCTGCAGTGGGCGATACCAGGTGGGAGTGGCGATACCAGGAATGGGCGATATCAAGAGTGGGTGATACCGGGAGTGGGCGATAACGGGGGAGTGAGCGATACCGGGTGGAGGAGTGGGTGATGCCGGGAGTGGGCGATACCGGGGCAAGTGGGCGATACCACGAATGGGCGACACTGAATGTGGGCGCTACCGGGGGGAAGTGGACGATACCGGGAGTGAGCGATACCGGGGGGTGTGAGCATTACCGGGAGTGGGTGATACCGGGAGTGGGCGATACCGGGGGGCGTGGGCGATACCGGGAATGAGCGATACCGGGGAGGGTGATACTGGGAGTGGGCTATACCGGGCATGGGCGACACCGGGGCGAGTGGGCGATACCAGGAATGGGTGATACTGATAGTGGGCGATATTGGTAATGGCCGATACTGGGAATGGGCGATACCGGGAATCGGCGATACCGCGAGTGGGTGATACCAAGAGTGGGTGATACCGGGAATGTGCGATAACGAGAGTGGGCAATACCGGGAGTGGGCGATCCAGGGGGGCAGTGGGCAATACTGGGAGTGTGTGGTACTGGGGGAGTTGGCGATACCGGAAGTGGGTGATACCGGGAATGGGCAATACCGGGGGGGAGTGGCGATACCAGGAGTGGCCTATACCGGGTGTGGGTGATACCGCGTGTGTGTAATACCGGGAGTGGGCGATACCGGGAGTGGGCGATACCGGGAGTGGGCGATACCGGGGCGACTGGGAGATACCTGGAATGGGCGATACCGAGAGTGGGTGCTATCAGGGGGGAGTGGACGATACCGGGAGTGGGCGATACCGGGGGGCGTGGGCGATACCGGGAATGGGCGATACCGGGGAGGGTGATACTGGGAGTGGGCTATACCGGGCGTGGGCGACACCGGGGAGAGTAGGCAATACCAGGAATGGGCGATACTGATAGTGGGCACTAACGGGAATGGGCGATGCCGTTGTGGGTGATACTGGTAATGGGCGATACCGGGAATGGGCGATACCGCGAGTGGGTGATACCAAGAGCGGGTGATACCGGGAATGTGCGATAACGAGAGTGGGCGATACCGGGAGTGGCCGATCCAGGGGGACAGTGGGCAATACTGGGAGTGTGTGGTACCGGGGGAGTGGGCGATACCGGAAGTGGGTGATACCGGGAATGGGCGATACCAAGAGTGGGTGATACCAGTGGGGAGTGGACGATACCGGGAGTGGGCCATACCGGGTTTGGGTGATACCAGGAGTGGGCAATACCGGGAGTGGGCGATACCGGGAGTGGGCGACACTGTGGCGAGTGGGCGATATCAGGAATGGGTGATACCAAGAGTGGGTGCTACCAGTGGGAAGTGGACTATACCGGGAGTGAGCGATACCGGGTGGCGTGTGCGATACCAGGAATGGGCGATACCGGGGCAGGGTGATACTGGGAGTGGACGATACCGGGAGTGGGCGATACTGATAGTGGGCGATACTGGTAATGGCCGATACTGGGAATGGGCGATACCGGGAATGGGCGATACCGCGAGTGGGTGATACCAAGAGTGGGTGATACCGGGAATGTGCGATAACGAGAGTGGGCAATACCGGGAGTGGGCGATCCAGGGGGGCAGTGGGCAATACTGGGAGTGTGTGGTACTGGGGGAGTTGGCGATACCGGAAGTGGGTGATACCGGGAATGGGCAATACCGGGGGGGAGTGGCGACACCAGGAATGGCCGATATCGGGGGAAGTGGGCAATTCCGGGGGGAATTGGGCGATACCGGGATTGGGCGATATCGGGAGTGCACGATACCGGGAGTGGACCATACCTGGGGGGAATGGCAATAATGGGTGTGAGTGATATCGGGAGTGGGCGATACTGGGAATGGGCGATACCTGGAGTGGACGATACCAGAAGTGGGCAATACCGGGAGTGGATGATACCGGGAGTGGGCGATACCGGGGGAAGTGGGTGATACCGGGGGGAGTGGGTGATACTGGAAGTGGGCGATACCGGGTGTGGGCGATAACGGGAATTGGCGATACTGGGAGTGGGTAATAGCGGGAGTTGGCCATACCAGGAATGGACGACACCGGGGGAGTGAGCGATAGCGGTGGGGAGTGGGTGATATCGGGAGTGGTCAATACCGGGAGTGGGCGATATCTGGAGTGGGTGATACCGGGAGGAGTGGTTGATACCGGGAATGGACGATACCAAGAGTGGGCGATACCGTGGGAGGGCAATACCGGGGGGGAGTGGCGATTGCAGGAATGGGCGATAGCAAGCGTGGGTGCTACCAGTGGGGAGAGGACGATACCGGGAGTGGGCGATACCGGGTTTGGGTGATACCAAGAGTGGGCGATAACAGGAGTGGGCGATACCGGAGGAGTGAGTGATACCAGGGGGGAGGAGTGGGTGATACCGAGTGTGGGTGATACCGGGAGTGGGCAATACCGGGGGGAATGGGCAATACCGGGAGTGGGCGATACCGGGAGTGGCCGGTACCGGGAGTGGGCAATACCCGGGGGAATAAGCAATTCCGGGAGTTGGTAATACCAGGAGTGGGTTATACTGGGAGTGGACGATACCGGGAGTGGGCGATACCGAGAGTGTGCAAGATGAGAAATTGGTGATACAGGGAGTTGGCGACACCGGGAGGAGTGGGCGATACCAAGAATGGGTGATACCGGAGTGGGTGATACCAGGAGTGGGTGATACCGGGAGTGGGCGATACCTGGAGTGGGCGATACCATGGCAAAGTTGCGATTCCAGGGATGGGCGATATTGGGAGTGGGTGATACTGGAGCGAGGGAGCGATACCAGGAGTGGGCGATATGGGAAGTGAGTGAACCGGGCATGGGCAATACAAGAGAGGGCAATACCGGGAATGGGTGATAGCGAGAGTGGATGATAGCTGCAGTGGGCGATACTGGGGGGGAGTGGCGATACCAGGAATGGGCGATACCAAGAGTGGGTGATACCGGGAGTGGGCGATACCGGGTGTGGATGATACCGGGTGTGGGTGATACCGGGAGTGGGCAATAACGGGGGAGTGAGCGATAACGGGGGAGTGAGCGATGCCGGGGGGAGGATTGGGCGATGCCGGGAGTGGGTGATTCCGGGGCGAGTGGGCGATGCCAGGAATGGGCGACACCGAAAGTGGGCGCTACCGGGGGGGGAGTGGACGATACCGGGAGTGAGCGATACCGGGGGGGCGTGGGCGTTACCGGGAGTGGGTGATACCGGGAGTGAGTGATACCGGGGGGCGTGGGCGATACCGGGAATTGGCGATACCAGGAGTGGGCGATACGGGGAGTGGGTGATACCACGTGTGGCCGATACCGGGAGTGGGCGACACCGGGAGTGTGTGATACCGGGAATGGGCGATACCAGGAGTGGGCGATTCCGGGAGTGGGTGATACCAGGAGTGGGCGATACCGGGAGTGGGCGATACCGGTAGTGGGTGCTACTGGGAGTGAGCGATTCCGGGAGTGGGCGACACCAGGGTGAGTGGGCGATACCAGGAATGGGCAATACTGAGAGTGGCTGCTACCAGGAATGGGCAGCACCGGGAATGGGCGATAGCAGGAGTGGCCGATACTGGGAATGGGCGATACCGGGAATGGGTGATACCGGGAATGGGCGATACGGGGAGTGGGTGGTACGAAGAATGGGTGATACCGGGAATATGCGATACCGAGATTGGGCGAAACTGTGAGTGGGCGATACAGGGGGGGAGTGGGCGATACCGGGAGTGGGTGATACCGGAAGTGGGTGATACCGGGAGTGGGCGATACAGGGGGGAAGTGGGCGATACTGGGAGTGGGCGATACCGGGGGGAGTGGGTGATACCTGGAGTGGGTGATACTGGGAGTGGGCGATACGGAGTGGGCGATACCAGGAGTGGGCGATACCGGGGGGAGGGGGCAATACAGGGAGTGGGCGATACCGGGGTGTGTGGGCGATACCGGGAATGGGCGATACCGGGGGAATGGGTGATATCAGGAATGGGCGACACCGATAGTGGGCGATAACATCAGTGGGCGATACCGGGAGTGGCCGATACCGGAGGAGTGAGCGAGACCAGGGGGAGGAGTGGGTGATACCGGGAGTGGGTGATACCGGGAGTGGGCAATACCGGGGGGAATGGGCAATACCGGGTGTGGGCGATACCGGGAGTGGGCGATACCGGGAGGAGTGGACGATACCGAGAGTGAGCGATACCGAGAGTGTGCAAGACCAGAAGTTGGCGATACAGGGAGTTGGCGACACCGGGAGGAGTGGGCGATACCGAGAATGGGCCATACCAGGAGTTGGTGATACCAGGAGTGGGTGATACTGGGAGTGGGCGATTCCTGGAGTGGGCGATACCGTGGAGGAGTGGCAATACCAGGGATGGGCGATACCGAGATTGGGCGATACCGGGTGTGGGCGATATCAGGAGTGGGTGATACAGGAGCGAGGGAGCCATACCAGGAGTGGGCGATACGGGAAGTGAGTGAAACGGGAATGGGCTATATCAAGAGTGGGTGATACCGGGAATGGGCGATACCGAGAATGGGCGATACCTGGAGTGGGCGATACCGGGGTGGGAGTGGCGATATCAGGAATGGACGATACCAAGAGTGGGTGATACTGGGAGTGGGCGATATCGGGTGTTGGTGATACCGGGGAGAGTGGGTGATACTTGGAGTGGGTGTCACTGGAAGTGGGCGATACGGAGTAGGTGATACCGGGAGTGGGCGATACCAGGAGTGGGTGATACCAGGAGTGGGCGATACCGGGAGTGGGCGATACCGGTAGTGGGTGCTACTGGGAGTGGGCGATTCCGGGAGTGGGCGACACCAGGGTGAGTGGGCGATACCAGGAATGGGCAATACTGAGAGTGGCTGCTACCAGGAATGGGCAGCACCGGGAATGGGCAATAGCAGGAGTGGCCGATACTGGGAATGGGCGATACCGGGAATGGGTGATACCGGGAATGGGCAATACGGGGAGTGGACAATACCGGGAAAGGGCAACATCGGGGTGAGTGGCGATACCAGGAATGGGCGTTACCGGAAGTGGGTGGTACGAAGAATGGGTGATACCGGGAATATGCGATACCGAGATTGGGCGAAACTGTGAGTGGGCGATACAGGGGGGGAGTGGGCGATACCGGGAGTGGGTGATACCGGAAGTGGGTGATACCGGGAGTGGGCGATACAGGGGGGAAGTGGGCGATACTGGGAGTGGGCGATACCGGGGGGAGTGGGTGATACCTGGAGTGGGTGATACTGGGAGTGGGCGATACGGAGTGGGCGATACCAGGAGTGGGCGATACCGGGGGGAGGGGGCAATACAGGGAGTGGGCGATACCGGGGTGTGTGGGCGATACCGGGAATGGGCGATACCGGGGGAATGGGTGATATCAGGAATGGGCGACACCGATAGTGGGCGATAACATCAGTGGGCGATACCGGGAGTGGCCGATACCGGGAGTGGGCGATACCGGAGGAGTGAGCGAGACCAGGGGGAGGAGTGGGTGATACCGGGAGTGGGTGATACCGGGAGTGGGCAATACCGGGGGGAATGGGCAATACCGGGTGTGGGCGATACCGGGAGTGGGTGATAACGGGAGGAGTGGACGATACCGAGAGTGAGCGATACCGAGAGTGTGCAAGACCAGAAGTTGGCGATACAGGGAGTTGGCGACACCGGGAGGAGTGGGCGATACCGAGAATGGGCCATACCAGGAGTTGGTGATACCAAGAGTGGGTGATACTGGGAGTGGGCGATTCCTGGAGTGGGCGATACCGTGGAGGAGTGGCAATACCAGGGATGGGCGATACCGAGATTGGGCGATACCGGGTGTGGGCGATATCAGGAGTGGGTGATACAGGAGCGAGGGAGCCATACCAGGAGTGGGCGATACGGGAAGTGAGTGAACCGGGAATGGGCTATATCAAGAGTGGGTGATACCGGGAATGGGCGATACCGAGAATGGGCGATACCTGGAGTGGGCGATACCGGGGTGGGAGTGGCGATATCAGGAATGGACGATACCAAGAGTGGGTGATACTGGGAGTGGGCGATATCGGGTGTTGGTGATACCGGGGAGAGTGGGTGATACTTGGAGTGGGTGTCACTGGAAGTGGGCGATACGGAGTAGGTGATACCGGGAGTGGGCGATACCAGGAGTGGGTGATACCTGGAGTGGGCGATATCGGGGGGAGTGGGCGATACCGGGAGTGGGCGATACCAGGGGCGTGGGTAATATTGGGAATGGGCGACACCGATAGTGGGTGATACCATCAGTGGGCGATACTAGGAGTGGCCGATACCGGGGGTGGGCGATACCGGAGGAGTGAGCGATACCAGGGGGGAGGAGTGGGTGATACCGGGTGTGGGTGATACTGGGAGTGGGCAATACCGGGGGGAATGGGCAATACCGGGTGGAGGCAATACCAGGAGTGGACGATACCGGGAGTGGACGATACCGGGAGTGGGCGATACCGGGAGGAGTGGACAATACTGGGAGTGAGCAATACCGAGAGTGTGCAAGACGAGAAATTGGCTATACAGGGAGTTGGCGACACCGGGAGGAGTGGGCGATACCAAGAATGGGCGATACCGGAGTGGGTGATACCAGGAGTGGGTGATACCGGGAGTGGGCGATACCTGGAGTGGGCGATACCGTGGCAAAGTTGCGAGACCAGGGATGGGCGATACCGAGAGTGGGCGATACTGGGTGTGGGCGATATCGGGAGTGGGTGATACTGGAGCGAGGGAGCGATACCAGGAGTGGGCGATATGGGAAGTGAGTGAACCGGGAATGGGCGATACGAAGAGTGGGTTATACTGGGAATGGGTGATACCGAGAGTGGATGATACCTGCAGTGGGCGATACCGGGTGGGAGTGGCGATACCAGGAATGGGCGATATCAAGAGTGGGTGATACCGGGAGTGGGCGATAACGGGGGAGTGAGCGATACCGGGGGGAGGAGTGGGTGATGCCGGGAGTGGGCGATACCGGGGCAAGTGGGCGATACCAGGAATGGGCGACACTGAATGTGGGCGCTACCGGGGGGAAGTGGACGATACCGGGAGTGAGCGATACCGGGGGGTGTGGGCGTTACCGGGAGTGGGTGATACCGGGAGTGAGTGATACCGGGGGGCGTGGGCGATACCGGGAATTGGCGATACCAGCAGTGGGCGATACGGGGAGTGGGTGATACCAGGTGTGGCCGATACCGGGAGTGGGCGACACCGGGAGTGTGTGATACCGGGAATGGGCGATACCAGGAGTGGGCGATTCCGGGAGTGGGTGATACCAGGAGTGGGCGATACCGGGAGTGGGCGATACCGGTAGTGGGTGCTACTGGGAGTGGGCGATTCCGGGAGTGGGCGACACCAGGGTGAGTGGGCGATACCAGGAATGGGCAATACTGAGAGTGGCTGCTACCAGGAATGGGCAGCACCGGGAATGGGCGATAGCAGGAGTGGCCGATACTGGGAATGGGCGATACCGGGAATGGGTGATACCGGGAATGGGCAATTCGGGGAGTGGACAATACCGGGAAAGGGCAACATCGGGGTGAGTGGCGATACCAGGAATGGGCGTTACCGGAAGTGGGTGGTACGAAGAATGGGTGATACCGGGAATATGCGATACCGAGATTGGGCGAAACTGTGAGTGGGCGATACAGGGGGGGAGTGGGCGATACCGGGAGTGGGTGATACCGGAAGTGGGTGATACCGGGAGTGGGCGATACAGGGGGGAAGTGGGCGATACTGGGAGTGGGCGATACCGGGGGGAGTAGGTGATACCTGGAGTGGGTGATACTGGGAGTGGGCGATACGGAGTGGGCGATACCAGGAGTGGGCGATACCGGGGGGAGGGGGCAATACAGGGAGTGGGCGATACCGGGGTGTGTGGGCGATACCGGGAATGGGCGATACCGGGGGAATGGGTGATATCAGGAATGGGCGACACCGATAGTGGGCGATAACATCAGTGGGCGATACCGGGAGTGGCCGATACCGGGAGTGGGCGATACCGGAGGAGTGAGCGAGACCAGGGGGAGGAGTGGGTGATACCGGGAGTGGGTGATACCGGGAGTGGGCAATACCGGGGGGAATGGGCAATACCGGGTGTGGGCGATACCGGGAGTGGGCGATACCGGGAGGAGTGGACGATACCGAGAGTGAGCGATACCGAGAGTGTGCAAGACCAGAAGTTGGCGATACAGGGAGTTGGTGACACCGGGAGGAGTGGGCGATACCGAGAATGGGCCATACCAGGAGTTGGTGATACCAAGAGTGGGTGATACTGGGAGTGGGCGATTCCTGGAGTGGGCGATACCGTGGAGGAGTGGCAATACCAGGGATGGGCGATACCGAGATTGGGCGATACCGGGTGTGGGCGATATCAGGAGTGGGTGATACAGGAGCGAGGGAGCCATACCAGGAGTGGGCGATACGGGAAGTGAGTGAACCGGGAATGGGCTATATCAAGAGTGGGTGATACTGGGAATGGGCGATACCGAGAATGGGCGATACCTGGAGTGGGCGATACCGGGGTGGGAGTGGCGATATCAGGAATGGACGATACCAAGAGTGGGTGATACTGGGAGTGGGCGATATCGGGTGTTGGTGATACCGGGGAGAGTGGGTGATACTTGGAGTGGGTGTCACTGGAAGTGGGCGATACGGAGTAGGTGATACCGGGAGTGGGCGATACCAGGAGTGGGTGATACCTGGAGTGGGCGATATCGGGGGGAGTGGGCGATACCGGGAGTGGGCGATACCAGGGGCGTGGGTAATATTGGGAATGGGCGACACCGATAGTGGGTGATACCATCAGTGGGCGATACTAGGAGTGGCCGATACCGGGGGTGGGCGATACCGGAGGAGTGAGCGATACCAGGGGGGAGGAGTGGGTGATACCGGGTGTGGGTGATACTGGGAGTGGGCAATACCGGGGGGAATGGGCAATACCGGGTGGAGGCAATACCAGGAGTGGACGATACCGGGAGTGGACGATACCGGGAGTGGGCGATACCGGGAGGAGTGGACAATACTGGGAGTGAGCAATACCGAGAGTGTGCAAGACGAGAAATTGGCTATACAGGGAGTTGGCGACACCGGGAGGAGTGGGCGATACCAAGAATGGGCGATACCGGAGTGGGTGATACCAGGAGTGGGTGATACCGGGAGTGGGCGATACCTGGAGTGGGCGATACCGTGGCAAAGTTGCGAGACCAGGGATGGGCGATACCGAGAGTGGGCGATACTGGGTGTGGGCGATATCGGGAGTGGGTGATACTGGAGCGAGGGAGCGATACCAGGAGTGGGCGATATGGGAAGTGAGTGAACCGGGAATGGGCGATACGAAGAGTGGGTTATACCGGGAATGGGTGATACCGAGAATGGATGATACCTGCAGTGGGCGATACCGGGTGGGAGTGGCGATACCAGGAATGGGCGATATCAAGAGTGGGTGATACCGGGAGTGGGCGATAACGGGGGAGTGAGCGATACCGGGGGGAGGAGTGGGTGATGCCGGGAGTGGGCGATACCGGGGCAAGTGGGCGATACCAGGAATGGGCGACACTGAATGTGGGCGCTACCGGGGGGGAAGTGGACGATACCGGGAGTGAGCGATACCGGGGGGTGTGGGCGTTACCGGGAGTGGGTGATACCGGGAGTGAGTGATACCGGGGGGCGTGGGCGATACCGGGAATTGGCGATACCAGGAGTGGGCGATACGGGGAGTGGGTGATACCAGGTGTGGCCGATACCGGGAGTGGGCGACACCGGGAGTGTGTGATACCGGGAATGGGCGATACCAGGAGTGGGCGATTCCGGGAGTGGGTGATACCAGGAGTGGGCGATACCGGGAGTGGGCGATACCGGTAGTGGGTGCTACTGGGAGTGGGCGATTCCGGGAGTGGGCGACACCATGGTGAGTGGGCGATACCAGGAATGGGCAATACTGAGAGTGGCTGCTACCAGGAATGGGCAGCACCGGGAATGGGCGATAGCAGGAGTGGCCGATACTGGGAATGGGCGATACCGGGAATGGGTGATACCGGGAATGGGCGATACGGGGAGTGGACAATACCGGGAAAGGGCAACATCGGGGTGAGTGGCGATACCAGGAATGGGCGTTACCGGAAGTGGGTGGTACGAAGAATGGGTGATACCGGGAATATGCGATACCGAGATTGGGCGAAACTGTGAGTGGGCGATACAGGGGGGGAGTGGGCGATACCGGAAGTGGGTGATACCGGGAGTGGGCGATACAGGGGGGAAGTGGGCGATACTGGGAGTGGGCGATACCGGGGGGAGTGGGTGATACCTGGAGTGGGTGATACTGGGAGTGGGCGATACGGAGTGGGCGATACCAGGAGTGGGCGATACCGGGGGGAGGGGGCAATACAGGGAGTGGGCGATACCGGGGTGTGTGGGCGATACCGGGAATGGGCGATACCGGGGGAATGGGTGATATCAGGAATGGGCAACACCGATAGTGGGCGATAACATCAATGGGCGATACCGGGAGTGGCCGATACCGGGAGTGGGCGATACCGGAGGAGTGAGCGAGACCAGGGGGAGGAGTGGGTGATACCGGGAGTGGGTGATACCGGGAGTGGGCAATACCGGGGGGAATGGGCAATACCGGGTGTGGGCGATACCGGGAGTGGGCGATACCGGGAGGAGTGGACGATACCGAGAGTGAGCGATACCGAGAGTGTGCAAGACCAGAAGTTGGCGATACAGGGAGTTGGCGACACCGGGAGGAGTGGGCGATACCGAGAATGGGCCATACCAGGAGTTGGTGATACCAGGAGTGGGTGATACTGTGAGTGGGCGATTCCTGGAGTGGGCGATACCGTGGAGGAGTGGCAATACCAGGGATGGGCGATACCGAGATTGGGCGATACCGGGTGTGGGCGATATCAGGAGTGGGTGATACAGGAGCGAGGGAGCCATACCAGGAGTGGGCGATACGGGAAGTGAGTGAACCGGGAATGGGCTATATCAAGAGTGGGTGATACCGGGAATGGGCGATACCGAGAATGGGCGATACCTGGAGTGGGCGATACCGGGGTGGGAGTGGCGATATCAGGAATGGACGATACCAAGAGTGGGTGATACTGGGAGTGGGCGATATCGGGTGTTGGTGATACCGGGGAGAGTGGGTGATACTTGGAGTGGGTGACACTGGAAGTGGGCGATACGGAGTAGGTGATACCGGGAGTGGGCGATACCAGGAGTGGGTGATACCTGGAGTGGGCGATATCGGGGGGAGTGGGCGATACCGGGAGTGGGCGATACCAGGGGCGTGGGTAATATTGGGAATTGGCGACACCGATAGTGGGTGATACCATCAGTGGGCGATACTAGGAGTGGCCGATACCGGGGGTGGGCGATACCGGAGGAGTGAGCGATACCAGGGGGGAGGAGTGGGTGATACCGGGTGTGGGTGATACTGGGAGTGGGCAATACCGGGGGGAATGGGCAATACCGGGTGGAGGCAATACCAGGAGTGGACGATACCGGGAGTGGACGATACCGGGAGTGGGAGATACCGGGAGGAGTGGACAATACTGGGAGTGAGCAATACCGAGAGTGTGCAAGACGAGAAATTGGCTATACAGGGAGTTGGCGACACCGGGAGGAGTGGGCGATACCAAGAATGGGCGATACCGGAGTGGGTGATACCAGGAGTGGGTGATACCGGGAGTGGGCGATACCTGGAGTGGGCGATACCGTGGCAAAGTTGCGAGACAAGGGATGGGCGATACCGAGAGTGGGCGATACTGGGTGTGGACGATATCGGGAGTGGGTGATACTGGAGCGAGGGAGCGATACCAGGAGTGGGCGATATGGGAAGTGAGTGAACCGGGAATGGGCGATACGAAGAGTGGGTTATACCGGGAATGGGTGATACCGAGAGTGGATGATACCTGCAGTGGGCGATACCGGGTGGGAGTGGCGATACCAGGAATGGGCGATATCAAGAGTGGGTGATACCGGGAGTGGGCGATAACGGGGGAGTGAGCGATACCGGGGGGAGGAGTGGGTGATGCCGGGAGTGGGCGATACCGGGGAAAGTGGGCGATACCACGAATGGGCGACACTGAATGTGGGCGCTACCGGGGGGAAGTGGACGATACCGGGAGTGAGCGATACCGGGGGGTGTGAGCATTACCGGGATTGGGTGATACCGGGAGTGAGTGATACCGGGGGGCGTGGGCGATACCGGAAATGGGCGATACCAGGAGTGGGCGATACCGGGAGTGGGTGATACCAGGTGTGGCCGATACCGGGAGTGGGCGACACCAGGAGTGTGTGATACCGGGAATAGGCGATACCAGGAGTGGCCGATACCGGGCGTGGGTGACACCGGGAGTGGGCGGTACCGGGAGTGGGCGATACCGGTAGTGGGTGCTACCGGGAGTGGGTGATTCTGGGAGTGGGCGACACCGGGGTGAGTGGGCGATATCAGGAATGGGCAATACTGAGAGTGGCTGCTACCAGGAATGGGCACCACCGGGAATGGGCGATCGCAGGAATGGCCGATACTGGGAATGGGCGATACCGGGAATGGGTGATAACGGGAATGGGCGATACGGGGTGTGGGTAATACCGGGAAAGGGCAACACCGGGGTGAGTGGCGATACCGGGAATGGGCGATACCGGGAGTGGGTGGTACGAAGAGTGGGTGATACCGGGAATATGCAATACCGAGATTGGGCGAAACCGGGAGTGAGCGATACAGGGGGGGAGTGGGCGATACCGGGAGTGGGTGATACCAGTAGTGGGCGATACCGGGAGTGAGCGATACAGGGAGTGGGCGATACCGGGAGGAGTGGGTGATACCTGGAGTGGGTGATACTGGGAGTAGGCGATACGGAGTGGGCGATACCAGGAGTAGCCAATACCGGGGTGAGTGGGCAATACAGGGAGTGGGCGATACCGGGGGGTGTGGGCGATACCGGGAATGGGCGATACCGGGGGAATGGGTGATATCGGGAATGGGCGACACCGATAGTGGGCGATACCATCAGTGGGCGATACCGGGAGTGGCTGATACCGGGAGTGGGCGATACCGGAGAAGTGAGCGATACCGGGGGGAGGAGTGGGTGATACCAGGAATGGGTGATACCGGGAGTGGGCAATACCGGAGGGAATGGGCAATACCGGATGTGGGCGATACCGGGAGTGGGCGATACCGAGAGTGTGCAACACCAGAAGTTGGCGATACAGGGAGTTGGCGACACCGGGAGGAGTGGACGATACCGAGAATGGGCCATACCAGGAGTGGGTGATACCAGGAGTGGGTGATACCGGGAGTGGGCGATTCCTGGAGTGGGCGATACCGTGGGGGAATGGCTATCCCAGGGATGGGCGATACCGGGATTGGGCGATACCGGGTGTGGGCGATATCGGGAGTGGGTGACACCGGAGCGAGGGAGCCATACCAGTAGTGGACGATACGGGAAGTGAGTGAACCGGGAATGGGCGATATCAAGAGTGGGTGATACCGGGAATGGGCGATGCCGAGAATGGGCGATACCTGGAATGGGCGATACCGGGGGGGGAGTGGCGATACCAGGAATGGACGATACTAAGAGTGGGTGATACCGGGAGTGGGCGATACCGGGTGTGGGTGATACCGGGTGTGGGTGATTCCGGGAGAGGGCGATAACGGGGGAGTGAGCGATACCAGGGGGAGGAGTGGGAGATACCGGGAGTGGGCGATATCGGGGCGATTGGGCGATACCAGGAATGGGTGACACCGAAATCGGGCGCTGCTGGGGGGGAGTGGACGATAACGGGAGTGAGCGATACCGGGGGGCGTGGGCGAAACCGGGAATGGGCGATACCAGGAGTGGACGATACTGGTAGTGGGTGATACCGGGAGTGGCCGATACTGGGAGTGGGCGACACCGGGAGTGTGTGATACTGGGAATGGGCGATACCAGGAGTGGGCGATCTCGGGAGTGGGTGATATCAGGAGTGGGCGATACCGGCAGTGGGCGATACCGGTAGTGGGTGATACCGGGAGTGGGCGATACCGGGACTGGGCGACACCGGGGTGAGTGGGAGATACCAGGAAGGGCGATACTGAGAGTTGCTGCTTCCAGAAATGGGCAGCACCGGGAATGGGCGATACCGGGAGTGGCCAATACTGGGAATGGGCGATACCGGGAATGGGTGATACCTAGAATGGGCGATACGGGGAGTGGGTAATACCAGGAAAGTGCAACACCGGGGTGAGTGGCGATACCGGGAATGGGCGATACCGGGAGTGAGCGATACATGGGGGGAGTGGGCGATACCAGGAGTGGGTGATACCGGTAGTGGGCGATACCGGGAGTGGGCAATACAGGGGGGGAGTGGGCGATCCCGGGAGTGGGCGATACCGGGGGGAGTGGGTGATACCTGGAGTGGGTGATACTGGGAGTGGGTGATACGGAGTGGGCGATACCAGGAGTGGGCGATACCGGGGGGAGTGGGCGATATCGGGAGTGGGCGACACCGGGGGGAGTGGGTGATACCGGGAGTGGGCGATACCAGGGGGAGTGGGTGATTTCGGCAATGGGCGACACCGATAGTGGGTGATACCATCAGTGGGCGATACCGGGAGTGGCCGATACCGGGAGTGGGCGATACCGGAGGAGTGAGTGATACCAGGGGGGAGGAGTGGGTGATACCGGGAGTGGGTAATACCGGGAGTGGGCAATACTGGGGGGAATGGGCAATACCGGGAGTGGGCGATACCGGGAGTGGGCGATACCAGGAGTGGGCAATAACAGGGGGAATGGGCAATACCAGGAGTGGGCGATACCGGGAGTGGACGATACCAGGAGTGGGCGATACCGGGAGGAGTGGACGATACCCGGAGTGAGTGATACCGAGAGTGTGCAAGACGAGAAGTTGGCGATACAGGGAGTTGGCGACACCAGGAGGAGTTTGCGATACCGAGAATGGGCGATACCGGGAGTGGGTGATACCAGGAGTGGGTGATATCGGGAGAGGGCGATACCTGGAGTGGGCGACACCGTGCAAAATGGCGACACCAGGGATGGGCGGTACCGAGAGTGGGCGATACCCCGTGTGGGCGATATCGGGAGTGGGTGATACTGGAGCGAGGGAGCGATACTGGGAGTGGGCGATACCAGGGGTGGCCGATCCCGGGAGTGGGCGATTCCGGGAGTGGGCGACACTGGGATGAGTGGGTGATACCAGGAATGGGCGATACTGACAGTGGCTGCTACCAGGAATGGGCAGTACCGGGAATGGGCGATACCGGGAGTGGCCGATACTGGGAATGGATGATGCTGGGAATGGGTGATACCTGGAATGCGCGATACGGGAAGTGGGTAATACCGGGAAAGGGCAACACCGTGGTGAGTGGCGATACCAGGAATGGGCGATACCGGGGGTGGGTGGTACCTAGAGTGGGTGATACCGGGAATGTGCGATACCGAGATTGGGCGAAACCGGGAGTGGGCGATACAGGGGGGGAGTGGGCGATACCGGTAGTGGGTGATACCGGGGGAATGGGTGAAATCTGGAATGGGCGACACCGATAGTGGGTGATATCGTCAGTGGGCAATACCGGGAGTGGCCGATACTGGGAGTGGGCGATACCGGAGGAGTGAGCGATACCAGGGGGGAGGAGTGGGCATTACCGGGAGTGGGTGATACTGGAAGTGGACGATACCGGGAGCTGGCGACACCAGGAGGAGTAGGCGATACCGAGAATGGGCGATACCGGGAGTGAGTGATACCAGGAGTGGGTGATACCGGGAGTGGGCGATACTGGGAGTGGATGATACCGGGAGCTGGCGACACCGGGAGGAGTAGGCGATACCGAGAATGGGTGATACCGGGAGTGGGTGATACCAGGAGTGGGTGATACCGGGAGTGGGCGATACCGGGAGTGGTTGATACCGGGAGTGGGTGATACCAGGAGAAGGTGATACCGGGGGGAATCGGCAATACCGGGAGTAGGCGATACCGGGAGTGAGTGATACCGGGAGTGGGCAATAACGGAAGTGGGCGATACAGGAAGTTGGCGATACCAGGAGGAGTGGGCGATACCGTAGGGCGGGGTGGTGGGGGGGGGCGCGATACCTGAAATGGGCGATACCTAGAATGGGCGATACCGGGAGTGGGCAATATCGGGAGTGGGCGAGACAGGAAGAATGAGCGATACCAGGGGGGAGGAGTGGGTGATACCAGGAATGGGTGATACCGGGGGGAGGGGGCGATACCGGGAATGGGTGATACCGGGGGGAGTGGGTGATACCGGGAGTGGGCGATACCGAGAGCGGGCGATACCAGATGTGGGCGATATCGGGAGTGGGCGGTACGGGAAGTGGGTGAACCGGGAATGGGCGATACCAAGAGTGGGTAATACCGGGAATGGGTGATACCGAGATTCGGCGATACCTGGAGTGGGCGATACCGGGGGGGAGTGGCGATACCAGGAATGGGCGATACCAAGAGTGGGTGATACTGGGAGTGGGCGATACCGGGAGTGGGTAATACCGGGTGTGGGTGATACCGGGAGTGGGCGATACCGGGGGAGTGAACGATACCGGGGGGAGGTGTTGGCGATACCGGGAGTGGGCGATTCCGGGGCGAGTGGACGATACCGAGAGTGGGCGATACCGCGGGGCGTGGGCGATACCGGGAATGGGCGATACCAGGAGTGGGCGATACCAGGAGTGGGTGATACCGGGATTGGCCGATACCAGAAATGGGCGACACTAGGAGTGTGTGATGCCGGGAATGGGCGATACCGCGCGGCGTGGGCGATACCGGGAGTGGGTGATACCAGGAGTGGGCGATACCGGGAGTGGGTGATACCGGGAGTGGGTGATACCAGGAGTGGGCGATACCGGGAGTGTGTGATACCGGGAGTGGGTGATACCAGGAGTGGGTGATACCGGGAGTGGGTGATAACGGGAGTGGGCGACACCGGGCTGAGTGGGTGATACCAGGAATGGGCGATACTGAGAGTGGCTGCTACCAGGAATGGGCATTACTGGGAATGGGCAATACCGGGAGTGGCCGCTACTGGGAATGGGCGATAACGGGAATGGGTGATACCGGTAATGGGCGATACGGGGAGTGGGTAATACCGGGAAAGGACAACACCGGGGTGAGTTGCGATACCGGGAATGGGCGATACCGGGGGTGGGTGGTACGAAGAGTGGGTGATACCGGGAATGTGCGATACCGTGATTGGGTGAAACCGGGATTGGGCGATACAGGTGGGGAGTGGGCGATACCGGTAGATGGTGATACCGGTAGTGGGCGATACCGGATAGTGGGCGATACAGGGGGTGATTGGGCGATACCGGGAGTGGGCGATACCGGGGGGAGTGGGCAATACCAGGATTGGGCGATATCCAGGGGCCACCACCTTGTCCAGGGGTCACCACGCTGTCCAGGGGTCACCACGTTGTCCAGGGGTCACCACGCTGTCCAGGGGTCACCACGCTGTCCAGAGGTCACCACGCTGTTCAGGGGTCATTCGCCCCTTGCTTTTTATAGCCCCAACCTGACTCACTGCTCCTCTGAGAGTGCGGATCTGTCACTCTGGGCCTACACACCCTGCTGAGAGGGCGAGGATATCTGCGAGCTCTCCTCCTCCACTGTCGGTCTCTCTGTAGCTGCAGCCCCGTGATATCCTTCCACCTGTTGCTGCTCATACATGTCCTCTTCTTCCTCGAGCCGGAATGCAAAGGTCAAATGGATTCCGACTTTTAGATAAAGAGCATTCTCAGTGACCCCTTTAATCTTCCTGAAGACGATCCTGTCACTGCAAGCTGTAAATCAGCAATTCCATACCCAAAGTAACAGCTTTGATTTAAATGCAAGTATTCAAGTAGCACCTAACTGACCATCTCCCACCTTGGACCACCCACAATTGGAGGGCCCGTTTAGGAACCAGCGCTGGCAGTGCTGAATCAGTCAAAAATGGCCTTCAAGTCCTGAATACATTATAGGATTCTCAGTTTAATATATTAATTAGGTCCCTGTGAATTGCTGCATAAATCAATGCCCTCCTGAAAATTGCAATGGACGGGCCTCCAGCGGTAAGTCAGTGATTTTGGGGGGAATTTTTTGTCACAACGCTCCGTGAATAATTGCGGTGAATAATGGAATTAAAAGCCGAAGGATATCGACCCCGGTGCATCCAGTGACAGATAACCACTATCCCATTCCAAGCTCAAAGTGCAATGATCAAGAGCTGATGTTGTTGGTTGGAGGAGGAATATTAGTCAGGACATTCGGAGAACTGCCTGCCATTCTTCCAACAGTGCCCTGGAAAGATAAATATCCACTCGCATGAATCACAAGTTTAACACTTAGCCTCAGCTTGAATGTGCTTGTTTTGATGGGATAACCTTGGCCAACAGAGGAAAAACAAGAACAAATATCAGCCCCCACTCCCCCACAGAAAGCAATGGCTGTTGGCAATGTATATAATTTCATTGTCAGCTGTGGCTCCATCAGTCTCACCTCTGTCAGAAGGTTATGGGGTCAGATCCCATGCTAGGAGAATTGGGCACAAAAATCCAGGCTGACCCTCGAGTGCAGAACTGAGGGAATACTTCATAGGCTGGAAAGCGCTTTGGGATGTCCTGAGGGAGTGCTGAGCTGTCAGAGGTGCCGTCTTTCAGACGAGAAGCTAAACCAAGGCTTCATCTGCTCTCTCAGGTGGATGTTAAAAAATCCCATTACACTCTTTTGAAGAAGAGCTGGGAAGTTATTCCCAATATTTATTCCCCAATCAACATAATTAATACAGATTATCTGGTCATTCTCATATTGCTGTTTTGGCTTGCTTGCTGTGTTTCCCACATTACAACAGTGACTACACTTCAAAAGTACTTCATTGGCTGTAAAGTGCTTTGGGATGTCCTGAAAGGTGCTATATAAATGCAAGTCTATCTTTTTACCTTTAGTTAATAAAGTCTAAGCTCCTGGCATTTTAATCCGCCTGCTGAACAACGAAAGGTGAGGTGGAAGAGCAGGCAACTCAATCAATCAAATCTGAAATTAAAATGATCTTACTGTGAATTTGAAGAGAGTATCAATGAAAATCAAAGTAAAGCATTCTGGGGCGAAGGGGTCACTCAGGTAAGAGGGACAGGACCACACACAAAACACTGGGCCCACACAGCCGGTCCAGCTATGGGGAATCTTTATGGCGGATGTGAGTAAGAAGTACAAGTGTATTTTGCACAGAAGCTCAGTGGCTAATTGTACTGTGAATGTGGTATTGAGCCACAGTGAATAGCAAGGCTCCTGGTTCAGCTGTCAGTTTGATTCGAATTCGCCTGTATCTGGGTATTCTGTGGCGAGTGTCTCACCTCCTGACTCCCCAAAGCCTTTCCACCATCTATAAGGCACAAGTCAGGAGTGTGATGGAATACTCTCCACTTGCCTATATGATTGCAGCTCCAACAACACTCAAAAAGCTCAACACCATCCAGGACAAAGCAGCCCGCTTGATTGGCACCCCATCCACCACCTTAAACATTCACTCCCTCCACCACCGGCGCACCGTGGCTGCAGTCTGTACCGTCTACAAGATGCACTGCAGCAACTCACTAAGGCTTCTTCGGCAGCACCTCCCAAACCCGCGGCCTCTACCCCCCTAGAAGGACAAGGGCAGCAGACGCATGGGAACACCATCATCTCCAAGTTCCCCTCCAACTCACACACCATCCTGACTTGGAAATATATCGGCCGCTCCTTCATTGTCGCTGAGTCAAAATCCTGGAACGACCTCCAGAACAGCACTGTGGGAGTATCTTCATCATACAGACTGCAGCGGTTCAGGGAAATGACTCACCACCATCATCTCGAGGGGAATTAGGGGTGAGCAATAATCGTTGGCCTTGCCAGCGACAAGCGAAATTTAAGACAGAAATAGAGAGTTTCTTAAACGATAAGAGAATAAGGAGTTATGGGGAGCGGGCGGGGAAGTGGAGCTGAGTCCCTGATCAGATCAGCCATGATCTTATTGAATGGCGGAGCAGGCTCAAGGGGCCATATGGCCTACTCCTGCTCCTATTTCTTATGTGTGTCCAATGCCTTGAGGTGTGGGAGCTCTGTCCTGTTGGAGCTCTCCTGATAGCTCAATGAGTTCACCCAGTAAGTAGCTGTGTCATACAAACATAACAATTAGGAGCAGCAGTAGGCCTACAGCTCCTCAAGCCTGCTCCGCCATTCGCTAAGTTCATGGCTTGATCATCGGCCTCAACTTTACTTTCCTGCCCGATCTCCATATCTCTTGATTCCCCGAGACTTCAAAAATCAATCTATCTCAGCCTTGAATATATTCAGAGACTCAGCATCCACAGCCCTCTGGGGCAGAGAATTCATGCCAAAGATCCCAAGTTCATTCCCCAGTCTGTGTTGACTTGGCCGATCACAGCCATAATGCATACCGACATCCTTAGGTTAGGGACAGGAAACTCAGCGAGGATGCCCATTCCAGATTGGTATTAAGCGACTACTAACGGAAATGTATAGAGAACGTCCTTTGCAGTTTGACACCTCACCACCTCTTATGGTCAAGACTCACACGTGAATAGTAACACTTGTGTGGGGTACTGGAGCCGACCAGTATACTTGCAACTCTTCCAAAATATAAAGGGCGGGACCTCGAGAATCGCATGGGAAGGGAAATAAATGACAGCGACATTGTCAAGAAAAAAGGCGAAACAATTCGAGAAATGCTAGATAAAATTATGGGATTTAGTGAATGGGAGAAATCAGTATTCGACATTCTCCAAGAAAAAACAGGGTCAGAAGTAACTGAAATCTGGGAGTTGGACCAAGTTTCCTCACAGAGATTTAAGCATGCTCGGGATCATGGTTTGAGTTCAATGGACCGAGGTGAAATTTAGTGGAACATTTGTCCACAACTAATATGTTCGAAAGTTTGGGCTGGCGAGCAGTGGTGTTACAATCGGAGTGTGTGGGCCGGAATTTGGGGTGAAACACTTCTCAACATTGTGTCAAAATTCACTGGATGTGGAGTCCCCCTCTGTGTGGACATTATTAAAGAGATGGGACAGGGTGGGGAAGGGTGGATGACAAGGGGTGACAGTATCCTTCTTATGGGTTCATGTATATTGGCGTCGAAATTCGGTTGCTAATGCATGCTGATAATGCCAGTGTTCGGTGTCTGGGAGTTAGGTGTCTGGGAGACAGATTTCTGGGAGTCAGCTGTCTGGGAGTGAGGAGTCTAGGAGTCAGTAGTCTGGGATTTAGGAGTCTCGGAGTTAGGTGTCTGGGAGTTAGGAGTCTGGGAGTTAGGTGTCTAGGAGTTAGGTGTCTGGGAGTTAGGTGTCTGGGAGTTAGATGTCAGCGAGTCAGTTGTCTGCGAGTTAGGATTCTGGGAGTTAGGTGTCTGGGAGATAGGTGTCTGGGGTTTAGGAGACTGGGAGTCAGTTGTCTGGGAGTTAGGAGTCTGGGAGTTAGGTGTCTGGGAGTTAGGAGTTTGGGAGTTAGGTACCTGGGGGTTAGGTGTCTGGGAGTTAGGAGTCTGTGAGTTAGGGTGTTTGGGAGTCAGTTTTCTGGGAATTAGGTGTCTGGGAGTTAGACGTCTGGGAGTTAGGTGTCTGGGATCAAGGGGTCTGGGAGTCTGGTGTCTGGGAGTTAGGAGTCTGGGAGTTAGGTTACTGGGAGTCAGGTGTCTGGGAGTCAGAAGTCTGGGAGTTGGGAGTCTCGGAGTTAGGTGTCTGGGACTTAGGTGTCTGGGAGTTAGGATTCTGGGAGCGAGGTGTCTGGAAGTCAGGTGTCTGGCAGTTAGATGTCTGGGAGTTAGGTGTCTGGGAGTTAGGAGTCTGGGAGTTAGGTGCCTGGGATTTAGGCATCTGGGAGTTAGGTGTCTGGGAGTTAGGAATCTGGGAGTTAGGTGTCTGGGAGTCAGGTGTCTGGGAGTTAGGAGTCTGGGCGTTAGGAGTCTGGGAGTTAGGCGTCTGAGAGTTGGGTGTCTGGGAGTTCGGCGTCTGTGAGTCAGATGTCTGGGAGTTAGGTGTCTGGGAGTTAGGTGTCTGGGAGATTGGTGTCTCGGAGTCAGGTGTCTGGGAGTTAGGTGTCTGGGAGTTAGGTGTCTGGGAGTCAGTTGCCTGGGAATTAGAAGTCTGAGAGTTATGTGTCGGTTAATTAGGTGTCTGAGAGTCAGATGTCTGGGAGTTAGGTGTCTGGGAGTCAGGTGTCTGGGAGTTAGGTGTCTAGGGGTTAGGTGTCTGGGAGTCAGGTGTCTGCGAGATTGGAGTCTGGGAGATAGGTGTCTGGGAGTTATGTGTCCAGGAGTTAGGTATTTGGGAGTTAGGTGTCTGGGAGTTAGGTGTCTAGGAGTTAGGTGTTTGGGAGTTAGGGATCTGGGAGTCAGGTGTCTGGGAGTTAGGTGTCTAGGATTTAGGTGTCTGGGAGTTAGGTGTCTGGGAGTTAGGTGTCTCAGAGTTAGGTGTATGGGAGTCAGGTGTCTGGGAGTTAGATGTCTGGGAGTTAGCTGTCTGGGAGTTAGGTGCCTGGGAGTTAGGTGTTTGGGAGTGAGTTGTCTGGGAGTTAGGAGTCTAGGAGTTAGGTGTCGGGGAGTTAGGTGTCTGGAGTCAGGAGTCTGGGAGTTAGGTGTCTGGGAGTCAGGTGTCTTGGAGTTAGGAGTCTGGGAGTTAGGTGTTTGGGAGTGAGTTGTCTGGGAGTTAGGAGTCTAGGAGTTAGGTGTCGGGGAGTTAGGTGTCTGGAGTCAGGAGTCTGGGAGGTAGGTGTCTGGGAGTCATTTGTCTGGGAGTCAGGAGACTGGGAGTTAGGTGTCTGGGAGCCAGGTGTCTGGGAGTCAGGTGTCTTGGAGTTAGGAGTCTGGGAGTTAGGTGTCTGGGAGTTAGGTGTCTGGGAGTTAAGAGTCTAGGAGTTAGGTGTCTGGGAGTCAGGTTTCTGGGAGTTAGGAGTCTGGGAGTTGGGTGTCTGGGAGTTAGGAGTCTGAGAGTTAGATGTCTGGGAGTTAGGAGTCTGGGAGTTAGGTGTCTGGGAGTTAGGTGTCTGGGAGATGGGTGTCAGGGAGTCAGATGTCTGGGTGTTAGATGTCTGGAAGTCAGGTGTCTGGGACTTGGTGTCCAGGAGTCAGGTGTCTGGGAGTCAGGTTTCTGGGAGTTAGGAGTCTGGGAGTTGGGTGTCTGGGAGTTAGGAGTCTGAGAGTTTGATGTCTGTGAGTTAGGAGTCTGGGAGTTAGGTGTCTGGGAGTCAGGTGTCTGGGAGTCAGGTGTCTGGGAGTTACGAGTCTGGGAGTTGGCTGCATCAACTGGGCTTGTATTCACTGGATTTCAGAAGAATGAGAGGGGACCTCATAGAAACGTTTAAAATTCTGATGGGTTCAGATAGGTTAGATGCATGAAGAATGTTCCCAATGTTGGGGAAGTCCAGAACCAGGGGTCACAGTCTACCGAGATGAGGAGAAACTTCTTCACCCAGAGAGTGGTGAACCTGTGGAATTCTCTACCACAGAAAGTTGTTGAGGCCAATTCACTAAATATATTCAGAAGGAAGTTAGAGGAAGTCATTACTAATTGGGGGATCAATGGGTATAGCGAGAAAGCAGGAATGGGGTACTGAAGATGCATGTTCAGCCATGAACTCATTGAATGGCGGTGCATGCTCGAAAGGCCGAATGGCCTACTCCTGCACCTATTTTCTATGTTTCCATGTTTCTATGTCTGGGAGTCAGGTGTCTGTGAGTTATGAGTCTGGGAGATAGGTGTCTGGGAGTTTGGTGTCTGGGAGTCAGGTTTTGGGGAGTTAGGTGTCTGGGAGTTATGTGTCTGGGAGTCAGGTGTCTGGGAGTTAGGAGTCTGGGAGTTAGGTGTCTGGGAGTCTGTTGTCTGGGAGTTAGATGTCTGGGAGTTAGGTGTCTGGGAGTTAGGTATCTGGAAGTTAGATGTCTGGGAGTCAGTTGTCTGGGAATTAGGTGTCTTGTAGTTAGGTGTCTGGGAGTCAGGTGTCTGGGAGTTAGGAGTCTGGGCGTTTGGTGTCTGGGAGTCAGTTGTCTGGGAGTTAGGAGTCTGGGAGTTAGATGTGTGGGAGTGAGCTTTCTGGGAGTTAGGTGTCTGGGAGTCAGTTGTCTGGGAGTTATGTGTCTGGGAGTGAGGTGAACAGGGAGTTAGGAGTCTGGGAGTCAGTTGTCTGGGAGTTAGTTGTCTGGGAGGCAGGTGTCTGGGAGTTAGGTGACTGGGAGTTAAACGTTTGGGAGTTAGGTGTCTGGGAGTTAGATGTCAGGGAGTCAGTTGTCTGTGAGTTAGGATTCTGGGAGTTAGGTGTCGGGGAGATAGGTGTCTGGGGGTTAGAAGTCTGGGAATCAGTTGTCTGGGAGTTAGGAGTCTGGGAGTTAGGTGTCTGGGAGTTAGGAGTCTGGGAGTTAGATACCTGGGGGTTAGGTGTCTGGGAGTTAGGAGTCTGGGAGTAGGGTGTCTGGGAGTCAGTTGTCTGAGAATTAGGTATCTTGGAGTTAGATGTCTGGGAGTTAGGTGTCTGGGATCAAGGGGTCTGGGAGTCAGGTGTCTGGGAGTTAGGAGTCTGGGAGTTCGGTTACTGGGAGTCAGGTGTCTGGGAGTCAGAAGTCTGGGCGTTGGGAGTCTCGGAGTTAGGTGTCTGGGAATCAGGTGTCTGGGAGTTAGGTGTCTGGGAGTTAGGTGTATGGGAGTTTGGAGTCTGGGAGTGAGGTGACTGGGAGTCAGATGTCTGGAAGTTCGGTGTCTGGGAGTCAGGTTTCTGGGAGTTATGTGTCTGGGAGTTAGGAGTCTGGGAGTTAGGTGACTGGGATTTAAGTGTCTGGGAGTCAGGTTTCTGGGAGTTATCTGTCTGGGAGTTAGGAGTCTGGAAGTTAGGTGACTGGGATTTAGGCATCTGGGACTCAGGTGTCTGGGAGTCAGAGGTCTGGGAGTTAGGTGTCTGTGAGTTAGGAGTCTGGGAGTTAGGTGTCTTGGAGTCAGGTGTCTAGTCATCAGATCTCTGGGAGTTAGGTGCCTTGGAGTTAGGAGTCTGGGAGATGGAATCTGGGATTCAATTGTCTGGCAGTTAGGTGTCTGGGAGTTAGGTGTCTGGGAGTTAGGTGTCTGGGAGTTAGGAGTCTGGTAGTTAGGTGACTGGGAGTCAGATGTCAGGGAGTTAGTTGTCTGGGAGTCAGGTTTCCGGGAGTTATGTGTCTTTGAGTTAGGTGTCTAGGAGTTAGGTGACTGAGAGTGAAATGTCTGGGAGTCAGGTGTCTGGGAGTTTGGTGTCAGAGATTTAGGTGTATGGGAGTTAGGAGTCTGGGAGTGAGGTGACTGGGAGTCAGATGTCTGGGAGTTCTGTATCTGGGAGACAGGTTTCTGGGAGTTATGTGTCTGGGAATTAGGAGTCTGGGAGTTAGGTGACTGAGAGTTAAGTATCTGGGAGTCAGGTGTCTGGGAGTTAGGTGTCTGGGATTTACGTGTCTGGAAGCAAGGTGTCTGGGAGTCAGGTGTCTGGGAGTTAGGTGTCTGGGAGTCAGGTTTCCGGGAGTTATGTGTCTGTGAGTTAGGCGTCTGGGAGTCAGGTGTCTGGGAGTCAGGTATCTGGGAGTTAGGTGTCTGGTAGTTACGAGTCTGGGACTTAGGTGACTGGGAGTCAGATCTATGGAAGTAACGTGTCTGGGAGTCAGGTTTCTGGGAGTTTTGTGTCTGGGAGTTAGGAGTCTGAGAGTTATGTGACTGGGAGTTAAGTGTCTGGGAGTCAGGTGTCTGGGACTTTGGTGTCTGGGATTCAGGTGTCTGGGAGTTAGGTGTCTGGGAATTAGGTGTATGGGAGTTCGGAGTCTGGGAGTGAGGTGACTGGGAGTCAGATGTCTGGGAGTTCGGTGTCTGGGAGTCAGGTTTCTGGGAGTTATGTGTCTGGGATTTAGGAGTCTGGGAGTTAGGTGACTGGGATTTAAGTATCTGGGAGTCAGGTGTCTGGGAGTTAGGTGTCTGCGAGTTAGGTGTCTGGAAGCAAGGTGTGTGGGAGTTAGGTGTCTATGTGTCAGGTGTCTGGGTGTTAGGTGTCTGGGAGTCAGTTGTCTGGGAGTTAGGTGTTTGGGAGTTAGAAGTCTGGGAGATAGGTGTCTGGGAGTCTGGTGTCTGGGAGTCAGATGTCTGGGAGTTAGCTGTCTGGGAGTTAGGTGTCTGGAAGCAAGGTGTCTTGGAGTTATGTATCTGGGAGTTAGGTGTCTGGGAGTCAGGTGTCTGGGAGTCAGGTGTCTGGGAGTCAGATGTCTGGGAGTTAGGTGTCTGGGAGTCAGGTGTCTGGGAGTCAGGTTTCTGGGAGTTATGTGTCTGGGAGTTAGGAGTCTGGGATTCAGTTGCCTTTGAGTTAGGTGTCTGGAAGTTAGAAATCTGGGATTTATGCATCTGGGACTCAGGTGTCTGGGAGTGAGGTGTCTGGAAGCAAGGTGTCTGGGAGTTAGGTGACTGGGAGTTATGTGTCTGGGAGTCAGGTGTCTGGGAGTTCGATGTCAGGGAGTCAGATGTCTGGGAGTTAGAAGTCTGAGAGTTAGGTGTGTGGGAGTTCAGTGCCTGGGAGTCAGGTTTCTGGGAGTTCGGTGTCTGGGAGTCAGGTGTCTTGGAGTTAGGTGTCTTGGAGTTAGGTGTCTGGAAGCAAGGTGTCTGGGAGTCAGGTGTCTGGGTGTCAGGTATCTGGGTGTTAGGTGTCTGGGAGTCAGTTGTCTGGGAGTTAGGTGTCTGGGAGTCAGGTGTCTGGGAATCAGATGTCTGGGAGTTAGGTGTCTGGAAGCAAGGTGTCTGGGAGTTAGGTGACTGGGAGTTATGTGTCTGGGAGTCAGGTGTCTGGGAGTTCGATGTCAGGGAGTCAGATGTCTGGGAGATAGGTGTCTTGGAGTCAGGTTTCTGGAAGTTATGTATCTGCGAGTTAGGAATCTGGGAGTTAGGTGTCTGGGAGTCAGGTGTCTGGGAATCAGATGTCTGGAAGTTAGGTGTCTGGTAGTTGGGTGTCAGAGTGTCAGATGTCTGGGAGTTAGGTGTCTGGGAGTCAGGTGTCTGGAAGTCAGGTGTCTGGGAGTCAGGTGTCTGGGAGTCAGGTGTCTGGGAGTTAGGTGTCTGGTCGTCAGTTTTCTGGTAGTCAGGTGTCTGGGAGTCAGGTGTCTGGGAGTTAGGTGTCTGGGAGTTAGGTGTATGGGAGTTTGGAGTCTGGGAGTGAGGTGACTGGGAGTCAGATGTCTGGAAGTTCGGTGTCTGGGAGTCAGGTTTCTGGGAGTTATGTGTCTGGGAGTTAGGAGTCTGGGAGTTAGGTGACTGGGATTTAAGTGTCTGGGAGTCAGGTTTCTGGGAGTTATGTGTCTGGGAGTTAGGAGTCTGGGATTTAGGTGACTGGGATTTAGGCATCTGGGACTCAGGTGTCTGGGAGTCAGAGGTCTGGGAGTTAGGTGTCTGTGAGTTAGGAGTCTGGGAGTTAGGTGTCTTGGAGTCAGGTGTCTAGTCATCAGATCTCTGGGAGTTAGATGCCTTGGAGTTAGGAGTCTGGGAGATGGAATCTGGGATTCAATTGTCTGGCAGTTAGGTGTCTGGGAGTTAGGTGTCTGGGAGTTAGGAGTCTGGTAGTTAGGTGACTGGGAGTCAGATGTCAGGGAGTTAGTTGTCTGGGAGTCAGGTTTCCGGGAGTTATGTGTCTTTGAGTTAGGTGTCTAGGAGTTAGGTGACTGAGAGTGAAATGTCTGGGAGTCAGGTGTCTGGGAGTTTGGTGTCAGAGATTTAGGTGTATGGGAGTTAGGAGTCTGTGAGTGAGGTGACTGGGAGTCAGATGTCTGGGAGTTCGGTATCTGGGAGACAGGTTTCTGGGAGTTATGTGTCTGGGAATTAGGAGTCTGGGAGTTAGGTGACTGAGAGTTAAGTATCTGGGAGTCAGGTGTCTGGGAGTTAGGTGTCTGGGATTTACGTGTCTGGAAGCAAGGTGTCTGGGAGTTAGGTGTCTGGGAGTTAGGTGTCTGGGAGTCAGGTTTCCGGGAGTTATGTGTCTGTGAGTTAGGCGTCTGGGAGTCAGGTGTCTGGGAGTTAGGTGTCTGGGAGTTAGGTGTCTGGTAGTTACGAGTCTGGGACTTAGGTGACTGGGAGTCAGATCTATGGAAGTAACGTGTCTGGAAGTCAGGTTTCTGGGAGTTTTGTGTCTGGGAGTTAGGAGTCTGAGAGTTATGTGACTGGGAGTTAAGTGTCTGGCAGTCAGGTGTCTGGGACTTTGGTGTCTGGGAGTCAGGTGTCTGGGAGTTAGGTGTCTGGGAATTAGGTGTATGGGAGTTCGGAGTCTGGGAGTGAGGTGACTGGGAGTCAGATGTCTGGGAGTTCGGTGTCTGGGAGTCAGGTTTCTGGGAGTTATGTGTCTGGGATTTAGGAGTCTGGGAGCTAGGTGACTGGGATTTAAGTGTCTGGGAGTCAGGTGTCTGGGAGTTAGGTGTCTGCGAGTTAGGTGTCTGGAAGCAAGGTGTGTGGGAGTTAGGTGTCTTTGTGTCAGGTGTCTGGGTGTTAGGTGTCTGGGAGTCAGTAGTTTGGGAGTTAGGTGTTTGGGAGTTCGAAGTCTGGGAGATAGGTGTCTGGGAGTCTGGTGTCTGGTAGTCAGATGCCTGGGAGTTAGCTGTCTGGGAGTTAGGTGTCTGGAAGCAAGGTGTCTTGGAGTTATGTGTCTGGGAGTTAGGTGTCTGGGAGTCAGGTGTCTGGGAGTCAGGTGTCTGGGAGTCAGATGTCTGGGAGTTAGGTGTCTGGGAGTCAGGTGTCTGGGAGTCAGATGTCTGGGAGTTAGGTGTCTGGGAGTCAGGTGTCTGGGAGTCAGGTTTCTGGGAGTTATGTGTCTGGGAGTTAGGAGTCTGGGATTCAGTTGCCTTTGAGTTAGGTGTCTGGAAGTTAGAAATCTGGGATTTATGCATCTGGGACTCAGGTGTCTGGGAGTTAGGTGTCTGGAAGCAAGGTGTCTGGGAGTTAGGTGACTGGGAGTTATGTGTGTGGGAGTCAGGTGTCTGGGAGTTCGATGTCAGGGAGTCAGATGTCTGGGAGTTAGAAGTCTGAAAGTTAGGTGTGTGGGAGTTCAGTGCCTGGGAGTCAGGTTTCTGGGAGTTCGGTGTCTGGGAGTCAGATGTCTGGGAGTTAGGTGTCTTGGAGTTAGGTGTCTGGAAGCAAGGTGTCTGGGAGTCAGGAGTCTGGGTGTCAGGTATCTGGGTGTTAGGTGTCTGGGAGTCAGTTGTCTGGGAGTTAGGTGTCTGGGAGTCAGGTGTCTGGGAATCAGATGTCTGGGAGTTAGGTGTCTGGAAACAAGGTGTCTGGGAGTTAGGTGACTGGGAGTTATGTGTCTGGTAGTCAGGTGTCTGGGAGTTCGATGTCAGGGAGTCAGATGTCTGGGAGATAGGTGTCTTGGAGTCAGGTTTCTGGAAGTTATGTATCTGCGAGTTAGGAGTCTGGGAGTTAGGTGTCTGGGAGTCAGGTGTCTGGGAATCAGATGTCTGGAAGTTAGGTGTCTGGTAGTTGGGTGTCAGAGGGTCAGATGTCTGGGAGTTAGGTGTCTGGGAGTCAGGTGTCTGGAAGTCAGGTGTCTGGGAGTCAGATGTCTGGGAGATAGGTGTCTTGGAGTCAGGTTTCTGGAAGTTATGTATCTGCGAGTTAGGAGTCTGGGAGTTAGGTGTCTGGGAGTTAAGTGTCTGGGAGTCAGGTGTCTCGGAGTTAGATGTCTGGCAGTCAGGTTTCTGGGAATTAGGAGTCTGGGAGTTAGGTGTCTGGGAGTTAGGTGTCTGGGAATTAGGTGTTTGGGAGTCAGCTGTCTGGAAGTTAGTTGTCTGGGCGTTAGATGTCTGGGAGTTAGGTGTCTGGGAGTTAGGAGTCTGGGAGTTAGGTGTCTGGGATTTAGGCATCTGGGAGTTAGGTGTCTGGGAGTTAGGTGTCTGGGAGTTAGGTGTCTGGGAGTTAGGTGTCTGGGATTCAGCTGTCTGGAAGTTAGGAGTCTGGGAGTTAGGTGTCTGCCAGTTAGGTGTCTGGGAGTTAGATGTCTGGAAGCAAGTTGTCTGGGAGTCAGGTGTCTGGGTGTTAGTTATGTGGGAGTCAGTTGTCTGGGAGTTAAATGTCTGGGAGTGAGGTTCTGGGAGTTCGTTGTCTGGAATTCAGGTGTCTGGGAATCAGATGTCTGGGAGTTAGGTGTCTGGGATTTGGCTGTCAGTGAGTCAGATGTCTGAGATTTAGGTGTCTGGGAGTCAGGTGTCTGGGAGTAAGGTGTCTGGGAAACGGAAGTCTGGGAATTAGGTGGCTGGGAATCAGGTTTCTGGGAGTTATGTATCTGGGAGTTACGAGTCTGGGAGTTAGTTGTCAGGGAGTTAGGTTTCTGGGAATCAGGAATCTGGGAGTTACGTGTCTGGGAGATAGGTGTCAAGGATTTAGTTATCTGGGAGTCAAGTGTCTGGGAGTTAGCAGTCTGGAAGTTAGGAGCCTGAGAGTTTAGTGTCTGGGAGTTAGGTGTCTGGGAGTCAGTTGTCTGGGAGTTAAGTGTCTGGGTGTCAGGTGTCTGGGAGTTTGGTGTCTGGCAGTCAGGTTTCTGGGAGTTAGGAGTCTGCTTGTTCGGTGCCTGGGAGTTAGGTGTCTGGGAGTTAGGTGTCTGGAAGTCAGCTGTGTGGAAATTAGGATTCTGGGAGTTAGGTGTCTGGCAGTTAGGTGTCTGGAAGAAAGTTGTCTGGGAGTCAGGTGTCTGGGAGTCAGGTGTCTGGGTGTTAGGTGTCTGGGAGTCAGTTGTCTGGGAGTTAGGTATCTGGGAGTCATGTGTCTGGGAGTCAGTTGTCTGGGAGTTAGGAATCCGGGATTTAGTTGTCTGGGAGTTAGCTGCCTGGAAGTTAGAAGTCTGCGATTTAGGCATCTGGGACTCAGGTGTCTGTGAGTCAGATGTCTGGGAGTTACGTGTCTGTGAGTTAGGAGTCTGGGAGTTAGGTGTCTTGGAGTCAGGTGTCTAGTCGACAGATCTCTGGAAATTAGGTGCCTGGGAGTTAGGAGTCCGGGAGATGGGAGTCTGGGATTCAGTTGTCTGGCAGTTAGGTGTCTGGGAGTTAGAAGTCTGGGAGTCAAGTCTCTGGGAGTTAGGTGTCTGGGAGTTAGGAGTCTGGGAGTTAGGAGTCTGGGAGTTAGGTGACTGGGAGTTAAGTGTCTGGGAGTCAGGTGTCTGGGAGTTAGTTGTCTGGGCGTTAGATGTCTGGGAGTTAGGTGTCTGGGAGTTAGGAGTCTGGGAGTTAGGTATCTGGGATTTAGGCATCTGGGATTTAGGTGTCTGGGTGTCAGGTGTCTGGGTGTTAGGCGTCTGGGTGTCAGTTGTCTGGGAGTTAGAAGTCTGAGAGTTAGGTGTGTGGGAGTTCAGTGCCTGGGAGTCAGGTTTCTGAGAATTCGGTGTCTGGGAGTCAGGTGTCTGGGAGTTAGGAGTCTGTGAGTTAGGTGTCTGGGAGTCAGGTGTCTGGGAATCAGATGTCTGGGAGTTAGGTGTCTGGAAGCAAGGTGTCTGGGAGTTAGGTGACTGGGAGTTATGTGTCTGGGAGTCAGGTGTCTGGGAGTTCGATGTCAGGGAGTCAGATGTCTGGGAGATAGGTGTCTTGGAGTCAGGTTTCTGGAAGTTATGTATCTGCGAGTTAGGAGTCTGGGAGTTAGGTGTCTGGGAGTCAGGTGTCTGGGAATCAGATGTCTGGAAGTTAGGTGTCTGGTAGTTGAGTGTCAGAGGGTCAGATGTCTGGGAGTTAGGTGTCTGGGAGTCAGGTGTCTGGAAGTCAGGTGTCTGGGAGTCAGATGTCTGGGAGATGGGTGTCTTGGAGTCAGGATTCTGGAAGTTATGTATCTGCGAGTTAGGAGTCTGGGAGTTAGGTGTCTGGGAGTTAAGTGTCTGGGAGTCAGGTGTCTCGGAGTTAGGTGTCTGGCAGTCAGGTTTCTGGGAATTAGGAATCTGGGAGTTAGGTGTCTGGGAGTTAGGTGTCTGGAAGTTAGGTGTCTGGGAGTTAGGTGTCTGGGAGTCAGCTGTCTGGAAGTTAGGAGTCTGGGAGTTAGGTGTCTGACAGTTCGGTGTCTGGGAGTTAGATGTCTGGAAGCAAGTTGTCTGGGAGTCAGGTGTCTGGGTGTTAGTTGTGTGGGAGACAGTTGTCAGAGAGTTAAATGTCTGGGAGTGAGGTTCTGGGAGTTCGGTGTCTGGAATTCAGGTGTCTGGGAATCAGATGTCTGGGAGTTAGGTGTCTGGGATTTGGCTGTCAGTGAGTCAGATGTCTGAGATTTAGGTGTCTGGGAGTCAGGTGTCTGGGAGTAAGGTGTCTGGGAAACGGAAGTCTGGGAATTAGGTGGCTGGGAATCAGGTTTCTGGGAGTTATGTATCTGGGAGTTACGAGTCTGGTAGTTAGTTGGCCGGGAGTTAGGTTTCTGGGAATCAGGAATCTGGGAGTTACGTGTCTGGGAGATAGGTGTCAAGGATTTAGTTATCTGGGAGTCAAGTGTCTGGGAGTTAGCAGTCTGGAAGTTAGGAGCCTGAGAGTTAGGTGTCTGGGAGTTAGGTGTCTGGGAGTCAGTTGTCTGGGAGTTAAGTGTCTGGGTGTCAGGTGTCTGGGATTAAGGTGTCTTGCAGTCAGGTTTCTGGGCGTTAGGAGTCTGTTAGTTCGGTGCCTGGGAGTTAGGTGTCTGGGAGTTAGGTGTCTGGAAGTCAGCTGTGTGGAAATTAGGTTCTGGGAGTTAGGTGTCTGGCAGTTAGGTGTCTGGAAGAAAGTTGTCTGGGAGTCAGGTGTCTGGGAATCAGGTGTCTGGGTGTTAGGTGTCTGGGAGTCAGTTGTCTGGGAGTTAGGTATCTGGGAGTCATGTGTCTGGGAGTCAGTTGTCTGGGAGTTAGGAATCCGGGATTTAGTTGTCTGGGAGTTAGCTGTCTGGAAGTTAGAAGTCTGCGATTTAGGCATCTGGGACTCAGGTGTCTGTGAGTCAGATGTCTGGGAATTACGTGTCTGTGAGTTAGGAGTCTGGGAGTTAGGTGTCTTGGAGTCAGGTGTCTGTCTAGTCGACAGATCTCTGGAAATTAGGTGCCTGGGAGTTAGGAGTCTGGGAGATGGGAGTCTGGGATTCAGTTGTCTGGCAATTAGGTGTCTGGGAGTTAGAAGTCTGGGAGTCAAGTCTCTGGGAGTTAGGTGTCTGGGAGTTAGGAGTCTGGGAGTTAGGTGACTGGGAGTTAAGTGTCTGGGAGTCAGGTGTCTGGGAGTTAGTTGTCTGGGCGTTAGATGTCTGGGAGTTAGGTGTCTGGGAGTTAGGAGTCTGGGAGTTAGGTGTCTGGGATTTAGGCATCTGGGAGTTAGGTGTCTGGGAGTTAGGTGTCTGGGAGTTAGGTGTCTGGGAGTTAGGTGTCTGGGAGTCAGCTGTCTGGAAGTTAGGAGTCTGGGAGTTAGGTGTCTGACAGTTAGGTGTCTGGGAGTTAGATGTCTGGAAGCAAGTTGTCTGGGAGTCAGGTGTCTGGGTGTTAGTTGTGTGGGAGTCAGTTGTCTGGGAGTTAAATGTCTGGGAGTGAGGTTCTGGGAGTTCGGTGTCTGGAATTCGGGTGTCTGGGAATCAGATGTCTGGGAGTTAGGTGTCTGGGATTTGGCTGTCAGTGAGTCAGATGTCTGAGATTTAGGTGTCTGGGAGTCAGGTGTCTGGGAGTAAGGTGTCTGGGAAACGGAAGTCTGGGAATTAGGTGGCTGGGAATCAGGTTTCTGGGAGTTATGTATCTGGGAGTTACGAGTCTGGGAGTTAGTTGTCCGGGAGTTAGGTTTCTGGGAATCAGGAATCTGGGAGTTACGTGTCTGGGAGATAGGTGTCAAGGATTTAGTTATCTGGGAGTCAAGTGTCTGGGAGTTAGCAGTCTGGAAGTTAGGAGCCTGAGAGTTAGGTGTCTGGGAGTTAGGTGACTGGGAGTCAGTTGTCTGGGAGTTAAGTGTCTGGGTGTCAGGTGTCTGGGAGTTAGGTGTCTGGCAGTCAGGTTTCTGGGAGTTAGGAGTCTGCTAGTTATGTGTCTGGGAGTTAGGTGTCTGGGAGTTAGGTGTCTGGAAGTCAGCTGTGTGGAAATTAGGATTCTTGGAGTTCGGTGTCTGGCAGTTAGGTGTCTGGAAGAAAGTTGTCTGGGAGTCAGGTGTCTGGGAGTCAGTTGTCTGGGAGTTAGGAATCCGGGATTTAGTTGTCTGGGAGTTAGCTGTCTGGAAGTTAGAAGTCTGCGATTTAGGCATCTGGGACTCAGGTGTCTGTGAGTCAGATGTCTGGGAATTACGTGTCTGTGAGTTAGGAGTCTGGGAGTTAGGTGTCTTGGAGTCAGGTGTCTAGTCGACAGATCTCTGGAAATTAGGTGCCTGGGAGTTAGGAGTCTGGGAGATGGGAGTCTGGGATTCAGTTGTCTGGCAGTTAGGTGTCTGGGAGTTAGAAGTCTGGGAGTCAAGTCTCTGGGAGTTAGGTGTCTGGGAGTTAGGAGTCTGGGAGTTAGGAGTCTGGGAGTTAGGTGACTGGGAGTTAAGTGTCTGGGAGTCAGGTGTCTGGGAGTTAGTTGTCTGGGCGTTAGATGTCTGGGAGTTAGGTGTCTGGGAGTTAGGAGTCTGGGAGTTAGGTGTCTTGGATTTAGGCATCTGGGAGTTAGGTGTCTGGGAGTTAGGTGTCTGGGAGTTAGGTGTCTGGGAGTCAGCTGTCTGGAAGTTAGGAGTCTGGGAGTTAGGTGTCTGACAGTTAGGTGTCTGGGAGTTAGATGTCTGGAAGCAAGTTGTCTGGGAGTCAGGTGTCTGGGTGTTAGTTGTGTGGGAGTCAGTTGTCTGGAAGTTAAATGTCTGGGAGTGAGGTTCTGGGAGTTCGGTGTCTGGAATTCAGGTGTCTGGGAATCAGATGTCTGGGAGTTAGGTGTCTGGGATTTGGCTGTCAGTGAGTCAGATGTCTGAGATTTAGGTGTCTGGGAGTCAGGTGTCTGGGAGTAAGGTGTCTGGGAAACGGAAGTCTGGGAATTAGGTGGCTGGGAATCAGGTTTCTGGGAGTTATGTATCTGGGAGTTACGAGTCTGGGAGTTAGTTGTCCGGGAGTTAGGTTTCTGGGAATCAGGAATCTGGGAGTTACGTGTCTGGAAGATAGGTGTCAAGGATTTAGTTATCTGGGAGTCAAGTGTCTGGGAGTTAGCAGTCTGGAAGTTAGGAGCCTGAGAGTTAGGTGTCTGGGAGTTAGGTGACTGGGAGTCAGTTGTCTGGGAGTTAAGTGTCTGGGTGTCAGGTGTCTGGGAGTTAGGTGTCTGGCAGTCAGGTTTCTGGGAGTTAGGAGTCTGCTAGTTATGTGTCTGGGAGTTAGGTGTCTGGGAGTTAGGTGTCTGGAAGTCAGCTATGTGGAAATTAGGATTCTGGGAGTTAGGTGTCTGGCAGTTAGGTGTCTGGAAGAAAGTTGTCTGGGAGTCAGGTGTCTGGGAGTCAGGTGTCTGGGTGTTAGGTGTCTGGGAGTTAGGAATCCGGGATTTAGTTGTCTGGGAGTTAGCTGTCTGGAAGTTAGAAGTCTGCGATTTAGGCATCTGGGACTCAGGTGTCTGTGAGTCAGATGTCTGGGAGTTACGTGTCTGTGAGTTAGGAGTCTGGGAGTTAGGTGTCTTGGAGTCAGGTGTTTAGTCGACAGATCTCTGGAAATTAGGTGCCTGGGAGTTAGGAGTCTGGGAGATGGGAGTCTGGGATTCAGTTGTCTGGCAGTTAGGTGTCTCGGAGTTAGAAGTCTGGGAGTCAAGTCTCTGGGAGTTAGGTGTCTGGGAGTTAGGAGTCTGGGAGTTAGGAGTCTGGGAGTTAGGTGACTGGGAGTTAGGTGTCTGGGAGTCAGGTGTCTGGGAGTTAGTTGTCTGGGCGTTAGATGTCTGGGAGTTAGGTGTCTGGGTGTTAGGAGTCTGGGAGTTAGGTGTCTGGGATTTAGGCATCTGGGAGTTGGTGTCTGGGTGTCAGGTGTCTGGGTGTTAGGTGTCTGGGTGTCAGTTGTCTGGGAGTTAGATGTCTGGGAGTCAGTTGTCTGGGAATTTGGTGTCTGGGAGTTAGAAGTCTAGGAGATAGGTGTCTGGGATTCAGGTGTCTGGGAGTCAGATGTCTGGAAGTTAGGTGTCTGGAGTTAGGTGTCTGGAAGCAAGGTGTCTTGGAGTTAGGTGTCTGGGTGTCAGGTGTCTGGGTGTTCGGTGTCTGGTAGTCAGTTGTCTGGAAGTTTGGAGTCTGGGACGGAGGTGTCTGGGAGTTAGCTGTCTGGTCGTTAGTTGTCTGGGAATTAGGGGTCTGGGAGTCAGGTGTCTGGGAGTTAGTTGTCTGGGCGTTAGATGTCTGGGAGTTAGGTGTCTGGGAGTTAGGAGTCTGGGAGTTAGGTGTCTGGGATTTAGGCATCTGGGAGTTAGGTGTCTGGGTGTCAGGTGTCTGGGTTTTAGGTGTCTGGGTGTCAGTTGTCTGGGAGTTAGATGTCTGGGAGTCAGTTGTCTGGAAGTTAGGAGTCTGGGACGGAGGTGTCTGGGAGTTAGGTGTCTGGTCGTTAGTTGTCTGGGAGTTAGGGGTCTGGGAGTCAGGTGTCTGGGAGTTAGTTGTCTGGGCGTTAGATGTCTGGGAGTTAGGTGTCTGGGAGTTAGGAGTCTGGGAGTTAGGTGTCTGGGATTTAGGCATCTGGGAGTTAGGTGTCTGGGTGTCAGGTGTCTGGGTTTTAGGTGTCTGGGTGTCAGTTGTCTGGGAGTTAGATGTCTGGGAGTCAGTTGTCTGGGAATTTGGTGTCTGGGAGTTAGAAGTCTAGGAGATAGGTGTCTGGGATTCAGGTGTCTGGGAGTCAGATGTCTGGAAGTTAGGTGTCTGGAGTTAGGTGTCTGGAAGCAAGGTGTCTTGGAGTTAGGTGTCTGGGTGTCAGGTGTCTGGGTGTTAGGTGTCTGGGAGCCAGTTGTCTGGAAGTTAGGAGTCTGGGACGGAGGTGTCTGGGAGTTAGGTGTCTGGTCGTTAGTTGTCTGGGAGTTAGGGGTCTGGGAGTTAGGTGTCTGGGAGTTAGGTTTCTGGGAGTCAGGTGTCTCGGAGTTACGTGTCTGGGAGTCAGTTGTCTTGGAGTTCGGAGTCTGGGAGTTAGGTTTCTGGTCGTTAGGTGTCTGGAGCAAGGTGTCTGGGAGTTAGAAGTCTGGGAGATATGTGTCTGGGAGGCAGGTGTCTGGGAGTCAGATGTCTGGGAGTTAGGTATCTGTGAGTTAGGAGTCTGGGAGTTCGGAGTCTGGGAGATAGGTGTCTAGGATTCAGATCTCTGGAAGTTAGGTACCTGGAAGTTAGGTGTCTAGGAGTCAGTTGTCTCAGAGTTACGTGTCTGGGAGTCAGTTGTCTGGGAGTTCGGAGACTGGGAGTTAGGTGTCTAGGATTCATATCTCTGGGAGTTAGGTGCCTGGAAGTTAGGAGTCTGGGAGTCAGGTGTCTCGGAGTTAGGTGTCTGGGAGTCAGGTGTATGGGAGTTAGGTGTCTGGGAGTTAGGTTGCTGGGAGTTAGGTGTCTGGGAGTTAGGTGACTGGGAGTCAGATGTCTGGGAGTTAGGTTTCTGGGAGTCAGTTTTCTCGGAGTTATGTATCTGAGAGTTAGGAGTCTTGGAGTTAGGTGTCTGGGAGTTAAGTGTCTGGGAGTCTGGTGTCTGCGAGTTAAGTGTCTGGGAGTGTGGTGTCTGGGAGTTCGGTGTCTGGGAGTTTGGTGTCTGGGAATCAGATGTCTGGGACTTAGGTGTCTGGGAGTCAGGTGTCTGGCAGTCAGGTGTCTGGGAGTCAGATGTCTGGGAGTTAGGTGTCTGGGTGTCAGGTTTCTTGGAGTTCGGTGTCTGGGAGTCAGGTGTCTAGGAGTTAGGAGTCTGTGAGTTAGCTGTCTGGGAGTTAAGTTTCTGGGAGTCAGGTGTCTGGGATTTTGGTATCTGGGAATCAGTTGTCTGGGAATCATACGTCTGGGAATTAGGTGTCGGGAGTTAGGAATCTGAGAGTTAGGTGTCTTAGAGTTAAGTGTCTGGGAGTCAGGTTTCTGGGAGTTCGGTGTCTGGGAGTCAGGTGTCTGGGAGTTAGGAGTCTGGGAGTTAGGTGTCTGGGAGTCAGGTTTCAGGGAGTTCGGTGTCTGGGATTTAGGTGTCTAGGAGTTAGGAGTCTGTGAGTTAGGTGTCTGGGAGTTAGGATTCTGGGAGTCAGGTGTCTGGGATTTTGGTGTCTGGGAATCAGTTGTCTGGGAATCATACGTCTGGGAATTAGGTGTCGGAAGTTAGGAGTCTGGGAGTTAGGTGTCTGGGAGTCAGTTGTCTGGGAATTTGGTGTCTGGGAGTTAGAAGTCTAGGAGATAGGTGTCTGGGATTCAGGTGTCTGGGAGTCAGATGTCTGGAAGTTAGGTGTCTGGAGTTAGGTGTCTGGGTGTCAGGTGTCTGGGTTTTAGGTGTCTGGGTGTCAGTTGTCTGGGAGTTAGATGTCTGGGAGTCAGTTGTCTGGAAGTTAGGAGTCTGGGACGGAGGTGTCTGGGAGTTAGGTGTCTGGTCGTTAGTTGTCTGGGAGTTAGGGGTCTGGGAGTCAGGTGTCTGGGAGTTAGTTGTCTGGGCGTTAGATGTCTGGGAGTTAGGTGTCTGGGAGTTAGGAGTCTGGGAGTTAGGTGTCTGGGATTTAGGCATCTGGGAGTTAGGTGTCTGGGTGTCAGGTGTCTGGGTTTTAGGTGTCTGGGTGTCAGTTGTCTGGGAGTTAGATGTCTGGGAGTCAGTTGTCTGGGAATTTGGTGTCTGGGAGTTAGAAGTCTAGGAGATAGGTGTCTGGGATTCAGGTGTCTGGGAGTCAGATGTCTGGAAGTTAGGTGTCTGGAGTTAGGTGTCTGGAAGCAAGGTGTCTTGGAGTTAGGTGTCTGGGTGTCAGGTGTCTGGGTGTTAGGTGTCTGGGAGCCAGTTGTCTGGAAGTTAGGAGTCTGGGACGGAGGTGTCTGGGAGTTAGGTGTCTGGTCGTTAGTTGTCTGGGAGTTAGGGGTCTGGGAGTTAGGTGTCTGGGAGTTAGGTTTCTGGGAGTCAGGTGTCTCGGAGTTACGTGTCTGGGAGTCAGTTGTCTTGGAGTTCGGAGTCTGGGAGTTAGGTTTCTGGTCGTTAGGTGTCTGGAGCAAGGTGTCTGGGAGTTAGAAGTCTGGGAGATATGTGTCTGGGAGGCAGGTGTCTGGGAGTCAGATGTCTGGGAGTTAGGTATCTGTGAGTTAGGAGTCTGGGAGTTCGGAGTCTGGGAGATAGGTGTCTAGGATTCAGATCTCTGGAAGTTAGGTACCTGGAAGTTAGGTGTCTAGGAGTCAGTTGTCTCAGAGTTACGTGTCTGGGAGTCAGTTGTCTGGGAGTTCGGAGACTGGGAGTTAGGTGTCTAGGATTCATATCTCTGGGAGTTAGGTGCCTGGAAGTTAGGAGTCTGGGAGTCAGGTGTCTCGGAGTTAGGTGTCTGGGAGTCAGGTGTATGGGAGTTAGGTGTCTGGGAGTTAGGTTGCTGGGAGTTAGGTGTCTGGGAGTTAGGTGACTGGGAGTCAGATGTCTGGGAGTTAGGTTTCTGGGAGTCAGTTTTCTCGGAGTTATGTATCTGAGAGTTAGGAGTCTTGGAGTTAGGTGTCTGGGAGTTAAGTGTCTGGGAGTCTGGTGTCTGCGAGTTAAGTGTCTGGGAGTGTGGTGTCTGGGAGTTCGGTGTCTGGGAGTTTGGTGTCTGGGAATCAGATGTCTGGGACTTAGGTGTCTGGGAGTCAGGTGTCTGGCAGTCAGGTGTCTGGGAGTCAGATGTCTGGGAGTTAGGTGTCTGGGTGTCAGGTTTCTTGGAGTTCGGTGTCTGGGAGTCAGGTGTCTAGGAGTTAGGAGTCTGTGAGTTAGCTGTCTGGGAGTTAAGTTTCTGGGAGTCAGGTGTCTGGGATTTTGGTATCTGGGAATCAGTTGTCTGGGAATCATACGTCTGGGAATTAGGTGTCGGGAGTTAGGAATCTGAGAGTTAGGTGTCTTAGAGTTAAGTGTCTGGGAGTCAGGTTTCTGGGAGTTCGGTGTCTGGGAGTCAGGTGTCTGGGAGTTAGGAGTCTGGGAGTTAGGTGTCTGGGAGTCAGGTTTCAGGGAGTTCGGTGTCTGGGATTTAGGTGTCTAGGAGTTAGGAGTCTGTGAGTTAGGTGTCTGGGAGTTAGGATTCTGGGAGTCAGGTGTCTGGGATTTTGGTGTCTGGGAATCAGTTGTCTGGGAATCATACGTCTGGGATTCAGGTGTCTGGGAGTCAGATGTCTGGAAGTTAGGTGTCTGGAGTTAGGTGTCTGGAAGCAAGGTGTCTTGGAGTTAGGTGTCTGGGTGTCAGGTGTCTGGGTGTTAGGTGTCTGGGAGTCAGTTGTCTGGAAGTTAGGAGTCTGGGACGGAGGTGTCTGGGAGTTAGGTGTCTGGTCGTTAGTTGTCTGGGAATTAGGGGTCTGGGAGTCAGGTGTCTGGGAGTTAGTTGTCTGGGCGTTAGATGTCTGGGAGTTAGGTGTCTGGGAGTTAGGAGTCTGGGAGTTAGGTGTCTGGGATTTAGGCATCTGGGAGTTAGGTGTCTGGGTGTCAGGTGTCTGGGTGTTAGGTGTCTGGGTGTCAGTTGTCTGGGAGTTAGATGTCTGGGAGTCAGTTGTCTGGGAATTTGGTGTCTGGGAGTTAGAAGTCTAGGAGATAGGTGTCTGGGATTCAGGTGTCTGGGAGTCAGATGTCTGGAAGTTAGGTGTCTGGAGTTAGGTGTCTGGAAGCAAGGTGTCTTGGAGTTAGGTGTCTGGGTGTCAGGTGTCTGGGTGTTAGGTGTCTGGGAGCCAGTTGTCTGGAAGTTAGGAGTCTGGGACAGAGGTGTCTGGGAGTTAGGTGTCTGGTCGTTAGTTGTCTGGGAGTTAGGGGTCTGGGAGTTAGGTGTCTGGGAGTTAGGTTTCTGGGAGTCAGGTGTCTCGGAGTTACGTGTCTGGGAGTCAGTTGTCTTGGAGTTCGGAGTCTGGGAGTTAGGTTTCTGGTCGTTAGGTGTCTGGAGCAAGGTGTCTGGGAGTTAGAAGTCTGGGAGATATGTGTCTGGGAGGCAGGTGTCTGGGAGTCAGATGTCTGGGAGTTAGGTATCTGTGAGTTAGGAGTCTGGGAGTTCGGAGTCTGGGAGATAGGTGTCTAGGATTCAGATCTCTGGAAGTTAGGTACCTGGAAGTTAGGTGTCTAGGAGTCAGTTGTCTCGGAGTTACATGTCTGGGAGTCAGTTGTCTGGGAGTTCGGAGTCTGGGAGTTAGGTGTCTGGGAGTTCGGTGTCTGGGAGTCAGGTGTCTCGGAGTTACGTGTCTGGGAGTCAGTTGTCTGGGAGTTCGGAGTCTGGGAGTTAGGTTTCTGGTAGTTAGGTGTCTGGAGCAAGGTGTCTGGGAGTTAGACGTCTGGGAGATATGTGTCTGGGAGTCAGGTGTCTGGGAGTCAGTTGTCTGTGAGTTAGGAGTCTGGGATTCAGTTGTCTGGGAGTTAGGTGTCTGGGAGTTAGAAATCTGGGAGATAGGTGTCTGGGAGTCAGGTGTCTGTGAGTTAGATGTCTGGGATTTAGGTGTCTGTGATTTAGTAGTCTGGGAGTTCGGAGACTGGGAGTTAGGTGTCTAGGATTCATATCTCTGGGAGTTAGGTGCCTGGAAGTTAGGAGTCTGAGAGTCAGGTGACTCGGAGTTAGGTGTCTGGGAGTCAGGTGTATGGGAGTTAGGTGTCTGGGAGTTAGGTTGCTGGGAGTTAGGTGTCTGGGAGTTAGGTGACTGGGAGTCAGATGTCTGGGAGTTAGGTTTCTGGGAGTCAGGTTTCTCGGAGTTATGTATCTGAGAGTTAGGAGTCTTGGAGTTAGGTGTCTGGGAGTTAAGTGTCTGGGAGTCTGGTGTTGGGAGTTAAGTGTCTGGGAGTGTGGTGTCTGGGAGTTCGGTGTCTGGGAGTTTGGTGTCTGGGAATCAGATGTCTGGGACTTAGGTGTCTGGGAGTCAAGTGTCTGGCAGTCAGGTGTCTGGGAGTCAGATGTCTGGGAGTTAGGTGTCTGGATGTCAGGTTTCTTGGAGTTCGGTGTCTGGGAGTCAGGTGTCTAGGAGTTAGGAGTCTGTGAGTTAGCTGTCTGGGAGTTAAGTTTCTGGGAGTCAGGTGTCTGGGAGTTAGGAGTCTGGGAGTTAGGTGTCTGGGAGTTAGGTGTCTGAGAGTTAAGTGTCTGGGAGTCAGGTTTCAGGGAGTTCGGTGTCTGGGAGTTAGGTGTCTAGGAGTTAGGAGTCTGGGAGTTAGGTGTCTGGGAGTCAGGTTTCAGGGAGTTCGATGTCTGGGAGTTAGGTGTCTAGGAGTTAGGAGTCTGTGAGTTAGGTGTCTGGGAGTTAGGATTCTGGGAGTCAGGTGTCTGGGATTTTGGTGTCTGGGAATCAGTTTTCTGGGAATCATACGTCTGGGAATTAGGTTTCGGGAGTTAGGAGTCTGGGAGTTAGGTGTCTGGGAGTTAGAAGTCTAGGAGATAGGTGTCTGGGATTCTGGTGTCTGGGAGTCAGATGTCTGGAAGTTAGGTGTCTGGAGTTAGGTGTCTGGAAGCAAGGTGTCTTGGAGTTAGGTGTCTGGGTGTCAGGTGTCTGGGTGTTAGGTGTCTGGGAGTCAGTTGTCTGGAAGTTAGGAGTCTGGGACGGAGGTGTCTGGGAGTTAGGTGTCTGGTCGTTAGTTGTCTGGGAATTAGGGGTCTGGGAGTCAGGTGTCTGGGAGTTAGTTGTCTGGGCATTAGATGTCTGGGAGTTAGGTGTCTGGGAGTTAGGAGTCTGGGAGTTAGGTGTCTGGGATTTAGGCATCTGGGAGTTAGGTGTCTGGGTGTCAGGTGTCTGGGTGTTAGGTGTCTGGGTGTCAGTTGTCTGGGAGTTAGATGTCTGGGAGTCAGTTGTCTGGGAATTTGGTGTCTGGGAGTTAGAAGTCTAGGAGATAGGTGTCTGGGATTCAGGTGTCTGGGAGTCAGATGTCTGGAAGTTAGGTGTCTGGAGTTAGGTGTCTGGAAGCAAGGTGTCTTGGCGTTAGGTGTCTGGGTGTCAGGTGTCTGGGTGTTAGGTGTCTGGGAGCCAGTTGTCTGGAAGTTAGGAGTCTGGGACAGAGGTGTCTGGGAGTTAGGTGTCTGGTCGTTAGTTGTCTGGGAGTTAGGGGTCTGGGAGTTAGGTGTCTGGGAGTTAGGTTTCTGGGAGTCAGGTGTCTCGGAGTTACGTGTCTGGGAGTCAGTTGTCTTGGAGTTCGGAGTCTGGGAGTTAGGTTTCTGGTCGTTAGGTGTCTGGAGCAAGGTGTCTGGGAGTTAGAAGTCTGGGAGATATGTGTCTGGGAGGCAGGTGTCTGGGAGTCAGATGTCTGGGAGTTAGGTATCTGTGAGTTAGGAGTCTGGGAGTTCGGAGTCTGGGAGATAGGTGTCTAGGATTCAGATCTCTGGAAGTTAGGTACCTGGAAGTTAGGTGTCTAGGAGTCAGTTGTCTCGGAGTTACGTGTCTGGGAGTCAGTTGTCTGGGAGTTCGGAGTCTGGGAGTTAGGTGTCTGGGAGTTCGGTGTCTGGGAGTCAGGTGTCTCGGAGTTACGTGTCTGGGAGTCAGTTGTCTGGGAGTTCGGAGTCTGGGAGTTAGGTTTCTGGTAGTTAGGTGTCTGGAGCAAGGTGTCTGGGAGTTAGACGTCTGGGAGATATGTGTCTGGGAGTCAGGTGTCTGGGAGTCAGTTGTCTGTGAGTTAGGAGTCTGGGATTCAGTTGTCTGGGAGTTAGGTGTCTGGGAGTTAGAAATCTGGGAGATAGGTGTCTGGGAGTCAGGTGTCTGTGAGTTCGATGTCTGGGATTTAGGTGTCTGTGATTTAGTAGTCTGGGAGTTCGGAGACTGGGAGTTAGGTGTCTAGGATTCATATCTCTGGGAGTTAGGTGCCTTGAAGTTAGGAGTCTGGGTGTCAGGTGTCTCGGAGTTAGGTGTCTGGGAGTCAGGTGTATGGGAGTTAGGTGTCTGGGAGTTAGGTTGCTGGGAGTTAGGTGTCTGGGAGTTAGGTGACTGGGAGTCAGATGTCTGGGAGTTAGGTTTCTGGGAGTCAGGTTTCTCGGAGTTATGTATCTGAGAGTTAGGAGTCTTGGAGTTAGGTGTCTGGGAGTTAAGTGTCTGGGAGTCTGGTGTCTGGGAGTTAAGTGTCTGGGAGTGTGGTGTCTGGGAGTTCGGTGTCTGGGAGTTTGGTGTCTGGGAATCAGATGTCTGGGACTTAGGTGTCTGGGAGTCAGGTGTCTGGCAGTCGGGTGTCTGGGAATCAGATGTCTGGGAGTTAGGTGTCTGGGTGTCAGGTTTCTTGGAGTTCGGTGTCTGGGAGTCAGGTGTCTAGGAGTTAGGAGTCTGTGAGTTAGCTGTCTGGGAGTTAAGTTTCTGGGAGTCAGGTGTCTGGGAGTTAGGAGTCTGGGAGTTAGGTGTCTGGGAGTTAGGTGTCTGAGAGTTAAGTGTCTTGGAGTCAGGTTTCAGGGAGTTCGGTGTCTGGGAGTTAGGTGTCTAGGAGTTAGGAGTCTGTGAGTTAGGTGTCTGGGAGTTAGGTTTCTGGGAGTCAGGTGTCTGGGATTTTGGTGTCTGGGAGTTAGGTGTCTGGGTGTCAGGTTTCTTGGAGTTCGGTGTCTGGGAGTCAGGTGTCTAGGAGTTAGGAGTCTGTGAGTTAGCTGTCTGGGAGTTAAGTTTCTGGCAGTCAGGTGTCTGGGATTTTGGTGTCTGGGAATCAGTTGTCTGGGAATCATACGTCTGGGAATTAGGTGTCGGGAGTTAGGAATCTGAGAGTTAGGTGTCTTAGAGTTAAGTGTCTGGGAGTCAGGTTTCTGGGAGTTCGGTGTCTGGGAGTCAGGTGTCTGGGAGTTAGGAGTCTGGGAGTTAGGTGTCTGGGAGTCAGGTTTCAGGGAGTTCGGTGTCTGGGAGTTAGGTGTCTAGGAGTTAGGAGTCTGTGAGTTAGGTGTCTGGGAGTTAGGATTCTGGGAGTCAGGTGTCTGGGATTTTGGTGTCTGGGAATCAGTTGTCTGGGAATCATACGTCTGGGAATTAGGTGTCGGGAGTTAGGAGTCTGGGAGTTAGGTGTCTGGGAGTTAGAAGTCTAGGAGATAGGTGTCTGGGATTCAGGTGTCTGGGAGTCAGATGTCTGGAAGTTAGGTGTCTGGAGTTAGGTGTCTGGAAGCAAGGTGTCTTGGAGTTAGGTGTCTGGGTGTCAGGTGTCTGGGTGTTAGGTGTCTGGGAGTCAGTTGTCTGGAAGTTAGGAGTCTGGGACGGAGGTGTCTGGGAGTTAGGTGTCTGGTCGTTAGTTGTCTGGGAATTAGGGGTCTGGGAGTCAGGTGTCTGGGAGTTAGTTGTCTGGGTGTTAGATGTCTGGGAGTTAGGTGTCTGGGAGTTAGGAGTCTGGGAGTTAGGTGTCTGGGATTTAGGCATCTGGGAGTTAGGTGTCTGGGTGTCAGGTGTCTGGGTGTTAGGTGTCTGGGTGTCAGTTGTCTGGGAGTTAGATGTCTGGGAGTCAGTTGTCTGGGAATTTGGTGTCTGGGAGTTAGAAGTCTAGGAGATAGGTGTCTGGGATTCAGGTGTCTGGGAGTCAGATGTCTGGAAGTTAGGTGTCTGGAGTTAGGTGTCTGGAAGCAAGGTGTCTTGGAGTTAGGTGTCTGGGTGTCAGGTGTCTGGGTTTTAGGTGTCTGGGAGCCAGTTGTCTAGAAGTTAGGAGTCTGGGACAGAGGTGTCTGGGAGTTAGGTGTCTGGTCGTTAGTTGTCTGGGAGTTAGGGGTCTGGGAGTTAGGTGTCTGGGAGTTTGGTGTCTGGGAGTCAGGTGTCTCGGAGTTACGTGTCTGGGAGTCAGTTGTCTGGGAGTTCGGAGTCTGGGAGTTAGGTTTCTGGTAGTTAGGTGTCTGGAGCAAGGTGTCTGGGAGTTAGACGTCTGGGAGATATGTGTCTGGGAGTCAGGTGTCTGGGAGTCAGTTGTCTGTGAGTTAGGAGTCTGGGATTCAGTTGTCTGGGAGTTAGGTGTCTGGGAGTTAGAAATCTGGGAGATAGGTGTCTGGGAGTCAGGTGTCTGTGAGTTAGATGTCTGGAATTTAGGTGTCTGTGATTTAGTAGTCTGGGAGTTCGGAGACTGGGAGTTAGGTGTCTAGGATTCATATCTCTGGGAGTTAGGTGCCTTGAAGTTAGGAGTCTGGGAGTCAGGTGTCTCGGAGTTAGGTGTCTGGGAGTCAGGTGTATGGGAGTTAGGTGTCTGGGAGTTAGGTTGCTGGGAGTTAGGTGTCTGGGAGTTAGGTGACTGGGAGTCAGATGTCTGGGAGTTAGGTTTCTGGGAGTCAGGTTTCTCGGAGTTATGTATCTGAGAGTTAGGAGTCTTGGAGTTAGGTGTCTGGGAGTTAAGTGTCTGGGAGTCTGGTGTCTGGGAGTTCGGTGTCTGGGAGTGTGGTGTCTGGGAGTTCGGTGTCTGGGAGTTTGGTGTCTGGGAATCAGATGTCTGGGACTTAGGTGTCTGGGAGTCAGGTGTCTGGCAGTCGGGTGTCTGGGAGTCAGATGTCTGGGAGTTAGGTGTCTGGGTGTCAGGTTTCTTGGAGTTCGGTGTCTGGGAGTCAGGTGTCTAGGAGTTAGGAGTCTGTGAGTTAGCTGTCTGGGAGTTAAGTTTCTGGGAGTCAGGTGTCTGGGAGTTAGGAGTCTGGGAGTTAGGTGTCTGGGAGTTAGGTGTCTGAGAGTTAAGTGTCTGGGAGTCAGGTTTCAGGGAGTTCGGTGTCTGGGAGTTAGGTGTCTAGGAGTTAGGAGTCTGTGAGTTAGGTGTCTGGGAGTTAGGTTTCTGGGAGTCAGGTGTCTGGGATTTTGGTGTCTGGGAGTTAGGTGTCTGGGTGTCAGGTTTCTTGGAGTTCGGTGTCTGGGAGTCAGGTGTCTAGGAGTTAGGAGTCTGTGAGTTAGCTGTCTGGGAGTTAAGTTTCTGGGAGTCAGGTGTCTGGTATTTTGGTGTCTGGGAATCAGTTGTCTGGGAATCATACGTCTGGGAATTAGGTGTCGTTAGTTAGGAATCTGAGAGTTAGGTGTCTTAGAGTTAAGTGTCTGGGAGTCAGGTTTCTGGGAGTTCGGTGTCTGGGAGTCAGGTGTCTGGGAGTTAGGAGTCTGGGAGTTAGGTGTCTGGGAGTCAGGTTTCAGGGAGTTCGGTGTCTGGGAGTTAGGTGTCTAGGAGTTAGGAGTCTGTGAGTTAGGTGTCTGGGAGTTAGGATTCTGGGAGTCAGGTGTCTGGGATTTTGGTGTCTGGGAATCAGTTGTCTGGGAATCATACGTCTGGGAATCAGGTGTCGGGAGTTAGGAGTCTGGGAGTTAGGTGTCTGGGAGTTAGAAGTCTAGGAGATAGGTGTCTGGGATTCAGGTGTCTGGGAGTCAGATGTCTGGAAGTTAGGTGTCTGGGGTTAGGTGTCTGGAAGCAAGGTGTCTTGGAGTTAGGTGTCTGGGTGTCAGGTGTCTTGGTGTTAGGTGTCTGGGAGTCAGTTGTCTGGAAGTTAGGAGTCTGGGACGGAGGTGTCTGGGAGTTAGGTGTCTGGTCGTTAGTTGTCTGGGAATTAGGGGTCTGGGAGTCAGGTGTCTGGGAGTTAGTTGTCTGGGCGTTAGATGTCTGGGAGTTAGGTGTCTGGGAGTCAGGTTTCTTGGAGTTCGGTGTCTGGGAGTCAGGTGTCTAGGAGTTAGGAGTCTGTGAGTTAGCTGTCTGGGAGTTAAGTTTCTGGGAGTCAGGTGTCTGGGAGTTAGGAGTCTGGGAGTTAGGTGTCTGGGAGTTAGGTGTCTGAGAGTTAAGTGTCTGGGAGTCAGGTTTCAGGGAGTTCGGTGTCTGGGAGTTAGGTGTCTAGAAGTTAGGAGTCTGTGAGTTAGGTGTCTGGGAGTTAGGTTTCTGGGAGTCAGGTGTCTGGGATTTTGGTGTCTGGGAGTTAGGTGTCTGGGTGTCAGGTTTCTTGGAGTTCGGTGTCTGGGAGTCAGGTGTCTAGGAGTTAGGAGTCTGTGAGTTAGCTGTCTGGGAGTTAAGTTTCTGGGAGTCAGGTGTCTGGTATTTTGGTGTCTGGGAATCAGTTGTCTGGGAATCATACGTCTGGGAATTAGGTGTCGTTAGTTAGGAATCTGAGAGTTAGGTGTCTTAGAGTTAAGTGTCTGGGAGTCAGGTTTCTGGGAGTTCGGTGTCTGGGAGTCAGGTGTCTGGGAGTTAGGAGTCTGGGAGTTAGGTGTCTGGGAGTCAGGTTTCAGGGAGTTCGGTGTCTGGGAGTTAGGTGTCTAGGAGTTAGGAGTCTGTGAGTTAGGTGTCTGGGAGTTAGGATTCTGGGAGTCAGGTGTCTGGGATTTTGGTGTCTGGGAATCAGTTGTCTGGGAATCATACGTCTGGGAATCAGGTGTCGGGAGTTCGGAGTCTGGGAGTTAGGTGTCTGGGAGTTAGAAGTCTAGGAGATAGGTGTCTGGGATTCAGGTGTCTGGGAGTCAGATGTCTGGAAGTTAGGTGTCTGGGGTTAGGTGTCTGGAAGCAAGGTGTCTTGGAGTTAGGTGTCTGGGTGTCAGGTGTCTTGGTGTTAGGTGTCTGGGAGTCAGTTGTCTGGAAGTTAGGAGTCTGGGACGGAGGTGTCTGGGAGTTAGGTGTCTGGTCGTTAGTTGTCTGGGAATTAGGGGTCTGGGAGTCAGGTGTCTGGGAGTTAGTTGTCTGGGCGTTAGATGTCTGGGAGTTAGGTGTCTGGGAGTTAGAAGTCTAGGAGATAGGTGTCTGGGATTCAGGTGTCTGGGAGTCAGATGTCTGGAAGTTAGGTGTCTGGAGTTAGGTGTCTGGAAGTAAGGTGTCTTGGAGTTAGGTGTCTGGGTGTCAGGTGTCTGGGTGTTAGGTGTCTGGGAGTCAGTTGTCTGGAAGTTAGGAGTCTGGGACGGAGGTGTCTGGGAGTTAGGTGTCTGGTCGTTAGTTGTCTGGGAATTAGGGGTCTGGGAGTCAGGTGTCTGGGAGTTAGTTGTCTGGGCGTTAGATGTCTGGGAGTTAGGTGTCTGGGAGTTAGGAGTCTGGGAGTTAGGTGTCTGGGATTTAGGCATCTGGGAGTTAGGTGTCTGGGTGTCAGGTGTCTGGGTGTTAGGTGTCTGGGTGTCAGTTGTCTGGGAGTTAGATGTCTGGGAGTCAGTTGTCTGGGAATTTGGTGTCTGGGAGTTAGAAGTCTAGGAGATAGGTGTCTGGGATTCAGGTGTCTGGGAGTCAGATGTCTGGAAGTTAGGTGTCTGGAGTTAGGTGTCTGGAAGCAAGGTGTCTTGGAGTTAGGTGTCTGGGTGTCAGGTGTCTGGGTGTTAGGTGTCTGGGAGCCAGTTGTCTGGAAGTTAGGAGTCTGGGACAGAGGTGTCTGGGAGTTAGGTGTCTGGTCGTTAGTTGTCTGGGAGTTAGGGGTCTGGGAGTTAGGTGTCTGGGAGTTAGGTTTCTGGGAGTCAGGTGTCTCAGAGTTACGTGTCTGGGAGTCAGTTGTCTTGGAGTTCGGAGTCTGGGAGTTAGGTTTCTGGTCGTTAGGTGTCTGGAGCAAGGTGTCAAGGAGTTAGAAGTCTGGGAGATATGTGTCTGGGAGGCAGGTGTCTGGGAGTCAGATGTCTGGGAGTTAGGTATCTGTGAGTTAGGAGTCTGGGAGTTCGGAGTCTGGGAGATAGGTGTCTAGGATTCAGATCTCTGGAAGTTAGGCACCTGGAAGTTAGGTGTCTAGGAGTCAGTTGTCTCGGAGTTACGTGTCTGGGAGTTAGGTGTCTAGGAGTTAGGAGTCTGTGAGTTAGGTGTCTGGGAGTTAGGTTTCTGGGACTCAGGTGTCTGGGATTTTGGTGTCTGGGAGTTAGGTGTCTGGGTGTCAGGTTTCTTGGAGTTCGGTGTCTGGGAGTCAGGTGTCTAGGAGTTAGGAGTCTGTGAGTTAGCTTTCTGGGAGTTAAGTTTCTGGGTGTCAGGTGTCTGGGATTTTGGTGTCTGGGAATCAGTCGTCTGGGAATCATACGTCTGGGAATTAGGTGTCGGGAGTTAGGTATCTGAGAGTTAGGTGTCTTAGAGTTAAGTGTCTGTGAGTCAGGTTTCTGGGATTTCGGTGTCTGGGAGTCAGGTGTCTGGGAGTTAGGAGTCTGGGAGTTAGGTGTCTGGGAGTCAGGTTTCAGGGAGTTCGGTGTCTGGGAGTTAGGTGTCTAGGAGTTAGGAGTCTGTGAGTTAGGTGTCTGGTAGTTAGGATTCTGGGAGTCAGGTGTCTGGGATTTTGGTGTCTGGGAATCAGTTGTCTGGGAATCATACGTCTGGGAATTAGGTGTCGGGAGTTAGGAGTCTGGGAGTTAGGTGTCTGGGAGTTAGAAGTCTAGGAGATAGGTGTCTGGGATTCAGGTGTCTGGGAGTCAGATGTCTGGAAGTTAGGTGTCTGGAGTTAGGTGTCTGGAAGCAAGGTGTCTTGGAGTTAGGTGTCTGGGTGTCAGGTGTCTGGGTGTTAGGTGTCTGGGAGTCAGTTGTCTGGAAGTTAGGAGTCTGGGACGGAGGTGTCTGGGAGTTAGGTGTCTGGGATTTAGGCATCTGGGAGTTAGGTGTCTGGTTGTCAGGTGTCTGGGTGTTAGGTGTCTGGGTGTCAGTTGTCTGGGAGTTAGATGTCTGGGAGTCAGTTGTCTGGGAATTTGGTGTCTGGGAGTTAGAAGTCTAGGAGATAGGTGTCTGGGATTCAGGTGTCTGGGAGTCAGATGTCTGGAAGTTAGGTGTCTGGAGTTAGGTGTCTGGAAGCAAGGTGTCTTGGAGTTAGGTGTCTGGGTGTCAGGTGTCTGGGTGTTAGGTGTCTGGGAGCCAGTTGTCTGGAAGTTAGGAGTCTGGGACAGAGGTGTCTGGGAGTTAGGTGTCTGGTCGTTAGTTGTCTGGGAGTTAGGGGTCTGGGAGTTAGGTGTCTGGGAGTTAGGTTTCTGGGAGTCAGGTGTCTCGGAGTTACGTGTCTGGGAGTCAGTTGTCTTGGAGTTCGGAGTCTGGGAGTTAGGTTTCTGGTCGTTAGGTGTCTGGAGCAAGGTGTCTGGGAGTTAGAAGTCTGGGAGATATGTGTCTGGGAGGCAGGTGTCTGGGAGTCAGATGTCTGGGAGTTAGGTATCTGTGAGTTAGGAGTCTGGGAGTTCGGAGTCTGGGAGATAGGTGTGTAGGATTCAGATCTCTGGAAGTTAGGTACCTGGAAGTTAGGTGTCTAGGAGTCAGTTGTCTCGGAGTTACGTGTCTGGGAGTCAGTTGTCTGGGAGTTCGGAGTCTGGGAGTTAGGTGTCTGGGAGTTTGGTGTCTGGGAGTCAGGTGTCTCGGAGTTACGTGTCTGGGAGTCAGTTGTCTGGGAGTTCGGAGTCTGGGAGTTAGGTTTCTGGTAGTTAGGTGTCTGGAGCAAGGTGTCTGGGAGTTAGACGTCTGGGAGATATGTGTCTTGGAGTCAGGTGTCTGGGAGTCAGTTGCCTGTGAGTTAGGAGTCTGGGATTCAGTTGTCTGGGAGTTGGGTGTCTGGGAGTTAGAAATCTGGGAGATAGGTGTCTGGGAGTCAGGTGTCTGTGAGTTAGATGTCTGGGATTTAGGTGTCTGTGATTTAGTAGTCTGGGAGTTCGGAGACTGGGAGTTAGGTGTCTAGGATTCATATCTCTGGGAATTAGGTGCCTGGAAGTTAGGAGTCTGGGAGTCAGGTGTCTCGGAGTTAGGTGTCTGGGAGTCAGGTGTATGGGAGTTAGGTGTCTGGGAGTTAGGTTGCTGGGAGTTAGGTGTCTGGGAGTTAGGTGACTGGGAGTCAGATGTCTGGGAGTTAGGTTTCTGGGAGTCAGGTTTCTCGGGGTTATGTATCTGAGAGTTAGGAGTCTTGGAGTTAGGTGTCTGGGAGTTAAGTGTCTGGGAGTCTGGTGTCTGGGAGTTAAGTGTCTGGGAGTGTGGTGTCTGGAAGTTCGGTGTCTGGGAGTTTGGTGTCTGGGAATCAGATGTCTGGGACTTAGGTGTCTGGGAGTCAGGTGTCTGGCAGTCAGGTGTCTGGGAGTCAGATGTCTGGGAGTTAGGTGTCTGGGTGTCAGGTTTCTTGGAGTTCGGTGTCTGGGAGTCAGGTGTCTAGGAGTTAGGAGTCTGTGAGTTAGTTGTCTGGGAGTTAAGTTTCTGGGAGTCAGGTGTCTGGGAGTTAGGAGTCTGGGAGTTAGGTGTCTGGGAGTTAGGTGTCTGAGAGTTAAGTGTCTGGGAGTCAGGTTTCAGGGAGTTCGGTGTCTGGGAGTTAGGTGTCTAGGAGTTAGGAGTCTGTGAGTTAGGTGTCTGGGAGTTAGGTTTCTGGGAGTCAGGTGTCTGGGATTTTGGTGTCTGGGAATCAGTTGTCTGGGAATCATATGTCTGGGAATTAGGTGTCGGGAGTTAGGAGTCTGGGAGTTAGGTGTCTGGGAGTTAGGAGTCTGAGAGTTAGGTGTCTTGGAGTTAAGTGTCTGGGAGTCAGGTTTCAGGGAGATCGGTGTCTGGGAGTCAGGTGTCTGGGAGATAGGAGTTTGGGAGTTAGGTGTCTGGGAGTTAAGTTTCTGGGAGTCAGGTTTCTGGGAGTTTGTGTCTGGGAGTCGGATGTCTGGGAGTTAGGAGTCTGGGAGTTAGGTGTCTGGGAGTTAAATTTCTGGGAGTCAGGTGTCTGGGAGTTCGGTGTCTGGGTGTCAGTTTTCTCGGAATAAGATGTCTGGGAGTTAGGTGTCTGGGAGTTAGGTGTCTGGGAGTTAGGTGTCTGGAAGCAAGGTGTCTGGGAGTCAGGTGTCTGGGAGTTAGGAGTCTGGGAGTTAGGTGTCTGGGAGTTAAGTTTCTGGGAGTCAGGTGTCTGGGAGTTCGGTGTCTGGAAGTCAGTTGTCTGGGAATCATATGTCTGGGAGTTAGATGTCTGGGAGTTAGGAGTCTCAGAGTTAGGTGTCTTGGAGTTAAGTGTCTGGGAGTCAGGTTTCTGGGAGTTCGGTGTCTGGGAGTCAGGTGTCTGGGAGTTAGGAGTCTGGGAATTAGGTGTCTGAGAGTTAAGTTTCTGGGAGTCATGTGTCTGGGAGTTCGGTGTCTGGGAGTCAGTTGTCTTGGAATCAGATGTCTTGGAGTCAGGTGTCTGGGAGTTAGGAGTCTGAGAGTTAGCTGTCTGGGAGTTAAGTGTCTGGGAGTCAGGTTTCTGAGAGATCGGTGTCTGGGAGTCGGGTGTCTGGGAGTTAGGCGTCTGGGAGTTAGGTGTCTGGGAGTTAAGTTTCTGGGAGTCAGGTATCTGGGAGTTCGGTGTCTGGGAGTCAGTTGTCTAGTAATAAGATGTCTGGGAGTTAGGTGTTTGGGAGTTAGGTGTCTGGGAGTCAGATGTCTGGGAGTCAGGTGTTTGGGAGTCAGATGTCTGGGAGTCAGGTGTCTGGGAGTCAAGTGTCTGGGAGTCAGATGTCTGGGAGTTCGGTGTCTGGGAGTCAGATGTCTGGGAGTCAGCTGTCTGGGAGTTCGGTCTCTGGGACTTGGGTGTCTGGGAGTGGCGCTCAGTGTTGTTAGCCCGCCGGCTAACGCCCTGGATGTGATGATGTCAGTACGTCTGCAACGCCTCCTTGACATCTCATCTCATGACATTCACTTTCGCCACCTCACTTAACGACAGGTGTCGATGATGCCTGAACAAGTTGGATTGCAGAAGGCGGAGAAAAAGTATCATCTACATTATTTAATGGGAGTTGCGGCCGGATCTCAGAGGCCTCGGTCAGTGCTGCGTTTGATGCTCGCACAGAAAGTAGGGTGTTGGCCTCGCACTGCTGCTCACTCTGCAGATTGAGTACGAGTAACTTGGACACCTTGCTGCGTCCGATCTCGGAAAAAGTGAAAGTTGGGTTTTGCTGTGACCTCTGCAAAATTATGGAGGCAGTGATGGCACACCACGGCGTCCTGTGGTGACGACTTGAAAGGCGCTTGCTGCAGAGACAGCTCCGGGCAAATGTGGATCCTCCCCAGAGGAGATACGCCAGATGGCGGGGAAGGGGGCTGTACAGTCGCAGGCTTTGCCGCGCGCATTACTCTTGTCTTGAGATGTCCGAGGAGCAGTGCTTAAGAAGGTTGAGGTTCCTCAAGGAGGTGGTCACGGTGCTTTTCAACCCCCTGCAGATATACCTGGCAGATGACATCGGCACTAGGACCTCAATGTCAATGGCAGTGAAAGTGACAGCAGCACTGAACTTCGATGGTAGGGGTTCCGCCCAGTCCCCTGGAGGTGATATAGACAACATCTCACAGTTTGCAGTACATTGCTGCATTCGCCAGGTTACCTATGCTCTGTACAACAAACAAATGCACTAGATCAAGTTCAGTATGTCCAGGGAAGACCTCGATGAGCGCTCCGGTGACGTCGCCAGGATAGTGGGCTTCCGCAGACTTCAGGGAGCCATCTGGCATTGCGGGCTCCATCTCACCTGGACAGCCTCTTCACCTGGCCATCTGCTCAAGACATCGCGCCCCACCCCCAAGCCTCCGTGCATATAAACGGCAACACAAGTTTCTGACAAATGAAACACATTTTGATTGACACAAAACACCATAATGTACTGTAAAGAAGCACTAAAGGACGCCATCATCCACTGCAAACAATAATTGAAACCAGTCCCTTTGAAACATTATCACCCACATGCACGTGCTCATGGAACAAGGACACCACCTCTGTGCAGCGTTACACAATTCTTTATTGACTCATCCAACTACAACTATTTAAATTAGTTCACGTTGGAGCAAGGTGAACATTTCTGGCCACTAGCACACACATCTTTACTGGCTCTTTCTCACTGCTTTCCGACCCCTTCCCTTCTCCCCCCTCCCAGGTCTACTACTCCTCCTCAATGTGGTCTCAGTGCCTGCAGCAAGGCTGGTAGAAGGTTGTTCTGTTGGCGTCGCTGTCAAAGCTGATGGCCTGCAGGGCTCGGCTGCGGATTGTATCACCTCAGCATGGGCGGCAGCACTCTGTGGTGGATGGGTTGCAGGGAGCGGTAGGGGCAAATGCAGAATGATGTCATCCTGAGAGAGGACATCAGGTTCCAACAGGCCTGACACAATGCTACTCACCTGGGGTAGAGCCTCAGCATCTGGAGCTAGCTGCGTGAGCACAGATTGATGCCCTGCTTCGGCAACGTTAATTTTCCATGCAACTGAAGGGGCCCCAGACACGATGGCAGTCGTCAGTGCCTGCATGGAGTCAAGTTGGCTCTGCATAAGGGCAGGCTGCGTCTGCAGCACAGACGTCATGACAGTCTGCAGACCTACTATAGCGTCAGCCTAATGCTCAATGGCTACTGCCACGTCAGCCGTAGCCCATTCCACCATGTCTGGAACCCCACGGTCACTTGAAGCATCCAACATCCAGCGGTATCTATCAAGGATTGGCTCGATGGGCCGCTGAGACACAAATGCAATAGTTGAGGTGGCCTCCACCACACTCAAAGCAAGTGCATCGACACTCTCGTACACCCTTGACAAAACACCCAGCGGATCGCTGCGCTTCTGCAATGACTGTCTGGAGAGATCCTCGAAGTCGGCCTGATCATCAGAGTGCTGCAGAGCATCACTCCGGCGCAGCTTCAAGTTCTGCATAATTCGCGGATGTAGAGCCCATGATTATCAGCCCACTTAGCACAACCTAGCGCACCTAAGTAAGTGTGCAACGCCATAATTTTACACTGCTATCAATTCTTTAGGCGTCAACACTGAATTTCGTGTTTGGGGAGCGTGCCTGAAGCGAGACGTTAAAAATTTCGCTCATGCAGTGACAACGCCTCAAAAATGGCGGTACCAAATTTCGACCCCATAGTTCTTCAAAATGTCATGGACAGGTCCAAAAAAAATAATCAAAAAGACTAATGTAATGCTGGCCTTTATATCTAGCGGCCGAGAAGTTATGCCGCAGCTGTGCAAAACCTTGGTTAGATCACACCTGAAGTATTGTGTTCAGTTCTGGGCATTACACCTTAGGGAGTGCAGCGTCAGTTTACCAGAATGATATCTGGGTTAAATTAATAGGAGAGATTACACAAACTATGGTTCTATTCCCTGGAGTTTAGAAGGTTAAAGGATGATTTGCTTGAAGTTTTCAAGATACTAAGGGGAACTGAAAGGGTAGATAGAGGGAAACTATTTATGTTGGTTGGGGAGTCTAGCACTAGGGTATAGAGCCTAAAAATTAGAGCCAGGCCTTTCAGGAGTGTAGATAAGAAAGACTCGATATGGAAAGGATGGTAGAAGTTTGGAACTCTCTTCCGCAAATGGCTGCTGGTGCTGGGTCAATTGTTCATTTAAAATCAGGGATTAATAGATTTTTGTTAACCAAAGGTATATGGGCCAAAGGCGGATACGTGGAGTTAGGTCCCAGATCAGCCATGATTTCACTGAATGGCGGAACAGGCTCGAGGGGCTAAATGGCCTCCTCCTGTTCCTATGTTTCTATTAGTGTGCAGGACCAGACTACAGCATGGAGCAAATGTTGGTTTCCAAGCAGTAACTTCATGCCTGTCAGTTTTTCTACCTGTTCAAAATTTTTGGACAAAGTAAAGTGCATCCTAATGGTAATGGCACGAAGTAATTCAGTTGAATTTTGCTGTGCGTGAATTGAATCCAGTGTTTCTTACATTATCCCAGTGACTGCACTTCAAAAGTATTTAATTGGCTGTGAAGCGCTTTGGTATGTCGTGGATTTGTGAAGGGCGCAAGTTTCCTTCCTTCCTTCCTTTCTGATTCCTCTTCATTGTCTGCTCTGATTTCATAGAATTATACAACACATGAGGAGGCCATTCAGGCTCTTGTACCATTCCCATGCTCTTTCCCATAAACTTTTACATTTTTCTTTCTCATATATGAATCTACTTCCCTACCAATTCTGTTTCCCCGACTATTTCTGGTCAGCCTTTCCATGTCCTAACAAACCTTCTCCTCTCATTTGTTCAGTGATGACCCTAAATTTGCAGCATTTATTCATCAATTCACTGACCAGTGGAAATAATTTTTCTTGGACTATCTTTCCAAAATCCCTTATAATCTCCATCAGATCTGCTCTTACAATGTAAAGAGGCCCGGTTTCTCTAGCCTCTCCTCATAAAGAAAGCCTCTCATTCCTGGTGCCATCTTCATCAGTCTCACTGCACCCTTCCCATGGCCTAGACAAACTCCCTAAAGGCATCCAAACCTGGATTCAACAGGGTGAAAATTCACGGTCGGGCGTATTCTTGACCTCGACTGCTGACCATGGCAAGGATCAAGGGGTTAAGGGGATATCATCCTATTTGCTTGGCTTCAATGGGTGGCTCTGGTGAAGAGCTCTGGGCAGGGAGGCTACTGTCAGGTGCCCCGTGGGAGAACAAATTAGGTGGCCGCCATACAAACGAGAAACCTTCAATCTTCAGGTTCTCCCTGTCTCCGCTAATCCTGTCAACAGGCGTCTGTTATATTTGCCTAACGTACTCCTGCTGAATCGTGAACATAATTCCTGGAAACATGGGGAGCCAGCACCACCTCATTTAAATATATGTAAATCAGCTACTGGGAATTGGCGGGAAGAGAGAAATTGCGACTGCGAATTCAGGAGCATTCTTTTTGGGCTGGACAACCAGCAGAAATGGCTTCCAACCCGATTTCCAAGGCAGAAGAAACATTCCCCAATTTTACTCTGCACTAAAACTGAACACTGCATGGGAGTTATTCTGTCCTTATATTTCAGTATTTCCCACTGCTGGTCTCTGTTTGATCTGCTATTTTTCCAACAAATTAATTTGGACAAGTTTCCCTTTCATGCCACATGAAATTAGTTCTTTTCTCGTCCAATACTTTTATGTGGGACCTGTGGTTTCCCTTATCTATTTTTAATGTGAATTGGATTAGAATTACCCTGAACCAGAATGCAACATACTGACCATAGGAAACAGTCCTGCAGGAGTTTATCAAATCACAACAAAGAAACAGGCAATTATGAGCACATAATCTCGGCTGACACTCCAGTTCAGTACTGAGGGAGTGCTGCACTGTAGGAGATGCTGTCTTTCAGATAAGATGTTAAACCATCTGCCCTCTCAAATGGACGTATAAAATCCAATTGCACTTGTAAAGTCCTGACCCTGCAGTACAGACTTACACGAGGCACATGCTGAAGTCAAGGTCACTCAGGATCTGCACCTTTATTTCACAGCTCTCGAATGCCACACTTGCCTGAGACCTGCCTTTATATACTTGTGTGGGACAGGTGTGCAGTATCTCCTGCAAGTGCACCCCTGGTGGTAAGGTATGCTTGTGGTTACAGGTCATATCTAGTTACAGTGATGTCTAACATGGTAAGATACAGTTATATACAGTGGTGTGAGATACATGACATCACCCTCCCCCAAGTCTTATTGTCTTTATAGATTCAGTCTCTCAGGTGGTCTACACTCTCGCATGGAGCGTCTTAGTTGTGGTTCAGTTGTTTGCCTTGGTGCCTGTTTTTCTTTTGGTGTGATTGCTGGTATCTCGTCTGGGCTGTCTGTTTCGTTCAGTATGATTGTTGGTATCTCGCCTGGGCTGTCTGTTGAGACTGCCCTTTCCTCAGGTTGTTCCCTCTGTCTGTCCACCAGGTGCGGTGTGAGTTCCACATTGTAGTCTGCCTCTGGTTCTGCAGTGTTGTTGGTGAATCTACTTTTTACTTGGTCTACATGCCTCCGGCAGGTTTGGCCAGTGTCCATTTGTACAACCAGTAGCCTGTTTCCTTCCTTGCCTGTTACTGTCCCTGCAAGCCATTTGGGACCCCTGCCATAGTTTAGCACAAACACTTTGTCCCCTATCTCATTCCACCTCCCCCTCGAATTTCGGTTATGGTACTCAGTTAGCTTCCGGCGCTTTGCCTCAACAATTTCATGCAAGTCTGGGAGGATTAACAAGAGCCTAGTCTTTAAGATCCGTTTCATCAATAGTTGTGTGGGGGGAAGCCCAGTCAATGAATGCGGACGAGATCTGTATGCCAGAAGCAGTCGCGACAGGTGGCTCTACAGTGTGGGACCTTGGATTTTAAGCATGCTTTGTTTAATGATTTGCACTGCTCGCTCTGCCTGGCCATTGGAGGCCGGCTTGAACGGTGCCATCTTAACGTGATTTATACCATGGTCAACTATAAAATCTTGGAATTCGGCACTGGTGAAGCACGGACCATTATCACTGACCAATATGTCAGGAATTCTGTGTGTTGCAAACATGGATCTAAGGCTCTCCACAGTGGTGATGGTGGTGATGGTGATGCTCGAGTTTAAAATGGTGCATTCGATCCACTTTGAAAATGCATCGACGACTACGAGGAACATTTTGTCCATGAATGGGCCCGTATAGTCTACATGCACCCGTGACCATGGTTTGGTGGGCCAGGGCCAAGGGCTCAGAGGGGCCTCCCTGGGGGCATTGCTGAGTTGGGCACAAATGGTGCACTGTCGGACACAGAGCTCCAAGTCTGTGTCAATGCCAGGCCACCAGTCGTGGGATCTGGCTATGGCCTTCATGAGAATGATCCCCGGGTGCTCGCGGTGGAGCTCCTGGACAAACGCCTCTCGCCTCGCAAAGGCATGACTACTCGGCTGCCCCACATCAGGCAATCTGCCTGTCATGATAGTTCATGCATGCGCCGATGGAAAGGTTTGATCTCCTCAGGGCAGGCATCGTGAGCCTCTGCCCAGTCACTAGTTAAAACACATCTTTTGACTAAGGATAATGTGGGGTCGCTGGTCGTCCAGACTCTGATTTGTGAAGCCGTCATGGGTGAACTTGTGGACTCAAAGGGATTGATTGCCATGACCATCTCACAGTCCTGTTCATCAGCTCCTTCTGTGGTCGCCAGGGGTAGCCTGCTAAATGTGTCGGCACAGTTGTCTGTGCCTTATTGTGTAGACGTAAGATGCCAGCATGAGTGCCCACCGTTGAATGCGCGCTGAGGAGTTGGTGTTTATTGCCTTGCTCTCGGATAGCACGGATGTGAGGGGTTTGTGGTTGGTTTCTAACGCGAAGTTGGCCCCAAAAAGTTATTGGTGCATTTTTTTGACACCGTACACGCACTCGAGCGCCTCCTTTTCCACCATACTGTACCCGCGCTCCGCCCGCGAAAATGACCTGGAGGCATAAGCAATGGGTTGTAATTTACCCGTACCATTAACATGCTGTAAAACGCACCCGACCCCGTACGCTGATGCATCACATGTAAGAACTAGCTTTTTACCTGGGTCAAAAAAAGTCAAAACACTGTTGGAACATAGAAGGTTGCGTGCCTTATTGAAGGCGCGTTCTTGGGCGTCCCCCCAAAACCAATCACACTTCCCTTTCTGAGTAGCACGTGGAGAGGCTCCAGAAGCATGCTCAAGTTCTGCATAAAGTTCCCAAAGTAATTGAGTAGCCCGAGAAAGGCGCGCAGTTCCGAAACATTCCGAGGCCAGACGAATTGCTTCGGTTTTGGATTCTGTTGGGCGGATTCCATCAGCGGCAATTCTTCTGCCCAAAAATTCAACCTCGGGCATGAGAAACAGACACTTGGATTTCTTAACTCTTAGGCCTACCCGATCCAATCACTTTAGTACTTCCTCCAAATTGCGGAGATGGGAGTCGGTGTCCCTGCCCGTGATGACTATGTCATCTTGAAATACAATCGTCCCCGGGATGGACTTGAGCAGACTCTCCATGTTGCTCTGGAATATAGCAGCTGCCGACCTGATGCCGAATGGGCATCGATTGTACATGAAAAGGCCTCGATGTGTGTTGATGGTGGTGAGTAGCTTAGACTCTTCGGTCAGTTCTTGCGACATATACGCAGATGTGAGATCTAGTTTTGAGAAAAGTTTTCCTCCAGCCAATGTGGCAAATAGGTCCTCCGCTCTGGGCAGCGGGTATTGGTCCTGTAGGGAGACGCTGTTTATGGTAGATTTGTAATCCCCACAGATTCGTACGGATCCATCAGGCTTCATGACGGGGACGATGGGACTTGCCCAGTCACTAATTCCATGGGTGAGATAATTTCTTCCTACAGAAGCCGGTCCAGTTCATGTTCAGTCTTTTCCCTCATCACATAAAGCACAGCTCTAGCCTTGTGATGGACCCGACGAGCATCCTGTATGATGTAGATTTTAAATTTAGCCCCTTTGAAGGTGCCCACACCTGGCTGAAAGAGATGTTCAAATCAACTTAGAACTGTTGAGCAGGAGGTCGTAGAAACATAGAAACATAGAAAATAGGTTGAGTAGTAGGCTATTCGGCCCTTCGAGTCTGCACCGCCATTCAATGAGTTCATGGCTGAACATGCAACTTCAGTACCCCATTCCTGCTTTCTCGTCATACCCCTTGATTCCCCTAGTAGTAATGACTACATCTAACTCCTTTTTGAATATATTTAGTGAATTGGGCTCAACAACTTCCTGTGGTAGAGAATTCCACAGGTTCACCACTCTCTGGGTGAAGAAGTTTCTCCTCATCTCGGTCCTAAATGGCTTACCCCTTATCTTTAGACTGTGACCCCTGGTTCTGGACTTCCCCAACATTGGGAACATTCTTTCTGCATCTAACCTGTCTAAACCCGTCAGAATTTTAAACGTTTCTATGAGATCCCCTCTCATTCTTCTGAACGCCAGTGAATACAAGCCTAGTTGATCCATTCTTTCTTGATATGTCAGTCCCGCCATCCTGGGAATCAGTCTGGTGAACCTTCGCTGCACTCCCTCAATAGCAAGAATGTCTTTCCTCAAGTTAGGAGATCAAAACTGCACACAATACTCCAGGTGTGGCCTCTGATGACATGGCGTGAACATCATCCCATTTCCAAATTAGTTTTGCCAGCCTGCTTCTCCCCAACAGTGCTGGGAAATCTCTGGGGACAATTCACAGGGGAAGTCGGTTCACCGTCCCTTTGTGTATGACTGAGAGCATGGCGCTGCCAATGACTGGGACGATTTCTTTGGTATCGGTCCTTAGTTTGGTGTCGACCCTTGTGAGTTTTGGTCTGTTGCTTTTGTGCGGCCACAGCTGTTCAAATTGTTGGACACTCATGAGAGATTGACTCGCTCCCGTGTCCAGTTCCATGTTGATGGGTATCCCGTTGAGTAGGACCCTCATCACTACTGGAGGCGTCTTGTTGTAAGAACAGTGGACATTGATCGTGTTGACCCACTTTACCTCGGTGTCCCGGGCACTGTCTCCATCGTCTTCTGGTCCGCTTTCTGATCCTTCCAATTCGTATACCAGCTGAGCTGCTGTTTTTCAGCACATGTGGGCCAGATGCCCTGTATAGTTGCATTTTCTGCAAACAGCATGCTGAAATCAATACCCCCTTGATGAGTGCCATCCACTACATCTCCAGCATAGACCGCTTCCATTGTTTCCGAAGGATGAGCTGCGTCTGTCTGATCTCTCTTGAGCTTCTCTCAGTTTGTAGTTGATTGTTCGCATTGTGGGTTGATGAGGTGTGAACGGCCGTTCATGTAGCCCTTGATGGCTTCTGGCAGCACTGCCTGCTGTTGAAGGCCTGCTCTCCTGCCTTTCTGTGTGTGTTGGGGTAGCGGCTTGTTTCACGCTGTGAACCCCTTGTTCTGATGTTTCGTTAGTTGTCGTACCCGCAGTATAGATCAACCTCGTTTCTTCTCCTCCTGCCAAGAATGTCTGTGCTGCTGCCTCGTGGGTCAAGTTCTTGGTCTCTATGAGCTTTTGGAATATGCCTGCATGGCCTATTCCTTTAATAAAAAAGTCTCTCAGTACTTCTCTCCTTAGTTCATCGGAGAACTCACATAAACTAGCCAGCCTCCGAAGTTCCGCCACAAAGTCGGGTATGCCCTGGCCCACACAGCGTCTGTAGTTATAGAACCTGTGTCTGGCCAAGTGTAGGCTACTCGCTGGCTTCAGGTGGTCTCTCACCAGTGTACTCAACTCTTCAAACGACTTGCTTGCTGGTTTCTCGGGTGCCAGCAGGTCCTTCATGGAGGCGTATGTTTTCGAGCCACAGCTGGTCCAGAGATGGGCTCTTCTCTTGTCTTACTTATCGTCACCCAACCAGTCTTTGGTTACGCTTTGCTGGAGCCTTTCTATAAAGTCCTCCCAATTATCGCCAGCATTGTATTTCTCATCTGAGCCGTTGGTAGCCATTCTGTGGATTCTGTGATCCCGTAACTCGTCGCCACTGTAAAGTCCTGACCATGCAGTACAGACTTACACGAGGCACGTGCTGAAGACAAGGTCACTTAGGACCTGCACCTTTATTTCACAGCTCTGGAATGCCTCACCTACCTGAGACCTGCCTTCATATACCTGTGTGGGACAGGTGTGCAGTGTCTCCTGAAAGTGCACCCCTGGTGGTAAGGTATGCTTGTGGTTACAGGTCATATCTAGTTACAGTCATGTATAGCATGGTAATATACAGTTATATACAGTAGTGTGAGATACATGACAGCACTATTTCAAAAAAGAGCAGGGTGTTCTTCCCGATGTTCTTGCCAATATTTATCCCCCAATCAACATAGCAAATACAGATTATCTGGACATTATTACATTGCTATTTGTGGGAGCTCGCTGTGTACAAATTCAATGCTGTGTTTCCTGCATTACAACAGTGACCATACTTCAAACGTACTTCATGGGCTGCAAAGCACTTTGGGACAGCCTGAGGTTGTCAAAGGCACTATATAAATGCAAGTCTTTCTTTTTTCAACCAGTACATTCTATGAGAGAAAACTGGGCCCAGCTCATCCCCCTACTATCTGAACTTTACCATCACAGCATCCAACGGTGCTTTGAGCAAGCCAATAATTCTGAGGAACATTTTAACCTAAATCGCTGTGTGTTTTCAGGTCGAATGTTCGTTTTACGCCTCGAGTGATTTTACTCTCCACTGACTTTCATGGAAAGTGAATTTGGCGTGGGGTGTAAAGCAGACGTTCGATCCAAACCTGCCTGTTCCCCGTGTTAGGTTAACGTTACACCCCCTCCGCCTCTATCACCCTGCCTGACAGATCATTGCAAGCATTTATCACTTTTCGGGTAAAGACCGCCTAATACTTGTTTTAAATTAACTTTTCACTGACTCCTGTTTGTGCCCTCTGGCTCTGCTTTAATGTATTGTAGATAACATGGGCAGTACAGCAGACACACAGGGTTTCTCACATTCGGTGAATAGTTCCTCCTCTGCGATTTGCAACTCGACTGGAATATAGAAGAATATCAGAATTAGGAGCAGGAGTCGGCCATTTAGGCCCCATGACTGAGCAGCAAGAGGCCTGAGGGCCCCTGCTGGTCATTTACTGGAACTTCACACAGTGAGACCCACCCCTCAGCACATTTGCCCAGAGCTGCGGGAAGCTTACAGCCATAACGGGTACAATGGGCAAGCATTGGTTTGCTTTGGGTGTCTCAGTTGCAATAACGTTTTTCACAGCATTGTTATTGAAATCACATACACCTCAGTTTCCCTCTTTTAATGAATTTTCGCAAGGTCACCACCAAATTTTATTTAAGTGCATTTGGTATCAATTCAAGAGTTCCCATTTCCTCCCACACAGTCACACGTTGCTCACAGTTACTCACAGGACCCTTGAGTTCATAAACAGATTTAAAATATATATATATGTGATAATTACCTCAGCACATCTGCTGCTGAAACCCTAATCCATACCTTCAGACTCGACTAGTTCTAACGCTCCCCTGGCCGCTCGGTTAACTTTACTCATCCAAACCTCCCTTGCCCATATCCCGTCCCATTGTCCATCACTCCTGTCCATCCAGACCAACACCGGTTTCTGGTTCCCCAGTACCTCGACTGTAAAATTCCCAACCTCATGTGTAAGTCTATCCGTGAACTCGCTCTCTCCCAACCTCTGTAATCTTCTCCAACCCTGCATCCTCCTCCTAAATTAGTTTGTTCTTCTCATTCACTCTTGTGTACCCGGCCCCTCACCCCGCCAAGGGTGGCTGTGCCTTCAGTCGTCTAGGCCCCATGTTCTGGGCTCCTAAACCCCTCCGACTCTCCACCTCCTTTCAGGCACTCCTTCAAACCCACGTCTTTGACCAAGCTCTAGGGCACCCTTCCCAATATCCTCTTCTTTGGCGTGGTGTGCCTTTGTTTTTCCGACGTCTCCCTCTGATGTGCTTTGGGATAAATGTTACTGTTGATTACCAGGAGCTAACACCGTTATTTCTCCTTACCGTTTTAGAAATGTAATTGCTTCAAGTGGACCTGAGTCCATGATCGGATCAGTCATGCTCGTATTAAATGGCGGAGCAGGCTCGAGGGGCCGTATGGCCTACTCCTGCTCCTATTTCTTAAGTTCTTATGTTCTTATTTTCACTTTCTTTAATTCCCTATTCTCTCTCACCCGTTTTTCCTTATATTGTTGTTCCTTCATTCTCTTTCTCTCCCGCCTTCCCATCCTTATTTCATTACTATCCTATTTCATTAGTTAATCTGGTCTGCTATACATTAATAATTATTAACCAAAGCAATTCATAAAGCAAATTCTAATTTATATACATATGGGGCAGTTAAAAAGCAGCCAGGCTTATAACAGCATGACTGTTCTCAGTGATTTATCATCAGTGAGTGTTATTTATAGATCTGAAGAGTTTTTATTGAGATTGCAGATGTGTTAGAACTATACTGAACAGCAAGGGAAGGTACAGTGCTATTTCAATGTAAAAACAGCTCGTTACTGAAAGCTCTGTCTGTGTTCATTGTGCAAATAATAGTCACAAGCACGGATCACATGCATTAGAGGCTGGTGCCCACTGCCTCCGCTGACCTGTCTTATCTCCGAATGTGAGGCAAGTTAGGAACAGAATCCAACAAGACGCCCTTCTGTGGATAGATCTCACTCTCCTACTTGTCCTCGTTCTGTCCCTCAGTGCCATCTCTCTCTAATTGTCCCTTGAACCCATTATTCTCTCCGCTCTACGCCAAGTTATTCCACACCCCGATACCCCTTGGTGAATTAATTATACCTGACTTCCCTTCTTCCTCTCACTTCTGATTTCTAACTTGTGCCCCCTAGTATTTGCATCCCTCGCTATGATGAACAATTGTCAGAATCAGTTAAGTCCGTTTCCTTCATAATGTGAAAACTCAATCAGGTTACCTCACAGTCTCTTCCTTGTCGAGGAAAATAATACCAACAGCTCTATCCTGAAACTCTGCATTCCTGGCCCCCACAATCATCCCCATTGCTCACCGCTGTACCTGCTCAATATCCTTCCTACCATCAAGTGACCAGAACTGGACCTAAATATCTTCGAAACCTCTTTCAATCTGTACTCCGCCCTTATGCTGATGTAACGAATTACCTGAGCTAAAGCTGATCTCCCTGCATCCAGGCTCCTTTACTCTTAACAAATTATCCTTCACAACATCTCTCAGCATCCTTCAAAGGCTTTCCTTACAACTGATGCTACATTGAACCATAGCAGTTTACAGCACAGTAGGAGACAACTTGGCCCATGGAGGAATGAAAGGTGTAATGTTCTGAAGGGGATTGACAGGGTAGATGCTGAGAGGTTGTTACCTCTGGCTGGAGTGTTTAGGGGGCATAGTCTCAGGATAAGGGGTCGGCCATTTAAGACTGAGACGAGGAGGAATTTCTTCACTCAGCGGGTGGTGAATCTTTGGATTACTCTACCCCAGAGGGCTGTGGGAGCTGTATCGTTGAGTATATTAAAGGCAGAGACCAATAGATTTTAGGAATCTGAGGGAATCAAGAGATATGGGGAATGGAGTTGAGGTCGAATATCAGCCATGGCGGAGCAGGCTCAAGGGGCCGTATGACCTGCTCCTGCTCCTATTCCATTCTTATGTTTCTTACAGTTACTGATGTATCATCATAGGCAGTCCCTCGAAATCAAGAAAGACTTGCTTCCACTCTAAAAGTGAGTTCTCAGGTGACTGTACAGTCCAATACGGGAATTACAGTCTCTGTCACAGGTGGGACAGACAGTGGTTGAAGGAAAGGGTGGGTGGGGAGTCTGGTTTGCCGCGCGCTCCTTCCACTGCCTGCGGTTGATTTCTGCATGCTTTTGGCGACTAGACTCGAGGTGCCCAATGCCCTCCCGGATGCTCTTCCTCCATGATCTTGGGCCAGGGACTCCCAGGTGCCAGTGGGGGTGTTGCATTTTATCAAGGAGGCTTTGAGGATGTCCTTGAAACATTTCTGCTGCCCACCTGGGGCTCGCTTGCCGTGTAGGAGTTCTGAGTAGAGCACTTCCTTTGGGAGTCTCGTGTCAGGCATGCGAACAATGTGGCCCGCCCAACGGAACTGGTCGAATGTGGTCAGTGCTGGAGATGTTGGCCTGATCGAGAACACTGATGTTGGTGATTCTGTCCTCCTAGGGGATTTTCAGGATCTTGAGGAGGCAGAGCTGATGGTACTTCTCCAGATCTTTGAGGTGTCTATATTGTCCACGTCTCTGAGCCATATAGGAGGGCGGGTATCACTACTGCCCTGTGGACCATAAGCTTGGTGCCAGATTCGAGGTCCTGGTCTTCCAACACTCTCTTCCTCAGGCGACCGAAGACTGCGCTGGCACACTGGAGGCGCTGTTGGACCTTGTCATCGATGTCTGCTCTTGTTGATAGTAGGCTCCCGAGGTATGGAAATGGTCCACGTTGTCCAGGGCCGCGCAGTGGATTTTGATGGCCGGGGGGGCAGTGCTGTGTGGCAGAGTCAGGTTGGTGGAGGACCTTTCTCTCATGGATGTTTAGTGTAAGGCCCATGCTTTCATATATTTTGGTGAAGATGTTGACGATGGCTTGGAGTTTGGTCTCTGAATGTGCACAGATGCAAGTGTCGTCCGCGTACTGCATGTCGATGACAGAGGATGGGACCTTGGATCTAGCCTGGAGGCGACGACAGTTGAACAGATTCCCATTGGTTCTGTAATTTAGTTCCAGTCCAGCGGGGAGCTTGTTGAGAGTGAGATGGAGCATTGCAGCAAGGAAGATCGAGAAGAGCGTTAGCGCGATGACGCAGCTCTGCTTGACCGCGGCCCGGACGTGGATTGGGTCTGTGGTGGATCCGTTGGCCAGGGTCACGGCTTGCATGTCACCATGGAGCAGGCGGAGGATGGTGACAAACTTCTGAGGGCAGCGTAAATGGAGGAAGACGCTCTATAGTCCCTCACAGTTGACAGTGTCAAAGGCCTTTGTGAGGTCAAAGAAGGCCATGTACAAGGGTTGGTGCTGTTCCCTGCATTTCTCTTGAAGTTGTTGCGTGGTGAAAATCATGTCCGTTGTCCCCCTTAGTGGACGGAATCTGCATTGCGATTCTAGGAGGAGCTCTTCAGCTTTGGGAGAAGACGGTTGAGGAGGATTCTTGCGATGCCTGCGACGAGACGCTGGGTCACTCAACCAGGAAACACCAAGACTGGTTTGACGAGAACGACGAGGAGATCAAGGAGCTAATAAGCTGCAAGCGCAGGGCATTTCTGAACTTAAAGCAGCAACACAATTCGGGAGCAGCAAAGCAGCTCTACAGGCGGATGAAGGCCAAGGTCCAATAAAAACCCCGTGACTTAAAGAATAGATAGTGGGTGGAGAAAGCACAGGAGATCCAGCAGCTGGCCGACAGCCATGATGTACGAGGATTCTTCAGTGCAGAGAAGTCCAGCTATGGCCCAAGCACCTAAGGCCCCACTTCACTGCTGGCCAAGAATGGGAAGGCACTCATTAAGGACACCGAGGCAGTCAGGAGCACTTTGAAGATCTCCTCAATCGAGACTCTGCCTTCGACTGGTGTATGGAGCACCATCAGGGACAGAAATCAATGAAATTAAATTGAGACAGGTTCTATAAAGAGTGGACAATCCAGGGAGCCAAAAAGCACATCTGGATCTCTGCCAGTTCATTTCTCATAGGGAGCAAGAGGTTCAGTAGCTGCTTTGTCTCTCCAAGATCCTCCAGTCCTGATTTTGGCTCTGGGTTTAACATGCATCCCCCCACATTCCCAACAATCCGACCAGCTTGATGTCAGAACCTTCAGCTGATTTTGGAACTCTCGGCCTGAATACCTGCGCTCTGCTAATTCTCTTTCCGCTCCCCCGCCGATCCTACCCCCGCCCACCCACCACCCAGCTTTCAAACGCTTCTGCAAACCTCTAACAGTGCCTTTGCTCACTGCTCCTATCCCTCTCCGAACCCTTGGTCAGTGACCATTCCCAAGGGACATTTTTCTGCAGTGAAGATTACAAATTGGTCCTTTTTTTAGTTACTCAACGGCAACGATTGCTGCTCTGTAATGGCTGCTTTGCAAAGACTGGGGCTGGGACATTCTACCCTTTCTCCGCCAAGTATTTGGTGGAAGTGGGGCAGGAAATGGGCCAAGCCCATTTGTACAGCCCTCTGACTCCGTCCTAAAGTGCTGCACAGGAATGGAGCAACTGAGAAGGAAGCGAACTGAAAGAATGATTCTGTTTGAGAGGTTCATAGAAGCCCGAGTGAAGAAAAAGCCTCTCCCAGTCTGTGCAGCCATTCTAACCATTTTATAATACTGAAGATAAACCCTCACTCAGGCATTACTGAGGATCACTGACTTTCGGAAGGGTGGCAGTGGAGTATGAAGAAATATGAACAGACACTGAACAAGAGTTAATGAATTGGTTAAAAAATATTAGTGGTTGACTAAAATAACCAACACAGTAATTTCATCTAGCTGTGTTAACCAACGTGTTAAATATAGTTCATTGAGTAATATGTGTATCATAGGGAGGAGGAGTCCCAAGAGATGGAACAAAATACTTGATGAAAGATGGCTTTGTGATAGTTCATCTGAGTTGATTCATCCAAAAACGACTGGAATAGTCACAGGGCAGAAGGAAAAAGCACAAAAATAGAGGATTTGCTCATTTCTCGTTTATTGTTGCCGTTTTAATTTCCAGCAATAAAATGTCGGAATGCCACAGAAACCTCGGCAGTGATATTGCGGCCTCTCCAACTCTATCCCTGCCTGATTTCCAAAGACCACATGTTTGCTGTGGCTGAACGGGGGGGGGGGGGGGGGGAGCGATCTCTCAGACTCTGTTCCCATATCCAATGTCAGACTAAGACTGGGGATTGGGCCAGCTCTGGAGCACATCGATGATATGCTACATGAAAAATATTAACATTCAAAACCAGCTGCTCTAAAATTAGACCATGATTGCAGCTTATGCTCTGAACCCACTACACCCACTGCAGTAATAATACTGAGAGCGAGGCCCCGACTCCAGGAATAATACTGAGAGCATGGCAGTGACTCCAGTAATAATACTGAGAGCATGGCCCCGACTCCAGTAATAATACTGAGAGCATGGCTCTGACTCCAGTAATAATACTGACTGCATGGCCCTGACTCCAGTAATAATACTGAGAGCACAGCCCCGACTCCAGTAATAATACTGAGAGCATGGCCCTGACTCCAGTAATAATACTGAGCGCATGGCCCCAACTCCAGTAATAATACTGAGAGCATGGCCCTGACTCCAGTAATAATACTGAGAGCATGGCCCCGACTCCAGTAATAATACTGTGAGCACGGCCTGACTCCAGTAATAATACTGATAGCACGACCCGACTCCAGTAATAATACTGAGAGCATGGCCCTGACAACAGTAATAATACTGAGAGCATGGCCCTGACTCCAGTAAAAGTACTGAGAGCAGGGCTCAACTCCAGTAATAATACTGAGAGCGAGGTCCCGATTTCAGTAATAATACTGAGAGCACGGCCCGACTCCAGGAATAATACTGAGAGCATGACCCAACTCCAGTAATAATACTCACAGACGGCCTGACTCCAGTAATAATACTGAGAGCACGGGCCTGACTCCAGTAATAATACTCAGAGAACAGCCCTGACTCCAGTAATAATACTGAGAGCACGGGCACGAATCCAGTAATAATACTGAGAGCGAGGCCCCAACTGCAGTAATAATACTGATAGCACGTGCCTGACTCCAGTATTAATACTGAGAGCGAGGGTCCGACTCCAGTAATAATACTGAGAGTGAGGCACCTACTCCAGTGATAATACTGAGAGCACAGGCTTGAATCCAGTCATAATACTGAGAGCACGGTCCTGACTCCAGTAATAATACTGAGAGCGAGGCCCCAACTGCAGTAATAATACTGAGAGCACGTACCTGACTCCAGTAATAATACTGAGAGCGAGGGTCCGACTTCAGTAATAATACTGAGAGTGAGGTACCTACTCCAGTGATAATAATGAGAGCACAGGCCTGAATCCAGTAATAATACTGAGCGCATGGCCCCGACTCCAGTAATAATACTGAGAGCATGGCCCTGACTCCAGTAATAATACTGAGAGCATGGCCCAGACTCCATTAATAATACTGAGAGCATGGCACCGACTCCAGTAATAATACGGAGAGCATGGCCCTGACTCCAGTAATAATACTGAAAGCATGGCCCAGACTCCATTAATAATACTGAGAGCATGGCACCGACTCCAGTAATAATACGGAGAGCATGGCCCTGACTCCAGTAATACTACTGAGAGCATGCCCCCGACTCCAGTAATAATACTGAGAGAATGGCCCTGACTCCAGTAATAATACTGAGAGCACGCCCCGACTCCAGTAATAATACTGAGAGCATGGCCCCGACTCCAGTAATAATACTGTGAGCACGGCCTGACTCCAGTAATAATATTGAGAGCATGACCCGACTCCAGTAATAATATTGAGAGCATGGACCTGACTATAGTAATAATACTGAGAGCAGGGCCCTGACTCCAGTAAAAATACTGAGAGCAGGGCTCAACTCCAGTAATAATACTGAGAGCGAGGTCCCGATTCCAGTAATAATACTGAGAGCACGGCCCGACTCCAGGAATAATACTGAGAGCATTACCCAACTCCAGTAATAAAACTCACAGACGGCCTGACTCCAGTAATAATACTGAGAGCACGGGCCTGACTCCAGTAATATTATTCAGAGCACAGCCCTGACTCCAGTAATAATACTGAGAGCACGGGCACGAATCCAGTAATAATACTGAGAGCGAGGCCCCAACTGCAGTAATAATACTGAGAGTACGTGCCTGACTCCAGTATTAATACTGAGAGCGAGGGTTTGACTCCAGTAATAATACTGAGAGTGAGGCACCTACTCCAGTGATAATACTGAGAGCACAGGCCTGAATCCAGTCATAATACTAAGAGCACGGCCCTGACTCCAGTAATAATATTGAGAGCACGGGCCTGATTCCAGTAATAATACTCAGAGCACAGCCCTGCCTCCAGTAATAATACTGAGAGCGAAGCCCTGATTCCAGTAATAATACTGAGAGCACGGGCTCGAATCCAGAAATAATACTGAGAGCGAGGCCCCAACTGCAGTAATAATACTAAGAGCACGTACCTGACTCCAGTAATAATACTGAGAGCGAGGGTCTGACTCCAGTAATAATACTGAGAGTGAGGCACCTACTCCAGTGATAATAATGAGAGCACAGGCCTGAATCCAGTCATAATACTGAGAGCACGGTCCTGACTCCAGTAATAATACTGAGAGCACGGCCCTAATTCCAGTAATAATACTGAGAGCATGGCCCTGACTCCAGTAATAATACTGAGAGCATGGCCCCGACTCCAGTAATAATATTGAGAGCATGGCACCGACTCCAGTAATAATAGGGAGAGCATGGCCCTGACTCCAGTAATAATACTGAGAGCATGCCACGCGACTCCAGTAATAATACTGAGAGCATGGCCCTGACTCCAGTAATAATACTGAGAGCACGCCCCGACTCCAGTAATAATACTGAGAGCATGGCCCTGACCACAGTAATAATACTGAGAGCATGGCCCTGACTCCAGTAAAAATACTGAGAGCAGGGCTCAACTCCAATAATAATACTGAGAGCGAGGTCCCGATTCCAGTAATAATACTGAGAGCACGGCCCGACTCCAGTGATAATACTGAGAGCATGACCCAACTCCAGTAATAATACTCATAGATGGCCTGACTCCAGTAATAATACTGAGAGCAGGGGCCTGACTCCAGTAATAATACTCAGAGCACAGCCCTGACTCCAGTAATAATACTGAGAGCACGCGCACGAATCCAGTAATAATACTGAGAGCGAGGACCCAACTGCAGTAATAATACTGAGAGCACGTGCCTGACTCCAGTATTAATACTAAGAGCGAGGGTCTGACTCCATTAATAATACTGAGAGTGAGGCACCTACTCCAGTGATAATACTGAGAGCACAGGCCTGAATCCAGTCATAATACTGAGAGCACGGCCCTGATTCCAGTAATAATACTGAGAGCATGACCCAACTCCAGTAATAATACTCACAGACGGCCTGACTCCAGTAATAATATTGAGAGCACGGGCCTGACTCCAGTAATAATACTCAGAACACAGCCCTGCCTCCAGTAATAATACTGAGAGCGAAGCCCTGATTCCAGTAATAATACTGAGAGCACGGCTCGAATCCAGAAATAATACTGAGAGCGAGGCCCCAACTGGAGTAATAATACTGAGAGCACGTACCTGACTCCAGTAATAATACTGAGAGCGAGGGTCCGACTCCAGTAATAATACTGAGAGTGAGGCACCTACAGCAGTGAAAATAATGAGAGCACAGGCCTGAATCCAGTCATAATACTGAGAGCACGGTCCTGACTCCAGAAATAATACTGAGAGCACGGCCCTAATTCCAGTAATAATACTGAGAGCATGGCCCTGACTCCAGTAATAATACTAAGCGCATGGCCCCGACTCCAGTAATAATACTGAGAGCATGGCCCTGACTCCAGTAATAATACTGAGAGCATGGCCCCGACTCCAGTAATAATACTGAGAGCATGGCACCGACTCCAGTAATAATAGGGAGAGCATGGCCCTGACTCGAGTAATACTACTGAGAGCATGCCACGCGACTCCAGTAATAATACTGAGAGCATGGCCCTGACTCCAGTAATAATACTGAGAGCACGCCCCGACTCCAGTAATAATACTGAGAGCATGGCCCTGACCACAGTAAATTACTGAGAGCAGGGCTCAACTCCAGTAATAATACTGAGAGCGAGGCCCCGATTCCAGTAATAATACTGAGAGCATGGCCCGACTCCAGTGATAATACTGAGAGCATGACCCAACTCCAGTAATAATACTCACAGATGCCCTGACTCCAGTAATAATACTGAGAGCACAGCCCCGACTCCAGTAATAATACTGAGAGCATGGCCCTGACTCCAGTAATAATACTGAGCGCATGGCCCCAACTCCAGTAATAATACTGAGAGCATGGCCCTGACTCCAGTAATAATACTGAGAGCATGGCCCCGACTCCAGTAATAATACTGTGAGCACGGCCTGACTCCAGTAATAATACTGATAGCACGACCCGACTCCAGTAATAATACTGAGAGCATGGCCCTGACAACAGTAATAATACTGAGAGCATGGCCCTGACTCCAGTAAAAGTACTGAGAGCAGGGCTCAACTCCAGTAATAATACTGAGAGCGAGGTCCCGATTTCAGTAATAATACTGAGAGCACGGCCCGACTCCAGGAATAATACTGAGAGCATGACCCAACTCCAGTAATAATACTCACAGACGGCCTGACTCCAGTAATAATACTGAGAGCACGGGCCTGACTCCAGTAATAATACTCAGAGAACAGCCCTGACTCCAGTAATAATACTGAGAGCACGGGCACGAATCCAGTAATAATACTGAGAGCGAGGCCCCAACTGCAGTAATAATACTGATAGCACGTGCCTGACTCCAGTATTAATACTGAGAGCGAGGGTCCGACTCCAGTAATAATACTGAGAGTGAGGCACCTACTCCAGTGATAATACTGAGAGCACAGGCCTGAATCCAGTCATAATACTGAGAGCACGGTCCTGACTCCAGTAATAATAATGAGAGCGAGGCCCCAACTGCAGTAATAATACTGAGAGCACGTACCTGACTCCAGTAATAATACTGAGAGCGAGGGTCCGACTTCAGTAATAATACTGAGAGTGAGGTACCTACTCCAGTGATAATAATGAGAGCACAGGCCTGAATCCAGTAATAATACTGAGCGCATGGCCCCGACTCCAGTAATAATACTGAGAGCATGGCCCTGACTCCAGTAATAATACTGAGAGCATGGCCCAGACTCCATTAATAATACTGAGAGCATGGCCCAGACTCCATTAATAATACTGAGAGCATGGCACTGACTCCAGTAATAATACGGAGAGCATGGCCCTGACTCCAGTAATACTACTGAGAGCATGCCCCCGACTCCAGTAATAATACTGAGAGAATGGCCCTGACTCCAGTAATAATACTGAGAGCACGCCCCGACTCCAGTAATAATACTGAGAGCATGGCCCCGACTCCAGTAATAATACTGTGAGCACGGCCTGACTCCAGTAATAATATTGAGAGCATGACCCGACTCCAGTAATAATACTGAGAGCATGGCCCTGACTATAGTAATAATACTGAGAGCAGGGCCCTGACTCCAGTAAAAATACTGAGAGCAGGGCTCAACTCCAGTAATAATACTGAGAGCGAGGTCCCGATTCCAGTAATAATACTGAGAGCACGGCCCGACTCCAGGAATAATACTGAGAGCATTACCCAACTCCAGTAATAAAACTCACCGACGGCCTGACTCCAGTAATAATACTGGGAGCACGGGCCTGACTCCAGTAATATTACTCAGAGCACAGCCCTGACTCCAGTAATAATACTGAGAGCACGGGCACGAATCCAGTAATAATACTGAGAGCGAGGCCCCAACTGCAGTAATAATACTGAGAGTACGTGCCTGACTCCAGTATTAATACTGAGAGCGAGGGTTTGACTCCAGTAATAATACTGAGAGTGAGGCACCTACTCCAGTGATAATACTGAGAGCACAGGCCTGAATCCAGTCATAATACTAAGAGCACGGCCCTGACTCCAGTAATAATATTGAGAGCACGGGCCTGATTCCAGTAATAATACTCAGAGCACAGCCCTGCCTCCAGTAATAATACTGAGAGCGAAGCCCTGATTCCAGTAATAATACTGAGAGCACGGGCTCGAATCCAGAAATAATACTGAGAGCGAGGCCCCAACTGCAGTAATAATACTAAGAGCACGTACCTGACTCCAGTAATAATACTGAGAGCGAGGGTCCGACTCCAGTAATAATACTGAGAGTGAGGCACCTACTCCAGTGATAATAATGAGAGCACAGGCCTGAATCCAGTCATAATACTGAGAGCACGGTCCTGACTCCAGTAATAATACTGAGAGCACGGCCCTAATTCCAGTAATAATACTGAGAGCATGGCCCTGACTCCAGTAATAATACTGAGAGCATGGCCCCGACTCCAGTAATAATATTGAGAGCATGGCACCGACTCCAGTAATAATAGGGAGAGCATGGCCCTGACTCCAGTAATAATACTGAGAGCATGCCACGCGACTCCAGTAATAATACTGAGAGCATGGCCCTGACTCCAGTAATAATACTGAGAGCACGCCCCGACTCCAGTAATAATACTGAGAGCATGGCCCTGACCACAGTAATAATACTGAGAGCATGGCCCTGACTCCAGTAAAAATACTGAGAGCAGGGCTCAACTCCAGTAATAATACTGAGAGCGAGGTCCCGATTCCAGTAATAATACTGAGAGCATGGCCCGACTCCAGTGATAATACTGAGAGCATGACCCAACTCCAGTAATAATACTCACAGATGGCCTGACTCCAGTAATAATACTGAGAGCAGGGGCCTGACTCCAGTAATAATACTCAGAGCACAGCCCTGACTCCAGTAATAATACTGAGAGCACGGGCACGAATCCAGTAATAATACTGAGAGCGAGGACCCAACTGCAGTAATAATACTGAGAGCACGTGCCTGACTCCAGTATTAATACTAAGAGCGAGGGTCTGACTCCATTAATAATACTGAGAGTGAGGCACCTACTCCAGTGATAATACTGAGAGCACAGGCCTGAATCCAGTCATAATACTGAGAGCACGGCCCTGATTCCAGTAATAATACTGAGAGCATGACCCAACTCCAGTAATAATACTCACAGACGGCCTGACTCCAGTAATAATATTGAGAGCACGGGCCTGACTCCAGTAATAATACTCAGAACACAGCCCTGCCTCTAGTAATAATACTGAGAGCGAAGCCCTGATTCCAGTAATAATACTGAGAGCACGGCTCGAATCCAGAAATAATACTGAGAGCGAGGCCCCAACTGGAGTAATAATACTGAGAGCACGTACCTGACTCCAGTAATAATACTGAGAGCGAGGGTCCGACTCCAGTAATAATACTGAGAGTGAGGCACCTACAGCAGTGAAAATAATGAGAGCACAGGCCTGAATCCAGTCATAATACTGAGAGCACGGTCCTGACTCCAGAAATAATACTGAGAGCACGGCCCTAATTCCAGTAATAATACTGAGAGCATGGCCCTGACTCCAGTAATAATACTAAGCGCATGGCCCCGACTCCAGTAATAATACTGAGAGCATGGCCCTGACTCCAGTAATAATACTGAGAGCATGGCCCCGACTCCAGTAATAATACTGAGAGCATGGCACCGACTCCAGTAATAATAGGGAGAGCATGGCCCTGACTCGAGTAATACTACTGAGAGCATGCCACGCGACTCCAGTAATAATACTGAGAGCATGGCCCTGACTCCAGTAATAATACTGAGAGCACGCCCCGACTCCAGTAATAATACTGAGAGCATGGCCCTGACCACAGTAAATTATTGAGAGCAGGGCTCAACTCCAGTAATAATACTGAGAGCGAGGCCCCGATTCCAGTAATAATACTGAGAGCATGGCCCGACTCCAGTGATAATACTGAGAGCATGACCCAACTCCAGTAATAATACTCACAGATGCCCTGACTCCAGTAATAATACTGAGAGCACAGCCCCGACTCCAGTAATAATACTGAGAGCATGGCCCTGACTCCAGTAATAATACTGAGCGCATGGCCCCAACTCCAGTAATAATACTGAGAGCATGGCCCTGACTCCAGTAATAATACTGAGAGCATGGCCCCGACTCCAGTAATAATACTGTGAGCACGGCCTGACTCCAGTAATAATACTGATAGCACGACCCGACTCCAGTAATAATACTGAGAGCATGGCCCTGACAACAGTAATAATACTGAGAGCATGGCCCTGACTCCAGTAAAAGTACTGAGAGCAGGGCTCAACTCCAGTAATAATACTGAGAGCGAGGTCCCGATTTCAGTAATAATACTGAGAGCACGGCCCGACTCCAGGAATAATACTGAGAGCATGACCCAACTCCAGTAATAATACTCACAGACGGCCTGACTCCAGTAATAATACTGAGAGCACGGGCCTGACTCCAGTAATAATACTCAGAGAACAGCCCTGACTCCAGTAATAATACTGAGAGCACGGGCACGAATCCAGTAATAATACGGAGAGCGAGGACCCAACTGCAGTAATAATACTGAGAGCACGTGCCTGACTCCAGTATTAATACTGAGAGCACGGTCCTGACTCCAGTAATAATACTGAGAGTGAGGTACCTACTCCAGTGATAATAATGAGAGCACAGGCCTGAATCCAGTAATAATACTGAGCGCATGGCCCCGACTCCAGTAATAATACTGTGAGCATGGCCCTGACTCCAGTAATAATACTGAGAGCACGCCCCGACTCCAGTAATAATACTGAGAGCATGGCCCTGACCACAGTAATAATACTGAGAGCATGGCCCTGACTCCAGTAAAAATACTGAGAGCAGGGCTCAACTCCAGTAATAATACTGAGAGCGAGGTCCCGATTCCAGTAATAATACTGAGAGCACGGCCCGACTCCAGTGATAATACTGAGAGCATGACCCAACTCCAGTAATAATACTCACAGATGGCCTGACTCCAGTAATAATACTGAGAGCAGGGGCCTGACTCCAGTAATAATACTCAGAGCACAGCCCTGACTCCAGTAATAATACTGAGAGCACGGGCACGAATCCAGTAATAATACTGAGAGCGAGGACCCAACTGCAGTAATAATACTGAGAGCACGTGCCTGACTCCAGTATTAATACTAAGAGCGAGGGTCTGACTCCATTAATAATACTGAGAGTGAGGCACCTACTCCAGTGATAATACTGAGAGCACAGGCCTGAATCCAGTCATAATACTGAGAGCACGGCCCTGATTCCAGTAATAATACTGAGAGCATGACCCAACTCCAGTAATAATACTCACAGACGGCCTGACTCCAGTAATAATATTGAGAGCACGGGCCTGACTCCAGTAATAATACTCAGAACACAGCCCTGCCTCCAGTAATAATACTGAGAGCGAAGCCCTGATTCCAGTAATAATACTGAGAGCACGGCTCGAATCCAGAAATAATACTGAGAGCGAGGCCCCAACTGGAGTAATAATACTGAGAGCACGTACCTGACTCCAGTAATAATACTGAGAGCGAGGGTCCGACTCCAGTAATAATACTGAGAGTGAGGCACCTACAGCAGTGAAAATAATGAGAGCACAGGCCTGAATCCAGTCATAATACTGAGAGCACGGTCCTGACTCCAGAAATAATACTGAGAGCACGGCCCTAATTCCAGTAATAATACTGAGAGCATGGCCCTGACTCCAGTAATAATACTAAGCGCATGGCCCCGACTCCAGTAATAATACTGAGAGCATGGCCCTGACTCCAGTAATAATACTGAGAGCATGGCCCCGACTCCAGTAATAATACTGAGAGCATGGCACCGACTCCAGTAATAATAGGGAGAGCATGGCCCTGACTCGAGTAATACTACTGAGAGCATGCCACGCGACTCCAGTAATAATACTGAGAGCAGGGCCCTGACTCCAGTAAAAATACTGAGAGCAGGGCTCAACTCCAGTAATAATACTGAGAGCATGGCCCTGACCACAGTAAATTACTGAGAGCAGGGCTCAACTCCAGTAATAATACTGAGAGCGAGGCCCCGATTCCAGTAATAATACTGAGAGCATGGCCCGACTCCAGTGATAATACTGAGAGCATGACCCAACTCCAGTAATAATACTCACAGATGCCCTGACTCCAGTAATAATACTGAGAGCACAGCCCCGACTCCAGTAATAATACTGAGAGCATGGCCCTGACTCCAGTAATAATACTGAGCGCATGGCCCCAACTCCAGTAATAATACTGAGAGCATGGCCCTGACTCCAGTAATAATACTGAGAGCATGGCCCCGACTCCAGTAATAATACTGTGAGCACGGCCTGACTCCAGTAATAATACTGATAGCACGACCCGACTCCAGTAATAATACTGAGAGCATGGCCCTGACAACAGTAATAATACTGAGAGCATGGCCCTGACTCCAGTAAAAGTACTGAGAGCAGGGCTCAACTCCAGTAATAATACTGAGAGCGAGGTCCCGATTTCAGTAATAATACTGAGAGCACGGCCCGACTCCAGGAATAATACTGAGAGCATGACCCAACTCCAGTAATAATACTCACAGACGGCCTGACTCCAGTAATAATACTGAGAGCACGGGCCTGACTCCAGTAATAATACTCAGAGAACAGCCCTGACTCCAGTAATAATACTGAGAGCACGGGCACGAATCCAGTAATAATACTGAGAGCGAGGCCCCAACTGCAGTAATAATACTGATAGCACGTGCCTGACTCCAGTATTAATACTGAGAGCGAGGGTCCGACTCCAGTAATAATACTGAGAGTGAGGCACCTACTCCAGTGATAATACTGAGAGCACAGGCCTGAATCCAGTCATAATACTGAGAGCACGGTCCTGACTCCAGTAATAATACTGAGAGCGAGGCCCCAACTGCAGTAATAATACTGAGAGCACGTACCTGACTCCAGTAATAATACTGAGAGCGAGGGTCCGACTTCAGTAATAATACTGAGAGTGAGGTACCTACTCCAGTGATAATAATGAGAGCACAGGCCTGAATCCAGTAATAATACTGAGCGCATGGCCCCGACTCCAGTAATAATACTGAGAGCATGGCCCTGACTCCAGTAATAATACTGAGAGCATGGCCCAGACTCCATTAATAATACTGAGAGCATGGCACCGACTCCAGTAATAATACGGAGAGCATGGCCCTGACTCCAGTAATAATACTGAGAGCATGGCCCAGACTCCATTAATAATACTGAGAGCATGGCACCGACTCCAGTAATAATACGGAGAGCATGGCCCTGACTCCAGTAATACTACTGAGAGCATGCCCCCGACTCCAGTAATAATACTGAGAGAATGGCCCTGACTCCAGTAATAATACTGAGAGCACGCCCCGACTCCAGTAATAATACTGAGAGCATGGCCCCGACTCCAGTAATAATACTGTGAGCACGGCCTGACTCCAGTAATAATATTGAGAGCATGACCCGACTCCAGTAATAATATTGAGAGCATGGCCCTGACTATAGTAATAATACTGAGAGCAGGGCCCTGACTCCAGTAAAAATACTGAGAGCAGGGCTCAACTCCAGTAATAATACTGAGAGCGAGGTCCCGATTCCAGTAATAATACTGAGAGCACGGCCCGACTCCAGGAATAATACTGAGAGCATTACCCAACTCCAGTAATAAAACTCACAGACGGCCTGACTCCAGTAATAATACTGAGAGCACGGGCCTGACTCCAGTAATATTACTCAGAGCACAGCCCTGACTCCAGTAATAATACTGAGAGCACGGGCACGAATCCAGTAATAATACTGAGAGCGAGGCCCCAACTGCAGTAATAATACTGAGAGTACGTGCCTGACTCCAGTATTAATACTGAGAGCGAGGGTTTGACTCCAGTAATAATACTGAGAGTGAGGCACCTACTCCAGTGATAATACTGAGAGCACAGGCCTGAATCCAGTCATAATACTAAGAGCACGGCCCTGACTCCAGTAATAATATTGAGAGCACGGGCCTGATTCCAGTAATAATACTCAGAGCACAGCCCTGCCTCCAGTAATAATACTGAGAGTGAAGCCCTGATTCCAGTAATAATACTGAGAGCACGGGCTCGAATCCAGAAATAATACTGAGAGCGAGGCCCCAACTGCAGTAATAATACTAAGAGCACGTACCTGACTCCAGTAATAATACTGAGAGCGAGGGTCCGACTCCAGTAATAATACTGAGAGTGAGGCACCTACTCCAGTGATAATAATGAGAGCACAGGCCTGAATCCAGTCATAATACTGAGAGCACGGTCCTGACTCCAGTAATAATACTGAGAGCACGGCCCTAATTCCAGTAATAATACTGAGAGCATGGCCCTGACTCCAGTAATAATACTGAGAGCATGGCCCCGACTCCAGTAATAATATTGAGAGCATGGCACCGACTCCAGTAATAATAGGGAGAGCATGGCCCTGACTCCAGTAATAATACTGAGAGCATGCCACGCGACTCCAGTAATAATACTGAGAGCATGGCCCTGACTCCAGTAATAATACTGAGAGCACGCCCCGACTCCAGTAATAATACTGAGAGCATGGCCCTGACCACAGTAATAATACTGAGAGCATGGCCCTGACTCCAGTAAAAATACTGAGAGCAAGGCTCAACTCCAGTAATAATACTGAGAGCGAGGTCCCGATTCCAGTAATAATACTGAGAGCATGGCCCGACTCCAGTGATAATACTGAGAGCATGACCCAACTCCAGTAATAATACTCACAGATGGCCTGACTCCAGTAATAATACTGAGAGCAGGGGCCTGACTCCAGTAATAATACTCAGAGCACAGCCCTGACTCCAGTAATAATACTGAGAGCACGGGCACGAATCCAGTAATAATACTGAGAGCGAGGACCCAACTGCAGTAATAATACTGAGAGCACGTGCCTGACTCCAGTATTAATACTAAGAGCGAGGGTCTGACTCCATTAATAATACTGAGAGTGAGGCACCTACTCCAGTGATAATACTGAGAGCACAGGCCTGAATCCAGTCATAATACTGAGAGCACGGCCCTGATTCCAGTAATAATACTGAGAGCATGACCCAACTCCAGTAATAATACTCACAGACGGCCTGACTCCAGTAATAATATTGAGAGCACGGGCCTGACTCCAGTAATAATACTCAGAACACAGCCCTGCCTCTAGTAATAATACTGAGAGCGAAGCCCTGATTCCAGTAATAATACTGAGAGCACGGCTCGAATCCAGAAATAATACTGAGAGCGAGGCCCCAACTGGAGTAATAATACTGAGAGCACGTACCTGACTCCAGTAATAATACTGAGAGCGAGGGTCCGACTCCAGTAATAATACTGAGAGTGAGGCACCTACAGCAGTGAAAATAATGAGAGCACAGGCCTGAATCCAGTCATAATACTGAGAGCACGGTCCTGACTCCAGAAATAATACTGAGAGCACGGCCCTAATTCCAGTAATAATACTGAGAGCATGGCCCTGACTCCAGTAATAATACTAAGCGCATGGCCCCGACTCCAGTAATAATACTGAGAGCATGGCCCTGACTCCAGTAATAATACTGAGAGCATGGCCCCGACTCCAGTAATAATACTGAGAGCATGGCACCGACTCCAGTAATAATAGGGAGAGCATGGCCCTGACTCGAGTAATACTACTGAGAGCATGCCACGCGACTCCAGTAATAATACTGAGAGCATGGCCCTGACTCCAGTAATAATACTGAGAGCACGCCCCGACTCCAGTAATAATACTGAGAGCATGGCCCTGACCACAGTAAATTACTGAGAGCAGGGCTCAACTCCAGTAATAATACTGAGAGCGAGGCCCCGATTCCAGTAATAATACTGAGAGCATGGCCCGACTCCAGTGATAATACTGAGAGCATGACCCAACTCCAGTAATAATACTCACAGATGCCCTGACTCCAGTAATAATACTGAGAGCACAGCCCCGACTCCAGTAATAATACTGAGAGCATGGCCCTGACTCCAGTAATAATACTGAGCGCATGGCCCCAACTCCAGTAATAATACTGAGAGCATGGCCCTGACTCCAGTAATAATACTGAGAGCATGGCCCCGACTCCAGTAATAATACTGTGAGCACGGCCTGACTCCAGTAATAATACTGATAGCACGACCCGACTCCAGTAATAATACTGAGAGCATGGCCCTGACAACAGTAATAATACTGAGAGCATGGCCCTGACTCCAGTAAAAGTACTGAGAGCAGGGCTCAACTCCAGTAATAATACTGAGAGCGAGGTCCCGATTTCAGTAATAATACTGAGAGCACGGCCCGACTCCAGGAATAATACTGAGAGCATGACCCAACTCCAGTAATAATACTCACAGACGGCCTGACTCCAGTAATAATACTGAGAGCACGGGCCTGACTCCAGTAATAATACTCAGAGAACAGCCCTGACTCCAGTAATAATACTGAGAGCACGGGCACGAATCCAGTAATAATACGGAGAGCGAGGCCCCAACTGCAGTAATAATACTGATAGCACGTGCCTGACTCCAGTATTAATACTGAGAGCGAGGGTCCGACTCCAGTAATAATACTGAGAGTGAGGCACCTACTCCAGTGATAATACTGAGAGCACAGGCCTGAATCCAGTCATAATACTGAGAGCACGGTCCTGACTCCAGTAATAATACTGAGAGCGAGGCCCCAACTGCAGTAATAATACTGAGAGCACGTACCTGACTCCAGTAATAATACTGAGAGCGAGGGTCCGACTTCAGTAATAATACTGAGAGTGAGGTACCTACTCCAGTGATAATAATGAGAGCACAGGCCTGAATCCAGTAATAATACTGAGCGCATGGCCCCGACTCCAGTAATAATACTGTGAGCATGGCCCTGACTCCAGTAATAATACTGAGAGCACGCCCCGACTCCAGTAATAATACTGAGAGCATGGCCCTGACCACAGTAATAATACTGAGAGCATGGCCCTGACTCCAGTAAAAATACTGAGAGCAGGGCTCAACTCCAGTAATAATACTGAGAGCGAGGTCCCGATTCGAGTAATAATACTGAGAGCACGGCCCGACTCCAGTGATAATACTGAGAGCATGACCCAACTCCAGTAATAATACTCACAGATGGCCTGACTCCAGTAATAATACTGAGAGCAGGGGCCTGACTCCAGTAATAATACTCAGAGCACAGCCCTGACTCCAGTAATAATACTGAGAGCACGGGCACGAATCCAGTAATAATACTGAGAGCGAGGACCCAACTGCAGTAATAATACTGAGAGCACGTGCCTGACTCCAGTATTAATACTAAGAGCGAGGGTCTGACTCCATTAATAATACTGAGAGTGAGGCACCTACTCCAGTGATAATACTGAGAGCACAGGCCTGAATCCAGTCATAATACTGAGAGCACGGCCCTGATTCCAGTAATAATACTGAGAGCATGACCCAACTCCAGTAATAATACTCACAGACGGCCTGACTCCAGTAATAATATTGAGAGCACGGGCCTGACTCCAGTAATAATACTCAGAACACAGCCCTGCCTCCAGTAATAATACTGAGAGCGAAGCCCTGATTCCAGTAATAATACTGAGAGCACGGCTCGAATCCAGAAATAATACTGAGAGCGAGGCCCCAACTGGAGTAATAATACTGAGAGCACGTACCTGACTCCAGTAATAATACTGAGAGCGAGGGTCCGACTCCAGTAATAATACTGAGAGTGAGGCACCTACAGCAGTGAAAATAATGAGAGCACAGGCCTGAATCCAGTCATAATACTGAGAGCACGGTCCTGACTCCAGAAATAATACTGAGAGCACGGCCCTAATTCCAGTAATAATACTGAGAGCATGGCCCTGACTCCAGTAATAATACTAAGCGCATGGCCCCGACTCCAGTAATAATACTGAGAGCATGGCCCTGACTCCAGTAATAATACTGAGAGCATGGCCCCGACTCCAGTAATAATACTGAGAGCATGGCACCGACTCCAGTAATAATAGGGAGAGCATGGCCCTGACTCGAGTAATACTACTGAGAGCATGCCACGCGACTCCAGTAATAATACTGAGAGCATGGCCCTGACTCCAGTAATAATACTGAGAGCACGCCCCGACTCCAGTAATAATACTGAGAGCATGGCCCTGACCACAGTAAATTACTGAGAGCAGGGCTCAACTCCAGTAATAATACTGAGAGCGATGCCCCGATTCCAGTAATAATACTGAGAGCATGGCCCGACTCCAGTGATAATACTGAGAGCATGACCCAACTCCAGTAATAATACTCACAGATGCCCTGACTCCAGTAATAATACTGAGAGCACAGCCCCGACTCCAGTAATAATACTGAGAGCATGGCCCTGACTCCAGTAATAATACTGAGCGCATGGCCCCAACTCCAGTAATAATACTGAGAGCATGGCCCTGACTCCAGTAATAATACTGAGAGCATGGCCCCGACTCCAGTAATAATACTGTGAGCACGGCCTGACTCCAGTAATAATACTGATAGCACGACCCGACTCCAGTAATAATACTGAGAGCATGGCCCTGACAACAGTAATAATACTGAGAGCATGGCCCTGACTCCAGTAAAAGTACTGAGAGCAGGGCTCAACTCCAGTAATAATACTGAGAGCGAGGTCCCGATTTCAGTAATAATACTGAGAGCACGGCCCGACTCCAGGAATAATACTGAGAGCATGACCCAACTCCAGTAATAATACTCACAGACGGCCTGACTCCAGTAATAATACTGAGAGCACGGGCCTGACTCCAGTAATAATACTCAGAGAACAGCCCTGACTCCAGTAATAATACTGAGAGCACGGGCACGAATCCAGTAATAATACTGAGAGCGAGGCCCCAACTGCAGTATTAATACTGATAGCACGTGCCTGACTCCAGTATTAATACTGAGAGCGAGGGTCCGACTCCAGTAATAATACTGAGAGTGAGGCACCTACTCCAGTGATAATACTGAGAGCACAGGCCTGAATCCAGTCATAATACTGAGAGCACGGTCCTGACTCCAGTAATAATACTGAGAGCGAGGCCCCAACTGCAGTAATAATACTGAGAGCACGTACCTGACTCCAGTAATAATACTGAGAGCGAGGGTCCGACTTCAGTAATAATACTGAGAGTGAGGTACCTACTCCAGTGATAATAATGAGAGCACAGGCCTGAATCCAGTAATAATACTGAGCGCATGGCCCCGACTCCAGTAATAATACTGAGAGCATGGCCCTGACTCCAGTAATAATACTGAGAGCATGGCCCAGACTCCATTAATAATACTGAGAGCATGGCACCGACTCCAGTAATAATACGGAGAGCATGGCCCTGACTCCAGTAATAATACTGAGAGCATGGCCCAGACTCCATTAATAATACTGAGAGCATGGCACTGACTCCAGTAATAATACGGAGAGCATGGCCCTGACTCCAGTAATACTACTGAGAGCATGCCCCCGACTCCAGTAATAATACTGAGAGAATGGCCCTGACTCCAGTAATAATACTGAGAGCACGCCCCGACTCCAGTAATAATACTGAGAGCATGGCCCCGACTCCAGTAATAATACTGTGAGCACGGCCTGACTCCAGTAATAATATTGAGAGCATGACCCGACTCCAGTAATAATATTGAGAGCATGGCCCTGACTATAGTAATAATACTGAGAGCAGGGCCCTGACTCCAGTAAAAATACTGAGAGCAGGGCTCAACTCCAGTAATAATACTGAGAAATAGGTCCCGATTCCAGTAATAATACTGAGAGCACGGCCCGACTCCAGGAATAATACTGAGAGCATTACCCAACTCCAGTAATAAAACTCACAGACGGCCTGACTCCAGTAATAATACTGAGAGCACGGGCCTGACTCCAGTAATATTACTCAGAGCACAGCCCTGACTCCAGTAATAATACTGAGAGCACGGGCACGAATCCAGTAATAATACTGAGAGCGAGACCCCAACTGCAGTAATAATACTGAGATTACGTGCCTGACTCCAGTATTAATACTGAGAGCGAGGGTTTGACTCCAGTAATAATACTGAGAGTGAGGCACCTACTCCAGTGATAATATTGAGAGCACAGGCCTGAATCCAGTCATAATACTAAGAGCACGGCCCTGACTCCAGTAATAATATTGAGAGCACGGGCCTGATTCCAGTAATAATACTCAGAGCACAGCCCTGCCTCCAGTAATAATACTGAGAGTGAAGCCCTGATTCCAGTAATAATACTGAGAGCACGGGCTCGAATCCAGAAATAATACTGAGAGCGAGGCCCCAACTGCAGTAATAATACTAAGAGCACGTACCTGACTCCAGTAATAATACTGAGAGCGAGGGTCCGACTCCAGTAATAATACTGAGAGTGAGGCACCTACTCCAGTGATAATAATGAGAGCACAGGCCTGAATCCAGTCATAATACTGAGAGCACGGTCCTGACTCCAGTAATAATACTGAGAGCACGGCCCTAATTCCAGTAATAATACTGAGAGCATGGCCCTGACTCCAGTAATAATACTGAGAGCATGGCCCCGACTCCAGTAATAATATTGAGAGCATGGCACCGACTCCAGTAATAATAGGGAGAGCATGGCCCTGACTCCAGTAATAATACTGAGAGCATGCCACGCGACTCCAGTAATAATACTGAGAGCATGGCCCTGACTCCAGTAATAATACTGAGAGCACGCCCCGACTCCAGTAATAATACTGAGAGCATGGCCCTGACCACAGTAATAATACTGAGAGCATGGCCCTGACTCCAGTAAAAATACTGAGAGCAGGGCTCAACTCCAGTAATAATACTGAGAGCGAGGTCCCGATTCCAGTAATAATACTGAGAGCACGGCCCGACTCCAGTGATAATACTGAGAGCATGACCCAACTCCAGTAATAATACTCACAGATGCCCTGACTCCAGTAATAATACTGAGAGCACAGCCCCGACTCCAGTAATAATACTGAGAGCATGGCCCTGACTCCAGTAATAAAACTGAGCGCATGGCCCCAACTCCAGTAATAATACTGAGAGCATGGCCCTGACTCCAGTAATAATACTGAGAGCATGGCCCCGACTCCAGTAATAATACTGTGAGCACGGCCTGACTCCAGTAATAATACTGATAGCACGACCCGACTCCAGTAATAATACTGAGAGCATGGCCCTGACAACAGTAATAATACTGAGAGCATGGCCCTGACTCCAGTAAAAGTACTGAGAGCAGGGCTCAACTCCAGTAATAATACTGAGAGCGAGGTCCCGATTTCAGTAATAATACTGAGAGCACGGCCCGACTCCAGGAATAATACTGAGAGCATGACCCAACTCCAGTAATAATACTCACAGACGGCCTGACTCCAGTAATAATACTGAGAGCACGGGCCTGACTCCAGTAATAATACTCAGAGAACAGCCCTGACTCCAGTAATAATACTGAGAGCACGGGCACGAATCCAGTAATAATACTGAGAGCGAGGCCCCAACTGCAGTATTAATACTGATAGCACGTGCCTGACTCCAGTATTAATACTGAGAGCGAGGGTCCGACTCCAGTAATAATACTGAGAGTGAGGCACCTACTCCAGTGATAATACTGAGAGCACAGGCCTGAATCCAGTCATAATACTGAGAGCACGGTCCTGACTCCAGTAATAATACTGAGAGCGAGGCCCCAACTGCAGTAATAATACTGAGAGCACGTACCTGACTCCAGTAATAATACTGAGAGCGAGGGTCCGACTTCAGTAATAATACTGAGAGTGAGGTACCTACTCCAGTGATAATAATGAGAGCACAGGCCTGAATCCAGTAATAATACTGAGCGCATGGCCCCGACTCCAGTAATAATACTGAGAGCATGGCCCTGACTCCAGTAATAATACTGAGAGCATGGCCCAGACTCCATTAATAATACTGAGAGCATGGCACCGACTCCAGTAATAATACGGAGAGCATGGCCCTGACTCCAGTAATAATACTGAGAGCATGGCCCAGACTCCATTAATAATACTGAGAGCATGGCACTGACTCCAGTAATAATACGGAGAGCATGGCCCTGACTCCAGTAATACTACTGAGAGCATGCCCCCGACTCCAGTAATAATACTGAGAGAATGGCCCTGACTCCAGTAATAATACTGAGAGCACGCCCCGACTCCAGTAATAATACTGAGAGCATGGCCCCGACTCCAGTAATAATACTGTGAGCACGGCCTGACTCCAGTAATAATATTGAGAGCATGACCCGACTCCAGTAATAATATTGAGAGCATGGCCCTGACTATAGTAATAATACTGAGAGCAGGGCCCTGACTCCAGTAAAAATACTGAGAGCAGGGCTCAACTCCAGTAATAATACTGAGAGCGAGGTCCCGATTCCAGTAATAATACTGAGAGCACGGCCGACTCCAGGAATAATACTGAGAGCATTACCCAACTCCAGTAATAAAACTCACAGACGGCCTGACTCCAGTAATAATACTGAGAGCACGGGCCTGACTCCAGTAATATTACTCAGAGCACAGCCCTGACTCCAGTAATAATACTGAGAGCACGGGCACGAATCCAGTAATAATACTGAGAGCGAGACCCCAACTGCAGTAATAATACTGAGATTACGTGCCTGACTCCAGTATTAATACTGAGAGCGAGGGTTTGACTCCAGTAATAATACTGAGAGTGAGGCACCTACTCCAGTGATAATACTGAGAGCACAGGCCTGAATCCAGTCATAATACTAAGAGCACGGCCCTGACTCCAGTAATAATATTGAGAGCACGGGCCTGATTCCAGTAATAATACTCAGAGCACAGACCCTGCCTCCAGTAATAATACTGAGAGTGAAGCCCTGATTCCAGTAATAATACTGAGAGCACGGGCTCGAATCCAGAAATAATACTGAGAGCGAGGCCCCAACTGCAGTAATAATACTAAGAGCACGTACCTGACTCCAGTAATAATACTGAGAGCGAGGGTCCGACTCCAGTAATAATACTGAGAGTGAGGCACCTACTCCAGTGATAATAATGAGAGCACAGGCCTGAATCCAGTCATAATACTGAGAGCACGGTCCTGACTCCAGTAATAATACTGAGAGCACGGCCCTAATTCCAGTAATAATACTGAGAGCATGGCCCTGACTCCAGTAATAATACTGAGAGCATGGCCCCGACTCCAGTAATAATATTGAGAGCATGGCACCGACTCCAGTAATAATAGGGAGAGCATGGCCCTGACTCCAGTAATAATACTGAGAGCATGCCACGCGACTCCAGTAATAATACTGAGAGCATGGCCCTGACTCCAGTAATAATACTGAGAGCACGCCCCGACTCCAGTAATAATACTGAGAGCATGGCCCTGACCACAGTAATAATACTGAGAGCATGGCCCTGACTCCAGTAAAAATACTGAGAGCAGGGCTCAACTCCAGTAATAATACTGAGAGCGAGGTCCCGATTCCAGTAATAATACTGAGAGCACGGCCCGACTCCAGTGATAATACTGAGAGCATGACCCAACTCCAGTAATAATACTCACAGATGGCCTGACTCCAGTAATAATACTGAGAGCAGGGGCCTGACTCCAGTAATAATACTCAGAGCACAGCCCTGACTCCAGTAATAATACTGAGAGCACGGGCACGAATCCAGTAATAATACTGAGAGCGAGGACCCAACTGCAGTAATAATACTGAGAGCACGTGACTGACTCCAGTATTAATACTAAGAGCGAGGGTCTGACTCCATTAATAATACTGAGAGTGAGGCACCTACTCCAATGATAATACTGAGAGCACAGGCCTGAATCCAGTCATAATACTGAGAGCACGGCCCTGATTCCAGTAATAATACTGAGAGCATGACCCAACTCCAGTAATAATACTCACAGACGGCCTGACTCCAGTAATAATATTGAGAGCACGGGCCTGACTCCAGAAATAATACTGACAGCACAGCCCTGCCTCCAGTAATAATACTGAGAGCGAAGCCCTGATTCCAGTAATAATACTGAGAGCACGGCTCGAATCCAGAAATAATACTGAGAGCGAGGCCCCAACTGGAGTAATAATACTGAGAGCGAGGGTCCGACTCCAGTAATAATACTGAGAGTGAGGCACCTACAGCAGTGAAAATAATGAGAGCACAGGCCTGAATCCAGTCATAATACTGAGAGCACGGTCCTGACTCCAGAAATAATACTGAGAGCACGGCCCTAATTCCAGTAATAATACTGAGAGCATGGCCCTGACTCCAGTAATAATACTAAGCGCATGGCCCCGACTCCAGTAATAATACTGAGAGCATGGCCCTGACTCCAGTAATAATACTGAGAGCATGGCCCCGACTCCAGTAATAATACTGAGAGCATGGCACCGACTCCAGTAATAATAGGGAGAGCATGGCCCTGACTCGAGTAATACTACTGAGAGCATGCCACGCGACTCCAGTAATAATACTGAGAGCATGGCCCTGACTCCAGTAATAATACTGAGAGCACGCCCCGACTCCAGTAATAATACTGAGAGCATGGCCCTGACCACAGTAAATTACTGAGAGCAGGGCTCAACTCCAGTAATAATACTGAGAGCGAGGCCCCGATTCCAGTAATAATACTGAGAGCATGGCCCGACTCCAGTGATAATACTGAGAGCATGACCCAACTCCAGTAATAATACTCACAGATGCCCTGACTCCAGTAATAATACTGAGAGCACAGCCCCGACTCCAGTAATAATACTGAGAGCATGGCCCTGACTCCAGTAATAATACTGAGCGCATGGCCCCAACTCCAGTAATAATACTGAGAGCATAGCCCTGACTCCAGTAATAATACTGAGAGCATGGCCCCGACTCCAGTAATAATACTGTGAGCACGGCCTGACTCCAGTAATAATACTGATAGCACGACCCGACTCCAGTAATAATACTGAGAGCATGGCCCTGACAACAGTAATAATACTGAGAGCATGGCCCTGACTCCAGTAATAATACTGAGAGCATGGCCCCGACTCCAGTAATAATACTGAGAGCATGGCACCGACTCCAGTAATAATAGGGAGAGCATGGCCCTGACTCGAGTAATACTACTGAGAGCATGCCACGCGACTCCAGTAATAATACTGAGAGCATGGCCCTGACTCCAGTAATAATACTGAGAGCACGCCCCGACTCCAGTAATAATACTGAGAGCATGGCCCTGACCACAGTAAATTACTGAGAGCATGGCCCTGACTCCAGTAAAAATACTGAGAGCAGGGCTCAACTCCAGTAATAATACTGAGAGCGAGGCCCCGATTCCAGTAATAATACTGAGAGCATGGCCCGACTCCAGTGATAATACTGAGAGCATGACCCAACTCCAGTAATAATACTCACAGATGGCCTGACTCCAGTAATAATACTGAGAGCACGGGCCTGACTCCAGTAATAATACTCAGAGAACAGCCCTGACTCCAGTAATAATACTGAGAGCACGGGCACGAATCCAGTAATAATACTGAGAGCGAGGCCCCAACTGCAGTAATAATACAGAGAGCACGTGCCTGACTCCAGTATTAATACTGAGAGCGAGGGTGTGACTCCAGTAATAATACTGAGAGTGAGGCACCTACTCCAGTGATAATACTGAGAGAACAGGCATGAATCCAGCCATAATACTGAGAGCACGTGCCTGACTCCAGTATTAATACTGAGAGCGAGGGTCTGACTCCATTAATAATACTGAGAGTGAGGCACCTACTCCAGTAAAAATACTGAGAGCAGGGCTCAACTCCAGTAATAATACTGAGAGCGAGGTCCTGATTGCAGTAATAATACTGAGAGCACGGCCTGACTCCAGTGATAATACTGAGAGCATGACCCAACTCCAGTAATAATACTCACAGATGGACTGACTCCAGTAATAATACTGAGAGCACGGGCCTGACTCCAGTAATAATACTCAGAGAACAGCCCTGACTCCAGTAATAATACTGAGAGCACGGCCACGAATCCAGTAATAATACTGAGAGCGAGGCCCCAACTGCAGTAATAATACTGAGAGCACGTGCCTGACTCCAGTATTAATACTGAGAGCGATGGTCTGACTCCAGTAATAATACTGAGAGTGAGGCACCTACTCCAGTGATAATACTGAGAGAACAGGCCTGAATCCAGTCATAATACTGAGAGCACGGCCCTGACTCCAGTAATGATACTGAGAGCATGACCCAACTCCAGTAATAATACTCACAGACGGCCTGACTCCAGTAATATTATTGAGCGCACGGGCCTGACTCCAGTAATAATACTCAGAACACAGCCCTGCCTCCAGTAATAATACTGAGAGTGAAGCCCTGATTCCAGTAATAATACTGAGAGCACAGGCACGAATCCAGAAATAATACTGAGAGCGAGGCCCCAACTGCAGTAATAATACTAAGAGCACGTACCTGACTCGAGTAATAATACTGAGAGCGAGGGTCCGACTCCAGTAATAATACTGAGAGTGAGGCATCTACTCCAGTGATAATAATGAGAGCACAGGCCTGAATCCAGTCATAATACTGAGAGCACGGTCCTGACTCCAGTAATAATACTGAGAGCACGGCCCTAATTTCAGTAATAATACTGAGAGCACGGCCCTGACTCCAGTAATAATACTGAGAGCATGACCCAACTCCAGTTATAATACTCACAGACGGCCTGACTCCAGTAATAATATTGAGCGTACAGGCCTGACTCCAGTAATAATACTCAGAACACAGCCCTGCCTCCAGTAATAATACTGAGAGCGAAGCCCTGATTCCAGTAATAATACTGAGAGCGAGGCCCCAACTGCAGTAATAATACTGAGAGCACGTTCCTGACTCGAGTAATAATACTGAGAGTGAGGGTCCGACTCCAGTAATAATACTGAGAGCACGGCCCTAATTTCAGTAATAATACTGAGGGCATGGCCCTGACTCCAGTAATAATATTGCGAGCACGGACGCGACACGAGTAATAGTGCTGAGAGCAAGGGCCTGACTCCGGTAATAATACTGAGAGCATGGGCCCAACTCCAGTAATAATATTGAGAGCACAGGCCTGACTGCAGGAATAATAGTGAGAGCACGGCCCTGACTGCAGTAATAATGCTGAGAGCAAGGGCCTGTATCTAGTAATAATACTGAGAGCACGGGCCTGTCTCCAGTAATAATGCTGAGAGTGAAGGCCTGTCTCCAGTAATAATACTGAGCACATGGCCCTGACTCCAGTAATAATACTGAGAGCACAGCCGTGACTGCAGTAATAATACTGAGAGCACGGACCTGACTCCAGTAATAATGCTGAGAGCAAGGGCCTGACTCCAGTTATAAGATGAGAGCATGGGCCTAACTCTAGTCATAATACTGAGACCACGGGCCCGACTTCAGTAATAATACTGAGAGCATGGGCCCGACTGCTGTAATAATACTGAGAGCACGCGACTGACTACAGTAATAATACTGAGAGCACAGGCCAAGACTCCAGTAATAATACTCAGGGGAAGGCTCTGACTCCCGTAATATTACAGAGAGCAAGGTTCTGACTCCAGTAATAATACTGAGAGCACCTGCCTGACCCCAGTAATAATACTGAGAGCACGAGCTTGTCTCCAGTAATAATACTGAGAGTGAGGCGCTGATACCAGTAATAATACTGAGAGCATGGCCCCGAATCCAGTAATAATGCTGAGAGCGAGGGCCTGACTCCAGTAATAATGCTGAGAGCACGGCCCTGGCTCCATTAATAATACTGAGAGCACGGGCCAGTCTCCAGTAATAATACTGAGAGCACGGGCCCGGTTCCAGTAATAATACTGAGAGCAGGGCCTGACTCCAGTAATAATACTGAGAATGAGTGCCCGACTCCAGTAATAATACTGAGAGCGAGGCACCTATTCCAGTAATAATACTGAGAGCAGGGCACCGACACCAGTAATAATGCTGAGAGCAAGGGCCTGACTCCAGTAATAATAATGAGAGCACGGCCCTGACTCCAGTAATAATACTGAGAGCACGGCACCGACTCCAGTAATAATACCAGGAGCACCTGACTGACTCCAGTAAAATACTGAGAGCAAGGCTGTGTCTCCAGTAATAATAATGAGAGCACGGCCCTGACTCCAGTAATAATACAGAGAGCATGGGACTGATCCAGTAATAATACTGAGAGCACGGCACCGACTCCAGTAATAATACCAGGAGCACCTGACTGACTCCAGTAAAATACTGAGAGCAAGGCTGTGTCTCCAGTAATAATAATGAGTCGGCGGCAGTCAGGAACAGCGTCGAGGAGGTGCGTGGAGAGGCCTATAAAAGGCACAGCAGGGAGTCCGGGGCCCAGAGTCGGCGGCAGTCGGGAGCAGCGTCGAGGAGGTGCGTGGAGAGGCCTATAAAAGGCACAGCAGGGAGTCCGGGGCCCAGAGTCGGTGGCAGTCGGGAGCAGCATCGAGGAGGTGCGTGGAGAGGCCTATAAAAGGCACAGCAGGGAGTCCGGGGCCCAGAGTCGGTGGCAGTCGGGAGCAGCATCGAGGAGGTGCGTGGAGAGGCCTATAAAAGGCGTGACTTGTGCAGCTACAGGGAGAAGGCAAAAAAGAAGTAGAAAGAAATCAAAAGGTGACGTCACAGCCAAGAGGGTAAGTGATTGGCTGGTGATTGATGAGTAGTTTTTCTTTTTTCTCTTCTATATCAGTGAGTAACTATTAACACTGTTGCCAATTTAAGTGTATATAAGGGTTAAGTCATGGCAGGAGAGCTCGGTCGGGTGTTATGCTCCTCCTGTACCATGTGGGAACTCAGGGACACTTCCGGTGTCCCTGACGATTACGTGTGCGGGAAGTGTATCCGCCTCCAGCTCCTGACAGACCGCGTTGCGGAGTTGGAGCTGAGGGTGGATTCACTCTGGAGCATCCACGATGCTGAGAATGACGTGAGTATCACGTGTAGCGAGTTGGTCGTACCACAGGGAAAGGGTCCACAGCCAGATAGGGAATGGAAGACCAACAGGAAGAGCAGTGCAAGGAAGGTAGTGCAGGAGTCCCCTGTGGTCATCCCCCTGCAAAACAGATACACTGCTTTGGGTACTGTTGAGGGGGATGACTCATCAGGGGAGGGCAGCAGCAGCCAAGTTCATGGCACCGTGGCTGGCTCTGCTGCACAGGAGGGCAGGAAAAAGAGTGGGAGAGCAATAGTGATTGGGGATTCAATGGTGAGGGGAATAGATAGGCGTTTCTGCGGCCGCAACCGAGACTCCAGGATGGTATGTTGCCTCCTTGGTGCAAGGGTCAAGGATGTCTCGGAGCGGGTGCAGGACATTCTAAAAAGGGAGGGAGAACAGCCAGTTGTCGTGGTGCACATTGGTACCAACGACATAGGTAAAAAGAGGGATGAGGTCCTACGAAACGAATTTAAGGAGCTAGGAGCTAAATTAAAAAGTAGGACCGCAAAAGTAGTAATCTCGGGATTGCTACCAGTGCCACGTGATAGTCAGAGTAGGAATCGCAGGATAGCGCAGATGAATACGTGGCTTGAGCAATGGTGCAACAGGGAGGGATTCAAATTCCTGGGGCATTGGAACCGGTTCTGGGGGAGGTGGGACCAGTAGAAACCGGACGGTCTGCACCTGGGCAGGACCGGAACCAATGTCCTAGGGGGACTGTTTGCTAGTGCTGTTGGGGAGGATTTAAACTGATATGGCAGGGGGATGGGAACCAATGCAGGGAGACAGAGGGAAACAAAAAGGAGGCAAAAAGCAAAAGACAGAAAGGAGATGAGGAAAAGTGGAGGGCAGAGAAACCCAAGGCAAAGAACAAAAAGGGCCACTGTACAGCAAAATTCTAAAAGGACAAAGTGTGTTAAAAGAACAAGCCTGAAGGCTTTGTGTCTTAATGCAAGGAGTATCCGCAATAAAGTGGATGAATTAACTGTGCAAATAGATGTTAACAAATATGATGTGATTGGGATTACGGAGACGTGGCTCCAGGATGATCAGGGCTGGGAACTCAACATCCAGGGGTATTCAACATTCAGGAAAGATAGAATAAAAGGAAAAGAAGGTGGGGTAGCATTGCTGGTTAAGCAGCAAATTAAGGCAATAGTTCGGAAGGACATTAGCTTGGATGATGTGGAATCTATATGGGTAGAGCTGCAGAATACCAAAGGACAAAAAACGTTAGTGGGAGTTGTGTACAGACCTCCAAACAGTAGTAGTGATGTTGGGGAGGGCATCAAACATGAAATTAGGGGTGCGTGCAATAAAGGTGCAGCAGTTATAATGGGTGACTTTAATATGCACATAGATTGGGTTAACCAAACTGGAAGCAATACGGTAGAGGAGGATTTCCTGGAGTGCATAAGGGATGGTTTTTTAGACCAATATGTCGAGGAACCAACTAGGGGGGAGGCCATCTTAGACTGGGTGTTGTGTAATGAGAGAGGATTAATTAGCAATCTCGTTGTGCGAGGCCCCTTGGGGAAGAGTGACCATAATATGGTGGAATTCTGCATTAGGATGGAGAATGAAACAGTTAATTCAGAGACCATGGTCCAGAACTTAAAGAAGGGTAACTTTGAAGGTATGAGGCGTGAATTGGCTAGGATAGATTGGCGAATGATACTGAAGGGGTTGACTGTGGATGGGCAATGGCAGACATTTAGAGACCGCATGGATGAACTACAACAATTGTACATTCCTGTCTGGCGTAAAAATAAAAAAGGGAAGGTGGCTCAACCGTGGCTATCAAGGGAAATCAGGGATAGCATTAAAGCCAAGGAAGTGGCATACAAATTGGCCAGAAATAGCAGAGAACCCGGGAACTGGGAGAAATTTAGAACTCAGCAGAGGAGGACAAAGGGTTTGATTAGGGCAGGGAAAATGGAGTACGAGAAGAAGCTTGCAGGGAACATTAAGACGGATTGCAAAAGTTTCTATAGATATGTAAAGAGAAAAAGGTTAGTAAAGACAAACGTAGGTCCCCTGCAGTCAGAATCAGGGGAAGTCATAACGGGGAACAAAGAAATGGCGGACCAATTGAACAAGTACTTTGGTTCGGTATTCACTGAGGAGGACACAAACAACCTTCCGGATATAAAAGGGGTCAGAGGGTCGAGTAAGGAGGAGGAACTGAGGGAAATCCTTATTAGTCGGGAAATTGTGTTGGGGAAATTGATGGGATTGAAGGCCGATAAATCCCCAGGGCATGATGGACTGCATCCCAGAGTACTTAAGGAGGTGGCCTTGGAAATAGTGGATGCATTGACAGTCATTTGCCAACATTCCATTGACTCTGGATCAGTTCCTATCGAATGGAGGGTAGCCAATGTAACCCCACTTTTTTAAAAATGAGGGAGAGAGAAAACAGGGAATTACAGACCGGTCAGCCTGACATCGGTAGTGGGTAAAATGATGGAATCAATTATTAAGGATGCCATCGCAGTGCATTTGGAAAGAGGTAATATGATAGGTCCAAGTCAGCATGGATTTGTGAAAGGGAAATCATGCTTGACAAATCTTCTGGAATTTTTTGAGGATGTTTCCAGTAGAGTGGACAAGGGAGAACCAGTCGATGTGGTATATTTGGACTTTCAGAAGGCTTTCGACAAGGTCGCACACAAGAGATTAATGTGCAAAGTTAAAGCACATGGGATTGGGGGTAGTGTGCTGACATGGATTGAGAACTGGTTGTCAGACAGGAAGCAAAGAGTAGGAGTAAATGGGGACTTTTCAGAATGGCAGGCAGTGACTAGTGGGGTACCACAAGGTTCTGTGCTAGGGCCCCAGCTGTTTACACTGTACATTAATGATTTAGACGAGGGGATTAAATGTAGTATCTCCAAATTTGCGGATGACACTAAGTTGGGTGGCAGTGTGAGCTGCAAGGAGGATTCTATGAGGCTGCAGAGCGACTTGGATAGGTTAGGTGAGTGGGCAAATGCACGGCAGATGAAGTATAATGTGGATAAATGTGAGGTTATCCACTTTGGTGGTAAAAACAGAGAGACAGACTATTATCTGAATGGTGACAGATTAGGAAAAGGAGAGGTGCAACGAGACCTGGGTGTCATGGTACATCAGTCATTGAAGGTTGGCATGCAGGTACAGCAGGCGGTTAAGAAAGCAAATGGCATGTTGGCCTTCATAGCGAGGGGATTTGAGTACAAGGGCAGGGAGGTGTTGCTACAATTGTACAGGGCCTTGGTGAGGCCACACCTGGAGTATTGTGTACAGTTTTGGTCTCCTAACCTGAGGAAGGACATTCTTGCTATTGAGGGAGTGCAGCGAAGGTTCACCAGACTGATTCCCGGGATGGCGGGACTGACCTATCAAGAAAGACTGGATCAACTTGTATTCACTGGAGTTCAGAAGAATGAGAGGGGACCTCATAGAAACATTTAAAATTCTGACGGGGTTAGACAGGTTAGATGCAGGAAGAATGTTCCCAATGTTGGGGAAGTCCAGAACCAGGGGACACAGTCTAAGGATAAGGGGGAAGCCATTTAGGACTGAGATGAGGAGGAATTTCTTCACCCAGAGAGTGGTGAACCTGTGGAATTCTCTACCACAGAAAGTTGTTGAGGCCAATTCACTAAATATATTCAAAAAGGAGTTAGATGAAGTCCTTACTACTAGGGGAATCAAGGGGTATGGTGAGAAAGCAGGAATGGGGTACTGAAGTTGCATGTTCAGCAATGAACTCATTGAATGGCGGTGCAGGCTAGAAGGGCCGAATGGCCTACTCCTGCACCTATTTTCTATGTTTCTATGTTTCTAATACTGAGAGCATGGGCCCGACTGCAGTAATAATACTGAGAGCGACGCCCCATTCCAGTAATAATATTGCGAGTCCGGGCCCAACTCCAGTAATAATACTGAGAGCACGGGCCTGACGCCAGTAATAATACAGAGAGCACAGGCCCGACTCCAGTAATAATACTGAGGGCAAGGCTCTGACTCCAGCAATACTACTGAGAGCAAGGTTCTGACTCCAATAATAATACTGGGAGCACCTGCCTGACTCCATTAATAATACTGATGCAAGACTATGACTCCAGTAATAATATTGAGAGCACGGCCCTGACTCCAGTAATAATGCTGAGAGCAAGGACCTGACTCCAGTAATAATACTGAGAGCACGGCCCTGACTCCAGTAATAATCCTGAGAGAACGGCCGTGACATCAGAATAATGCTGAGAGCAAGCGCCTGACTCCAGTAATAATGCTGCGAGCAAGGGCCTGACTCCAGTAATAATATGAGTGCACGGGCCCAACTCCAGTAATAATACTGAGAGCACGGCCCTGACTCCAGTAATAATGCTGAGAGCAAGGACCTGACTCCAGTAATACTATGAGAGCATGGGTCCAACTCCAGTAATAATACTGAGAGCATGGGCCCGACTCCAGTAATAATACTAAGAGCCATCCTGACTCCAGTAATAATACTGAGAGCATTGGCCCGACTGCAGTAATAATACTGAGAGCATGGGTCTGACTCCAATAATCATACCGAGAACACAGGCCAAGACTCCAGTAATAATACTGAGAGCACGGCTTTCACTCCAGTAATAATACTGAGAGCACGGGCCTGTCTCCAGTAATAATCCTGAGAGAACTGCCATGACATCAGAATAATGCTGAGAGCAAGAGCCTGACTCCAGTAATAATGCTGCGAGCAAGGGCCTGACTCCTGTAATAATATGAGAGCACGGGTCCAACTCCAGTAATAATACTGAGAGCATGGCCGTGATTCCAGTAATAAAACTGAGGGCACGGGCCTGATTCCAGTCATAATACTCAGAGCACGGCCCTGCCTCCAGTAATAATACTGAGAGCATGGCCCTGACTCCAGTAATGATACTGAGAGCATGGCCGCGACACCAATAATAATGCTGAGAGCAAGAGCCTGACTCCAGTAATAATATTAAGAACACGACCCTGACTCGAGTAATAATACTGAGGGCACAGCCCTGACTGCAGTAATAATACTGAGAGCACAGCCCTGACTCCAGTAGTAATGCTGAGAGCAAGGGCCTGACTCCAGTAATAATATGAGAGCACGGGTCCAACTCCAGTAATAATACTGAGAGCATGGGCCCGACTCCTGTAATAACACTAAGAGCCATCCTGACTCCAGTAATAATACTGAGAGCATTGGCCCGACTGCAGTAATAATACTGAGACCATAGGCCTGACTCCAATAATAATACTGAGAACACAGGCCAAGACTCCAGTAATAATACTGAGAGCAAGACTTTGACTCCAGTAATAATACTGAGAGCACGGGCCTGTCTCCAGTAATAATACAGAGAGTGAGGCGCTGACACCAGTAATAATACTGAGAGCACGGTCTCGTCTCCAGTAATAATACTGCCAGCACGGCCGTGATTCTAGTAATAAAACTGAGGGCACGGGCCTGATTCCAGGCATAATACTCAGAGCACGGCCCTGCCTCCAGTAAGAATAGTGAGAGCATGGCCCTGACTCCAGTTATGAAACTGAGAGCATGGCCGCGACTCCAATAATAATGCTGAGAGCAAGAGCCTGACTCCAGTAATAATACTAAGAACACGGCCCTGACTCGAGTAATAATACTGAGAGCACAGCCCTGACTGCAGTAATAATACTGAGAGCACGGCCCTGACACAGTAATAATGCTGAGAGCAAGGGCCTGACTCCAGTAATAATATGAGAGCATGGGCCCAACTCCAGTAATAATACTGAGAGCATGGGCCTGACTCCAGTAATAATACTGAGAGCATAGGCCCTACTGCTGTAATAATACTGAGAGCACGGGCCCGACTCTAGTATTAATACTGAGAGCCCGGGCCTGACTCCAGTAATAATACTGAGAGCACGGGACTGACTGCAGTAATAATACTGAGAGCACGGCCCTGACCCAGTAATAATGCTGAGAGCAAGGGCCTGACTCCAGTAATAATATGAGAGCATGGGCCCAACTCCAGTAATAATACTGAGAGCATGGGCCCGACTGCTGTAATAATACTGAGAGCACGGGCCCGACTGCGGTATTAATACTGAGAGCCCGGGCCAGACTCCAGTAATAATACTGAGAGCACAGGCCTGACTCCAGCAATAATACTGAGAGCAATGCTCTGACCACAGTAATAATAGTGAGAGCACGGGCCTGTCTCCAGTAATAATGCTGAGAGCAAGGGCCTGACTCCAGTTATAACATGAGAGCATTAGCCCAATTCCAGTTATAATACTGAGAGCATGGGCCCGATTCCTGTAATAATACTGAGAGCATGGGCCCGACTACAGTAATAATACTGAGAGCACAGGCCAACACTCCAGTAATAATACTTAGAGTGTGGCACCTACTCGAGTAATAATACTGAGAACACAGGCCTGATTCCAGTAATAATACTGAGAGCATGGCCCTGACTCCAGTAATAATACTGAGAGCACGGGACTGACTACAGTAATAATACTGAGAGCACAGGCCAAGACTCCAGTAATAATACTTAGAGTGTGGCCCCTACTCGAGTAATAATACTGAGAGCACAGGCCTGACTCCAGTAATAATACTAAGAGCAAGGCTCTGACTCCAGTAATAATACTGAGAGCACGGCCGCGACACGAGTAATAGCGCTGAGAGCAAGGACCTGACTCCAGTAATAATCATGAGAGCAAGGCTTTGACTCCAGTAATAATACTGAGAGCACGGGCCTGTCTCTGGTAATAATACAGAGAGTGAGGCGCTGACACCAGTAACAATACTGAGAGCATGGTCCCGACTCCAGTAATAATACTGACAGCACGGCCCTGATTCCAGTAATAATACTGAGAGAATGGCCCTGACTCCAGTAATGATACTGAGAGCATGGCCGCGACACCAGTAATAATTCTGTGAGCAAGGGCCTGACTCCAGTAATAATACTGAGAGCACGGCCCTGACACCAGTATTAATCATGAGAGCAAGGGCCTGACTCCAGTAATAATATGAGAGCATGGGCTCAACTCCAGTAATAATACTGAGAGTATGGGCCCGACTGCTGTAATAATACTGAGAGCACGGGCCTGACTCCGGTATTAATACTGAGAGCCGCGGCCATAATCCAGTAATAATACTGAGAGCATGGGCCTGACTCCAGTAATAATACTGAGAGCAAGGCTCTGACCCCAGTAATAATACTGAAAGCACGGGCCTGTCTCCAGTAATAATTCTGAGAGCAAGAGCCTGACTCCAGTAATAATACTGAGAGCACGGCCCTGACACCAGTAATAATACTGAGAGCATGGGCCTGACTCCAGTAATAATACTGAGAGCAAGGCTCTGACCCCAGTAATAATACTGAAAGCACGGGCCTGTCTCCAGTAATAATTCTGAGAGCAAGGGCCTGACTCCAGTAATAATACTGAGAGCACAGCCCTGACACCAGTAATAATGCTGAGAGCAAGGGCCTGACTCCAGTAATAATATGAGAGCATGGGCCCAACTCCAGTAATAATACTGAGAGCATGGACCCGACTGCTGTAATAATACTGAGAGCACGGGTCTGACTCTGGTATTAATACTGAGATCCGCGGCCCAACTCCAGTAATAATACTGAGAGCATGGGTCTGACTCCAGTAATAATACTGAGAGCAAGGCTCTGACCCCAGTAATAATACTGAAAGCACGGGCCTGTCTCCAGTAATAATGCTGAGAGCAAGGGCCTGACTCCAATTATAATATGATAGCATGGGCCAAACTCCAGTAATAATACTGAGAGCACTGGCCCGAATTCAGTAATAATACTGAGAGCATGGGCCCGACTGCTGTAATAATACTGACAGCACAGGCCCGACTCCAGTAATAATACTGAGAGCACGGGACTGATGACAGTAATAATACTGAGTGCACAGGCCAAGACTCCAGTAATAATACTGAGAGTGTGGCACTTATCTCGAGTAATAATACTGAGAGCACAGGCCTGACTCCAGTAATAATACTGAGAACACGGCACTGACTCCAGTAATAATACTGATGAGAAATCTCTGACTCCAGTAATAATACTGAGAGCACGGGCCCGACTCCAGTAATAATACTGACAGCATAGACCCAACTGCAGTAATAATACTGAGAGCATGGGCCCGTCTTCACTAATAATACTGAGAGCACGGGCATGACTCCAGTAATAATACTGAGAACACAGGCCAAGACTCCAGTAATAATACTGAGGGGAAGGCTCTGACTCCAGTAATAATACTAAGAGCACTAGCCTGACTCCAGTAATAATACTGAGAGCAAGGCTCTGAATCCAGTAATAATACTGAGAGGACGGGCCTGTCCCCAGTAATAATACTGAGAGTGAAGGCCTGACTCCAGTAATAATACTGAGAGCACAGCCCTGACAGCAGTAATAATACTGAGAGCAAGGGCCTGACTCCAGTTATAATATGAGAGCATGGGTCCAACTCCAGTAATAATACTGAGAGCACGAGCCCGACTTCAGTAATAATACTGAGAGCATGAGCCTGACTGCTGTAATAATACTGAGAGCACGGGACTGACTACAGTAATAATACTAAGAGCACAGGCCAATACTCCAGTAATAATACTGAGAGTGACGCACCTACTCCAGTAATAATACTGAGAGCACAGGCCTGACTCCAGTACTAATACTGAGAGCATGGCCCTGACTCCAGCAATAATATTGAAAGCACAGGTCAAGACTGCAGTAATAATACTGAGGGGAAGACTCTGACTCCAGTAATAATACTGAGAGCAAGGTTCTGACTCCAGTAATAATACTGAGAGCACCTGCCTGACTCCAGTAATAATACTGAATGCAAGGCTCTGACCCCAGTAATAATACTGAGAGCACGGGCCTGTCTCCAGTAATAATACTGAGAGTGAAGCGCTGACACCAGTAATAATAGTGAGAGCACGGGCCAGTCTCCAGTAATAATACTGAGAGGACGGGCCCCGTTCCAGTAATAAAACTGAGAGCAGGTCCTGACTCCAGTAATGATACTGAGAGCGAGTGCACGACTCCTGCAATAATACTGAGAGCAAGTCACCTTTTCCAGTAATAATACTGAGAGCATTGCACCGACTCCAGTAACAATACCGGGAGCACCTGCCTGACTCCAATAAAATACTGAGAGCAAGGCTCTGACTCCAGTAACAATACTGAGACCACGGCCCTGACTCCAGTAATAATACAGAGAGCATGGGCCTGACTGCAGTAATAATACTGCGAGTCCGGGCCCGACTCCAGCACTAATACTGAGAGCACGGCCCTGACTCCAGTAATAATACTGAGAGCACAGGCACGACTCCAGTAATAATGCTGAGAGCAAGGGCCTGACTCCAGTTATAATATGAGAGCATGGGTCCAACTCCACTAATAATACTGAGAGCACGAGCCCGACTTCAGTAATAATACTGAGAGCATGAGCCTGACTGCTGCAATAATACTGAGAGCACGGGACTGACTACAGTAATAATACTGAGAACACAGGCCAAGACTCCAGTAATAATACTGAGGGAAAGGCTCTGACTCCAGTATTGATACTGAGAGCACCTGCCTGACTCCAGTAATAATACTGAGAGCAAGGCTCTGACTCCAGTAATAATACTGAGAGCACGGGGCTGTCTCCAGTAATAATACTGAGAGTGAGGACCTGACTCCAGTAATAATGCTGAGAGCACTGCTCTGACTCCATTAATAATACTGAGAGCATGGGCCCGTCTCCAGAAATAATACTGAGAGCATGGTCCCGGTTCCAGTAATAATACTGAGAGCACAGGAATGATTCCAGTAATAATACTGAGAGCACGGACTTGACTTCAGTAATAATATTGAGAGCACAGGTACGGTTCCAGTAATAATACTGAGAGCAGGGCCTGACTCCAGTAATAATAATGAGAGCACGTGCCTGACTCCAGTAATAATACTGAGAGCGAGGCTCCAACTCCAGTAATAATACTGAGAGTGAGGCACCTACTCCAGTGATAATACTGAGAGCACAGGCCTGACTCCAGTCATAATACTAAGAGCACGGCCCTGAATCCAGTAATAATACTGAGAGCACGGTCCTGACTCCAGTAATAATACTGAGAGCACGGCCCTGATTCCAGTGATAATACTGAGAGCACGGGATTGATTCCAGTAATAATACTCAGAGCACGACCCTGCCTCCAGTAACAATACTGAGAGCACGGCCCTGACTCCAGTATTAATACTGAGAGCATGGCCCTGACTCCATTAATGATACTGAGAGCACGGGCCTGACTCCAGTAATAATGCTGAGAGCATGGCCCTGACTCCAGTAATGATACTGAGAGCACGGGCCTGACTCCAGTAATAATACTGAGAGCATGGCACTGACTCCAGTAATGATACTGAGAGCAAGGGCTTGACTCCAGTAATAATACTGAGAGCACAGCCCTGACTCCAGTAATAATAGTGAGTGCAAAGCCCTGACTGCAATAATAATACTGAGAGCACGTCCCTGACTCCAGTAATAATGCTGAGAGCAAGGGCTTGACTCCAGTAATAATATGAGAGCTCGGGCCCAACTCCAGTAATAATACTGAGAGCATGTGCCCGACTCCAGTAATAATACTGAGAGCACGGGCCCGACTGCTGTAATAATACTGAGAACATGGGAAACAATCCGGTATTAATACTGAGAGCCCAGGCCTGGCTCCAGTAATAATACTGAGAGCGCGGTCCTGTCTCCAGTAATAAAACTGAGAGCACAGGCCAGGACTCCTGCAATAAAACTGAGAGTGAGGCACCTACTCCAGTAATACTACTGAGAGCATAGCCCTGACTCCAGTAATAATAGTGACTGCACAGCCCTGACTGCAATAATAATACTGAGAGCACGTCCCTGACTCCAGTAATAATGCTGAGAGCAAGGGCTTGACTCCAGTAATAATATGAGAGCTCGGGCACAACTCCAGTAATAATACTGAGAGCATGTGCCCGACTCCAGTAATAATACTGAGAGCACGGGCTCGACTGCTGTAATAATACTGAGAACATGGGCAACACTCCGGTGTTAATACTGAGAGCCCAGGCCTGACTCCAATAATAATACTGAGAGCGCGGGCCTGTCTCCAGTAATAAAACTGAGAGCACAGGCCAGGACTCCTGCAATAATACTGAGAGTGTGGCACCTACTCCAGTAATACTACTGAGAGCACAGGCATGACTCCAGTAATAATACTGAGAGAACGGCCCTGATTCCAGTAATAATACTGAGAGCACAGGCCTGATTACAGTAATAATACTCAGAGCACGGCCCTGACTCCAGTAATAATACTGAGAGAACGGCCGTGACATCAGAATAATGCTGAGAGCAAGCGCCCGACTCCACGAATAATGCTGCGAGCAAGGGCCTGACTCCAGTAATAATATGAGAGCACGGGCCCAAATCCAGTAATAATACTGAGAGCACGGCCCTGACTCCAGTAATAATGCTGAGAGCAAGGGCCTGACTCCAGTATTAATATGAGAGCACGGTCTAACTTCAGTAATAATACTGAGAGCATGGGCCCAACTCCAGTAATAATACTAAGAGCCATTCTGACTCCAGTAATAATACTGAGAGCATTGGCCCGACTGCAGTAATAATACTGAGAGCATGAGCCTGACTCCAATAATAATACTGAGAACACAGGCCAATCTCCAGTAATAATACTGAAAGCAAGGCTTTGACTCCAGTAATAAAACTGAGAGCACGGGCCTGGCTCCAGTAATAATACAGAGAGTGAGGCGCTGACACCAGTAATAAAACTGAGCGCACGGTCACGACTCCAGTAATAATACTGACTGCACGGCCTGATTCCAGTCATAATACTCAGAGCACTCCCTACCTCCAATAATAATACTGAGAGCATGGCCCTGACTCCAGTAATACTACTGAGGGGAAGGCTCTGACTCCAGTAATAATAATGAGATAACGGGCATGTCTCCAGTAATAATACTGAGAGTGAGGACCTGACTCCAGTAATAATGCTGAGAGCGAGGGCCTGACTCCAGTAATAATGCTGTGAGCACTGCCCTGACTCCATTAATAATACTGAGAGCATGGGCCCGTCTCCAGAACTAATACTGAGAGCATGGGCCCGGTTCCAGTAATAATCCTGAGAGCACAGGCCTGATTCCAGTAATAATACTGAGACCACGGGCCTGACTTCAGTAATAATATTGAGAGCACAGGTACGGTTCCAGTAATAATACTGAGAGCATGGCCTGATTCCAGTAATAATAATGAGAGCACGTGCCTGACTCCAGTAATAATACTGAGAGCGAGGGTCCAACTCCAGTAATAATACTGAGAGTGAGGCACCGACTCTAGTGATAATACTGAGAGCACAGGCCTGAGTCTAGTCATAATAATAAGAGCACGGCTCTGAATCCAGTAATAATACTGAGAGCACGGCCCTGATTCCAGTAATAATATTGAGAGCACGGGCCTGACTCCAGGAATAGTACTGAGAGCACGGCCCTGACTCCAGTAATAATACTGAGAGCACGGCCCTGACTCCAGTATTAATACTGAGAGCATCGCCCTGACTGCAGTAATGATACTGAGAGCACGGGCCTGACTCCAGTAATAATACTGAGAGCATGGCCCTGACTCCATTAATAATGCTGAGAGCAAGGGCCTGACTCCAGTAATAATATGAGAGCACGGGCCCAACTCCAGTAATAATACTGAGAGCACGTCCCTGACTCCAGTAATAATGCTGAGAGCAAGGGCTTGACTCCAGTAATAATATGAGAGCTCGGGCCCAACTCCAGTAATAATACTGAGAGCAAGGCTCTGACTCCAGTAATAATACTGAGAGCACGGGCCTGAATCCAGTAATAATACTGAGAATACAGGCCAAGACTCCAGTAATAATACTGAGTGGAAGGCTGTGACTCCAGTAATAATACTGAGTGGACCTGCCTGACTCCAGTAATAATACTGAGAGCAAGGCTCTGACTCCAGTAATAATACTGAGAGCACGGGCCTGTCTCCAGTAATAATACTGAGAGTGAGGACCTGACTCCAGTAATAATGCTGAGAGCGAGGGCCTGACTCCAGTAATAATGCTGTGAGCACTGCCCTGACTCCATTAATAATACTGAGAGAATGGGCCCGACTGCAGTAATAATACTGAGAGCGACGCCCCATTCCAGTAATAATACTGTGAGTCCAGGCCCAACTCCAGTAATAATACTGAGAGCACGGGCCTGACTCCAGTAATAATACTGAGAGCACAGGCCCGACTCCAGTAATAATACTGAGGGCAAGGCTCTGACTCCAGTAATAATGCTGGGAGCAAGGGCCTGACTCCAGTAATAATACTGAGAGCACGGCCCTGAATCCAGTAATAATACTGAGAGAACGGCCCTGATTCTAGTAATATTTCTGAGAGCACAGGCCTGATTACAGTAATAATACTCAGAGCATGGCCCTGACTCCAGTAATAATACTGAGAGAACGGCCGTGACATCAGAATAATGCTGAGAGCAAGCGCCTGACTCCAGTAATAATGCTGCGAGCAAGGGCCTGACTCCAGTAATAATATGAGAGCACGGTCCAACTCCAGTAATAATGCTGAGAGCAAGGGCCTGACTCCAGTAATAATATGAGAGCACGGGTCCAACTCCAGTAATAATACTGAGAGCATGGGCCCGACTCCAGTAATAATACTCAGAGCCATCCTGACTCCGGTAATAATGCTGAGAGCATGGGCCTGACTCCAATAGTAATACTGAGAACACAGGCCAAGACTCCAGTAATAATACTTAGAGCAAGGCTTTGACTCCAATAATAAAACTGAGAGCACGGGCCTGACTCCAGTAATAATACAGAGAGTGAGGCGCTGACACCAGTAATAATACTGAGAGCACGGTCCCGACTCCAGTAATAATACTGACAGCACGGCCCTGATTCCAGTAATAAAACTGAGGGCACGGGCCTGATTCCAGTCATTATAGTCAGAGCACGACCCTGCCTCCAGTAATAATACTGAGAGCATGGCCCTGACTCCAGTAATGATACTGAGAGCATGGCCGCAACACCAGTAATACTTCTGAGAGCAGGGGCCTGACTCCAGTAATAATACTGAGAACGCGGCCCTGACTCGAGCAATAATACTAAGAGCACAGCCCTGACTGCAGTAATAATACTGAGAGCACGGCCCTGACTCCAGTAATAATGCTGAGAGCAAGGGTCTGACTCCAGTAATAATATGAGAGCATAGGCCCAGCTCCAGTAATAATACTGAGAGCATGGCCCTGACTCCAGTATTGATACTGAGAGCATGGCCGCGACATCAGTAATAATACTGAGAGCATGGCCCTGACTCCAGTAATGATACTGAGAACAAGGCTCTGACCCCAGTAATAATACTGAGAGCATGGCCCTGACTCCAGTAATAATACTGAGAGCATGGGCCCGACTGCATTAATAATACTGAGAGCATGGGCCCGACACCAGTAATAATACTGAGAGCATGGCCGTGACTCCAGTAATAATACTGAGAACACAGGCCAAGACTCCAGTAATAATACTGAGGGAAAGGCTCTGACTCCAGTAATGATACTGAGAGCACCTGCCTGACTCCAGTAATAATACTGAGAGCAAGGCTCTGACTCCAGTAATAATACTGAGAGCACGGGCCTGTCTCCAGTAATAATACTGAGAGTGAGGACCTAACTACAGTAATAATGCTAAGAGCGAGGGCCTGACTCCAGTAATAATGCTGAGAGCACTGCTCTGACTCCATTAATAATACTGAGAGCATGGGCCCGTCTCCAGAAATAATACTGAGACCATGGTCCCGGTTCCAGTAATAATACTGAGAGCACAGGCCTGATTCCAGTAATAATACTGAGAGCATGGGCTTGACTTCAGTAATAATATTGAGAGCACAGGTACGGTTCCAGTAATAATACTGAGAGCAGGGCCTGACTCCAGTAATAATAATGAGAGCACGTGCCTGACTCCAGTAATAATACTGAGAGCGTGGGTCCAACTCCAGTAATAATACTGAGAGTGAGGCACCTACTCCAGTGATAATACTGAGAGCACAGGCCTGACTCCAGTCATAATACTAAGAGCACGGCCCTGAATCCAGTAATAATACTGAGAGCACGGTCCTGACTCCAGTAATAATACTGAGAGCACGGCCCTGATTCCAGTAATAATACTGAGAGCACGGGCCTGATTCCAGTAATAGTACTCAGAGCACGGCCCTGCCTCCAGTAATAATACTGAGAGCACGGCCCTGACTCCAGTATTAATACTGAGAGCATGGCCCTGACTCCATTAATTATACTGAGAGCACGGGCCTGACTCCAGTAATAATGCTGAGAGCATGGCCCTGACTCCAGTAATGATACTGAGAGCACGGACCTGACTCCAGTAATAATACTGAGAGCATGGCCTGACTCCAGTAATAATAATGAGAGCACGTGCCTGACTCCAGTAATAATACTGAGAGCGTGGGTCCAACTCCAGTAATAATACTGAGAGTGAGGCACCTACTCCAGTGATAATACTGAGAGCACAGGCCTGACTCCAGTCATAATACTAAGAGCATGGCCCTGAATCCAGTAATAATACTGAGAGCACGGTCCTGACTCCAGTAATAATACTGAGAGCACGGCCCTGATTCCAGTAATAATACTGAGAGCACGGGCCTGATTCCAGTAATAGTACTCAGAGCACGGCCCTGCCTCCAGTAATAATACTGAGAGCACGGCCCTGACTCCAGTATTAATACTGAGAGCATGGCCCTGACTCCATTAATGATACTGAGAGCACGGGCCTGACTCCAGTAATAATGCTGAGAGCATGGCCCTGACTCCAGTAATGATACTGAGAGCACGGACCTGACACCAGTAATAATACTGAGAGCATGGCCCTGACTCCAGTAATGATACTGAGAGCAAGGGCTTGACTCCAGTAATAATACTGAGAGCACAGCCCTGACTCCAGTAATAATACTGAGTGCATAGCCCTTACTGCAATAATAATACTGAGAGCACGTCCCTGACTCCAGTAATAATGCTGAGAGCAAGGGCTTGACTCCAGTAATAATATGAGAGCTCGGGCCCAACTCCAGTAATAATACTGAGAGCATGTGCCCGACTCCAGTAATAATACTGAGAGCACGGGCCCGACTCCAGTAATAATACTGAGAGCATGTGCTCTACTGCTCTAATAATACTGGGAACATGGGCAACACTCCAGTATTAATACTGAGAGCCCAGGCCTGACTCCAGTAATAATACTGAGAGCGTGGGCCTGTCTCCAATAATAAAACTGAGAGCACAGGCCAGGACTCCTGCAATAATACTGAGAGTGAGGCACCTACTCCAGTAATACTACTGAGAGCACAGCCCTGACTAAGTAATAATAGTGAGTGCATAGCCCTGACTGCAATAATAATACTGAGAGCACGTCCCTGACTCCAGTAATAATGCTGAGAGCAAGGGCTTGACTCCAGTAATAATATAAGAGCTCGGGCCCAAAACCAGTAATAATACTGAGAGCATGTGCCCGACTCCAGTAATAATACTGAGAGCACGGGTCCGACTGCTGTAATAATACTGAGAACATGGGAAACACTCCGGTATTAATACTGAGAGCCCAGGCCTGACTCCAGTAATAATACTGAGAGCGCGGGCCTGTCTCCAGTAATAAAACTGAGAGCACAGGCCAGGACTCCTGCAATAAAACTGAGAGTGAGGCACCTACTCCAGTAATACTACTGAGAGCACAGCCCTGACTCCAGTAATAATAGTGACTGCACAGCCCTGACTGCAATAATAATACTGAGAGCACGTCCCTGACTCCAGTAATAATGCTGAGAGCAAGGGCTTGACTCCAGTAATAATATGAGAGCTCGGGCACAACTCCAGTAATAATACTGAGAGCATGTGCCCGACTCCAGTAATAATACTGAGAGCACGGGCTCGACTGCTGTAATAATACTGAGAACATGGGCAACACTCCGGTGTTAATACTGAGAGCCCAGGCCTGACTCCAATAATAATACTGAGAGCGCGGGCCTGTCTCCAGTAATAAAACTGAGAGCACAGGCCAGGACTCCTGCAATAATACTGAGAGTGTGGCACCTACTCCAGTAATACTACTGAGAGCACAGGCATGACTCCAGTAATAATACTGAGAGAACGGCCCTGATTCCAGTAATACTACTGAGAGAACGGCCGTGACATCAGAATAATGCTGAGAGCAAGCGCCGACTCCACGAATAATGCTGCGAGCAAGGGCCGGACTCCAGTAATAATATGAGAGCACGGGCCCAAATCCAGTAATAATACTGAGAGCACGGCCCTGACTCCAGTAATAATGCTGAGAGCAAGGGCCTGACTCCAGTATTAATATGAGAGCACGGTCCAACTTCAGTAATAATACTGAGAGCATGGGCCCAACTCCAGTAATAATACTAAGAGCCATTCTGACTCCAGTAATAATACTGAGAGCATTGGCCCGACTGCAGTAGTAATACTGAGAGCATGAACCTGACTCCAATAATAATACTGAGAACACAGGCCAATCTCCAGTAATAATACTGAAAGCAAGGCTTTGACTCCAGTAATAAAACTGAGAGCACGGGCCTGGCTCCAGTAATAATACAGAGAGTGAGGCGCTGACACCAGTAATAAAACTGAGCGCACGGTCACGACTCCAGTAATAATACTGACCACACGGCCTGATTCCAGTCATAATACTCAGAGCACTCCCTACCTCCAATAATAATACTGAGAGCATGGCCCTGACTCCAGTAATAATACTGAGGGGAAGGCTCTGACTCCAGTAATAATACTGAGCGCACATGCCTGACTCCAGTAATAATACTGAAAGCAAAGCTCTGACTCCAGTAATAATACTGAGATAACGGGCATGTCTCCAGTAATAATACTGAGAGTGAGGACCTGACTCCAGTAATAATGCTGAGAGCGAGGGCCTGACTCCAGTAATAATGCTGTGAGCACTGCCCTGACTCCATTAATAATACTGAGACCACGGGCCTGACTTCAGTAATAATATTGAGAGCACAGGTACGGTTCCAGTAATAATACTGAGAGCATGGCCTGATTCCAGTAATAATAATGAGAGCACGTGCCTGACTCCAGTAATAATACTGAGAGTGAGGGTCCAACTCCAGTAATAATACTGAGAGTGAGGCACCGACTCTAGTGATAATACTGAGAGCACAGGCCTGAGTCCAGTCATAATAATAAGAGCACGGCCCTGAATCCAGTAATAATACTGAGAGCATGGCCCTGATTCCAGTAATAATATTGAGAGCACGGGCCTGACTCCAGGAATAGTACTGAGAGCACGGCCCTGACTCCAGTAATAATACTGAGAGCATGGCCCTGACTCCAGTATTAATACTGAGAGCATCGCCCTGACTGCAGTAATGATACTGAGAGCACGGGCCTGACTCCAGTAATAATACTGAGAGCATGGCCCTGACTCCATTAATAATGCTGAGAGCAAGGGCCTGACTCCAGTAATAATATGAGAGCACGGGCCCAACTCCAGTAATAATACTGAGAGCATGTGCCCAACTCCAGTAATAATACTGAGAGTACGGGCCCGACTCCAGTAATAATAATGAGAGCATGGGCCCGACTGCTGTAATAATACTGAGAACATGAGCAATGCTCCGGTATTAATATTAAGAGCCCAGGCCTGACTCCAGTAATAATACTGAGAGCACGGGCCTGACTCCAGTAATAAAACTGAGAGCACAGGCCAGGACTCCAGCAATAATACTGAGAGTGAGGCACCAACTCCAGTAATACTACTTAGAGCACAGACATGACTCCAGTAATAATACTGAGAGCACGGCCCGGGATCCAGTAATAATACTGAGAGAATGGCCCCGATTCCAGTAATAACACTGAGAGCACAGGCCTGAATGCAGTAATAATACTCAGAGCATGGCCTTGACTCCAGTAATAATCGTGAACGAACGGCCGTGACATCAGAATAATGCTGAGAGCAAGTGCCTGACTCCAGTAATAATGCTGCGAGCAAGGGCCTGATTCCAGTAATAATATGAGAGCAGGGGTCCAACTCCAGTAATAATACTGAGAGCACGGCTCTGACTCCAGTAATAATGCTGAGAGCAAGGGCCTGACTCCAGTAATAAAATGAGAGCACGTGCCCAACTCGAGTAATAATACTGAGAGCACGGCTCTGACTCCAGTAATAATACTGAAAGCAAGGGCCTGACTCCAGTAATAATATGAGAGCAAGGGCCCAACTCCAGTAATAATACTGACAGCATGGGCCCGACTGCAGTAATAATACTGTGAGCACGTTCCGACTCCAGTATTAATGCTAAGAGTGAGGGCCTGACTCCAGGAATAATACTGAAAGCACCGGCCAGCCTCCAGTAATAAAACTGAGATCACGGGCCCGCTTGCAGTAATAATACTGAGAGCAGGGCCTGACTCCAGTAATAATACTCAGAGCAGGGGCCTGACTCCAGTGATAATACTGAGAGCATGGGCCCGACTGCAGTCATAATACTGAGAGTGACGCCCCGATTCCAGTAATAAGGCTGAGAGCAAGGGACTGACTCCAGTAATAATACTGAAAGCACGGTCTAGTCTCCAGAAATAATAGTGAGGGCATGGGCCTGACTCCAGTAATAATATTGAGAGCACATGCACGGTTCCAGTAATAATACTGAGGGGAGGTCCTGACTCCAGTAATAATACTGAGAGCAGGGGCCAGACTCCAGTAATAATACAGAGAGTATGGGCCCGACTCCATTAATACTGCAGTATTAATACGGTGAGCATGGGCCCGACTGCAGTAATAACACTGACAGCACGGGCCCGACTCCAGTGTTAATACTGAGAGCCCGGGCCAGACTCCAGTAATAATACTGAGAGCACAGGCCTAGACTCCAGTAATAATACTGAGGCGAAGGCTCTGACTCCAGTAATAATACTGAGAGCAAGGTTCTGACTCCAGTAATAATACTGAGAGCACCTGCCTGACTCCAGTAGTAATACTGAGAACAAGGCCTTGACTCCAGTAATAATACAGAGAGCACGAGCCTGACTCCAGTAATAATACTGAGAGCACGGCCCTGACTCCAGTAACAAAACTGAGAGCATGGCACCGAATCCAGTATTAATAGCAGGAGCACCTGCCTGACTCTGATAATAATACTGAGTGCAAGGCTATGACTCCAGTAATAATACTGGGATCACGGCCCCGACTCCAGTAATAATACATAGAGCATAGGCCTGACTCCAGTAATAATACTGAGAGCACGGGCCCGACTCCAGTAATAATGCTGAGAGCATGGGCCCGACTGCAGTAATAATACTGAGAGCACGGGCCCGATTCCAGTAATAATAATGAGAGCCTGGGCCCAACTACAGTAATAATATTGAGAGCAAGGCTCTGACTCCAGTAATAGTACTGAGAGCACGGGCCTGACTCCGGTAATAATACTGAGAGCGAAGTCCCGACTCCAGTAATAATACTGAGAGCGAGGCACCTACCCCAGTAATAATACTGAAAGCAAGGGCCTGACTCAAGTAATAATATGAGAGCACCGGCCCAACTCCAGTAATAATACTGAGAGCACAGCCCTGAAACCAGTAATAATACTGAGAGCACGGGCCTGACTCCAGTAATAATACTGAGAGCACAGCCCAAGACTCCAGTAATAATACTGAGCGGAAGGCTCTGACTCCAGTAATAATACTGAGAGCACAGCCCTGAAACCAGTATTAATACTGGGAGCATGGCCCTGACTCCAGTAATAATAGCGGGAGCACCTGCCTGACTGCAGTAATAATACTGAGAGCAAGGCTCTGACACCAGTAATAATACTGAGAGCACGGATCCGATTCCAGTAATAATGCTAAGAGTGAGGGCCTGACACCAGAAATAATACTGAGAGCACCGGCCAGCCTCCAGTAATAAAACTGAGAGCACGAGCCCGCTTCCAGTAATAATACTGAGAGCAGGGCCTGACTCCAATAATAATACTGAGAGCACGGGCCTGACTCCAGTAAAAATACAGAGAGCATGGGCCTGACTCCAGTGATAATACTGAGAGCATGGGCCCGACTGCAGTCATAATACTGAGAGTGATGCCCCGATTCCAGTAATAAGGCTGAGAGCAAGGGACTGACTCCAGTAATAATAGTGAGAGCACGGTCTAGTCTCCAGAAATAATAGTGAGAGCATGGGCCTGACTCCAGTAATAATATTGAGAGCACATGCACGGTTCCAGTAATAATACTGAAAGGCGAGCCTGACTCCAGTAATAATACTGAGAGCAGGGGTCAGACTCCAGTAATATTACAGAGAGCATGGGCCCGACTCCATTAATACTGCAGTATTAATACGGTGAGCATGGGCCCGACTGCAGTAATAACACTGACAGCACGGGCCCGACTCCAGTGTTAATACTGAGAGCCCGGGTTCGACTCCAGTAATAATACTGAGAGCACAGGCCAAGACTCCAGTAATAATACTGAGGCGAAGGCTCTGACTCCAGTAATAATACTGAGAGCAAGGTTCTGACTCCAGTAATAATACTGAGAGCACCTGCCTGACTCCAGTAGTAATACTGAGAACAAGGCCTTGACTCCAGTAATAATACAGAGAGCACGAGCCTGACTCCAGTAATAATACTGAGAGCACGGACCTGACTCCAGTAACAAAACTGAGAGCATGGCACCGAATCCAGTATTAATAGCAGGAGCACCTGCCTGACTCTGGTAATAATACTGAGAGCAAGGCTATGACTCCAGTAATAATACTGGGATCACGGCCCCGACTCCAGTAATAATACATAGAGCATAGGCCTGACTCCAGTAATAATACTGAGAGCACGTGCCCGACTCCAGTAATAATACTGAGGGCATGGGCCCGACTGCAGTAATAATACTGAGAGCACCGGCCCGATTCCAGTAATAATAATGAAAGCCTGGGCCCAACTACAGTAATAATACTGAGAGCAAGGCTCTGACTCCAGTAATAATACTGTGAGCACGGGCCTGACTCCAGTAATAATACTGAGAGCGAGGGCCCGACTCCATTAATAATACTGAGAGCGAGGCACCTACCCCAGTAATAATACTGAAAGCAAGGGCCTGACTCAAGTAATAATATGAGAGCACCGGCCCAACTCCAGTAATAATACTGAGAGCACAGCCCTGAAACCAGTAATAATACTGAGAGCACGGGCCTGACTCCAGTAATAATACTGAGAGCACAGCCCAAGACTCCAGTAATAATACTGAGCGGAAGGCTCTGACTCCAGTAATAATACTGAGAGCACATCCCTGAAACCAGTAATAATACTGGGAGCATGGCCCTGACTGCAGTAATAATAGCGGAAGCACCTGCCTGACTGCAGTAATAATACTGAGAGCAAGGCTCTGACACCAGTAATAATACTGAGAGCACGGATCCGATTCCAGTAATAATGCTAAGAGTGAGGGCCTGACACCAGAAATAATACTGAGAGCACCGGCCAGCCTCCAGTAATAAAACTGAGAGCACGGGCACGCTTCCAGTAATAATACTGAGAGCAGGGCCTGACTCCAGTAATAATACTGAGAGCACCTGCCTGACTCCAGTAGTAATACTGAGAACAAGGCCTTGACTCCAGTAATAATACAGAGAGCACGAGCCTGACTCCAGTAATAATACTGAGAGCACGGCCCTGACTCCAGTAACAAAACTGAGAGCATGGCACCGAATCCAGTATTAATAGCAGGAGCACCTGCCTGACTCTGGTAATAATACTGAGAGCAAGGCTATGACTCCAGTAATAATACTGGGATCACGGCCCCGACTCCAGTAATAATACATAGAGCATAGGCCTGACTCCAGTAATAATACTGAGGGCACGGGCCCGACTCCAGTAATAATACTGAGAGCATGGGCCCGACTGCAGTAATAATACTGAGAGCACGGATCCGATTCCAGTAATAATGCTAAGAGTGAGGGCCTGACACCAGAAATAATACTGAGAGCACCGGCCAGCCTCCAGTAATAAAACTGAGAGCACGGGCCCGCTTCCAGTAATAATACTGAGAGCAGGGCCAGACTCCAATAATAATACTGGGAGCACGGGCCTGACTCCAGTAAAAATACAGAGAGCATGGGCCTGACTCCAGTAAAAATACAGAGAGCATGGGCCTGACTCCAGTGATAATACTGAGAGCATGGGCCCGACTGCAGTCATAATACTGAGAGTGATGCCCCGATTCCAGTAATAAGGCTGAGAGCAAGGGACTGACTCCAGTAATAATACTGAGAGCACGGTCTAGTCTCCAGAAATAATAGTGAGAGCATGGGCCTGACTCCAGTAATAATATTGAGAGCACATGCACGGTTCCAGTAATAATACTGAAAGGCGAGCCTGACTCCAGTAACAATACTGAGAGCAGGGGCCAGACTCCAGTAATATTACAGAGAGCATGGGCCCGACTCCATTAATACTGCAGTATTAATACGGTGATCATGGGCCCGACTGCAGTAATAACACTGACAGCACGGGCCCGACTCCAGTGTTAATACTGAGAGCCCGGGTTCGACTCCAGTAATAATACTGAGAGCACAGGCCAAGACTCCAGTAATAATACTGAGGCGAAGGCTCTGACTCCAGTAATAATACTGAGAGCAAGGTTCTGACTCCAGTAATAATACTGAGAGCACCTGCCTGACTCCAGTAGTAATACTGAGAACAAGGCCTTGACTCCAGTAATAATACTGGGAGCACGAGCCTGACTCCAGTAATAATACTGAGAGCACGGACCTGACTCCAGTAAAAAAACTGAGAACATGGCACCGAATCCAGTATTAATAGCAGGAGCACCTGCCTGACTCTGGTAATAATACTGAGAGCAAGGCTATGACTCCAGTAATAATACTGGGATCACGGCCCCGACTCCAGTAATAATACATAGAGCATAAGCCTGACTCCAGTAATAATACTGAGAGCACGTGCCCGACTCCAGTAATAATACTGAGAGCATGGGCCCGACTGCAGTAATAATACTGAGAACACGGGCCCGATTCCAGTAATAATAATGAGAGCCTGGGCCCAACTACAGTAATAATACTGAGAGCAAGGCTCTGACTCCAGTAATAATACTGTGAGCACGGGCCTGACTCCAGTAATAATACTGAGAGCGAGGGCCCGACTCCATTAATAATACTGAGAGCGAGGCACCTACCCCAGTAATAATACTGAAAGCAAGGGCCTGACTCAAGTAATAATATGAGAGCACCGGCCCAACTCCAGTAATAATACTGAGAGCACAGCCCTGAAACCAGTAATAATACTGAGAGCACGGGCCTGACTCCAGTAATAATACTGAGAGCACAGCCCAAGACTCCAGTAATAATACTGAGCGGAAGGCTCTGACTCCAGTAATAATACTGAGAGCACATCCCTGAAACCAGTAATAATACTGGGAGCATGGCCCTGACTGCAGTAATAATAGCGGGAGCACCTGCCTGACTGCAGTAATAATACTGAGAGCAAGGCTCTGACACCAGTAATAATACTGAGAGCACGGATCCGATTCCAGTAATAATGCTAAGAGTGAGGGCCTGACACCAGAAATAATACTGAGAGCACCGGCCAGCCTCCAGTAATAAAACTGAGAGCACGGGCACGCTTCCAGTAATAATACTGAGAGCAGGGCCTGACTCCAGTAATAATACTGAGAGCACCTGCCTGACTCCTGTAGTAATACTGAGAACAAGGCCTTGACTCCAGTAATAATACAGAGAGCACGAGCCTGACTCCAGTAATAATACTGAGAGCACGGCCCTGACTCCAGTAACAAAACTGAGAGCATGGCACCGAATCCAGTATTAATAGCAGGAACACCTGCCTGACTCTGGTAATAATACTGAGAGCAAGGCTATGACTCCAGTAATAATACTGGGATCACGGCCCCGACTCCAGTAATAATACATAGAGCATAGGCCTGACTCCAGTAATAATACTGAGGGCACGGGCCCGACTCCAGTAATAATACTGAGAGCATGGGCCCGACTGCAGTAATAATACTGAGAGCACGGATCCGATTCCAGTAATAATAATGAGAGCCTGGGCCCAACTACAGTAACAATACTGAGAGCAAGGCTCTGACTCCAGTAATAATACTGAGAGCACGGGCCTGACTCCGGTAATAATACTGAGAGCGAGGGCCCGACTCCTGTAATAATACTGAGTGCAAGTCACCTATTCCAGTAATAATACTGAGAGCATCGCACCGACTCCAGTAATAATACCGGGAGCATCTGCCTGACTCCAGTAACAATACTGAGACCACGGCCCTGACTCCAGTGATAATACAGAGAGCATGGGCCTGACTGCAGTAATAATACTGAGAGCATGGGCCCGACTGCAGTAATAATATTGAGAATGACGCAACGATTCCAGTAATAATACTGCGAGTCCGGGCCCGACTCCATTAATAATACTGAGAGCACAGGCCCGACTCCAGTAATAATGCTGAGAGCAAGGGCCTGACTCCAGTAATAATATGAGAGTACGGGCCCAACTCCAGTAATAATACTGAGAGCATGGTCACGACTCCAGTAATAATACTTACAGGATGGGCCCGACTGCAGTAATAATACTGAGAGCACGGGCCTGACTCCAGTAATAATACTGAGGACACAGGCCAAGACTCCAGTAATAATACTGAGTGGAAGGCTCTGACTCCAGTAATAATACTGAGCGCAACTGCCTGACTCCAGTAATAATACTGAGAGTGAGGACCTGACTCCAGTAATAATGCTGAGAGCGAGGGTCTGACTCCAGTAATAATGCTGTGAGCACTGCCCTGACTCCATTAATAATACTGAGAGCATGGGCCCGTCTCCAGAAATAATACTGAGAGCATGGGCACGGTTCCAGTAATAATCCTGAGAGTACAGTCCTGATTCCAGTAATAATACTGAGAGCACGGGCCTGACTCCAGTAATAATATTGGGAGCACAGGTACGGTTCCAGTAATAATACTGAGAGCAGGGCCTGACTCCAGTAATAATAATGAGAGCACGCACCTGACTCCAGCAATAATACTGAGAGCGTGGGTCCAACTCCAGTAATAATACTGAGAGTGAGGCACCTACTCCAGTGATAATACTGAGAGCACAGGCCTGACTCCAGTCATAATAATAAGAGCACGGTCCTGACTCCAGTATTAATACTGAGAGCATCGCCCTGACTGCAGTAATGATACTGAGAGCACGGACCTGACTCCAACAATAATACTCAGAGCATGGCCCTGACTCCAGTAATGATACTGAGAGCACGGGCCTGCCTCCAGTAATAATACTGAGAGCACAGCCCTGACTCCAGTAATAATACTGACTGCACAGCCCTGACTGCAGTAATAATACTGAGAGCACGGCCCTGACTCCAGTAATAATGCTGAGAGCAAGGGCCTGACTCCAGTAATAATATGAGAGCACGGGCCCAACTCCAGTAATAATACTGAGAGCATGTGCCCGACTCCAGTAATAATACTGAGAGCACGGGCCCGTCTCCAGTAATAATACTGAGAGCATGGGCCCGACTGCTGTAATAATACTGAGAACATGGGCAACACTCCGGTATTAATACTGAGAACCAAGGCCTGACTCCAGTAATAATACTGAGAGCACGGGCCTGACTCCAGTAATAAAACTGAGAGCACAGGCCAGGACTCCAGCAATAATACTGAGAGTGAGGCACCTACTCCAGTAATACTACTGAGAGCACAGGCATGACTCCAGTAATAATACTGAGAGCACGGCCCTGAATCCAGTAATACTACTGAGAGAACGGCCCTGATTTTAGTAATAACACTGAGAGCACAGGCCTGATTACAGTAATAATACTCAGAGCATGGCCCTGACTCCAGTAATAATACTGAGAGAACGGCCGTGACATCAGAATAATGCTGAGAGCAAGCGCCTGACTCCAGTAATAATGCTGCGAGCAAGGGCCTGACTCCAGTAATAATATGAGAGCACGGTCCAACTCCAGTAATAATACTGAGAGCACGGCCCTGACTCCAGTAATAATGCTGAGAGCAAGGGCCTGACTCCAGTAATAATATGAGTGCACGGGTCCAACTCCAGTAATAATACTGAGAGCATGGGCCCGACTCCAGTAATAATACTCAGAGCCATCCTGACTCCGGTAATAATGCTGAGAGCATGGGCCTGACTCCAATAGTAATACTGAGAACACAGGCCAAGACTCCAGTAATAATACTTAGAGCAAGGCTTTGACTCCAGTAATAAAACTGAGAGCACGGGCCTGACTCCAGTAATAATACAGAGAGTGAGGCGCTGACACCAGTAATAATACTTAGAGCAAGGCTATGACTCCAGTAATAATACTGGGATCACGGCCCCGACTCCAGTAATAATACATAGAGCATAGGCCTGACTCCAGTAATAATACTGAGGGCACGGGCCCGACTCCAGTAATAATACTGAGAGCATGGGCCCGACTGCAGTAATAATACTGAGAGCACGGGCCCGATTCCAGTAATAATAATGAGAGCCTGGGCCCAACTACAGTAATAATACTGAGAGCAAGGCTCTGACTCCAGTAATAATACTGAGAGCACGGGCCTGACTCCGGTAATAATAGAGAGCGAGGGCCCGACTCCTGTAATAATACTGAGTGCAAGTCACCTATTCCAGTAATAATACTGAGAGCATTGCACCGACTCCAGTAATAATACCGGGAGCATCTGCCTGACTCCAGTAAAATACTGTGAGCAAGGCTCTGACTCCAGTAACAATACTGAGGCCACGGCCCTGACTCCAGTGATAATACAGAGAGCATGGGCCTGACTGCAGTAATAATACTGAGAGCATGGGCCCGACTGCAGTAATAATATTGAGAATGACGCAACGATTCCAGTAATAATACTGCGAGTCCGGGCCCGACTCCAGTAATAATACTGAGAGCACAGGCCCGACTCCAGTAATAATACTGAGAGCAAGGTTCTGACTCCAGTAATAATGATGGGAGCACCTGTCTGACTCCAGTAGTAATACTGATGCAAGACTCTGACTCCAGTAATAATACTGAGAGCACGGCCCTGACTCCAGTAATAATGCTGAGAGCAAGGGCCTGACTCCAGTAATAATATGAGAGTACGGGCCCAACTCCAGTAATAATACTGAGAGCATGGGCCCGACTCCAGTAATAATACTGAGAGCATGGGCCCGACTGCTGTAATAATACTGAGAGCACGGGCCTGTCTCCAGTAATAATACTGAGAACACAGGCCAAGACTCCAGTAATAATACTGATGGGAAGGCTCTGACTCCAGTAATAATACTGAGCGCACATGCCTGACACCAGTAATAATACTGGGAGCAAGGTTCTGACTCCAGTAATAATACTGAGAGCACGGGCCTGACTCCAGTAATAATACTGAGAACACAGGCCAAGACTCCAGTAATAATACTGAGTGGAAGGCTCTGACTCCAGTAATAATACTGAGCGCAACTGCCTGACTCCAGGAATAATACTGAGAGCACAGCCCTGACTCCAGTAATAATACTGAGTGCACAGCCCTGACTGCAGTAATAATACTGAGAGCACGGCCCTGAATCCAGTAATAATGCTGAGAGCAAGGGCCTGACTCCAGTAATAATATGAGAGCACGGGCCCAACTCCAGTAATAATACTGAGAGCATGTGCCCGACTCCAGTAATAATACTTAGAGCACGGGCCCGACTCCAGCAATAATACTGAGAGCATGGGCCCGACTGCTGTAATAATACTGAGAACATGGGCAACACTCCAGTATTAATACTGAGAACCAAGGCCTGACTCCAGTAATAATACTGAGAGCACGGGCCTGACTCCAGTAATAAAACTGAGAGCACACGCCAGGACTCCAGCAATAATACTGAGAGTGAGGCACCTACTCCAGTAATACTACTGAGAGCACAGGCATGACTCCAGTAATAATACTGAGAGCACGGCCCTGAATCCAGTAATAATACTGAGAGAACGGCCCTGATTCTAGTAATAACACTGAGAGCACAGGCCTGATTACAGTAATAATACTCAGAGCATGGCCCTGACTCCAGTAATAATACTGAGAGAACGGCCGTGACATCAGAATAATGCTGAGAGCAAGCACCTGACTCCAATAATAATGCTGCGAGCAAGCGCCTGACTCCAGTAATAATACTGAGAGCACGGCCCTGACTCCAGTAATAATACTGAGAGCATGGGCCCGACTCCAGTAATAATACTGATAGCATGGGCCCGACTGCTGTAATAATACTGAGAACATGGGCAACCCTCCAGTATTAATACTGAGAACCAAGGCCTGACTCCAGTAATAATACTGAGAGCACGGGCCTGACTCCAGTAATAAAACTGAGAGCACAGGCCAGGACTCCAGTAATAATACTGAGAGTGAGGCACCTACTCCAGTAATACTACTGAGAGCACAGGCCTGATTACAGTAATAATACTCAGAGCATGGCCCTGACTCCAGTAATAATACTGAGCGAATGGCCGTGACATCAGAATAATGCTGAGAGCAAGCGCCTGACTCCAATAATAATGCTGCGAGCAAGGGCCTGACTCCAGTAATAATACTGAGAGCACGGCCCTGACTCCAGTAATAATGCTGAGAGCAAGGGCCTGACTCCAGTAATAATATGAGAGCACGGTCCAACTCCAGTAATAATACTGAGAGCACTGCCCTGACTCCAGTAATAATGCTGAGAGCAAGGGTCTGACTCCAGTAATAATATGAGAGCACGGGTCCAACTCCAGGAAAAGTACTGAGAGCATGGGCCAGACTCCAGTAATAATACTCAGAGCCATCCTGACTCCGGTAATAATGCTGAGAGCATGGGCCTGACTCCAATAGTAATACTGAGAACACAGGCCAAGACTCCAGTAATAATACTGAGTGGAAGGCTCTGACTCCAGTAATAATACTGAGCGCAACTGCCTGACTCCAGTAATAATACTGAGAGTGAGGACCTTACTCCAGTAATAATGCTGTGAGCGAGGGTCTGACTCCAGTAATAATGCTGTGAGCACTGCCCTGACTCCATTAATAATACTGAGAGCATGGGCCCGTCTCCAGAAATAATACTGAGAGCATGGGCACGGTTCCAGTAATAATCCTGAGAGCACAGTCCTGATTCCAGTAATAATACTGAGAGCACGGGCCTGACTCCAGTAATAATATTGGGAGCACAGGTACGGTTCCTGTAATAATACTGAGAGCAGGGCCTGACTCCAGTAATAATAATGAGAGCACGCACCTGACTCCAGCAATAATACTGAGAGCGTGGGTCCAACTCCAGTAATAATACTGAGAGTGAGGCACCTACTCCAGTGATAATACTGAGAGCACAGGCCTGACTCCAGTCATAATAATAAGAGCACGGTCCTGACTCCAGTATTAATACTGAGAGCATCGCCCTGACTGCAGTAATGATACTGAGAGCACGGGCCTGACTCCAGTAATAATACTCAGAGCATGGCCCTGACTCCAGTAATGATACTGAGAGCACGGGCCTGACTCCAGTAATAATACTGAGAGCAGGGCCTGACTCCAGTAATAATAATGAGAGCACGCACCTGACTCCAGCAATAATACTGAGAGCGTGGGTCCAACTCCAGTAATAATACTGAGAGTGAGGCACCTACTCCAGTGATAATACTGAGAGCACAGGCATCACTCCAGTCATAATAATAAGTGCACAGCCCTGACTGCAGTAATAATACTGAGAGCACGGCCCTGACTCCAGTAATAATGCTGAGAGCAAGGGCCCGACTCCAGTAATAATACTGAGAGCATGGGCCCGACTCCAGTAATAATACTGAGAGCACGGGCCCGACTCCAGTAATAATACTGAGAGCATGGGCCCGACTGCTGTAATAATACTGAGAACATGGGCAACACTCCAGTATTAATACTGAGAACCAAGGCCTGACTCCAGTAATAATACTGAGAGCACGGGCCCGACTCCAGTAATAATACTGAGAGCACGGGCCCGACTCCAGTAATAATATTGGGAGCACAGGTACGGTTCCAGTAATAATACTGAGAGCAGGGCCTGACTCCAGTAATAATAATGAGAGCACGCACCTGACTCCAGCAATAATACTGAGAGCATGGGTCCAACTCCAGTAATAATACTGAGAGTGAGGCACCTACTCCAGTGATAATACTGAGAGCACAGGCCTGACTCCAGTCATAATAATAAGAGCACGGTCCTGACTCCAGTATTAATACTGAGAGCATCGCCCTGACTGCAGTAATGATACTGAGAGCACGGGCCTGACTCCAGTAATAATACTCAGAGCATGGCCCTGACTCCAGTAATGATACTGAGAGCACGGGCCTGACTCCAGGAATAATACTGAGAGCACAGCCCTGACTCCAGTAATAATACTGAGTGCACAGCCCTGACTGCAGTAATAATACTGAGAGCACGGCCCTGAATCCAGTAATAATGCTGAGAGCAAGGGCCTGACTCCAGTAATAATATGAGAGCACGGGCCCAACTCCAGTAATAATACTGAGAGCATGTGCCCGACTCCAGTAATAATACTGAGAGCACGGGCCCGACTCCAGTAATAATACTGAGAGCATGGGCCCGACTGCTGTAATAATACTGAGAACATGGGCAACACTCCAGTATTAATACTGAGAACCAAGGCCTGACTCCAGTAATAATACTGAGAGCACGGGCCTGACTCCAGTAATAAAACTGAGAGCACAGGCCAGGACTCCAGCAATAATACTGAGAGTGAGGCACCTACTCCAGTAATACTACTGAGAGCACAGGCATGACTCCAGTAATAATACTGAGAGCACGGCCCTGAATCCAGTAATAATACTGAGAGAACGGCCCTGATTCTAGTAATAACACTGAGAGCACAGGCCTGATTACAGTAATAATACTCAGAGCATGGCCCTGACTCCAGTAATAATACTGAGAGAACGGCCGTGACATCAGAATAATGCTGAGAGCAAGCACCTGACTCCAATAATAATGCTGCGAGCAAGGGCCTGACTCCAGTAATAATACTGAGAGCACGGCCCTGACTCCAGTAATAATACTGAGAGCATGGGCCCGACTCCAGTAATAATACTGATAGCATGGGCCCGACTGCTGTAATAATACTGAGAACATGGGCAACCCTCCAGTATTAATACTGAGAACCAAGGCCTGACTCCAGTAATAATACTGAGAGCACGGGCCTGACTCCAGTAATAAAACTGAGAGCACAGGCCAGGACTCCAGTAATAATACTGAGAGTGAGGCACCTACTCCAGTAATACTACTGAGAGCACAGGCCTGATTACAGTAATAATACTCAGAGCATGGCCCTGACTCCAGTAATAATACTGAGCGAATGGCCGTGACATCAGAATAATGCTGAGAGCAAGCGCCTGACTCCAATAATAATGCTGCGAGCAAGGGCCTGACTCCAGTAATAATACTGAGAGCACGGCCCTGACTCCAGTAATAATGCTGAGAGCAAGGGCCTGACTCCAGTAATAATATGAGAGCACGGTCCAACTCCAGTAATAATACTGAGAGCACTGCCCTGACTCCAGTAATAATGCTGAGAGCAAGGGTCTGACTCCAGTAATAATATGAGAGCACGGGTCCAACTCCAGGAAAAGTACTGAGAGCATGGGCCAGACTCCAGTAATAATACTCAGAGCCATCCTGACTCCGGTAATAATGCTGAGAGCATGGGCCTGACTCCAATAGTAATACTGAGAACACAGGCCAAGACTCCAGTAATAATACTGAGTGGAAGGCTCTGACTCCAGTAATAATACTGAGCGCAACTGCCTGACTCCAGTAATAATACTGAGAGTGAGGACCTTACTCCAGTAATAATGCTGTGAGCGAGGGTCTGACTCCAGTAATAATGCTGTGAGCACTGCCCTGACTCCATTAATAATACTGAGAGCATGGGCCCGTCTCCAGAAATAATACTGAGAGCATGGGCACGGTTCCAGTAATAATCCTGAGAGCACAGTCCTGATTCCAGTAATAATACTGAGAGCACGGGCCTGACTCCAGTAATAATATTGGGAGCACAGGTACGGTTCCTGTAATAATACTGAGAGCAGGGCCTGACTCCAGTAATAATAATGAGAGCACGCACCTGACTCCAGCAATAATACTGAGAGCGTGGGTCCAACTCCAGTAATAATACTGAGAGTGAGGCACCTACTCCAGTGATAATACTGAGAGCACAGGCCTGACTCCAGTCATAATAATAAGAGCACGGTCCTGACTCCAGTATTAATACTGAGAGCATCGCCCTGACTGCAGTAATGATACTGAGAGCACGGGCCTGACTCCAGTAATAATACTCAGAGCATGGCCCTGACTCCAGTAATGATACTGAGAGCACGGGCCTGACTCCAGTAATAATACTGAGAGCAGGGCCTGACTCCAGTAATAATAATGAGAGCACGCACCTGACTCCAGCAATAATACTGAGAGCGTGGGTCCAACTCCAGTAATAATACTGAGAGTGAGGCACCTACTCCAGTGATAATACTGAGAGCACAGGCATCACTCCAGTCATAATAATAAGTGCACAGCCCTGACTGCAGTAATAATACTGAGAGCACGGCCCTGACTCCAGTAATAATGCTGAGAGCAAGGGCCCGACTCCAGTAATAATACTGAGAGCATGGGCCCGACTCCAGTAATAATACTGAGAGCACGGGCCCGACTCCAGTAATAATACTGAGAGCATGGGCCCGACTGCTGTAATAATACTGAGAACATGGGCAACACTCCAGTATTAATACTGAGAACCAAGGCCTGACTCCAGTAATAATACTGAGAGCACGGGCCCGACTCCAGTAATAATACTGAGAGCACGGGCCCGACTCCAGTAATAATATTGGGAGCACAGGTACGGTTCCAGTAATAATACTGAGAGCAGGGCCTGACTCCAGTAATAATAATGAGAGCACGCACCTGACTCCAGCAATAATACTGAGAGCATGGGTCCAACTCCAGTAATAATACTGAGAGTGAGGCACCTACTCCAGTGATAATACTGAGAGCACAGGCCTGACTCCAGTCATAATAATAAGAGCACGGTCCTGACTCCAGTATTAATACTGAGAGCATCGCCCTGACTGCAGTAATGATACTGAGAGCACGGGCCTGACTCCAGTAATAATACTCAGAGCATGGCCCTGACTCCAGTAATGATACTGAGAGCACGGGCCTGACTCCAGGAATAATACTGAGAGCACAGCCCTGACTCCAGTAATAATACTGAGTGCACAGCCCTGACTGCAGTAATAATACTGAGAGCACGGCCCTGAATCCAGTAATAATGCTGAGAGCAAGGGCCTGACTCCAGTAATAATATGAGAGCACGGGCCCAACTCCAGTAATAATACTGAGAGCATGTGCCCGACTCCAGTAATAATACTGAGAGCACGGGCCCGACTCCAGTAATAATACTGAGAGCATGGGCCCGACTGCTGTAATAATACTGAGAACATGGGCAACACTCCAGTATTAATACTGAGAACCAAGGCCTGACTCCAGTAATAATACTGAGAGCACGGGCCTGACTCCAGTAATAAAACTGAGAGCACAGGCCAGGACTCCAGCAATAATACTGAGAGTGAGTCACCTACTCCAGTAATACTACTGAGAGCACAGGCATGACTCCAGTAATAATACTGAGAGCACGGCCCTGAATCCAGTAATAATACTGAGAGAACGGCCCTGATTCTAGTAATAACACTGAGAGCACAGGCCTGATTACAGTAATAATACTCAGAGCATGGCCCTGACTCCAGTAATAATACTGAGAGAACGGCCGTGACATCAGAATAATGCTGAGAGCAAGCACCTGACTCCAATAATAATGCTGCGAGCAAGGGCCTGACTCCAGTAATAATACTGAGAGCACGGCCCTGACTCCAGTAATAATACTGAGAGCATGGGCCCGACTCCAGTAATAATACTGAGAGCATGGGCCCGACTGCTGTAATAATACTGAGAACATGGGCAACCCTCCAGTATTAATACTGAGAACCAAGGCCTGACTCCAGTAATAATACTGAGAGCACGGGCCTGACTCCAGTAATAAAACTGAGAGCACAGGCCAGGACTCCAGCAATAATACTGAGAGTGAGGCACCTACTCCAGTAACACTACTGAGAGCACAGGCATGACTCCAGTAATAATACTGAGAGCACGGCCCTGAATCCAGTAATAATACTGAGAGAACGGCCCTGATTCTAGTAATAACACTGAGAGCACAGGCCTGATTACAGTAATAATACTCAGAGCATGGCCCTGACTCCAGTAATAATACTGAGCGAACGGCCGTGACATCAGAATAATGCTGAGAGCAAGCGCCTGACACCAATAATAATGCTGCGAGCAAGGGCCTGACTCCAGTAATAATACTGAGAGCACGGCCCTGACTCCAGTAATAATGCTGAGAGCAAGGGCCTGACTCCAGTAATAATATGAGAGCACGGTCCAACTCCAGTAATAATACTGAGAGCACTGCCCTGACTCCAGTAATAATGCTGAGAGCAAGGGTCTGACTCCAGTAATAGTACAGAGAGTGAGGCGCTGAGACCAGTAATAATACTGAGAGCACGGTCCCGACTCCAGTAATAATACTGACAGCACGGCCCTGATTCCAGTAATAAAACTGAGGGCACGGGCCTGATTCCAGTCATTATAGTCAGAGCACGACCCTGCCTCCAGTAATAATACTGAGAGCAGGGCCTGACTCCAGTAATAATAATGAGAGCACGCACCTGACTCCAGCAATAATACTGAGAGCGTGGGTCCAACTCCAGTAATAATACTGAGAGTGAGGCACCTACTCCAGTGATAATACTGAGAGCACAGGCCTGACTCCAGTCATAATAATAAGAGCACGGTCCTGACTCCAGTATTAATACTGAGAGCATCGCCCTGACTGCAGTAATGATACTGAGAGCACGGGCCTGACTCCAGTAATAATAGTCAGAGCATGGCCCTGACTCCAGTAATGATACTGAGAGCACGGGCCTGACTCCAGGAATAATACTGAGAGCACAGCCCTGACTCCAGTAATAATACTGAGTGCACAGCCCTGACTGCAGTAATAATACTGAGAGCACGGCCCTGAATCCAGTAATAATGCTGAGAGCAAGGGCCTGACTCCAGTAATAATATGAGAGCACGGGCCCAACTCCAGTAATAATACTGAGAGCATGTGCCCGACTCCAGTAATAATACTGAGAGCACGGGCCCGACTCCAGTAATAATACTGAGAGTATGGGCCCGACTGCTGTAATAATACTGATAACATGGGCAACACTCCAGTATTAATACTGAGAACCAAGGCCTGACTCCAGTAATAATACTGAGAGCACGGGCCTGACTCCAGTAATAAAACTGAGAGCACAGGCCAGGACTCCAGCAATAATACTGAGAGTGAGGCACCTACTCCAGTAATACTACTGAGAGCACAGGCATGACTCCAGTAATAATACTGAGAGCACGGCCCTGAATCCAGTAATAATACTGAGAGAACGGCCCTGATTCTAGTAATAACACTGAGAGCACAGGCCTGATTACAGTAATAATACTCAGAGCATGGCCCTGACTCCAGTAATAATACTGAGAGAACGGCCGTGACATCAGAATAATGCTGAGAGCAAGCACCTGACTCCAATAATAATGCTGCGAGCAAGGGCCTGACTCCAGTAATAATACTGAGAGCACGGCCCTGACTCCAGTAATAATACTGAGAGCATGGGCCCGACTCCAGTAATAATACTGAGAGCATGGGCCCGACTGCTGTAATAATACTGAGAACATGGGCAACCCTCCAGTATTAATACTGAGAACCAAGGCCTGACTCCAGTAATAATACTGAGAGCACGGGCCTGACTCCAGTAATAAAACTGAGAGCACAGGCCAGGACTCCAGCAATAATACTGAGAGTGAGGCACCTACTCCAGTAACACTACTGAGAGCACAGGCATGACTCCAGTAATAATACTGAGAGCACGGCCCTGAATCCAGTAATAATACTGAGAGAACGGCCCTGATTCTAGTAATAACACTGAGAGCACAGGCCTGATTACAGTAATAATACTCAGAGCATGGCCCTGACTCCAGTAATAATACTGAGCGAACGGCCGTGACATCAGAATAATGCTGAGAGCAAGCGCCTGACTCCAATAATAATGCTGCGAGCAAGGGCCTGACTCCAGTAATAATACTGAGAGCACGGCCCTGACTCCAGTAATAATGCTGAGAGCAAGGGCCTGACTCCAGTAATAATATGAGAGCACGGTCCAACTCCAGTAATAATACTGAGAGCACTGCCCTGACTCCAGTAATAATGCTGAGAGCAAGGGCCTGACTCCAGTAATAATGTGAGAGCACGGGTCCAACTCCAGTAATAATACTGAGAGCATGGGCCAGACTCCAGTAATAATACTCAGAGCCATCCTGACTCCGGTAATAATGCTGAGAGCATGGGCCTGACTCCAATAGTAATACTGAGAACACAGGCCAAGACTCCAGTAATAATACTTAGAGCAAGGCTTTGACTCCAGTAATAAAACTGAGAGCACGGGCCTGACTCCAGTAATAATACAGAGAGTGAGGCGCTGACACCAGTAATAATACTGAGAGCACGGTCCCGACTCCAGTAATAATACTGACAGCACGGCCCTGATTCCAGTAATAAAACTGAGGGCACGGGCCTGATTCCAGTCATTATAGTCAGAGCACGACCCTGCCTCCAGTAATAATACTGAGAGCATGGGCCTGACTCCAGTAATGATACTGAGAGCATGGCCGCAACACCAGTAATACTTCTGAGAGCAGGGGCCTGACTCCAGTAATAATACTGAGAACGCGGCCCTGACTCGAGCAATAATACTAAGAGCACAGCCCTGACTGCAGTAATAATACTGAGAGCACGGCCCTGACTCCAGTAATAATGCTGAGAGCAAGGGTCTGACTCCAGTAATAATATGAGAGCATGGGCCCAGCTCCAGTAATAATACTGAGAGCATGGCCCTGACTCCAGTAATGATACTGAGAGCATGGCCGCGACATCAGTAATAATACTGAGAGCATGGCCCTGACTCCAGTAATGATACTAAGAGTATGGCCGCGACAGCAGTAATAATTCTGAGAACAAGGCTCTGACCCCAGTAATAATACTGAGAGCATGGCCCTGACTCCAGTAATAATACTGAGAGCATGGGCCCGACTGCATTAATAATACTGAGAGCATGGGCCCGACACCAGTAATAAATACTGAGAGCACGGGCCTGACTCCAGTAATAATACTGAGAACACAGGCCAAGACTCCAGTAATAATACTGAGGGAAAGGCTCGGACTCCAGTAATGATACTGAGAGCACCTGCCTGACTCCAGTAATAATACTGAGAGTGAGGACCTGACTCCAGTAATAATGCTGAGAGCACTGCTCTGACCCCATTAATAATACTGAGAGCATGGGCCCGTCTCCAGAAATAATACTGAGAGCATGGTCCCGGTTCCAGTAATAATACTGAGAGCACAGGAATGATTCCAGTAATAATACTGAGAGCACGGACTTGACTTCAGTAATAATATTGAGAGCACAGGTATGGTTCCAGTAATAATACTGAGAGCAGGGCCTGACTCCAGTAATAATAATGAGAGCACGTGCCTGACTCCAGTAATAATACTGAGAGCGAGGGTCCAACTCCAGTAATAATACTGAGAGTGAGGCACCTACTCCAGTGATAATACTGAGAGCACAGGCCTGACTCCAGTCATAATACTGAGAGAACGGCCCTGATTCTAGTAATAACACTGAGAGCACAGGCCTGATTACAGTAATAATACTCAGAGCATGGCCCTGACTCCAGTAATAATACTGAGAGAACGGCCGTGACATCAGAATTATGCTGAGAGCAAGCTTCTGACTCCAATAATAATGCTGCGAGGAAGGGCCTGACTCCAGTAATAATACTGAGAGCACGGCCCTGACTCCAGTAATAATGCTGAGAGCAAGGGCCTGACTCCAGTAATAATATGAGAGCACGGTCCAACTCCAGTAATAATACTGAGAGCACTGCCCTGACTCCAGTAATAATGCTGAGAGCAAGGGCCTGACTCCAGTAATAATATGAGAGCACGGGTCCAACTCCAGTAATAATACTGAGAGCATGGGCCCGACTCCAGTAATAATACTCAGAGCCATCCTGACTCCGGTAATAATGCTGAGAGCATGGGCCTGACTCCAATAGTAATACTGAGAACACAGGCCAAGACTCCAGTAATAATACTTAGAGCAAGGCTTTGACTCCAGTAATAAAACTGAGAGCACGGGCCTGACTCCAGTAATAATACAGAGAGTGAGGCGCTGACACCAGTAATAATACTGAGAGCACGGTCCCGACTCCAGTAATAATACTGAGAGCACGGCCCTGATTCCAGTAATAAAACTGAGGGCACGGGCCTGATTCCAGTCATTATAGTCAGAGCACGACCCTGCCTCCAGTAATAATACTGAGAGCATGGCCCTGACTCCAGTAATGATACTGAGAGCATGGCCGCAACACCAGTAATACTTCTGAGAGCAGGGGCCTGACTCCAGTAATAATACTGAGAACGCGGCCCTGACTCGAGCAATAATACTAAGAGCACAGCCCTGACTGTAGTAATAATACTGAGAGCACGGCCCTGACTCCAGTAATAATGCTGAGAGCAAGGGTCTGACTCCAGTAATAATATGAGAGCATGGGCCCAGCTCCAGTAATAATACTGAGAGCATGGCCCTGACTCCAGTAATGATACTGAGAGCATGGCCGCCACATCAGTAATAATACTGAGAGCATGGCCCTGACTCCAGTAATGATACTGAGAGTATGGCCGCGACAGCAGTAATAATTCTGAGAACAAGGCTCTGACCCGAGTAATAATACTGAGAGCATGGCCCTGACTCCAGTAATAATACTGAGAGCATGGGCCCGACTGCATTAATAATACTGAGAGCATGGGCCCGACACCAGTAATAATACTGAGAGCACGGACCTGACTCCAGTAATAATACTGAGAACACAGGCCAAGACTCCAGTAATAATACTGAGGGAAAGGCTCGGACTCCAGTAATGATACTGAGAGCATGGCCACGACAGCAGTAATAATTCTGAGAACAAGGCTCTGACCCCAGTAATAATACTGAGAGCATGGCCCTGACTCCAGTAATAATACTGAGAGCATGGGCCCGACTGCATTAATAATACTGAGAGCATGGGCCCGACACCAGTAATAATACTGAGAGCACGGGCCTGACTCCAGTAATAATACTGAGAACACAGGCCAAGACTCCAGTAATAATACTGAGGGAAAGGCTCGGACTCCAGTAATGATACTGAGAGCACCTGCCTGACTCCAGTAATAATACTGAGAGCAAGGCTCTGACTCCAGTAATAATACTGAGAGCACGGGGCTGTCTCCAGTAATAATACTGAGAGTGAGGACCTGACTCCAGTAATAATGCTGAGAGCACTGCTCTGACTCCATTAATAATACTGAGAGCATGGGCCCGTCTCCAGAAATAATACTGAGAGCATGGTCCCGGTTCCAGTAATAATACTGAGAGCACAGGAATGATTCCAGTAATAATACTGAGAGCACGGACTTGACTTCAGTAATAATATTGAGAGCACAGGTACGGTTCCAGTAATAATACTGAGAGCAGGGCCTGACTCCAGTATTAATAATGAGAGCACGTGCCTGACTCCAGTAATAATACTGAGAGCGAGGGTCCAACTCCAGTAATAATACTGAGAGTGAGGCACCTACTCCAGTGATAATACTGAGAGCACAGGCCTGACTCCAGTCATAATACTAAGAGCACGGCCCTGAATCCAGTAATAATACTGAGAGCACGGTCCTGACTCCAGTAATAATACTGAGAGCACGGCCCTGATTCCAGTGATAATACTGAGAGCACGGGCCTGATTCTAGTAATAGTACTCAGAGCACGGCCCTGCCTCCAGTAATAATACTGAGAGCACGGCCCTGACTCCAGTATTAATACTGAGAGCATGGCCCTGACTCCATTAATGATACCGCGAGCACGGGCCTGACTCCAGTAATAATGCTGAGAGCATGGCCCTGACTCCAGTAATGATACTGAGAGCACGGGCCTGACTCCTGTAATAATACTGAGAGCATGGACCTGACTCCAGTAATGATACTGAGAGCAAGGGCTTGACTCCAGTAATAATACTGAGAGCACAGCCCTGACTCCAGTAATAATACTGAGTGCAAAGCCCTGACTGCAATAATAATACTGAGAGCACGTCCCTGACTCCAGTAATAATGCTGAGAGCAAGGGCTTGACTCCAGTAATAATATGAGAGCTCAGGCCCAACTCCAGTAATATTACTGAGAGCAAGGCTCTGACTCCAGTAATAATACTGAGAGCACGGGCCTGAATCCAGTAATAATACTGAGGACACAGGCCAAGACTCCAGTAATAATACTGAGTGGAAGGCGGTGACTCCAGTAATAATACTGAGTGGACCTGCCTGACTCCAGTAATAATACTGAGAGCAAGGCTCTGACTCCAGTAATAATACTGAGAGCACGGGCCTGTCTCCAGTAATAATACTGAGAGTGAGGACCTGACTCCAGTAATAATGCTGAGAGCGAGCGCCTGACTCCAGTAATAATGCTGTGAGCACTGCCCTGACTCCATTAATAATACTGAGAGCGTGGGCCCGACTGCAGTAATAATACTGAGAGCGACGCCCCATTCCAGTAATAATACTGAGAGCACAGGCCCGACTCCAGTAATAATACTGAGGGCAAGGCTCTGAGTCCAGTAATAATACTGAGAGCAAGGTTCTGACTCCAGTAACAATACTGAGACTACGGCCCTGACTCCAGTAATAATACAGAGAGCATGGGACTGACTCCAGTAATAATGCTGAGAGCACGTGCCTGACTCCTGTAATAATAATGAGAGCGAGGGCCCGAGTCCAGTAATAATACTGAGAGCGAGGCACCTACTCCAGTAATAATACTGAAAGCAAGTTCCTGACTCCAGTAATAATATGAGAGCAAGGGCCCAACTCCAGTAATAATACTGACAGCATGGGCCCGACTGCAGTAATAATACTGAGAGCACGTTCCGACTCCAGTATTAATGCTAAGAGTGAGGGCCTGACTCCAGGAATAATACTGAAAGCACCGGCCAGCCTCCAGTAATAAAACTGAGATCACGGGCCCGCTTCCAGTAATAATACTGAGAGCAGGGCCTGACTCCAGTAATAATACTCAGAGCAGGGGCCTGACTCCAGTAATAATACAGAGATCATGGGCCTGACTCCAGTGATAATAATGAGAGCCTGGGCCCAACTACAGTAATAATATTGAGAGCAAGGCTCTGACTCCAGTAATAATACTGAGAGCACGGGCCTGACTCCCGTAATAATACTGAGAGCGAGGTCCCGACTCCAGTAATAATACTGAGAGCGAGGCACCTACCCTAGTAATAATACTGAAAGCAAGGGCCTGACTCAAGTAATAATATGAGAGCACCAGCCCAACTCCAGTAATAATACTGAGAGCACAGCCCTGAAACCAGTAGTAATACTGAGAGCACGGGCCTGACTCCAGTAATAATACTGAGAGCACAGCCCAAGACTCCAGTAATAATACTGAGCGGAAGGCTCTGACTCCAGTAATAATACTGAGAGCACAGCCCTGAAACCAGTAATAATACTGGGAGCATGACCCTGACTCCAGTAATAATAGCGGGAGCACCTGCCTGACTGCAGTAATAATACTGAGAGCAAGGCTCTGACACCAGTAATAATACTGAGAGCACGGATCCGATTCCAGTAATAATGCTAAGAGTGAGGGCCTGACACCAGAAATAATACTGAGAGCACCGGCCAGCCTCCAGTAATAAAACTGAGAGCACGGGCCCGCTTCCAGTAATAATACTGAGAGCAGGGCCTGACTCCAATAATAATACTGAGAGCACGGGCCTGACTCCAGTAAAAATACATAGAGCATGGGCCTGACTCCAGTGATAATACTGAGAGCATGGGCCCGACTGCAGTCATAATACTGAGAGTGATGCCCCGATTCCAGTAATAAGGCTGAGAGCAAGGGACTGACTCCAGTAATAATACTGAGAGCACGGTCTAGTCTCCAGAAATAATAGTGAGAGCATGGGCCTGACTCCAGTAATAATATTGAGAGCACATGCACGGTTCCAGTAATAATACTGAGAGGAGAGCCTGACTCCAGTAATAATACTGAGAGCAGGGGCCAGACTCCAGTAATATTACAGAGAGCATGGGCCCGACTCCATTAATACTGCAGTATTAATACGGTGAGCATGGGCCCGACTGCAGTAATAACACTGACAGCATGGGCCCGACTCCAGTGTTAATACTGAGAGCCCGGGTTTGACTCCAGTAATAATACTGAGAGCACAGGCCAAGACTCCAGTAATAATACTGAGGCGAAGGCTCTGACTCCAGTAATAATACTGAGAGCAAGGTTCTGACTCCAGTAATAATACTGAGAGCACCTGCCTGACTCCAGTAGTAATACTGAGAACAAGGCCTTGACTCCAGTAATAATACAGAGAGCACGAGCCTGACTCCAGTAATAATACTGAGAGCACGGACCTGACTCCAGTAACAAAACTGAGAGCATGGCACCGAATCCAGTATTAATAGCAGGAGCACCTGCCTGACTCTGGTAATAATACTGAGAGCAAGGCTATGACTCCAGTAATAATACTGGGATCACGGCCCCGACTCCAGTAATAATACATAGAGCATAGGCCTGACTCCAGTAATAATACTGAGAGCACGTGCCCGACTCCAGTAATAATACTGTGAGCACGGGCCTGACTCCAGTAATAATACTGAGAGCGAGGGCCCGACTCCATTAATAATACTGAGAGCGAGGCACCTACCCCAGTAATAATACTGAGAGCATGGCCCTGACTCCATTAATGATACTGAGAGCATGGCCGCGACATCAGTAATAATACTGAGAGCATGGCCCTGACTCCAGTAATGATACTGAGAGCATGGCCGCGACAGCAGTAATAATTCTGAGAACAAGGCTCTGACCCCAGTAATAATACTGAGAGCATGGCCCTGACTCCAGTAATAATACTGAGAGCATGGGCCTGACTGCATTAATAATACTGAGAGCATGGGCCCGACACCAGTAATAATACTGAGAGCACGGGCCTGACTCCAGTAATAATACTGAGAACACAGGCCAAGATTCCAGTAATAATACTGAGGGAAAGGCTCGGACTCCAGTAATGATACTGAGAGCACCTGCCTGACTCCAGTAATAATACTGAGAGCAAGGCTCTGACTCCAGTAATAATACTGAGAGCACGGGGCTGTCTCCAGTAATAATACTGAGAGTGAGGACCTGACTCCAGTAATAATGCTGAGAGCACTGCTCTGACTACATTAATAATACTGAGAGCATGGGCCCGTCTCCAGAAATAATACCGAGAGCATGGTCCCGGTTCCAGTAATAATACTGAGAGCACAGGAATGATTCCAGTAATAATACTGAGAGCACGGACTTGACTTCAGTAATAATATTGAGAGCACAGGTACGGTTCCAGTAATAATACTGAGAGCAGGGCCTGACTCCAGTAATAATAATGAGAGCACGTGCCTGACTCCAGTAATAATACTGAGAGCGAGGGTCCAACTCCAGTAATAATACTGAGAGTGAGGCACCTACTCCAGTGATAATACTGAGAGCACAGGCCTGACTCCAGTCATAATACTAAGAGCACGGCCCTGAATCCAGTAATAATACTGAGAGCACGGTCCTGACTCCAGTAATAATACTGAGAGCACGGCCCTGATTCCAGTGATAATACTGAGAGCACGGGCCTGATTCCAGTAATAGTACTCAGAGCACGGCCCTGCCTCCAGTAATAATACTGAGAGCACGGCCCTGACTCCAGTATTAATACTGAGAGCATGGCCCTGACTCCATTAATGATACTGAGAGCACGGGCCTGACTCCAGTAATAATGCTGAGAGCATGGCCCTGACTCCAGTAATGATACTGAGAGCACGGGCCTGACTCCTGTAATAATACTGAGAGCATGGCCCTGACTCCAGTAATGATACTGCGAGCAAGGGCTTGACTCCAGTAATAATACTGAGAGCACAGCCCTGACTCCAGTAATAATACTGAGTGCATAACCCTTACTGCAATAATAATACTGAGAGCACGTCCCTGACTCCAGTAATAATGCTGAGAGCAAGGGCTTGACTCCAGTAATAATATGAGAGCTCGGGCCCAACTCCAGTAATTTACTGAGAGCAAGGCTCTGACTCCAGTAATAATACTGAGAGCACGGGCCTGAATCCAGTAATAATACTGAGAACACAGGCCAAGCCTCCAGTAATAATACTGAGTGGAAGGCTGTGACTCCAGTAATAATACTGAGTGGACCTGCCTGACTCCAGTAATAATACTGAGAGCAAGGCTCTGACTCCAGTAATAATACTGAGAGCACGGGCCTGTCTCCAGTAATAATACTGAGAGTGAGGACCTGACTCCAGTAATAATGCTGAGAGCGAGGGCCTGACTCCAGTAATAATGCTGTGAGCACTGCCCTGACTCCATTAATAATACTGAGAGCGTGGGCCCGACTGCAGTAATAATACTGAGAGCGACGTCCCATTCCAGTAATAATACTGCGAGTCCGGGCCCAACTCCAGTAATAATACTGAGAGCACAGGCCTGACTCCAGTAATAATATTGAGAGCACAGGCCCGACACCAGTAATAATACTGAGGGCAAGGCTCTGACTCCAGTAATAATACTGAGAGCAAGGTTCTGACTCCAGTAACAATACTGAGACTACGGCCCTGACTCCAGTAATAATACAGAGAGCATGGGACTGACTCCAGTAATAATACTGAGAGCACGTGCCTGACTCCAGTAATAATAATGAGAGCGAGGGCCCGAGTCCAGTAATAATACTGAGAGCGAGGCACCTACTCCAGTAATAATACTGAAAGCAAGGGCCTGACTCCAGTAATAATATGAGAGCAAGGGCCCAATTCCAGTAATAATACTGACAGCATGGGCCCGACTGCAGTAATAATACTGAGAGCACGTTCCGACTCCAGTATTAATGCTAAGAGTGAGGGCCTGACTCCAGGAATAATACTGAAAGCACGGGCCAGCCTCCAGTAATAAAACTGAGATCACGGGCCCGCTTCCAGTAATAATACTGAGAGCAGGGCCTGACTCCAGTAATAATACTCAGAGCAGGGGCCTGACTCCAGTAATAATACAGAGATCATGGGCCTGACTCCAGTGATAATAATGAGAGCCTGGGCCCAACTACAGTAATAATATTGAGAGCAAGGCTCTGACTCCAGTAATAATACTGAGAGCACGGGCCTGACTCCCGTAATAATACTGAGAGCGAGGTCCCGACTCCAGTAATAATACTGAGAGCGAGGCACCTACCCTAGTAATAATACTGAAAGCAAGGGCCTGACTCAAGTAATAATATGAGAGCACCAGCCCAACTCCAGTAATAATACTGAGAGCACAGCCCTGAAACCAGTAGTAATACTGAGAGCACGGGCCTGACTCCAGTAATAATACTGAGAGCACAGCCCAAGACTCCAGTAATAATACTGAGCGGAAGGCTCTGACTCCAGTAATAATACTGAGAGCACAGCCCTGAAACCAGTAATAATACTGGGAGCATGACCCTGACTCCAGTAATAATAGCGGGAGCACCTGCCTGACTGCAGTAATAATACTGAGAGCAAGGCTCTGACACCAGTAATAATACTGAGAGCACGGATCCGATTCCAGTAATAATGCTAAGAGTGAGGGCCTGACACCAGAAATAATACTGAGAGCACCGGCCAGCCTCCAGTAATAAAACTGAGAGCACGGGCCCGCTTCCAGTAATAATACTGAGAGCAGGGCCTGACTCCAATAATAATACTGAGAGCACGGGCCTGACTCCAGTAAAAATACATAGAGCATGGGCCTGACTCCAGTGATAATACTGAGAGCATGGGCCCGACTGCAGTCATAATACTGAGAGTGATGCCCCGATTCCAGTAATAAGGCTGAGAGCAAGGGACTGACTCCAGTAATAATACTGAGAGCACGGTCTAGTCTCCAGAAATAATAGTGAGAGCATGGGCCTGACTCCAGTAATAATATTGAGAGCACATGCACGGTTCCAGTAATAATACTGAGAGGAGAGCCTGACTCCAGTAATAATACTGAGAGCAGGGGCCAGACTCCAGTAATATTACAGAGAGCATGGGCCCGACTCCATTAATACTGCAGTATTAATACGGTGAGCATGGGCCCGACTGCAGTAATAACACTGACAGCATGGGCCCGACTCCAGTGTTAATACTGAGAGCCCGGGTTTGACTCCAGTAATAATACTGAGAGCACAGGCCAAGACTCCAGTAATAATACTGAGGCGAAGGCTCTGACTCCAGTAATAATACTGAGAGCAAGGTTCTGACTCCAGTAATAATACTGAGAGCACCTGCCTGACTCCAGTAGTAATACTGAGAACAAGGCCTTGACTCCAGTAATAATACAGAGAGCACGAGCCTGACTCCAGTAATAATACTGAGAGCACGGACCTGACTCCAGTAACAAAACTGAGAGCATGGCACCGAATCCAGTATTAATAGCAGGAGCACCTGCCTGACTCTGGTAATAATACTGAGAGCAAGGCTATGACTCCAGTAATAATACTGGGATCACGGCCCCGACTCCAGTAATAATACATAGAGCATAGGCCTGACTCCAGTAATAATACTGAGAGCACGTGCCCGACTCCAGTAATAATACTGTGAGCACGGGCCTGACTCCAGTAATAATACTGAGAGCGAGGGCCCGACTCCATTAATAATACTGAGAGCGAGGCACCTACCCCAGTAATAATACTGAGAGCATGGCCCTGACTCCATTAATGATACTGAGAGCATGGCCGCGACATCAGTAATAATACTGAGAGCATGGCCCTGACTCCAGTAATGATACTGAGAGCATGGCCGCGACAGCAGTAATAATTCTGAGAACAAGGCTCTGACCCCAGTAATAATACTGAGAGCATGGCCCTGACTCCAGTAATAATACTGAGAGCATGGGCCTGACTGCATTAATAATACTGAGAGCATGGGCCCGACACCAGTAATAATACTGAGAGCACGGGCCTGACTCCAGTAATAATACTGAGAACACAGGCCAAGATTCCAGTAATAATACTGAGGGAAAGGCTCGGACTCCAGTAATGATACTGAGAGCACCTGCCTGACTCCAGTAATAATACTGAGAGCAAGGCTCTGACTCCAGTAATAATACTGAGAGCACGGGGCTGTCTCCAGTAATAATACTGAGAGTGAGGACCTGACTCCAGTAATAATGCTGAGAGCACTGCTCTGACTACATTAATAATACTGAGAGCATGGGCCCGTCTCCAGAAATAATACCGAGAGCATGGTCCCGGTTCCAGTAATAATACTGAGAGCACAGGAATGATTCCAGTAATAATACTGAGAGCACGGACTTGACTTCAGTAATAATATTGAGAGCACAGGTACGGTTCCAGTAATAATACTGAGAGCAGGGCCTGACTCCAGTATTAATAATGAGAGCACGTGCCTGACTCCAGTAATAATACTGAGAGCGAGGGTCCAACTCCAGTAATAATACTGAGAGTGAGGCACCTACTCCAGTGATAATACTGAGAGCACAGGCCTGACTCCAGTCATAATACTAAGAGCACGGCCCTGAATCCAGTAATAATACTGAGAGCACGGTCCTGACTCCAGTAATAATACTGAGAGCACGGCCCTGATTCCAGTGATAATACTGAGAGCACGGGCCTGATTCTAGTAATAGTACTCAGAGCACGGCCCTGCCTCCAGTAATAATACTGAGAGCACGGCCCTGACTCCAGTATTAATACTGAGAGCATGGCCCTGACTCCATTAATGATACCGCGAGCACGGGCCTGACTCCAGTAATAATGCTGAGAGCATGGCCCTGACTCCAGTAATGATACTGAGAGCACGGGCCTGACTCCTGTAATAATACTGAGAGCATGGACCTGACTCCAGTAATGATACTGAGAGCAAGGGCTTGACTCCAGTAATAATACTGAGAGCACAGCCCTGACTCCAGTAATAATACTGAGTGCAAAGCCCTGACTGCAATAATAATACTGAGAGCACGTCCCTGACTCCAGTAATAATGCTGAGAGCAAGGGCTTGACTCCAGTAATAATATGAGAGCTCAGGCCCAACTCCAGTAATATTACTGAGAGCAAGGCTCTGACTCCAGTAATAATACTGAGAGCACGGGCCTGAATCCAGTAATAATACTGAGGACACAGGCCAAGACTCCAGTAATAATACTGAGTGGAAGGCGGTGACTCCAGTAATAATACTGAGTGGACCTGCCTGACTCCAGTAATAATACTGAGAGCAAGGCTCTGACTCCAGTAATAATACTGAGAGCACGGGCCTGTCTCCAGTAATAATACTGAGAGTGAGGACCTGACTCCAGTAATAATGCTGAGAGCGAGCGCCTGACTCCAGTAATAATGCTGTGAGCACTGCCCTGACTCCATTAATAATACTGAGAGCGTGGGCCCGACTGCAGTAATAATACTGAGAGCGACGCCCCATTCCAGTAATAATACTGATAGCACAGGCCCGACTCCAGTAATAATACTGAGGGCAAGGCTCTGAGTCCAGTAATAATACTGAGAGCAAGGTTCTGACTCCAGTAACAATACTGAGACTACGGCCCTGACTCCAGTAATAATACAGAGAGCATGGGACTGACTCCAGTAATAATGCTGAGAGCACGTGCCTGACTCCTGTAATAATAATGAGAGCGAGGGCCCGAGTCCAGTAATAATACTGAGAGCGAGGCACCTACTCCAGTAATAATACTGAAAGCAAGTTCCTGACTCCAGTAATAATATGAGAGCAAGGGCCCAACTCCAGTAATAATACTGACAGCATGGGCCCGACTGCAGTAATAATACTGAGAGCACGTTCCGACTCCAGTATTAATGCTAAGAGTGAGGGCCTGACTCCAGGAATAATACTGAAAGCACCGGCCAGCCTCCAGTAATAAAACTGAGATCACGGGCCCGCTTCCAGTAATAATACTGAGAGCAGGGCCTGACTCCAGTAATAATACTCAGAGCAGGGGCCTGACTCCAGTAATAATACAGAGATCATGGGCCTGACTCCAGTGATAATAATGAGAGCCTGGGCCCAACTACAGTAATAATATTGAGAGCAAGGCTCTGACTCCAGTAATAATACTGAGAGCACGGGCCTGACTCCCGTAATAATACTGAGAGCGAGGTCCCGACTCCAGTAATAATACTGAGAGCGAGGCACCTACCCTAGTAATAATACTGAAAGCAAGGGCCTGACTCAAGTAATAATATGAGAGCACCAGCCCAACTCCAGTAATAATACTGAGAGCACAGCCCTGAAACCAGTAGTAATACTGAGAGCACGGGCCTGACTCCAGTAATAATACTGAGAGCACAGCCCAAGACTCCAGTAATAATACTGAGCGGAAGGCTCTGACTCCAGTAATAATACTGAGAGCACAGCCCTGAAACCAGTAATAATACTGGGAGCATGACCCTGACTCCAGTAATAATAGCGGGAGCACCTGCCTGACTGCAGTAATAATACTGAGAGCAAGGCTCTGACACCAGTAATAATACTGAGAGCACGGATCCGATTCCAGTAATAATGCTAAGAGTGAGGGCCTGACACCAGAAATAATACTGAGAGCACCGGCCAGCCTCCAGTAATAAAACTGAGAGCACGGGCCCGCTTCCAGTAATAATACTGAGAGCAGGGCCTGACTCCAATAATAATACTGAGAGCACGGGCCTGACTCCAGTAAAAATACATAGAGCATGGGCCTGACTCCAGTGATAATACTGAGAGCATGGGCCCGACTGCAGTCATAATACTGAGAGTGATGCCCCGATTCCAGTAATAAGGCTGAGAGCAAGGGACTGACTCCAGTAATAATACTGAGAGCACGGTCTAGTCTCCAGAAATAATAGTGAGAGCATGGGCCTGACTCCAGTAATAATATTGAGAGCACATGCACGGTTCCAGTAATAATACTGAGAGGAGAGCCTGACTCCAGTAATAATACTGAGAGCAGGGGCCAGACTCCAGTAATATTACAGAGAGCATGGGCCCGACTCCATTAATACTGCAGTATTAATACGGTGAGCATGGGCCCGACTGCAGTAATAACACTGACAGCATGGGCCCGACTCCAGTGTTAATACTGAGAGCCCGGGTTTGATTCCAGTAATAATACTGAGAGCACAGGCCAAGACTCCAGTAATAATACTGAGGCGAAGGCTCTGACTCCAGTAATAATACTGAGAGCAAGGTTCTGACTCCAGTAATAATACTGAGAGCACCTGCCTGACTCCAGTAGTAATACTGAGAACAAGGCCTTGACTCCAGTAATAATACAGAGAGCACGAGCCTGACTCCAGTAATAATAATGAGAGCACGGACCTGACTCCAGTAACAAAACTGAGAGCATGGCACCGAATCCAGTATTAATAGCAGGAGCACCTGCCTGACTCTGGTAATAATACTGAGAGCAAGGCTATGACTCCAGTAATAATACTGGGATCACGGCCCCGACTCCAGTAATAATACATAGAGCATAGGCCTGACTCCAGTAATAATACTGAGAGCACGTGCCCGACTCCAGTAATAATACTGTGAGCACGGGCCTGACTCCAGTAATAATACTGAGAGCGAGGGCCCGACTCCATTAATAATACTGAGAGCGAGGCACCTACCCCAGTAATAATACTGAGAGCATGGCCCTGACTCCATTAATGATACTGAGAGCATGGCCGCGACATCAGTAATAATACTGAGAGCATGGCCCTGACTCCAGTAATGATACTGAGAGCATGGCCGCGACAGCAGTAATAATTCTGAGAACAAGGCTCTGACCCCAGTAATAATACTGAGAGCATGGCCCTGACTCCAGTAATAATACTGAGAGCATGGGCCTGACTGCATTAATAATACTGAGAGCATGGGCCCGACACCAGTAATAATACTGAGAGCACGGGCCTGACTCCAGTAATAATACTGAGAACACAGGCCAAGATTCCAGTAATAATACTGAGGGAAAGGCTCGGACTCCAGTAATGATACTGAGAGCACCTGCCTGACTCCAGTAATAATACTGAGAGCAAGGCTCTGACTCCAGTAATAATACTGAGAGCACGGGGCTGTCTCCAGTAATAATACTGAGAGTGAGGACCTGACTCCAGTAATAATGCTGAGAGCACTGCTCTGACTACATTAATAATACTGAGAGCATGGGCCCGTCTCCAGAAATAATACCGAGAGCATGGTCCCGGTTCCAGTAATAATACTGAGAGCACAGGAATGATTCCAGTAATAATACTGAGAGCACAGACTTGACTTCAGTAATAATATTGAGAGCACAGGTACGGTTCCAGTAATAATACTGAGAGCAGGGCCTGACTCCAGTAATAATAATGAGAGCACGTGCCTGACTCCAGTAATAATACTGAGAGCGAGGGTCCAACTCCAGTAATAATACTGAGAGTGAGGCACCTACTCCAGTGATAATACTGAGAGCACAGGCCTGACTCCAGTCATAATACTAAGAGCACGGCCCTGAATCCAGTAATAATACTGAGAGCACGGTCCTGACTCCAGTAATAATACTGAGAGCACGGCCCTGATTCCAGTGATAATACTGAGAGCACGGGCCTGATTCCAGTAATAGTACTCAGAGCACGGCCCTGCCTCCAGTAATAATACTGAGAGCACGGCCCTGACTCCAGTATTAATACTGAGAGCATGGCCCTGACTCCATTAATGATACTGAGAGCACGGGCCTGACTCCAGTAATAATGCTGAGAGCATGGCCCTGACTCCAGTAATGATACTGAGAGCACGGGCCTGACTCCTGTAATAATACTGAGAGCATGGCCCTGACTCCAGTAATGATACTGCGAGCAAGGGCTTGACTCCAGTAATAATACTGAGAGCACAGCCCTGACTCCAGTAATAATACTGAGTGCATAACCCTTACTGCAATAATAATACTGAGAGCACGTCCCTGACTCCAGTAATAATGCTGAGAGCAAGGGCTTGACTCCAGTAATAATATGAGAGCTCGGGCCCAACTCCAGTAATTTACTGAGAGCAAGGCTCTGACTCCAGTAATAATACTGAGAGCACGGGCCTGAATCCAGTAATAATACTGAGAACACAGGCCAAGCCTCCAGTAATAATACTGAGTGGAAGGCTGTGACTCCAGTAATAATACTGAGTGGACCTGCCTGACTCCAGTAATAATACTGAGAGCAAGGCTCTGACTCCAGTAATAATACTGAGAGCACGGGCCTGTCTCCAGTAATAATATTGAGAGTGAGGACCTGACTCCAGTAATAATGCTGAGAGCGAGGGCCTGACTCCAGTAATAATGCTGTGAGCACTGCCCTGACTCCATTAATAATACTGAGAGCGTGGGCCCGACTGCAGTAATAATACTGAGAGCGACGTCCCATTCCAGTAATAATACTGCGAGTCCGGGCCCAACTCCAGTAATAATACTGAGAGCACAGGCCTGACTCCAGTAATAATATTGAGAGCACAGGCCCGACACCAGTAATAATACTGAGGGCAAGGCTCTGACTCCAGTAATAATACTGAGAGCAAGGTTCTGACTCCAGTAACAATACTGAGACTACGGCCCTGACTCCAGTAATAATACAGAGAGCATGGGACTGACTCCAGTAATAATACTGAGAGCACGTGCCTGACTCCAGTAATAATAATGAGAGCGAGGGCCCGAGTCCAGTAATAATACTGAGAGCGAGGCACCTACTCCAGTAATAATACTGAAAGCAAGGGCCTGACTCCAGTAATAATATGAGAGCAAGGGCCCAATTCCAGTAATAATACTGACAGCATGGGCCCGACTGCAGTAATAATACTGAGAGCACGTTCCGACTCCAGTATTAATGCTAAGAGTGAGGGCCTGACTCCAGGAATAATACTGAAAGCACGGGCCAGCCTCCAGTAATAAAACTGAGATCACGGGCCCGCTTCCAGTAATAATACTGAGAGCAGGGCCTGACTCCAGTAATAATACTCAGAGCAGGGGCCTGACTCCAGTAATAATACAGAGATCATGGGCCTGACTCCAGTGATAATAATGAGAGCCTGGGCCCAACTACAGTAATAATATTGAGAGCAAGGCTCTGACTCCAGTAATAATACTGAGAGCACGGGCCTGACTCCCGTAATAATACTGAGAGCGAGGTCCCGACTCCAGTAATAATACTGAGAGCGAGGCACCTACCCTAGTAATAATACTGAAAGCAAGGGCCTGACTCAAGTAATAATATGAGAGCACCAGCCCAACTCCAGTAATAATACTGAGAGCACAGCCCTGAAACCAGTAGTAATACTGAGAGCACGGGCCTGACTCCAGTAATAATACTGAGAGCACAGCCCAAGACTCCAGTAATAATACTGAGCGGAAGGCTCTGACTCCAGTAATAATACTGAGAGCACAGCCCTGAAACCAGTAATAATACTGGGAGCATGACCCTGACTCCAGTAATAATAGCGGGAGCACCTGCCTGACTGCAGTAATAATACTGAGAGCAAGGCTCTGACACCAGTAATAATACTGAGAGCACGGATCCGATTCCAGTAATAATGCTAAGAGTGAGGGCCTGACACCAGAAATAATACTGAGAGCACCGGCCAGCCTCCAGTAATAAAACTGAGAGCACGGGCCCGCTTCCAGTAATAATACTGAGAGCAGGGCCTGACTCCAATAATAATACTGAGAGCACGGGCCTGACTCCAGTAAAAATACATAGAGCATGGGCCTGACTCCAGTGATAATACTGAGAGCATGGGCCCGACTGCAGTCATAATACTGAGAGTGATGCCCCGATTCCAGTAATAAGGCTGAGAGCAAGGGACTGACTCCAGTAATAATACTGAGAGCACGGTCTAGTCTCCAGAAATAATAGTGAGAGCATGGGCCTGACTCCAGTAATAATATTGAGAGCACATGCACGGTTCCAGTAATAATACTGAGAGGAGAGCCTGACTCCAGTAATAATACTGAGAGCAGGGGCCAGACTCCAGTAATATTACAGAGAGCATGGGCCCGACTCCATTAATACTGCAGTATTAATACGGTGAGCATGGGCCCGACTGCAGTAATAACACTGACAGCATGGGCCCGACTCCAGTGTTAATACTGAGAGCCCGGGTTTGACTCCAGTAATAATACTGAGAGCACAGGCCAAGACTCCAGTAATAATACTGAGGCGAAGGCTCTGACTCCAGTAATAATACTGAGAGCAAGGTTCTGACTCCAGTAATAATACTGAGAGCACCTGCCTGACTCCAGTAGTAATACTGAGAACAAGGCCTTGACTCCAGTAATAATACAGAGAGCACGAGCCTGACTCCAGTAATAATAATGAGAGCACGGACCTGACTCCAGTAACAAAACTGAGAGCATGGCACCGAATCCAGTATTAATAGCAGGAGCACCTGCCTGACTCTGGTAATAATACTGAGAGCAAGGCTATGACTCCAGTAATAATACTGGGATCACGGCCCCGACTCCAGTAATAATACATAGAGCATAGGCCTGACTCCAGTAATAATACTGAGAGCACGTGCCCGACTCCAGTAATAATACTGTGAGCACGGGCCTGACTCCAGTAATAATACTGAGAGCGAGGGCCCGACTCCATTAATAATACTGAGAGCGAGGCACCTACCCCAGTAATAATACTGAGAGCATGGCCCTGACTCCATTAATGATACTGAGAGCATGGCCGCGACATCAGTAATAATACTGAGAGCATGGCCCTGACTCCAGTAATGATACTGAGAGCATGGCCGCGACAGCAGTAATAATTCTGAGAACAAGGCTCTGACCCCAGTAATAATACTGAGAGCATGGCCCTGACTCCAGTAATAATACTGAGAGCATGGGCCTGACTGCATTAATAATACTGAGAGCATGGGCCCGACACCAGTAATAATACTGAGAGCACGGGCCTGACTCCAGTAATAATACTGAGAACACAGGCCAAGATTCCAGTAATAATACTGAGGGAAAGGCTCGGACTCCAGTAATGATACTGAGAGCACCTGCCTGACTCCAGTAATAATACTGAGAGCAAGGCTCTGACTCCAGTAATAATACTGAGAGCACGGGGCTGTCTCCAGTAATAATACTGAGAGTGAGGACCTGACTCCAGTAATAATGCTGAGAGCACTGCTCTGACTACATTAATAATACTGAGAGCATGGGCCCGTCTCCAGAAATAATACCGAGAGCATGGTCCCGGTTCCAGTAATAATACTGAGAGCACAGGAATGATTCCAGTAATAATACTGAGAGCACGGACTTGACTTCAGTAATAATATTGAGAGCACAGGTACGGTTCCAGTAATAATACTGAGAGCAGGGCCTGACTCCAGTAATAATAATGAGAGCACGTGCCTGACTCCAGTAATAATACTGAGAGCGAGGGTCCAACTCCAGTAATAATACTGAGAGTGAGGCACCTACTCCAGTGATAATACTGAGAGCACAGGCCTGACTCCAGTCATAATACTAAGAGCACGGCCCTGAATCCAGTAATAATACTGAGAGCACGGTCCTGACTCCAGTAATAATACTGAGAGCACGGCCCTGATTCCAGTGATAATACTGAGAGCACGGGCCTGATTCCAGTAATAGTACTCAGAGCACGGCCCTGCCTCCAGTAATAATACTGAGAGCACGGCCCTGACTCCAGTATTAATACTGAGAGCATGGCCCTGACTCCATTAATGATACTGAGAGCACGGGCCTGACTCCAGTAATAATGCTGAGAGCATGGCCCTGACTCCAGTAATGATACTGAGAGCACGGGCCTGACTCCTGTAATAATACTGAGAGCATGGCCCTGACTCCAGTAATGATACTGCGAGCAAGGGCTTGACTCCAGTAATAATACTGAGAGCACAGCCCTGACTCCAGTAATAATACTGAGTGCATAACCCTTACTGCAATAATAATACTGAGAGCACGTCCCTGACTCCAGTAATAATGCTGAGAGCAAGGGCTTGACTCCAGTAATAATATGAGAGCTCGGGCCCAACTCCAGTAATTTACTGAGAGCAAGGCTCTGACTCCAGTAATAATACTGAGAGCACGGGCCTGAATCCAGTAATAATACTGAGAACACAGGCCAAGCCTCCAGTAATAATACTGAGTGGAAGGCTGTGACTCCAGTAATAATACTGAGTGGACCTGCCTGACTCCAGTAATAATACTGAGAGCAAGGCTCTGACTCCAGTAATAATACTGAGAGCACGGGCCTGTCTCCAGTAATAATACTGAGAGTGAGGACCTGACTCCAGTAATAATGCTGAGAGCGAGGGCCTGACTCCAGTAATAATGCTGTGAGCACTGCCCTGACTCCATTAATAATACTGAGAGCGTGGGCCCGACTGCAGTAATAATACTGAGAGCGACGTCCCATTCCAGTAATAATACTGCGAGTCCGGGCCCAACTCCAGTAATAATACTGAGAGCACAGGCCTGACTCCAGTAATAATATTGAGAGCACAGGCCCGACACCAGTAATAATACTGAGGGCAAGGCTCTGACTCCAGTAATAATACTGAGAGCAAGGTTCTGACTCCAGTAACAATACTGAGACTACGGCCCTGACTCCAGTAATAATACAGAGAGCATGGGACTGACTCCAGTAATAATACTGAGAGCACGTGCCTGACTCCAGTAATAATAATGAGAGCGAGGGCCCGAGTCCAGTAATAATACTGAGAGCGAGGCACCTACTCCAGTAATAATACTGAAAGCAAGGGCCTGACTCCAGTAATAATATGAGAGCAAGGGCCCAATTCCAGTAATAATACTGACAGCATGGGCCCGACTGCAGTAATAATACTGAGAGCACGTTCCGACTCCAGTATTAATGCTAAGAGTGAGGGCCTGACTCCAGGAATAATACTGAAAGCACGGGCCAGCCTCCAGTAATAAAACTGAGATCACGGGCCCGCTTCCAGTAATAATACTGAGAGCAGGGCCTGACTCCAGTAATAATACTCAGAGCAGGGGCCTGACTCCAGTAATAATACAGAGATCATGGGCCTGACTCCAGTGATAATACTGAGAGCATGGGCCCGACTGCAGTCATAATACTGAGAGTGATGCCCCGATTCCAGTAATAAGGCTGAGAGCAAGGGACTGACGACAGTAATAATACTGAAAGCACGGTCTAGTCTCCAGAAATAATAGTGAGGGCATGGGCCTGACTCCAGTAATAATATTGAGAGCACATGCACGGTTCCAGTAATAATACTGAGGGGAGGTCCTGACTCCAGTAATAATACTGAGAGCAGGGGCCAGACTCCAGTAATATTACAGAGAGCATGGGCCCGACTCCATTAATACTGCAGTATTAATACTGAGAGCCCAGGCCCGACTCCAGTAATAATACTGAGAGCACAGGCCAAGACTCCAGTAATAATACTGAGGCGAAGGCTCTGACTCCAGTAATAATACTGAGAGCAAGGTTCTGACTCCAGTAATAATACTGAGAGCACCTGCCTGACTCCAGTAGTAATACTGAGAACAAGGCCTTGACTCCAGTAATAATACAGAGAGCACGAGCCTGACTCCAGTAATAATACTGAGAGCACGGCCCTGACTCCAGTAACAAAACTGAGAGCATGGCACCGAATCCAGTATTAATAGCAGGAGCACCTGCCTGACTCTGATAATAATACTGAGTGCAAGGCTATGACTCCAGTAATAATACTGGGATCACGGCCCCGACTCCAGTAATAATACATAGAGCATAGGCCTGACTCCAGTAATAATACTGAGATCACGGGCCCGACTCCAGTAATAATACTGAGAGCATGGGCCCGACTGCAGTAATAATACTGAGAGCACGGGCCCGATTCCAGTAATAATAATGAGAGCCTGGGCCCAACTACAGTAATAATATTGAGAGCAAGGCTCTGACTCCAGTAATAATACTGAGAGCGAGGTCCCGACTCCAGTAATAATACTGAGAGCGAGGCACCTACCCCAGTAATAATACTGAAAGCAAGGGCCTGACTCAAGTAATAATATGAGAGCACCGGCCCAACTCCAGTAATAATACTGAGAGCACGGGCCTGACTCCAGTAATAATACTGAGAGCACAGCCCAAGACTCCAGTAATAATACTGAGCGGAAGGCTCTGACTCCAGTAATAATACTGAGAGCACAGCCCTGAAACCAGTATTAATACTGGGAGCATGGCCCTGACTGCAGTAATAATAGCGGGAGCACCTGCCTGACTGCAGTAATAATACTGAGAGCAAGGCTCTGACACCAGTAATAATACTGAGAGCACGGATCCGATTCCAGTAATAATGCTAAGAGTGAGGGCCTGACACCAGAAATAATACTGAGAGCACCGGCCAGCCTCCAGTAATAAAACTGAGAGCACGGGCCCGCTTCCAGTAATAATACTGAGAGCAGGGCCTGACTCCAATAATAATACTGAGAGCACGGGCCTGACTCCAGTAAAAATACAGAGAGCATGGGCCTGACTCCAGTGATAATACTGAGAGCATGGGCCCGACTGCAGTCATAATACTGAGAGTGATGCCCCGATTCCAGTAATAAGGCTGAGAGCAAGGGACTGACTCCAGTAATAATACTGAGAGCACGGTCTAGTCTCCAGAAATAATAGTGAGAGCATGGGCCTGACTCCAGTAATAATATTAAGAGCACATGCACGGTTCCAGTAATAATACTGAAAGGCGAGCCTGACTCCAGTAATAATACTGAGAGCAGGGGCCAGACTCCAGTAATATTACAGAGAGCATGGGCCCGACTCCATTAATACTGCAGTATTAATACGGTGAGCATGGGCCCGACTGCAGTAATAACACTGACAGCATGGGCCCGACTCCAGTGTTAATACTGAGAGCCCGGGTTTGACTCCAGTAATAATACTGAGAGCACAGGCCAAGACTCCAGTAATAATACTGAGGCGAAGGCTCTGACTCCAGTAATAATACTGAGAGCAAGGTTCTGACTCCAGTAATAATACTGAGAGCACCTGCCTGACTCCAGTAGTAATACTGAGAACAAGGCCTTGACTCCAGTAATAATACAGAGAGCACGAGCCTGACTCCAGTAATAATACTGAGAGCACGGACCTGACTCCAGTAACAAAACTGAGAGCATGGCACCGAATCCAGTATTAATAGCAGGAGCACCTGCCTGACTCTGGTAATAATACTGAGAGCAAGGCTATGACTCCAGTAATAATACTGGGATCACGGCCCCGACTCCAGTAATAATACATAGAGCATAGGCCTGACTCCAGTAATAATACTGAGAGCACGTGCCCGACTCCAGTAATAATACTGAGGGCATGGGCACGACTGCAGTAATAATACTGAGAGCACGGGCCCGATTCCAGTAATAATAATGAGAGCCTGGGCCCAACTACAGTAATAATACTGAGAGCAAGGCTCTGACTCCAGTAATAATACTGTGAGCACGGGCCTGACTCCAGTAATAATACTGAGAGCGAGGGCCCGACTCCATTAAAAATACTGAGAGCGAGGCACCTACCCCAGTAATAATACTGAAAGCAAGGGCCTGAATCAAGTAATAATATGAGAGCACCGGCCCAACTCCAGTAATAATACTGAGAGCACAGCCCTGAAACCAGTAATAATACTGAGAGCACGGGCCTGACTCCAGTAATAATACTGAGAGCACAGCCCAAGACTCCAGTAATAATACTGAGCGGAAGGCTCTGACTCCAGTAATAATTCTGAGAGCACATCCCTGAAACCAGTAATAATACTGGGAGCATGGCCCTGACTCCAGTAATAATAGCGGGAGCACCTGCTTGACTGCAGTAATAATACTGAGAGCAAGGCTCTGACACCAGTAATAATACTGAGAGCACGGATCCGATTCCAGTAATAATGCTAAGAGTGAGGGCCTGACACCAGAAATAATACTGAGAGCACCGGCCAGCCTCCAGTAATAAAACTGAGAGCACGGGCCCGCTTCCAGTAATAATACTGAGAGCAGGGCCTGACTCCAGTAATAATACTGAGAGCACCTGCCTGACTCCAGTAGTAATACTGAGAACAAGGCCTTGACTCCAGTAATAATACAGAGAGCACGAGCCTGACTCCAGTAATAATACTGAGAGCACGGCCCTGACTCCAGTAACAAAACTGAGAGCATGGCACCGAATCCAGTATTAATAGCAGGAGCACCTGCCTGACTCTGGTAATAATACTGAGAGCAAGGCTATGACTCCAGTAATAATACTGGGATCACGGCCCCGACTCCAGTAATAATACATAGAGCATAGACCTGACTTAGTAATAATACTGAGGGCACGGGCCCGAGTCCAGTAATAATACTGAGAGCATGGTCCCGACTGCAGTAATAATACTGAGAGCACGGGCCCGATTCCAGTAATAATAATGAGAGCCTGGGCCCAACTACAGTAATAATACTGAGAGCAAGGCTCTGACTCCAGTAATAATACTGAGAGCACGGGCCTGACTCTGGTAATAATACTGAGAGCGAGGGCCCGACTCCTGTAATAATACTGAGTGCAAGTCACCTATTCCAGTAATAATACTGAGAGCATTGCACCGACTCCAGTAATAATACCGGGAGCATCTGCCTGACTCCAGTAAAATACTGTGAGCAAGGCTCTGACTCCAGTAACAATACTGAGACCACGGCCCTGACTCCAGTGATAATACAGAGAGCATGGGCCTGACTGCAGTAATAATACTGAGAGCATGGGCCCGACTGCAGTAATAATATTGAGAATGACGCAACGATTCCAGTAATAATACTGCGAGTCCGGGCCCGACTCCAGTAATAATACTGAGAGCACAGACCCGACTCCAGTAATAATGCTGAGAGCAAGGGCCTGACTCCAGTAATAATATGAGAGTACGGGCCCAACTCCAGTAATAATACTGAGAGCATGGTCACGACTCCAGTAATAATACTGACAGGATGGGCCAGACTGCAGTAATAATACTGAGAGCACGGGCCTGTCTCCAGTAATAATACTGAGAACACAGGCCAAGACTCCAGTAATAATACTGAGGGGAAGGCTCTGACTCCAGTAATAATACTGAGCGCACATGCCTGACTCCAGTAATAATACTGGGAGCAAGGTTCTGACTCCAGTAATACTACTGAGAGCACGGGCCTGACGCCAGTAATAATACTGAGGACACAGGCCAAGACTCCAGTAATAATACTGAGTGGAAGGCTCTGACTCCAGTAATAATACTGAGCGCAACTGCCTGACTCCAGTAATAATACTGCGAGTGAGGATCTGACTCCAGTAATAATGCTGAGAGCGAGGGTCTGACTCCAGTAATAATGCTGTGAGCACTGCCCTGACTCCATTAATAATACTGAGAGCATGGGCCCGTCTCCAGAAATAATACTGAGAGCATGGGCACGGTTACAGTAATAATCCTGAGAGCACAGTCCTGATTCCAGTAATAATCCTGAGAGCACGGGCCTGACTCCAGTAACAATATTGGGAGCACAGGTACGGTTCCAGTAATAATACTGAGAGCAGGGCCTGACTCCAGTAATAATAATGAGAGCACGCACCTGACTCCAGCAATAATACTGAGAGCGTGGGTCCAACTCCAGTAATAATACTGAGAGTGAGGCACCTACTCCAGTGATAATACTGAGAGCACAGGCCTGACTCCAGTCATAATAATAAGAGCACGGTCCTGACTCCAGTATTAATACTGAGAGCATCGCCCTGACTGCAGTAATGATACTGAGAGCACGGGCCTGACTCCAGTAATAATACTCAGAGCATGGCCCTGACTCCAGTAATGATACTGAGAGCACGGGCCTGACTCCAGTAATAATACTGAGAGCACAGCCCTGACTCCAGTAATAATACTGAGTGCACAGCCCTGACTGCAGTAATAATACTGAGAGCACGGCCCTGACTCCAGTAATAATGCTGAGAGCAAGGGCCTGACTCCAGTAATAATATAAGAGCACGGGCCCAAATCCAGTAATAATACTGAGAGCATGTGCCCGACTCCAGTAATAATACTGAGAGCATGGGCAACACTCCGATATTAATACTGAGAACCAAGGCCTGACTCCAGTAATAATACTGAGAGCACGGGCCTGACTCCAGTAATAAAACTGAGAGCACAGGCCAGGACTCCAGCAATAATACTGAGAGTGAGGCACCTACTCCAGTAATACTACTGAGAGCACAGGCATGACTCCAGTAATAATACTGAGAGCACGGCCCTGAATCCAGTAATACTACTGAGAGAACGGCCCTGATTCTAGTAATAACACTGAGAGCACAGGCCTGATTACAGTAATAATACTCAGAGCATGGCCCTGACTCCAGTAATAATACTGAGAGAACGGCGGTGACATCAGAATAATGCTGATAGCAAGCACCTCACTCCAATAATAATGCTGCGAGCAAGGGCCTGACTCCAGTAATAATACTGAGAGCACGGCCCTGACTCCAGTAATAATGCTGAGAGCAAGGGCCTGACTCCAGTAATAATATGAGAGCACGGGTCCAACTCCAGTAATAATACTGAGAGCATGGGCCCGACTCCAGTAATAATACTCAGAGCCATCCTGACTCCGGTAATAATGCTGAGAGCAAGCGCCTGACTCCAGTAATAATGCTGCGAGCAAGGGCCTGACTCCAGTAATAATATGAGAGCACGGTCCAACTCCAGTAATAATACTGAGAGCACGGCCCTGACTCCAGTAATAATGCTGAGAGCAAGGGCCTGACTCCAGTAATAATATGAGAGCACGGGTCCAACTCCAGTAATAATACTGAGAGCATGGGCCTGACTCCAGTAATAATACTCAGAGCCATCCTGACTCCGGTAATAATGCTGAGAGCATGGGCCTGACTCCAATAGTAATACTGAGAACACAGGCCAAGACTCCAGTAATAATACTTAGAGCAAGGCTTTGACTCCAGTAATAAAACTGAGAGCACTGGCCTGACTCCAGTAATAATACAGAGAGTGAGGCGCTGACACCAGTAATAATACTTAGAGCAAGGCTATGACTCCAGTAATAATACTGGGATCACAGCCCCGACTCCAGTAATAATACATAGAGCATAGGCCTGACTCCAGTAATAATACTGAGGGCACGGGCCCGACTCCAGTAATAATACTGAGAGCATGGGCCCGACTGCAGTAATAATACTGAGAGCATGGGCCCGATTCCAGTAATAATAATGAGAGCCTGGGCCCAACTACAGTAATAATACTGAGAGCAAGGCTCTGACTCCAGTAATAATACTGAGAGCACGGGCCTGACTCCGGTAATATTACTGAGAGCGAGGGCCCGACTCCTGTAATAATACTGAGTGCAAGTCACCTATTCCAGTAATAATACTGAGAGCATTGCACCGACTCCAGTAATAATACCGGGAGCATCTGCCTGACTCCAGTAAAATACTGTGAGCAAGGCTCTGACTCCAGTAACAATACTGAGACCACGGCCCTGACTCCAGTGATAATACAGAGAGCATGGGCCTGACTGCAGTAATAATACTGAGAGCATGGGCCCGACTGCAGTAATAATATTGAGAATGACGCAACGATTCCAGTAATAATTCTGCGAGTCCGGGCCCGACTCCAGTAATAATACTGAGAGCACAGGCCCGACTCCAGTAATAATACTGAGAGCAAGGTTCTGACTCCAGTAATAATGATGGGAGAACCTGTCTGACTCCAGTAGTAATACTGATGCAAGACTCTGACTCCAGTAATAATACTGAGAGCACGGCCCTGACTCCAGTAATAATGCTGAGAGCAAGGGCCTGACTCCAGTAATAATATGAGAGTACGGGCCCAACTCCAGTAATAATACTGAGAGCATGGTCACGACTCCAGTAATAATACTGACAGGATGGGCCCGACTGCAGTAATAATACTGAGAGCACGGGCCTGTCTCCAGTAATAATACTGAGAACACAGGCCAAGACTCCAGTAATAATACTGATGGGAAGGCTCTGACTCCAGTAATAACACTGAGCGCACATGCCTGACTCCAGTAATAATACTGGGAGCAAGGTTCTGACTCCAGTAATAATACTGAGAGCACGGGCCTGACTCCAGTAATAATACTGAGAACACAGGCCAAGACTCCAGTAATAATACTGAGTGGAAGGCTCTGACTCCAGTAATAATACTGAGCGCAACTGCCTGACTCCAGTAATAATACTGAGAGTGAGGACCTGACTCCAGTAATAATGCTGAGAGCGAGGGTCTGACTCCAGTAATAATGCTGTGAGCACTGCCCTGACTCCATTAATAATACTGAGAGCATGGGCCCGTCTCCAGAAATAATACTGAGAGCATGGGCACGGTTCCAGTAATAATCCTGAGAGCACAGTCCTGATTCCAGTAATAATACTGAGAGCACGGGCCTGACTCCAGTAATAATATTGGGAGCACAGGTACGGTTCCAGTAATAATACTGAGAGCAGGGCCTGACTCCAGTAATAATAATGAGAGCACGCACCTGACTCCAGCAATAATACTGAGAGCGTGGGTCCAACTCCAGTAATAATACTGAGAGTGAGGCACCTACTCCAGTGATAATACTGAGAGCACAGGCCTGACTCCAGTCATAATAATAAGAGCACGGTCCTGACTCCAGTATTAATACTGAGAGCATCGCCCTGACTGCAGTAATGATACTGAGAGCACGGGCCTGACTCCAGTAATAATACTCAGAGCATGGCCCTGACTCCAGTAATGATACTGAGAGCACAGGCTTGACTCCAGTAATAATACTGAGAGCACAGCCCTGACTCCAGTAATAATACTGAGTGCACAGCCCTGACTGCAGTAATAATACTGAGAGCACGGCCCTGACTCCAGTAATAATGCTGAGAGCAAGGGCCTGACTCCAGTAATAATATGAGAGCACGGGCCCAACTCCAGTAATAATACTGAGAGCATGTGCCCGACTCCAGTAATAATACTGAGAGCACGGTCCCGACTCCAGTAATAATACTGAGAGCATGGGCCCGACTGCTGTAATAGTACTGAGAACATGGGCAACACTCCGGTATTAATACTGAGAACCAAGGCCTGACTCCAGTAATAATACTGAGAGCACGGGCCTGACTCCAGTAATAAAACTGAGAGCACAGGCCAGGACTCCAGCAATAATACTGAGAGTGAGGCACCTACTCCAGTAATACTATTGAGAGCACAGGCATGACTCCAGTAATAATACTGAGAGCACGGCCCTGAATCCAGTAATAATACTGAGAGAACGGCCCTGATTCTAGTAATAACACTGAGAGCACAGGCCTGATTACAGTAATAATACTCAGAGCATGGCCCTGACTCCAGTAATAATACTGAGAGAACGGCCGTTACATCAGAATAATGCTGAGAGCAAGCGCCTGACTCCAATAATAATGCTGCGAGCAAGGGCCTGACTCCAGTAATAATACTGAGAGCACGGCCCTGACTCCAGTAATAATGCTGAGAGCAAGGGCCTGACTCCAGTAATAATATGAGAGCACGGGTCCAACTCCAGTAATAATACTGAGAGCATGGGCCCGACTCCAGTAATAATACTCAGAGCCATCCTGACTCCGGTAATAATGATGAGAGCAAGCGCCTGACTCTAGTAATAATGCTGCGAGCAAGGGCCTGACTCCAGTAATAATATGAGAGCACGGTCCAACTCCAGTAATAATACTGAGAGCACGGCCCTGACTCCAGTAATAATGCTGAGAGCAAGGGCCTGACTCCAGTAATAATATGAGAGCACGGGTCCAACTCCAGTAATAATACTGAGAGCATGGGCCCGACTCCAGTAATAATACTCAGAGCCATCCTGACTCCGGTAATAATGCTGAGAGCATGGGCCTGACTCCAATAGTAATACTGAGAACACAGGCCAAGACTCCAGTAATAATACTTAGAGCAAGGCTTTGACTCCAGTAATAATATGAGAGTACGGGCCCAACTCCAGTAATAATACTGAGAGCATGGTCACGACTCCAGTAATAATACTGACAGGATGGGCCCGACTGCAGTAATAATACTGAGAGCACGGGCCTGTCTCCAGTAATAATACTGAGAACACAGGCCAAGACTCCAGTAATAATACTGATGGGAAGGCTCTGACTCCAGTAATAACACTGAGCGCACATGCCTGACTCCAGTAATAATACTGGGAGCAAGGTTCTGACTCCAGTAATAATACTGAGAGCACGGGCCTGACTCCAGTAATAATACTGAGAACACAGGCCAAGACTCCAGTAATAATACTGAGTGGAAGGCTCTGACTCCAGTAATAATACTGAGCGCAACTGCCTGACTCCAGTAATAATACTGAGAGTGAGGACCTGACTCCAGTAATAATGCTGAGAGCGAGGGTCTGACTCCAGTAATAATGCTGTGAGCACTGCCCTGACTCCATTAATAATACTGAGAGCATGGGCCCGTCTCCAGAAATAATACTGAGAGCATGGGCACGGTTCCAGTAATAATCCTGAGAGCACAGTCCTGATTCCAGTAATAATACTGAGAGCACGGGCCTGACTCCAGTAATAATATTGGGAGCACAGGTACGGTTCCAGTAATAATACTGAGAGCAGGGCCTGACTCCAGTAATAATAATGAGAGCACGCACCTGACTCCAGCAATAATACTGAGAGCGTGGGTCCAACTCCAGTAATAATACTGAGAGTGAGGCACCTACTCCAGTGATAATACTGAGAGCACAGGCCTGACTCCAGTCATAATAATAAGAGCACGGTCCTGACTCCAGTATTAATACTGAGAGCATCGCCCTGACTGCAGTAATGATACTGAGAGCACGGGCCTGACTCCAGTAATAATACTCAGAGCATGGCCCTGACTCCAGTAATGATACTGAGAGCACAGGCCTGACTCCAGTAATAATACTGAGAGCACAGCCCTGACTCCAGTAATAATACTGAGTGCACAGCCCTGACTGCAGTAATAATACTGAGAGCACGGCCCTGACTCCAGTAATAATGCTGAGAGCAAGGGCCTGACTCCAGTAATAATATGAGAGCACGGGCCCAACTCCAGTAATAATACTGAGAGCATGTGCCCGACTCCAGTAATAATACTGAGAGCACGGTCCCGACTCCAGTAATAATACTGAGAGCATGGGCCCGACTGCTGTAATAGTACTGAGAACATGGGCAACACTCCGGTATTAATACTGAGAACCAAGGCCTGACTCCAGTAATAATACTGAGAGCACGGGCCTGACTCCAGTAATAAAACTGAGAGCACAGGCCAGGACTCCAGCAATAATACTGAGAGTGAGGCACCTACTCCAGTAATACTATTGAGAGCACAGGCATGACTCCAGTAATAATACTGAGAGCACGGCCCTGAATCCAGTAATAATACTGAGAGAACGGCCCTGATTCTAGTAATAACACTGAGAGCACAGGCCTGATTACAGTAATAATACTCAGAGCATGGCCCTGACTCCAGTAATAATACTGAGAGAACGGCCGTTACATCAGAATAATGCTGAGAGCAAGCGCCTGACTCCAATAATAATGCTGCGAGCAAGGGCCTGACTCCAGTAATAATACTGAGAGCACGGCCCTGACTCCAGTAATAATGCTGAGAGCAAGGGCCTGACTCCAGTAATAATATGAGAGCACGGGTCCAACTCCAGTAATAATACTGAGAGCATGGGCCCGACTCCAGTAATAATACTCAGAGCCATCCTGACTCCGGTAATAATGATGAGAGCAAGCGCCTGACTCTAGTAATAATGCTGCGAGCAAGGGCCTGACTCCAGTAATAATATGAGAGCACGGTCCAACTCCAGTAATAATACTGAGAGCACGGCCCTGACTCCAGTAATAATGCTGAGAGCAAGGGCCTGACTCCAGTAATAATATGAGAGCACGGGTCCAACTCCAGTAATAATACTGAGAGCATGGGCCCGACTCCAGTAATAATACTCAGAGCCATCCTGACTCCGGTAATAATGCTGAGAGCATGGGCCTGACTCCAATAGTAATACTGAGAACACAGGCCAAGACTCCAGTAATAATACTTAGAGCAAGGCTTTGACTCCAGTAATAAAACTGAGAGCACGGGCCTGACTCCAGTAATAGTACAGAGAGTGAGGCGCTGACACCAGTAATAATACTGAGAGCACGGTCCCGACTCCAGTAATAATACTGACAGCACGGCCCTGATTCCAGTAATAAAACTGAGGGCACGGGCCTGATTCCAGTCATTATAGTCAGAGCACGACCCTGCCTCCAGTAATAATACTGAGAGCATGGCCCTGACTCCAGTAATGATACTGAGAGCATGGCCACAACACCAGTAATACTTCTGAGAGCAGGGGCCTGACTCCAGTAAAATGTGAGAACGCAGCCCTGACTCGAGCAATAATACTAAGAGCACAGCCCTGACTGGAGTAATAATACTGAGAGCACGGCCCTGACTCCAGTAATAATGCTGAGAGCAAGGGTCTGACTCCAGTAATAACATGAGAGCATGGGCCCAGCTCCAGTAATAATACTGAGAGCATGGCCCTGACTCCAGTAATGATACTGAGAGCATGGCCGCGACATCAGTAATAATACTGAGAGCATGGCCCTTACTCCAGTAATGATACTGAGAGCATGGCCGCGACAGCAGTAATAATTCTGAGAACAAGGCTCTGACCCCAGTAATAATACTGAGAGCATGGCCCTGACTCCAGTAATAATACTGAGAGCATGGGCCCGACTGCATTAATAATACTGAGAGCATGGGCCCGACCGACCAGTAATAATACTGAGAGCACGGGCCTGACTCCAGTAATAATACTGAGAACACAGGCCAAGACTCCAGTAATAATACTGAGGGAAAGGCTCGGACTCCAGTAATGATACTGAGAGCACCTGCCTGACTCCAGTAATAATACTGAGAGCAAGGCTCTGACTCCAGTAATAATACTGAGAGCACAGTGCTGTCTCCAGTAATAATACTGAGAGTGAGGACCTGGCTCCAGTAATAATGCTGAGAGCACTGCTCTGACTCCATTAATAATACTGAGAGCATGGGCCCGTCTCCAGAAATAATACTGAGAGCATGGTCCCGGTTCCAGTAATAATACTGAGAGCACAGGAATGATTCCAGTAATAATACTGAGAGCACGGACTTGACTTCAGTAATAATATTGAGAGCACAGGTACGGTTCCAGTAATAATACTGAGAGCAGGGCCTGACTCCAGTAATAATAATGAGAGCACGTGCCTGACTCCAGTAATAATACTGAGAGCGAGGGTCCAACTCCAGTAATAATACTGAGAGTGAGGCACCTACTCCAGTGATAATACTGAGAGCACAGGCCTGACTCCAGTCATAATACTAAGAGCACGGCCCTGAATCCAGTAATAATACTGAGAGCATGGTCCTGACTCCAGTAATAATACTGAGAGCATGGCCCTGATTCCAGTGATAATACTGAGAGCACGGGCCTGATTCCAGTAATAGTACTCAGAGCACGGCCCTGCCTCCAGTAATAATACTGAGAGCATGGCCCTGACTCCATTAATGATACTGAGAGCACGGGCCTGACTCCAGTAATAATGCTGAGAGCATGGCCCTGACACCAGTAATGATACTGAGAGCACGGGCCTGACTCCTGTAATAATACTGAGAGCATGGCCCTGACTCCAGTAATGATACTGAGAGCAAGGGCTTGACTCCAGTAATAATAGTGAGAGCACAGCCCTGACTCCAGTAATAATAATGAGTGCATAACCCTTACTGCAATAATAATACTGAGAGCACGTCCCTGACTCCAGTAATAATGCTGAGAGCAAGGGCTTGACTCCAGTAAAAATATGAGAGCTCGGGCCCAACTCCAGTAATATTACTGAGAGCAAGGCTCTGACTCCAGTAATAATACTGAGAGCACGGGCCTGAATCCAGTAATAATACTGAGAACACAGGCCAAGCCTCCAGTAATAATACTGAGTGGAAGGCTGTGACTCCAGTCATAATACTGAGTGGACCTGCCTGACTCCAGTAATAATACTGAGAGCAAGGCTCTGACTCCAGTAATAATACTGAGAGCACGGGCCTGTCTTCAGTAATAATACTGAGAGTGAGGACCTGACTCCAGTAATAATGCTGAGAGCGAGGGCCTGACTCCAGTAATACTGCTGTGAGCACTGCCCTGACTCCATTAATAATACTGAGAGCGTGGGCCCGACTGCAGTAATAATACTGAGAGCGACGCCCCATTCCAGTAATAATACTGCGAGTCCGGGCCCAACTCCAGTAATAATACTGAGAGCACGGGCCTGACTCCAGTAATAATACTGAGAGCACAGGCCCGACTCCAGTAATAATACTGAGGGCAAGGCTCTGACTCCAGTAATAATACTGAGAGCATGGTTCTGACTCCAGTAACAGTACTGAGACTACGGCCCTGACTCCAGTAATAATACAGAGAGCATGGGACTGACTCCAGTAATAATACTGAGAGCATGGGCCCGACTGCAGTAATAATACTGAGAGCGACGCCCCATTCCAGTAATAATACTGCGAGTCCGGGCCCGACTCCAGTAATAATACTGAGTGCATGGGCCTGACGCCAGTAATAATACTGAGAGCACAGGCCCGACTCCAGTAATAATACTGAGGGCAAGGCTCCGACTCCAGTAATACTACTGAGAGCAAGTTTCTGACTCCAATAATAATACTGGGAGCACTTGCCTGACTCCATTAATAATACTGATGCAAGACTCTGACTCCAGTAATAATATTGAGAGCACGGCCCTGACTCCAGTAATAATGCTGAGAGCAAGGACCTGACTCCAGTAATAATACTGAGAGCACGGCCCTGACTCCAGTAATAATCCTGAGAGAATGGCCGTGACATCAGAATAATCCTGAGAGCAAGCACCTGACTCCAGTAATAATGCTGCGAGCAAGTGCCTGAGTCCAGTAATAACATGAGAGCACGGGCCCAACTCCAGTAAAAATACTGAGAGCACGGCCCTGACTCCAGTAATAATGCTGAGAGCAAGGGCCTGACTCCAGTAATAAAATGAGAGCACGGGTCCAACTCCAGTAATAATACTGAGAGCATGGGCCCGACTCCAGTAATAATACTAATAGCCATCCTGACTCCAGTAATAATACTGAGAGCATTGGCCCGACTGCAGTAATAATACTGAGAGCATGGGCCTGACTCCAATAATAATACTGAGAACACAGGCCAAGACTCCAGTAATAATACTGAGAGCACGGCTTTGACTCCAGTAATAATACTGAGAGCACGGGCCTGTCTCCAGTAATAATCCTGAGAGAACCGCCGTGACATCAGAATAATGCTGAGAGCAAGCGCCTGACTCCAGTAATAATGCTGCGAGCAAGGGCCTGACTCCAGCAATAATATGAGAGCACGGGTCCAACTCCAGTAATAATACTGAGAACATGGCCGTGATTCTAGTAATAAAACTGAGGGCACGGGCCTCATTCCAGTCATAATATTCAGAGCATGGCCCTGCCTCCAGTAATAATACTGAGAGCATGGCCCTGACTCCAGTAAGGATACTGAGAGCATGGCCGCGACACCAATAATAATGCTGAGAGCAAGAGCCTGACTCCAGTAATAATACTAAGAACACGGCCCTGACTCGAGTAATAATACTGAGAGCACAGCCCTGACTGCAGTAATAATACTGAGAGCACGGCCCTGACTCCAGTAGTAATGCTGAGAGCAAGGGCCTGACTCCAGTAATAATATGAGAGCACGGGTCCAACTCCAGTAATAATACTGAGAGCATGGGCCCGACTCCTGTAATAACACTAAGAGCCATCCTGACTCCAGTAATAATACTGAGAGCATTGGACCGACTGCAGTAATAATAATGAGAGCATGGCCTGACTCCAATAATAATACTGCGAACACAGGCCAAGACTCCAGTAATAATACTGAGAGCAAGACTTTGACTCCAGTAATAATACTGAGAGCACGGGCCTGTCTCCAGCAATAATACAGAGAGTGAGGCGCTGACACCAGTAATAATACTGAGAGCACGGTCTCGACTCCAGTAATAATACTGCCAGCACGGCCGTGATTCCAGTAATAAAACTGAGGTCACGGGCCTGATTCCAGTCATAATACTCAGAGCACGGCCCTGCCTCCAGTAATAATACTGAGAGCATGGCCCTGACTCCAGTAATGTTACTGAGAGCATGGCCGCGACTTAAATAATAATTCTGAGAGCAAGAGCATGACTCCAGTAATAATACTAAGAACACGGCCCTGACTCAAGTAATAATACTGCGAGCACAGCCCTGACTGCAGTAATAATACTGAGAGCACGGCACTGACCCAGTAATAATACTGAGAGCATGGGCCCGACTGCTGTAATACTACTGAGAGCACGGGCCCGACTCCAGTATTAATACTGAGAGCCCGGGCCTGACTCCAGTAATAATACTGAGAGCAAGGGCCTGACTCCAGTAATAATATGAGAGCATGGGCCCAACTCCAGTAATAATACTGAGAGCATGAGCCCTACTGATGTAATAATACTGAGAGCACGGGCGCGACTGCGGTATTAATACTGAGAGCCCGGGCCCGACTCCAGTAATAATACTGAGAGCACAGGCCTGACTCCAGTAATAATACTGAGAGCAAGGCTCTGACCCCAGTAATAATACTGAGAGCACGGGCCTGTCTCCAGTAATAATGCTGAGAGCAAGGGCCTGACTCCAGTTACAACATGAGAGCATGGGCCCAATTCCAGTAATAATACTGAGAGCATGGGCCCGACTCCAGTAATAATACTGAGAGCATGGGCCCGACTGCTGTAATAATACTGAGAGCACGGGCCCGACTCCAGTATTAATACTGAGAGCCCGGGACTGACTCAAGTAATAATACCAAGAGCACGGGACTGACTATAGTAATAATACTGAGAGCACAGGCCAACACTCCAGTAATAATACTTAGAGTGTGGCACCTACTCGAGTAATAATACTGAGAGCACAGGCCTGACTCCAGTAATAATACTGAGGGGAAGGCTCTGACTCCAGTAATAATACTGAGAGCAAGGGCCTGTCTCCCGTAATAATACTGAGAGCATGGGCCTAACTCCAGTAATAATACTGAGAGCACAGCCCTGACTGCAGTAATAATACTGAGAGCACGACCCTGACTCCAGTAATAATGCTGAGAGCAAGGGCCTGAATCCTGTAATAATATGAGAGCACTGGCCAAACCCCAGTAATAATACTGAGAGCACGGGCCCGACTCCAGTAATAATACTGACAGCATGGACCCAACTGCAGTAATAATACTGAGAGCATGGGCCCGACTCCAGTAATAATACTGAGAGCACGGGCATGACTCCAGTAATAATACTGAGAACACAGGCCAAGTCTCCAGTAATAATACTGAGGGGAAGGCTCTGACTCCAGTAATAATACTAAGAGCACTAGCCTGACTCCAGTAATAATACTGAGAGCAAGGCTCTGAATCCAGTAATAATACTGAGAGCACGGATTGTCCCCAGTAATAATACTGAGAGTGAAGGCCTGACTAAAGTAATAATACTGAGAGCACAGCCCTGACTGCATTAATAATACTGAGAGCACGGACCTGACTCTAGTAATAATGCTGAGAGCAAGGGCCTGACTCCAGTTACAATATGAGAGCATGGGCCCAACTCCACTAATAATACTGAGAGCACGGGCCCGACTTCAGTAATAATACTGAGAGCATGGGCCTGACTGCTGTAATAATACTGAGAGCACGGGACTGACTACAGTAATAATACTAAGAGCACAGGCCAATACTCCAATAATAATACTGAGAGTGAGGCACCTACTCCAGTAATAATACTGAGAGCACAGGCCTGACTCCAGTACTAATACTGAGAGCATGGCCCTGACTCCAGTGATAATACTGAAAGCACAGGTCAAGACTGCAGTAATAATACTGAGGGGAAGGCTCAGACTCCAGTAATAATACTGAGAGCAAGGTTCTGACTCCAGTAATAATACTGAGAGCACCTGCCTGACTCCAGTAATAATACTGGATGCAAGGCTCTGACCCCAGTAATAATACTGAGAGCACGGGCCTGTCTCCAGTAATAATACTGAGAGTGAGGCGCTGACACCAGTAATAATAGTGAGAGCACTGGCCAGACTCCAGTAATAATACTGAGAGGATGGGCCCCGTTCCAGTAATAAAACTGAGAGCAGGTCCTGACTCCAGTAATAATACTGAGAGCGAGTGCCCGACTCCTGTAATAATACTGAGTGCAAGTCACCTATTCCAGTAATAATACTGAGAGCATTGCACCGACTCCAGTAATAATACCGGGAGCATCTGCCTGACTCCAGTAAAATACTGTGAGCAAGGCTCTGACTCCAGTAACAATACTGAGACCACGGCCCTGACTCCAGTGATAATACAGAGAGCATGGGCCTGACTGCAGTAATAATACTGAGAGCATGGGCCCGACTGCAGTAATAATATTGAGAATGACGCAACGATTCCAGTAATAATACTGTGAGTCCGGGCCCGACTCCAGTAATAAAACTGAGAGCACGGGCCTGACTCCAGTAATAATACAGAGAGTGAGGCGCTGACACCAGTAATAATACTGAGAGCACGGTCCCGACTCCAGTAATAATACTGACAGCACGGCCCTGATTCCAGTAATAAAACTGAGGGCACGGGCCTGATTCCAGTCATTATAGTCAGAGCACGACCCTGCCTCCAGTAATAATACTGAGAGCATGGCCCTGACTCCAGTAATGATACTGAGAGCATGGCCGCAACACCAGTAATACTTCTGAGAGCAGGGGCCTGACTCCAGTAATAATACTGAGAACGCGGCCCTGACTTGAGCAATAATACTAAGAGCACAGCCCTGACTGCAGTAATAATACTGAGAGCATGGTCCTGACTCCAGTAATAATGCTGAGAGCAAGGGTCTGACTCCAGTAATAATATGAGAGCATGGGCCCAGCTCCAGTAATAATACTGAGAGCATGGCCCTGACTCCAGTAATGATACTGAGAGCATGGCCGCGACATCAGTAATAATACTGAGAGCATGGCCCTGACTCCAGTAATGATACTGAGAGCATGGCCACGACAGCAGTAATAATTTTCAGAACAAGGCTCTGACCCCAGTAATAATACTGAGAGCATGGCCCTGACTCCAGTAATAATACTGAGAGCATGGGCCCGACTGCATTAATAATACTGAGAGCATGGGCCCGACACCAGTAATAATACTGAGAGCACGGGCCTGACTCCAGTAATAATACTGAGAACACAGGCCAAGACTCCAGTAATAATACTGAGGGAAAGGCTCTGACTCCAGTAATGATACTGAGAGCACCTGCCTGACTCCAGTAATAATACTGAGAGCAAGGCTCTGACTCCAGTAATAATACTGAGAGCACGGGCCTGTCTCCAGTAATAATACTGAGAGTGAGGACCTGACTCCAGTAATAATGCTAAGAGCGAGGGCCTGACTCCAGTAATAATGCTGAGAGCACTGCTCTGACTCCATTAATAATACTGAGAGCATGGGCCCGTCTCCAGAAATAATACTGAGAGCATGGTCCCGGTTCCAGTAATAATACTGAGAGCACAGGAATGATTCCAGTAATAATACTGAGAGCACGGACTTGACTTCAGTAATAATATTGAGAGCACAGGTACGGTTCCAGTAATAATACTGAGAGCAGGGCCTGACTCCAGTAATAATAATGAGAGCACGTGCCTGACTCCAGTAATAATACTGAGAGCGAGGGTCCAACTCCAGTAATAATACTGAGAGTGAGGCACCTACTCCAGTGATAATACTGAGAGCACAGGCCTGACTCCAGTCATAATACTAAGAGCACGGCCCTGAATCCAGTAATAATACTGAGAGCACGGTCCTGACTCCAGTAATAATACTGAGAGCACGGCCTTGATTCCAGTAATAATACTGAGAGCACGGGCCTGATTCCAGTAACAGTACTCAGAGCACGGCCCTGCCTCCAGTAATAATACTGAGAGCACGGCCCTGACTCCAGTATTAATACTGAGATCATGGCCCTGACTCCATTAATGATACTGCGAGCACGGGCCTGACTCCAGTAATAATGCTGAGAGCATGGCCCTGACTCCAGTAATGATACTGAGAGCACGGGCCTGACTCCAGTAATAATACTGAGAGCATGGACCTGACTCCAGTAATGATACTGAGAGCAAGGGCTTGACTCCAGTAATAATACTGAGAGCACAGCCCTGACTCCAGTAATAATACTGAGTGCATAGCCCTTACTGCAATAATAATACTGAGAGCACGTCCCTGACTCCGGTAATAATGCTGAGAGCAAGGGCTTGACTCCAGTAATAATATGAGAGCTCGGGCCCAACTCCAGTAATAATACTGAGAGCATGTGCCCGACTCCACTAATAATACTGAGAGCACGGGCCCGACTCCAGTAATAATACTGAGAGCATGGGCTCGACTGCTCTAATAATACTGGGAACATGGGCAACACTCCGGTATTAATACTGAGAGCCCATGCCTGACTCCAGTAATAATACTGAGAGCGTGGGCCTGTCTCCAGTAATAAAACTGAGAGCACAGGCCAGGACTCCTGCAATAATACTGAGAGTGAGGCACCTACTCCAGTAATACTACTGAGAGCACAGCCCTGACTCCAGTAATAATAGTGAGTGCACAGCCCTGACTGCAATAATAATACTGAGAGCACGTCCCTGACTCCAGTAATAATGCTGAGAGCAAGGGCTTGACTCCAGTAATAATATAAGAGCTCGGGCCCAACACCAATAATAATACTGAGAGCATGTGCCCGACTCCAGTAATAATACTGAGAGCACGTGTCCGACTGCTGTAATAATACTGAGAACATGGGAAACACTCCGATATTAATACTGAGAGCCCAGGCCTGACTCCAGTAATAATACTGAGAGCGCGGGCCTGTCTCCAGTAATAAAACTGAGAGCACAGGCCAGGACTCCTGCAATAAAACTGAGAGTGAGGCACCTACTCCAGTAATACTACTGAGAGCACAGCCCTGACTCCAGTAATAATAGTGAGTGCACAGCCCTGACTGCAATAATAATACTGAGAGCACGTCCCTGACTCCAGTAATAATGCTGAGAGCAAGGGCTTGACTCCAGTAATAATATGAGAGCTCGGGCCCAACTCCAGTAATAATACTGAGAGCATGTGCCCGACTCCAGTAATAATACTGAGTGCACGGGCCCGACTGCTGTAATAATACTGAGAACATGGGAAACAATCCGGTATTAATACTGAGAGCCCAGGCCTGACTCCAGTAATAATACTGAGAGCGCAGTCCTGTCTCCAGTAATAAAACTGAGAGCACAGGCCAGGACTCCTGCAATAAAACTGAGAGTGAGGCACCTACTCCAGTAATACTACTGAGAGCACAGCCCTGACTCCAGTAATAATAGTGAGTGCACAGCCCTGACTGCAATAATAATATTGAGAGCACGTCCCTGACTCCAGTAATAATGCTGAGAGCAAGGGCTTGACTCCAGTAATAATATGAGAGCTCGGGCACAACTCCAGTAATAATACTGAGAGCATGTGCCCGACTCCAGTAATAATAACTGAGAGCACGGGCTCGACTGCTGTAATAATACTGAGAACATGGGCAACACTCCGGTGTTAATACTGAGAGCCCAGGCCTGACTCCAATAATAATACTAAGAGCGCGGGCCTGTGTCCAGTAATAAAACTGAGAGCACAGGCCAGGACTCCTGCAATAATACTGAGAGTGAGGCACCTACTCCAGTAATACTACTGAGAGCACAGGCATGACTCCAGTAATAATACTGAGAGAACTGCCCTGATTCCAGTAATAATACTGAGAGCACAGGCCTGATTACAGTAATAATACTCAGAGCACGGCCCTGACTCCAGTAATAATACTGAGAGAACGGCCGTGACATCAGAATAATGCTGAGAGCAAGCGCCCGACTCCACGAATAATGCTGCGAGCAAGGGCCTGACTCCAGTAATAATATGAGAGCACGGGCCCAAATCCAGTAATAATACTGAGAGCACGGCCCTGACTCCAGTAATAATGCTGAGAGCAAGGGCCTGACTCCAGTATTAATATGAGAGCACGGTCCAACTTCAGTAATAATACTGAGAGCATGGGCCCAACTCCAGTAATAATACTAAGAGCCATTCTGACTCCAGTAATAATACTGAGAGCATTGGCCCGACTGCAGTAGTAATACTGAGAGCATGAGCCTGACTCCAATAATAATACTGAGAACACAGGCCAATCTCCAGTAATAATACTGAAAGCAAGGCTTTGACTCCAGTAATAAAACTGAGAGCACGGGCCTGGCTCCAGTAATAATACAGAGAGTGAGGCGCTGACACCAGTAATAAAACTGAGCGCACGGTCACGACTCCAGTAATAATACTGACCGCACGGCCTGATTCCAGTCATAATACTCAGAGCACTCCCTACCTCCAATAATAATACTGAGAGCATGGCCCTGACTCCAGTAATAATACTGAGGGGAAGGCTCTGACTCCAGTAATAATAATGAGCGCACATGCCTGACTCCAGTAATAATACTGAGAGCAAGGCTCTGACTCCAGTAATAATACTGAGATAACGGGCATCTCTCCAGTAATAATACTGAGAGTGAGGACCTGACTCCAGTAATAATGCTGAGAGCGAGGGCCTGACTCCAGTAATAATGCTGAGAGCACTGCCCGGACTCCATTAATAATACTGAGAGCATGGGCCCGTCTCCAGAAATAATACTGAGAGCATGGGCCCGGTTCCAGTAATAATCCTGAGAGCACAGGCATGATTCCAGTAATAATACTGAGACCACGGGCCTGACTTCAGTAATAATATTGAGAGCACAGGCACGGTTCCAGTAATAATACTGAGAGCAGGGCCTGATTCCAGTAATAATAATGAGAGCACGTGCCTGACTCCAGTAATAATACTGAGAGCGAGGGTCCAACTCCAGTAATAATACTGAGAGTGAGGCACCTACTCTAGTGATAATACTGAGAGCACAGGCCTGAGTCCAGTCATAATACTAAGAGCACTGCCCTGAATCCAGTAATAATACTGAGAGCACGGCCCTGATTCCAGTAATAATATTGAGAGCACGGGCCTGATTCCAGGAATAGTACTGAGAGCACGGCCCTGACTCCAGTAATAATACTGAGAGCACGGCCCTGACTCCAGTATTAATACTGAGAGCATCGCCCTGACTGCAGTAATGATACTGAGAGCACGGGCCTGACTCCAGTAATAATACTGAGAGCATGGCCCTGACTCCATTAATAATGCTGAGAGCAAGGGCCTGACTCCAGTAATAATATGAGAGCACGGGCCCAACTCCAGTAATAATACTGAGAGCATGTGCCCGACTCCAGTAATAATACTGAGAGTACGGGCCCGACTCCAGTAATAAAACTGAGAGCACAGGCCAGGACTCCAGCAATAATACTGAGAGTGAGGCACCAACTCCAGTAATACTACTTAGAGCACAGACATGACTCCAGTAATAATACGGAGAGCACGGCCCGGGATCCAGTAATAATACTGAGAGAACGGCCCTGATTCCAGTATTAACACTGAGAGCACAGGCCTGAATGCAGTAATAATACTCAGAGCATGGCCTTGACTCCAGTAATAATCGTGAATGAACGGCCGTGACATCAGAATAATGCTGAGAGCAAGTGCCTGACTCCAGTAATAATGCTGCGAGCAAGGGCCTGACTCCAGTAATAATATGAGAGCAGGGGTCCAACTCCAGTAATAATACTGAGAGCACGGCTCTGACTCCAGTAATAATGCTGAGAGCAAGGGCCTGACTCAGTAATAAAATGAGAGCACGTGCCCAACTCGAGTAATAATACTGAGAGGATGGGCACGACTGCAGTAATAATACTGAGAGCACGGGCCCGAGTCCAGTATAAATATTGAGAGCGAGGGCCCGAGTCCAGTAATAATACTGAGAGCGAGGCACCTACTCCAGTAATAATACTGAAAGCAAGGGCCTGACTCCAGTAATAATATGAGAGCAAGGGCCCAACTCCAGTAATAATACTGACAGCATGGGCCCGACTGCAGTAATAATACTGAGAGCACGTTCCGACTCCAGTATTAATGCTAAGAGTGAGGGCCTGACTCCAGGAATAATACCGAAAGCACCGGCCAGCCTCCAGTAATAAAACTGAGATCACGGGCCCGCTTACAGTAATAATACTGAGAGCAGGGCCTGACTCCAGTAATAATACAGAGATCATGGGCCTGACTCCAGTGATAATACTGAGAGCATGGGCCCGACTGCAGTCATAATACTGAGAGTGACGCCCCGATTCCAGTAATAAGGCTGAGAGCAAGGGACTGACGACAGTAATAATACTGAGAGCACGGTCTAGTCTCCAGAAATAATAGTGAGGGCATGGGCCTGACTCCAGTAATAATATTGAGAGCACATGCACGGTTCCAGTAATAATACTGAGGGGAGGTCCTGTCTCCAGTAATAATACTGAGAGCAGGGGCCAGACTCCAGTAATATTACAGAGAGCATGGGCCCGACTCCATTAATACTGCAGTATTAATACGGTGAGCATGGGCCCGACTGCAGTAATAACACTGACAGCACGGGCCTAACTCCAGTGTTAATACTGAGAGCCCGGGCCCGACTCCAGTAATAATACTGAGAGCACAGGCCAAGACTCCAGTAATAATACTGAGGCGAAGGCTCTGACTCCAGTAATAATACTGAGAGCAAGGTTCTGACTCCAGTAATAATACTGAGAGCACCTGCCTGACTCCAGTAGTAATACTGAGAACAAGGCCTTGACTCCAGTAATAATACAGAGAGCACGAGCCTCACTCCAGTAATAATACTGAGAGCACGGCCCTGACTCCAGCAACAAAACTGAGAGCATGGCACCGAATCCAGTATTAATAGCAGGAGCACCTGCCTGACTCTGATAATAATACTGAGTGCAAGGCTATGACTCCAGTAATAATACTGGGATCACGGCCCCGACTCCAGTAATAATACATAGAGCAAAGGCCTGACTCCAGTAATAATACTGAGAGCACGTGCCCAACTCCAGTAATAATACTGAGAGCATGGGCCCGACTGCAGTAATAATACTGAGAGCACGGGACCGTCTCCTGTAATAATAATGAGAGCCTGGGCCCAACTACAGTAATAATACTGAGAGCAAGGCTCTGACTCCAGTAATAATACTGAGAGCACGGGCCTGACTCCGGTAATAATACTGAGAGTGAGGTCCCGACTCCAGTAATAATACTGAGAGCGAGGCACCTACCCCAGTAATAATACTGAAAGCAAGGGCCTGACTCAAGTAATAATATGATAGCACCGGCCCAACTCCAGTAATAATACTGAGAGCACAGCCCTGAAACCAGTAATAATACTGAGAGCACGGGCCTGACTCCAGTAATAATACTGAGAGCACAGCCCAAGACTCCAGTAATAATACTAAGCGGAAGGCTCTGACTCCAGTAATAATACTGAGAGCACAGCCCTGAAACCAGTATTAATACTGGGAGCATGGCCCTGACTCCAGTAATAATAGCGGGACCACCTGCCTGTCTGCAGTAATAATACTGAGAGCAAGGCTCTGACACCAGTAATAATACTGAGAGCATGGATCCGATTCCAGTAATAATGCTAAGAGTGAGGGCCTGACACCAGAAATAATACTGAGAGCACCGGCCAGCCTCCAGTAATAAAACTGAGAGCACGGGCCCGCTTCCAGTAATAATACTGAGAGCAGGGCCTGACTCCAATAATAATACTGAGAGCACGGGCCTGACTCCAGTAAAAATACAGAGAGCATGGGCCTGACTCCGGTGATAATACTGAGAGCATGGGCCCGACTGCAGTCATAATACTGAGAGTGATGCCCCTGAGAGCAAGGGACTGACTCCAGTAATAATACTGAGAGCACGGTCTAGTCTCCAGAAATAATAGTGAGAGCATGGGCCTGACTCCAGTAATAATATTGAGAGCACATGCACGGTTCCAGTAATAATACTGAGAGGAGAGCCTGACTCCAGTAATAATACTGAGAGCAGGGGCCAGACTCCAGTAATATTACAGAGAGCATGGGCCCGACTCCATTAATACTGCAGTATTAATACGGTGAGCATGGGCCCGACTGCAGTAATAACACTGACAGCACGGGCCCGACTCCAGTGTTAATACTGAGAGCCCGGGCCCGACTCCAGTAATAATACTGAGAGCACAGGCCAAGACTCCAGTAATAATACTGAGGCGAAGGCTCTGACTCCAGTAATAATACTGAGAGCAAGGTTCTGACTCCAGTAATAATACTGAAAGCACCTGCCTGACTCCAGTAGTAATACTGAGAACAAGGCCTTGACTCCAGTAATAATACAGAGAGCACGAGCCTGACTCCAGTAATAATACTGAGAGCACGGCCCTGACTCCAGTAACAAAACTGAGAGCATGGCACCGAATCCAGTATTAATAGCAGGAGCACCTGCCTGACTCTGGTAATAATACTGAGTGCAAGGCTATGACTCCAGTAATAATACTGGGATCACGGCCCCGACTCCAGTAATAATACATAGAGCATAGGCCTGACTCCAGTAATAATACTGAGAGCACGTGCCCGACTCCAGTAATAATACTGAGAGCATGGGCCCGACTGCAGTAATAATATTGAGAGCACGGGCCCGATTCCAGTAATAATAATGAGAGCCTTGGCCCAACTACAGTAATAATACTGAGAGCAAGGCTCTGACTCCAGTAATAATACTGAGAGCACGGGCCTGACTCCGGTAATAATACTGAGAGCGAGGGCCCGACTCCATTAATAATACTGAGAGCGAGGCACCTACCCCAGTAATAATACTGAAAGCAAGGGCCTGACTCAAGTAATAATATGAGAGCACCGGCCCAACTCCAGTAATAATACTGAGAGCACAGCCCTGAAACCAGTAATAATACTGAGAGCACGGGCCTGACTCCAGTAATAATACTGAGAGCACAGCCCAAGACTCCAGTAATAATACTGAGCGGAAGGCTCTGACTCCAGTAATAATACTGAGAGCACAGCCCTGAAACCAGTAATAATACTGGGAGCATGGCCCTGACTCCAGTAATAATAGCGGGAGCACCTGCCTGACTGCAGTAATAATACTGAGAGCAAGGCTCTGACACCAGTGATAATACTGAGAGCACGGGTCCGATTCCAGTAATAATGCTAAGAGTGAGGGCCTGACACCAGAAATAATACTGAGAGCACCGGCCAGCCTCCAGTAATAAAACTGTGAGCACGGGCCCGCTTCCAGTAATAATACTGAGAGCAGGGCCTGACTCCAGTAATAATACTGATAGCACGGGCCTGACTCCAGTAAAAATACAGAGAGCATGGGCCTGACTCCAGTGATTATACTGAGAGCATGGGCCCGACTGCAGTCATAATACTGAGAGTGATGCCCCGATTCCAGTAATAAGGCTGAGAGCAAGGGACTGACTCCAGTAATAATACTGAGAGCACGGCCTAGTCTCCAGAAATAATACTGAGAGCATGGGCCCGGTTCCAGTTATAATACTGAGAGCACAGGCCTCATTCCAGTAATAATACTGAGAGCACGGGCCTGACTCCAGTAATAATATTGAGAGCACGGGCACGTTCCAGTAATAATACCGAGTGCAGGGCCTGACTCCAGTAATAATACTGAGAGCACGGGCCAGACTCCAGTAATATTACTGAGAGCATGGGCCCGACTCCATTAATACTGCAGTATTAACACTGCGAGCATGGCCCCGACTACAGTAATAACACTGACAGCACGGGCCCGACTCCGGTGTTAATACTGAGAGCCCGGGCCAGACTCCAGTAATAATACTGAGAGCACATGCCAAGACTCCAGTAATAATACTGAGGGGAAGGCTCTGACTCCAGTAATAATACAAAGAATAAGGTTCTGACTCCAGTAATAATACTGATATCACCTGCCTGACTCCAGTAGTAATGCTGAGAACAAGGCTCTGACTTCAGTAATAATACTGAGAGCATGGCCCTGACTTCATTAATAATAATGAGAGCACGGGCCAGCCTCTAGTAATAAAACTGAGAGCACGGGCCTGCATCCATTAATAATACTGAGAGCACGGGCCAGCCTCCAGTAATAAAACTGAGAGCACGGCCCCGCTTCCAGTAATAATACTGAGAGAAGGGCCTGATTCCAGTAATAATACAGAGAGCATGGGCCTGACTGCAGTAATAATACTGAGAGCATGGGCCCGACTGCAGTCATAATACTGAGAGCGACGCCCTGATTCCAGTAATAAGGCTGAGAGCAAGAGCCTGACTCCAGTAATAATACTGAGAGCACGGCCCTGACTCCAGTAATAATACTGAGAGCACAGCCCTGACTGCAGTAATAATACTGAGAGCATGGGCCCGACTCCATTAATCATACTGAGAGCACAGGCCCGACTCCAGTATTAATACTGACAGCATGGACACGACTGCAGTATTAATAATGAGAGCATGGGCCCGAACCAAGTAATAATACTGAGAGTACGGGCCTGACTCCAGTAATAATACTGAGATCACAGGCCAAGACTCCAGTAAAAATACTGACGGGATGGCTCTGACTCCAGTAATAATACTGAGAGCACGGCCCTGAATCCAGTAATAATACTGGGAACATGGCCCTGACTCCCGTAATGATACTGAGAGGACAGCCTGAAACCAGTAATAATACTCAGAGCATGGCCCTGACTCCAGTAATAATACTGAGAGCACAGCCTGATTCCAGTAATAATACTCAGAGCATGGCCCTGACTCCAGTAATAATACTGAGAGCACAGTCCTGACTCCAGTAATAATACTGAGAGCATGGTCCTGACTCCAGTAAGGATACTGAGAGCACGGCCGCGACACCAGTAATAATGCTGAGAGCAGGAGCCTGACTCCAGTAATAATACTGAGAGCACGGTCCTGACTCCAGTAATAATACTGAGAGCATGGCCTTGAATCCAGTAATGATAGTGAGAGCACGGCCACAACATCAGTAATAATCCTGAGAGCAGGGGCCTGACTGCAGTAATAATATTGAGATCACAGCCCTGACTGCAGTAATAATACTGAGAGCACAGCCCTGACTGCAGTAATAATACTGAGAGCACAGCCCTGACTCCAGTAACAGTGCTGAGAGCACGGCCCTGAATCCAGTAATAATACTGGGAACATGGCCCTGACTCCCATAATGATACTGAGAGCACAGGCCTGATTCCAGTAATAATACTCAGAGCATGGCCCTGACTCCAGTAATAATACTGAGAGCATGGGCCAGACTCCGGTGTTAATACTGAGAGCACGGGCCTGACTCCAGTAATAATACTGAGAGCACAGGTCAAGACTCCAGTAATAATACTGAGAGCACCTGCCTGACTCCAGTAGTAAGACTGAGAACATGGGCCTGACTCCAGTAATAATACTGTGTGCATGGGCCCGACTGCAGTAATAATACTGAGAGCACGGCACTAACTCCAGTAATAATACTGAGAGCATGGCACCGACTCCAGTAATAATATCAGGAGCACCTGCCTGACTCCAGTAATAATACTGAGAGCAAGGCTATGTCTCCAGTAATAATACTGAGAGCACGGCACCGACTCCAGTAATAATACTGAGAGCACGGGCCCGACTCCAGTAATAATACTGAGAGCATGAGCCCGACTGCAGTAATAATACTCAGAGCACGGGCCCGATTCCAGTAATAATAATGAGGGCCCGGGCTCAACTACAGTAATAATACTGAGAGCATGTGCCTGACTCGAGTAATAACACTGAGAGCACGTGCCTGACTCCAGTAATAATACTGAGGACAAGGCTCTGAATCCAGTAATAATACTGAGAGCATGGTTCTGACTCCAGTAATAATACTGGGAGCACCTGCCTGATTCCAGTAGTAATACTGAGAGCAAGGCTCTGACTCCAGTAATAATACTGAGAGCACGGACCTGTCTCCAGTAATAATACTGAGAGCACAGCCCTGACTCCATTAATAATAATGAGAGCACGGGCCAGCCTCCAGTAATAAAACTCAGATTACGGGCCCGCTTCCGTGAATAATACTGAGAGCGTGGGCCAGCCTCCAGCAATAAAACTGAGAGCACGGGCCCGCTTCCAGTAATAATACTGAGAGCAGGGCCTGACTCCAGTAATAATACTGTGAGCACGGGCCTGGCTCCAGTAATAATACAGAGAGCATGGGCCTGACTCCAGTAATAAGGCTCAGAGCAAGGGACTGGCTCAAGTAATAATGCTGAGAGCACGGCCCTGACACCAGTAATAATACTGAGAGCACAGCCCTGACTGCGCAATAATACTGAGAGAACCGCTCTGTCTCCAGTAATAATGCTGAGAGGAAGGGACTGACTCCAGTATTAATATAAGAGCACGGGCCCAACTCCAGTAATAATATTGAGAGCACGGGCCCGACTCCAGTAATAATACTGAGATCACAGGCCAACACTCCAGTAATAATACTGAGGGGAAGGTTCTGACTCCAGTAATAATACTGAGAGCACAGTCCTGACTCCAGTAATAATACTGAGAGCATGGCCCTGACTCCAGTAAGGATACTGCGAGCATGGCCGCGACACCAGTAATAATGCTGAGAGCAGGAGCCTGACTCCAGTAATAATACTGAGTGCACGGTCCTGACTCCAGTAATAATACTGAGAGCATGGCCCTGACTCCAGTAATGATACTGAGAGCACAGCCCTGACTCCACTAATAATGCTGAGAGCAAGGGCCTGACTCCAGTAATAACATGAGAGCACGGGCCCAACTCCAGTAATAATACTGAGAGCATGGGCCCGACTCCAGTAATAATACTGAGAGCATGGGCCCGACTCCAGTAATAATACTGAGAGCATGGGCCCGACTCCAGTAATAATACTGAGAGCACAGCCCTGACTGCAGTAATAATAGTGAGTGCACAGCCCTGACTCCAGTAATAATACTGAGAACACGGGCTAGACTCCAGTAATAATACTGAGAGCACAGGCCAAGACTCCAGCAATAATACTGAGGGGAAGGCTCTGACTCCAGTAATAATACTGAGAGCACGGCCCTGAATCCAGTAATAATACTGGCAGCATGGCCCTGACTCCAGTAATGATACTGAGAGCACGGGCCTGATTACAGTAATAATACTGAGAGCTTGGCCCTGACTCCAGTAAGGATACTGAGAGCTCGGCCGTGACACCAGTATTAATGCTGAGAGCAGGGGCCTGACTGCAGTAAAAATACTGAGAGCACGGCCGTGACTCCAGTAAAAATACTGAGAGCACAGCCCTGACTGCAGTAATAATGCTGAGAGCAAGGACCTGACTCCAGCAATAATATGAGAGCAGGGGCCCAACTCCAGTAATAATACTGAGAGCATGGGCCCGACTCCAGTAATAATACTGAGAGCATGGCACCGAATCCAGTAATAATAGTGGGAGCAGCTGCCTGAGTCCAGTAATAATACTGAGGGCAAGGCTATGACTCCAGTAATAATACTGAGAGCATGGCCTCGACTCCAGTTATAATACTGAGAGCATGGGCCTGAGTCCTGCAATAATAATGAGAGCACGGGCCCGATTCCAGTAATAATACTGAGAGCATGGGCCCGACTGCAGTAATAATACTCAGAGCCCGGGAACGACTCCAGTAATAATACGGAGCGCACGGGCCTGGCTCCAGTAATAATACTGAGAGCACAGGCCAAGACTCCAGTAAGGATACTGAGAGCATGGCCGCGAAACCAGTAATAATGCTGAGAGCAGGGGCCAAACTCCAGTAATAATACTGAGAGCATGACCCTGACTCCAGTAATGATACATAGAGCATGGACGCGACATCAGTATTAATGCTGAGAGCAGTGGACTGACTGCAGTAATAATATTGAGAGCACGGCCCTGACTCCAGTAAAAATACTGAGAGCACAGCCCTGACTGCAGTAATAATAGTGAGAGCACAGCCCTGACTCCAGTAATAATACTGAGAGCAAAGGCCTGACTCCAGTAATAATATGAGAGCAGGGGCCTGACTCCAGGAATAATACTGAGAGCACAGGCCAACACTCCAGTAATAATACGGAGGGGAAGGCTCTGACTCTAGGAATAAAACTGAGAGCAATGTTCTGACTCCAGTAATAATACTGAGAGCACCTGCCTGACTCCAGTAGTAATACTGAGAACAAGGCTCTGACTTCAGTACTAATACTGAGAGCTCGGCCCTGACTCCAGTAATAATACAGAGAGCATGGCACCGAATCCAGTAATAATAGCGAGAGCAGCTGCCTGAATCGAGTAATAATACTGAGGGCAAGGCTATGACTCCAGTAATAATACTGAGAGCACGGCCTCGACTCCAGTTATAATACAGAGAGCAAGGGTCCGACTCCAGTAATAATACTGAGAGCATGACCCTGACTCCAGTAATGATACATAGAGCATGGACGCGACATCAGTATTAATGCTGAGAGCAGTGGCCTGACTGCAGTAATAATACTGAGAGCATGGCACCGACTCCAGTAATAATAGCGGGAGCACCTGCCTGACTCCAGTAATAATACTGAGAGCAAGGCTATGACTCCAATAATAATACTGAGAGCACGGCCTCGATTCCAGTAATAATACAGACAGCATGGGCCTGACTCCAGTAATAAAACTGAGAGCACGGGTCCGACTCCAGTAATAATACTGAGTGCATGGGCCCGACGGCAGTAATAATACTCAGAGCACGGGCCCGATTCCAGTAATAATAATGAGAGCCCGGGCCCAACAACAGTAATAATACTGAGAGCATGTGCTGACTCCAGTAATAATACTGAGAGCACGGGCCCGACTCCAGTAATAATACTGAGGGCAAGGCTCTGACTCCAGTAATAATACTGAGAGCATGGTTCTGACTCCAGTAATAATACTGGGAGCACCTGCCAGATTCCAGTAGTAATACTGAGAGCAATTCTCTGACTCCAGTAATAATTCTGAGAGCACGGGCCTGTCTCCAGTAATAATACTGATAGTGAGGCGCTGACACCAGTAATAATACTGAGAGCACAGCCCCGACTCCAGTAATAATGCTGAGAGGGAGGTCCCGCATCCATTAATAATACTGAGAGCACGGGCCAGCCTCCAGTAAAAAAACTGAGAGCACGGGCCCACTTCCAGTAATAATACTGAGAGCAGGGCCTGACTCCAGTAATAATACTGAGAGCATGGGCCTGACTCCAGTAATAATACTGAGAGCATGGCACCGACTCCAGTAATAATAGCGGGAGCACCTGCCTGACTCCAGTAATAATACTGAGAGCAAGGCTATGACTCCAATAATAATACTGAGAGCACGGCCTCGATTCCAGTAATAATACAGACAGCATGGGCCTGACTCCAGTAATAAAACTGAGAGCACGGGTCCGACTCCAGTAATAATACTGAGTGCATGGGCCCGACGGCAGTAATAATACTCAGAGCACGGGCCCGATTCCAGTAATAATAATGAGAGCCCGGGCCCAACAACAGTAATAATACTGAGAGCATGTGTCTGACTCCAGTAATAATACTGAGAGCACGGGCCCGACTCCAGTAATAATACTAAGGGCAAGGCTCTGACTCCAGTAATAATACTGAGAGCATGGTTCTGACTCCAGTAATAATACTGGGAGCACCTACCAGATTCCAGTAGTAATACTGAGAGCAATTCTCTGACTCCAGTAATAATTCTGAGAGCACGGGCCTGTCTCCAGTAATAATACTGATAGTGAGGCGCTGACACCAGTAATAATACTGAGAGCACAGCCCCGACTCCAGTAATAATGCTGAGAGGGAGGTCCCGCATCCATTAATAATACTGAGAGCACGGGCCAGCCTCCAGTAATAAAACTGAGAGAACGGGCCCACTTCCAGTAATAATACTGAGAGCAGGGCCTGACTCCAGTAATAATACTCAGAGCAAGGGCCTGACTCCAGTAACAATACAGAGAGCATGGGACTGACTCCAGTGATAATACTGAGAGCATGGGCCCGACTGCAGTCATAATACTGAGAGCGACGCCCCGATTCCAGTAATAAGGCTGAGAGCAAGCGCCTGACTCCAGTAATAATACTGAGAGCATGGGCCCGACTGCAGTCATAATACTGAGAGCGACGCCCCGATTCCAGTAATAAGGATGAGAGCAAGCGCCTGACTCCAGTAATAATACTGAGAGCATGGCCCTGACTCCAGTAACAATACTGAGAGCACAGCCCTGACTGCAGTAATAATACTGAGAGCACGGCTCTGTCCCCAGTAATAATGCTGAGAGCAAGCGACTGACTCCAGTAATAATATGAGAGCACGGGTCCAACTCAAGTAATAATACTGAGAGCATGGGCCCGACTCAATTAATAATACTGAGAGCACAGGCCCGACTCCAGTAATAATACTGACAGCATGGAACCGACTGCAGTATTAATACTGAGATCATGGGCCCGACCAAAGTAATAATACTGAGAGCACGGGCCTGACTCCAGTAATAATTCTGAGAGCGATGGCCCGCTTCCAGTAATAATACTGGGAGCAGGGCCGGACTCCAGTAATATTACTGAGAGCACGGGTCTGACTCCAGTAATAATAATGAGAGCGAGGACCCGACTCCAGTAATAATACTGAGAGCAGGGCCTGACTCCATTAATAATACTGAGAGCACGGGCCAGTCTCCTGCAATAATACTGAGAGCACGGGCTCGCTTCCAGCAATAATGCTAAGAGCAGGGCCTGATACCAGTAATAATACTGAGAGCACGGGCCTGACTCTAGTAATAATACTGAGAGCGAGGGCCCGACTCCAGCAATAATACTGAGAACGAGGCACCTACTCCAGTAATAATAATGAAAGCAAGGGCCTGACTCCAGTAATAATACTGGGAGCATGGCACCGACTCCAGTAATAATAGCGGGAGCACCTGCCTGACTCCAGTAATAATACTGAGAGCAAGGCTATGACTCCAATAATAATACAGAGAGCACGGCCCCGAATCCAGTAATAATACAGACAGCATGGGCCTGACTCCAGTAATAATACTGAGAGCACCAGGCCTGTCTCCAGTAATAATACTGATAGTGAGGCACTGACACCAGTAATAATACTGAGAACGATGGCCCGCTTCCAGTAATAATACTGGGAGTAGGGCCTGACTCCAGTAATATTACTGAGAGCACGGGCCTGACTACAGTAATAATAATGAGAGCGAGGACCCGACTCCAGTAATAATACTGAGAGCAAGGCCTGACTCCATTAATAATACTGAGAGCATGGGCCAGTCTCCTGTAATAATACTGAGAGCACGGGCTCGCTTCCAGTAATAATGCTAAGAGCAGGGCCTGACTCCAGTAATAATACTGAGAGCATGGGCCTGACTCCAGTAAGAATACTGAGAGCGAGGGCCCGACTCCATTAATAATACTGAGAGCACAGGCCCGACTCCAGTAATAATACTGACAGCATGGACCCGACTGCAGTATTAATACTGAGAGCATGGGCCCGACCAAAGTAATAATACTGAGAGCACGGGCCCGACTGCAGTAATAATATTGAGAGCGATGGCCCGCTTCCAGTAATAATACTGGGAGCAGGGCCTGTCTCCAGTAATATTACTGAGAGCACGGGCCTGACTCCAGTAATAATAATGAGAGCGAGGACCCGACTCCAGTAATAATACTGAGAGCAGGGCCTGACTCCATTAATAATACTGAGAGCATGGGCCAGTCTCCTGCAATAATACTGAGAGTACGGGCTCGCTTCCAGCAATAATGCTAAGAGCAGGGCCTGATACCAGTAATAATACTGAGAGCACGGGCCTGACTCCAGTAATAATACTGAGAGCGATGGCCCGACTCCAGCAATAATACTGAGAACGAGGCACCTACTCCAGTAATAATAATGAAAGCAAGGGCCTGACTCCAGTAATAATACTGGGAGCATGGCACCGACTCCAGTAATAATAGCGGGAGCACCTGCCTGACTCCAGTAATAATACTGAGAGCAAGGCTATGACTCCAATAATAATACAGAGAGCACGACCCCGAATCCAGTAATAATACAGACAGCATGGGCCTGACTCCAGTAATAATACTGAGAGCAGGGCCCCGACTCCAGTAATAATACTGAGTGCATGGGCCCGAAGGCAGTAATAATACTCAGAGCACGGGCACGATTCCAGTAATAATAATGAGAGCCCGGGCCCAACTACAGTAATAACACTGAGAGCATGTGCCTGACTCCAGTAATAATACTGAGAGCACGGGCCCGACTCCAGTAATAATACTGAGGGCAAGGCTCTGACTCCAGTAATAATACTGAGAGCATGGTTCTGACTCCAGTAATAATACTGGGAGCACCTGCCTGATTCCAGTAGTAATACTGAGGGCAATTCTCTGACTCCAGTAATAATACTGAGAGCACCAGGCCTGTCTCCAGTAATAATACTGATAGTGAGGCACTGACTCCAGTAATAATACTGAGAGCATGAGCCTTACAGCAGTAATAATATTGAGAGCAAGGGCCTGACTCCAGTAATGACACTGAGAACACGGGCCCGACTCCAGTAATAATAATGAGACCCCAGGCCCGAATCCAGTAATAATACTGAGAGCACGGGCCCGACTCCAGTAATAACACTGAGTGCGAGGCCCTGAATCCAGTAATAATACTGCGTGCCCAGGCACCAACTCCAGTAATAACAAAGAGAGCACGGACTCGACTCCAGTACTAAAACTGAGAGCACGGCCCTGACTCCAGTAACGATACTGTGAGCATGAGCATTACTGCAGTAATAATTCTGAGAGCAAGGGCCTGACTCCAGTAATGACACTGAGAACACAGCCCGACTCCAGTAATAATGCTGTGAGCAAGGGACTGACTCCAGTAATAATACTGAGAGCATGGCCCTGACTCCAGTAATAATACTGAGAGCATGAGCATTACTGCAGTAATAATTCTGAGAGCAAGGGCCTGACTCCATTAATGACACTGAGAGCACAGCCCGACTCCAGTAATAATACTGAGAGCACGGCCCTGACTCCATTAATAATACTGAGAGCACGGGCCCGACTCCGGTAATATTACTGAAAGCATGGACCTGATTCCAGTAATAATACTGAGCGTGATGCTCCGAGTCCAGCAATTATACTGAGAGCACAGCCCTGCCTCCAGTAATAATACTGAGAGCACAGCTCTGAATCCAGTAATAATACAGAAAGCTTGGGCCTGACTCCAGTAATAATACTGAGAGCACGGCCCTGACTCCATTAATAATACTGAGAGCATGGGCCCGACTCCGGTAATATTACTGAGAGCATGGACCTGATTCCAGTAATAATACTGATAGTGATGCTCCGACTCCAGCAATTATACTGAGAGCACAGCCCTGACTCCAGTAATAATACTGAGAGCACAGCCCTGAATCCAGTAATAATACAGAAAGCTTGGGCCTGACTCCAGTAATAATACTGAGAGCAAGGGCCCGACACTAGTAATAATACAGAGAGCATGGGCCCGACTGCAGTAATAACACTGAGAGCCCGGGCCCAACTCCAGTAATAATACTGAGAGCACGGCACTGACTCCATTAATAATACTGAGAGCACGGGCCCGACTCCAGTAATAATACTGAGAGCATGTGCCCGACTGCAGAAATAATACTGAGAGCACGGGCCCGACTCCAGTAATAATACCGAGAGCATGGCCCCGACTTCAGTAATAACACTGAGAGCAAGGCTCTGACTCCCGTAATAATACTGAGAGCACTGCCCGACTCCAGTAATAATACTGAGAGTGAGGCCAAATCTCCAGTAATAATACTGAGAGCACTGCCCTGATTTCAGTAATAATACTGAGAGCATGGCCCTGACTCTACTAATAATACTGAAAACATGGTCCCGACACGAGTAATAATGCTGAGAGCACAGACGCCAACTCCAGTAATAATACTGGGAGCACGGCCCTGAATCCAGTAATAACACTGAGAGCAGGGGCCAGTCTCCAGTAATAATACTGAGAGCACGGGCCCGACTCCAGTAATAATACTGAGAGCATGGACCTGACTCCAGTAATAATACTGAGAGTGATGCTCTGACTCCAGCAATTATACTGAGAGCACAGCCCTGACTCCAGTAATAATACTGAGAGCGAGGGCCCGACTCCAGTAATAATACTGAGAGCGAGGCACCTACTCCAGTAATAATACTGAGAGCATGGCCCTGACTCCAGTAAAATACTGAGAGCACGGGCTTGACTCCAGTAATAATACTGAGAGCAGGGCCCTGAATCCAGTAATAATATTGAGAGCATGGCCCTGACTTCAATAATAATACTGAGAGCATGGCACCGACCTCAGTACTAATACTGAGAGCACAGGCAACGACTCCAGTAATAATACTGAAAGCAAGGCCCTGACTCCAGTAATAATACTGAGAGCACGGACCTTACTCCAGTAATAATACTGTGAGCACGGGCCTGACGCCAGTAATAAAGCTGAGCACAGGCCTGACTATAGTAATAATACTGAGAGCGAGGTCCCGACTCCAGTAATAATACTGAGAGCACGGTCCTGACTCCAGTAATAATACTGAGAGCGAGGCTCCGACTCCAGTAATAATACTGAGAGCACAGGCCTGACTCTAGTAATAATACTGAGAGCACGGCCCTGACTCCAGTTATAATACTGAGCATAGGCCTAACTCCAGTAATAATACTGAGGGCATTGGCCTGACTCCAGTAATATTACTGAGAGCATAGGCCTGACTCCAGTAATAATACTGAATGTGTGGCCCGACTCCAGTAATAATACTGAGAGCACGGCCCCGACTCCAGTAATACTACTGAGAGCAAGAGCCTGACTCCAGTAATAATGCAGAGCACAGGCCTGACTCCAGTAATAATACTGAGAGTGACGCACCGACTCCAGTAATAATACTGAGAGCACTGCTCCGACTCCAGTAATAATACTGAGAGCACAGGCACCGACTCCAGTAATAATACTGAAAGCAAGGCCCTGACTCCAGTAATAATACTGAGAGCACAGATCCGAATCCATAATAATACTGAGAGCATGGCCTGACTGCAGTAATAATACTGAGAGCATCGTCCCCACTCCAGTAATAATACTGAGAGCAAGGCCTGTCTCCTGTAATAAAGCGGAGAGCACGGACTGATTCCAGTAATAAGACTGAGAGCATGGGCCTGACTCTAGTAATAATACTGAGAGCATGGACCTGACTCCATGAATAATACTGAGAGCGATGATCAGACTCCAGTAATAATACTGAGAGCACAGGCCTGACTCCAGTGATAATACTGTGAGGACGGGCCTGACTCCAGTAATAATACTGAGCACACGCCTGACTCCAGTAATAATAATAAGAGCGATGCACCGACTGCAGTAATAATACTGAGAGCACTGTCCTGACTCCAGTAATAATACTGAGAGCGAGGCTCCGACTCCAGTAATAATACTGAGAGCACAGGCCTGACTCTAGTAATAATACTGAGAGCATGGCTCTGACTCCATTAATAATACTGAGCATAGGCCTGACTCCAGTAATAATACTGAGAGCATGGGCCTGACTCTAGTAATAATACTGAAAACATAGGCCTGACTCCAGTAATAATACTGAATGTGTGGCCCCGACTCCAGTAATAATACTGAGAGCAGGGCTTGACTCCAGTAATAATACTGAGATCACGGATCCGAATCCATAATAATACTGAGAGCATGGCCTGACTGCAGTAATAATACTGAGAGCATCGCCCCTACTCCAGTAATAATACTGAGAGCAAGGCCTGACTCCTGTAATAATGCAGAGAGCACGGCCTGATTCCAGTAATAATACTAAGAGCACGGGCCCGACTCGAGTAATAATACTGAGAGCGAGTCACCTACTCCAGTAATAATACTGAGAGCATGGCCCTGACTCCAGTAAAATACTGAGAGCACAGGCCCGACTCCAGTATTAATACTGAGAGCAAGGCACTGACTCCAGTAATAATACTGAGAGCACGAGTCTGTCTCCAGTAATAATACTGATAGTGAGGTGCTGACACCAGTAATAATACTGAGAGCAAGGCCCCAACTCCAGTAATAAGGCTGAGTTAGAGGGCAAGACTCCAGTAATAATACTGATAGCACAGCCCTGACTCCATTAAGAATACTGAGAGCATGTGCCAGTCTCCAGTATTAATACTGAGAGCCGGGCTTGTCTCCAGTAATAATACTGAGAGCAGGTCTTGACTCCAGTAATAATACTGAGATCACGGATCTGAATCCATAATAATACTGAGAGCATGGCCTGACTGCAGTAATAATACTGAGAGCATCGCCCCTACTCCAGTAATAATACTGAGAGCAAGGCCTGACTCCTGTAATAATGCAGAGAGCACGGCCTGATTCCAGTAATAATACTGAGAGCTCGGGCCCGACTCGAGTAATAATACTGAGAGCGAGTCACCTACTCCAGTAATAATACTGAGAGCATGGCCCTGACTCCAGTAAAATACTGAGAGCACAGGCCCGACTCCAGTATTACTACTGAGAGCAAGGCTCTGACTCCAGTAATAATACTGAGAGCACGAGTCTGTCTCCAGTAATAATACTGATAGTGAGGTGCTGACACCAGTAATAATACTGAGAGCAAGGCCCCAACTCCAGTAATAATGCTGAGTGAGAGGGCAAGACTCCAGTAATAATACTGATAGCAAAGCCCTGACTCCATTAAGAATACTGAGAGCATGGGCCAGTCTCCAGTATTAATACTGAGAGCAGGGCTTGATTCCAGTAATAATACTGAGAGCAGGGCTTGACTCCAGTAATAATACTGAGAGCACGGGCCCGACTTCAGTAATAATGTTGAGAGCAAGGGCCTGACCCCAGTATTAATACTGAGAGCATTGCCCAACTCCAGTAATAATACTGAGAGCATGGGCCCGACTCCAGTAACAATACTGAGAGCATGGCCCAACTCCAGTAATAATACTGAGAGCATGGGCCTGACTCCAGTAACAATACTGAGAGCACGGGCCAGACTCCAGTAGTAATACTGAGAGCAAGGTTCTGTCTCCAGCAATAATACTGAGAGCACCTGCCTGACTCCAGTAATAATACTGAGAGCAAGGCTCTGACTCCAATAATAATACTGAGAGCACGAGTCTGTCTCCAGTAATAATACTGATAGTGAGGCGCTGACACCAGTAAGAATACTGAGAGCATGGCCCTGACTCCAGTAATAATACTGAGATCACGGGCCTGACTCCAGTAATAATACTGAGAGCATGGGCCCGACTCCGGTAATATTACTGAGAGCATGGACCTGATTCCAGTAATAATACTGATAGTGATGCTCCGACTCCAGCAATTATACTGAGAGCACAGCCCTGACTCCAGTAATAATACTGAGAGCACAGCCCTGAATCCAGTAATAATACAGAAAGCTTGGGCCTGACTCCAGTAATAATACTGAGAGCAAGGGCCCGACACTAGTAATAATACAGAGAGCATGGGCCCGACTGCAGTAATAACACTGAGAGCCCGGGCCCAACTCCAGTAATAATACTGAGAGCACGGCACTGACTCCATTAATAATACTGAGAGCACGGGCCCGACTCCAGTAATAATACTGAGAGCATGTGCCCGACTGCAGAAATAATACTGAGAGCACGGGCCCGACTCCAGTAATAATACCGAGAGCATGGCCCCGACTTCAGTAATAACACTGAGAGCAAGGCTCTGACTCCCGTAATAATACTGAGAGCACTGCCCGACTCCAGTAATAATACTGAGAGTGAGGCCAAATCTCCAGTAATAATACTGAGAGCACTGCCCTGATTTCAGTAATAATACTGAGAGCATGGCCCTGACTCTACTAATAATACTGAAAACATGGTCCCGACACGAGTAATAATGCTGAGAGCACAGACGCCAACTCCAGTAATAATACTGGGAGCACGGCCCTGAATCCAGTAATAACACTGAGAGCAGGGGCCAGTCTCCAGTAATAATACTGAGAGCACGGGCCCGACTCCAGTAATAATACTGAGAGCATGGACCTGACTCCAGTAATAATACTGAGAGTGATGCTCTGACTCCAGCAATTATACTGAGAGCACAGCCCTGACTCCAGTAATAATACTGAGAGCGAGGGCCCGACTCCAGTAATAATACTGAGAGCGAGGCACCTACTCCAGTAATAATACTGAGAGCATGGACCTGACTCCAGTAATAATACTGAGAGTGATGCTCTGACTCCAGCAATTATACTGAGAGCACAGCCCTGACTCCAGTAATAATACTGAGAGCGAGGGCCCGACTCCAGTAATAATACTGAGAGCGAGGCACCTACTCCAGTAATAATACTGAGAGCATGGCCCTGACTCCAGTAAAATACTGAGAGCACGGGCTTGACTCCAGTAATAATACTGAGAGCAGGGCCCTGAATCCAGTAATAATATTGAGAGCATGGCCCTGACTTCAATAATAATACTGAGAGCATGGCACCGACCTCAGTACTAATACTGAGAGCACAGGCAACGACTCCAGTAATAATACTGAAAGCAAGGCCCTGACTCCAGTAATAATACTGAGAGCACGGACCTTACTCCAGTAATAATACTGTGAGCACGGGCCTGACGCCAGTAATAAAGCTGAGCACAGGCCTGACTATAGTAATAATACTGAGAGCGAGGTCCCGACTCCAGTAATAATACTGAGAGCACGGTCCTGACTCCAGTAATAATACTGAGAGCGAGGCTCCGACTCCAGTAATAATACTGAGAGCACAGGCCTGACTCTAGTAATAATACTGAGAGCACGGCCCTGACTCCAGTTATAATACTGAGCATAGGCCTAACTCCAGTAATAATACTGAGGGCATTGGCCTGACTCCAGTAATATTACTGAGAGCATAGGCCTGACTCCAGTAATAATACTGAATGTGTGGCCCGACTCCAGTAATAATACTGAGAGCACGGCCCCGACTCCAGTAATACTACTGAGAGCAAGAGCCTGACTCCAGTAATAATGCAGAGCACAGGCCTGACTCCAGTAATAATACTGAGAGTGACGCACCGACTCCAGTAATAATACTGAGAGCACTGCTCCGACTCCAGTAATAATACTGAGAGCACAGGCACCGACTCCAGTAATAATACTGAAAGCAAGGCCCTGACTCCAGTAATAATACTGAGAGCACAGATCCGAATCCATAATAATACTGAGAGCATGGCCTGACTGCAGTAATAATACTGAGAGCATCGTCCCCACTCCAGTAATAATACTGAGAGCAAGGCCTGTCTCCTGTAATAAAGCGGAGAGCACGGACTGATTCCAGTAATAAGACTGAGAGCATGGGCCTGACTCTAGTAATAATACTGAGAGCATGGACCTGACTCCATGAATAATACTGAGAGCGATGATCAGACTCCAGTAATAATACTGAGAGCACAGGCCTGACTCCAGTGATAATACTGTGAGGACGGGCCTGACTCCAGTAATAATACTGAGCACACGCCTGACTCCAGTAATAATAATAAGAGCGATGCACCGACTGCAGTAATAATACTGAGAGCACTGTCCTGACTCCAGTAATAATACTGAGAGCGAGGCTCCGACTCCAGTAATAATACTGAGAGCACAGGCCTGACTCTAGTAATAATACTGAGAGCATGGCTCTGACTCCATTAATAATACTGAGCATAGGCCTGACTCCAGTAATAATACTGAGAGCATGGGCCTGACTCTAGTAATAATACTGAAAACATAGGCCTGACTCCAGTAATAATACTGAATGTGTGGCCCCGACTCCAGTAATAATACTGAGAGCAGGGCTTGACTCCAGTAATAATACTGAGATCACGGATCCGAATCCATAATAATACTGAGAGCATGGCCTGACTGCAGTAATAATACTGAGAGCATCGCCCCTACTCCAGTAATAATACTGAGAGCAAGGCCTGACTCCTGTAATAATGCAGAGAGCACGGCCTGATTCCAGTAATAATACTAAGAGCACGGGCCCGACTCGAGTAATAATACTGAGAGCGAGTCACCTACTCCAGTAATAATACTGAGAGCATGGCCCTGACTCCAGTAAAATACTGAGAGCACAGGCCCGACTCCAGTATTAATACTGAGAGCAAGGCACTGACTCCAGTAATAATACTGAGAGCACGAGTCTGTCTCCAGTAATAATACTGATAGTGAGGTGCTGACACCAGTAATAATACTGAGAGCAAGGCCCCAACTCCAGTAATAAGGCTGAGTTAGAGGGCAAGACTCCAGTAATAATACTGATAGCACAGCCCTGACTCCATTAAGAATACTGAGAGCATGTGCCAGTCTCCAGTATTAATACTGAGAGCCGGGCTTGTCTCCAGTAATAATACTGAGAGCAGGTCTTGACTCCAGTAATAATACTGAGATCACGGATCTGAATCCATAATAATACTGAGAGCATGGCCTGACTGCAGTAATAATACTGAGAGCATCGCCCCTACTCCAGTAATAATACTGAGAGCAAGGCCTGACTCCTGTAATAATGCAGAGAGCACGGCCTGATTCCAGTAATAATACTGAGAGCTCGGGCCCGACTCGAGTAATAATACTGAGAGCGAGTCACCTACTCCAGTAATAATACTGAGAGCATGGCCCTGACTCCAGTAAAATACTGAGAGCACAGGCCCGACTCCAGTATTACTACTGAGAGCAAGGCTCTGACTCCAGTAATAATACTGAGAGCACGAGTCTGTCTCCAGTAATAATACTGATAGTGAGGTGCTGACACCAGTAATAATACTGAGAGCAAGGCCCCAACTCCAGTAATAATGCTGAGTGAGAGGGCAAGACTCCAGTAATAATACTGATAGCAAAGCCCTGACTCCATTAAGAATACTGAGAGCATGGGCCAGTCTCCAGTATTAATACTGAGAGCAGGGCTTGATTCCAGTAATAATACTGAGAGCAGGGCTTGACTCCAGTAATAATACTGAGAGCACGGGCCCGACTTCAGTAATAATGTTGAGAGCAAGGGCCTGACCCCAGTATTAATACTGAGAGCATTGCCCAACTCCAGTAATAATACTGAGAGCATGGGCCCGACTCCAGTAACAATACTGAGAGCATGGCCCAACTCCAGTAATAATACTGAGAGCATGGGCCTGACTCCAGTAACAATACTGAGAGCACGGGCCAGACTCCAGTAGTAATACTGAGAGCAAGGTTCTGTCTCCAGCAATAATACTGAGAGCACCTGCCTGACTCCAGTAATAATACTGAGAGCAAGGCTCTGACTCCAATAATAATACTGAGAGCACGAGTCTGTCTCCAGTAATAATACTGATAGTGAGGCGCTGACACCAGTAAGAATACTGAGAGCATGGCCCTGACTCCAGTAATAATACTGAGATCACGGGCCTGACTCCAGTAATAATACTGAGAGCATGGGCCCGACTCCGGTAATATTACTGAGAGCATGGACCTGATTCCAGTAATAATACTGATAGTGATGCTCCGACTCCAGCAATTATACTGAGAGCACAGCCCTGACTCCAGTAATAATACTGAGAGCACAGCCCTGAATCCAGTAATAATACAGAAAGCTTGGGCCTGACTCCAGTAATAATACTGAGAGCAAGGGCCCGACACTAGTAATAATACAGAGAGCATGGGCCCGACTGCAGTAATAACACTGAGAGCCCGGGCCCAACTCCAGTAATAATACTGAGAGCACGGCACTGACTCCATTAATAATACTGAGAGCACGGGCCCGACTCCAGTAATAATACTGAGAGCATGTGCCCGACTGCAGAAATAATACTGAGAGCACGGGCCCGACTCCAGTAATAATACCGAGAGCATGGCCCCGACTTCAGTAATAACACTGAGAGCAAGGCTCTGACTCCCGTAATAATACTGAGAGCACTGCCCGACTCCAGTAATAATACTGAGAGTGAGGCCAAATCTCCAGTAATAATACTGAGAGCACTGCCCTGATTTCAGTAATAATACTGAGAGCATGGCCCTGACTCTACTAATAATACTGAAAACATGGTCCCGACACGAGTAATAATGCTGAGAGCACAGACGCCAACTCCAGTAATAATACTGGGAGCACGGCCCTGAATCCAGTAATAACACTGAGAGCAGGGGCCAGTCTCCAGTAATAATACTGAGAGCACGGGCCCGACTCCAGTAATAATACTGAGAGCATGGACCTGACTCCAGTAATAATACTGAGAGTGATGCTCTGACTCCAGCAATTATACTGAGAGCACAGCCCTGACTCCAGTAATAATACTGAGAGCGAGGGCCCGACTCCAGTAATAATACTGAGAGCGAGGCACCTACTCCAGTAATAATACTGAGAGCATGGACCTGACTCCAGTAATAATACTGAGAGTGATGCTCTGACTCCAGCAATTATACTGAGAGCACAGCCCTGACTCCAGTAATAATACTGAGAGCGAGGGCCCGACTCCAGTAATAATACTGAGAGCGAGGCACCTACTCCAGTAATAATACTGAGAGCATGGCCCTGACTCCAGTAAAATACTGAGAGCACGGGCTTGACTCCAGTAATAATACTGAGAGCAGGGCCCTGAATCCAGTAATAATATTGAGAGCATGGCCCTGACTTCAATAATAATACTGAGAGCATGGCACCGACCTCAGTACTAATACTGAGAGCACAGGCAACGACTCCAGTAATAATACTGAAAGCAAGGCCCTGACTCCAGTAATAATACTGAGAGCACGGACCTTACTCCAGTAATAATACTGTGAGCACGGGCCTGACGCCAGTAATAAAGCTGAGCACAGGCCTGACTATAGTAATAATACTGAGAGCGAGGTCCCGACTCCAGTAATAATACTGAGAGCACGGTCCTGACTCCAGTAATAATACTGAGAGCGAGGCTCCGACTCCAGTAATAATACTGAGAGCACAGGCCTGACTCTAGTAATAATACTGAGAGCACGGCCCTGACTCCAGTTATAATACTGAGCATAGGCCTAACTCCAGTAATAATACTGAGGGCATTGGCCTGACTCCAGTAATATTACTGAGAGCATAGGCCTGACTCCAGTAATAATACTGAATGTGTGGCCCGACTCCAGTAATAATACTGAGAGCACGGCCCCGACTCCAGTAATACTACTGAGAGCAAGAGCCTGACTCCAGTAATAATGCAGAGCACAGGCCTGACTCCAGTAATAATACTGAGAGTGACGCACCGACTCCAGTAATAATACTGAGAGCACTGCTCCGACTCCAGTAATAATACTGAGAGCACAGGCACCGACTCCAGTAATAATACTGAAAGCAAGGCCCTGACTCCAGTAATAATACTGAGAGCACAGATCCGAATCCATAATAATACTGAGAGCATGGCCTGACTGCAGTAATAATACTGAGAGCATCGTCCCCACTCCAGTAATAATACTGAGAGCAAGGCCTGTCTCCTGTAATAAAGCGGAGAGCACGGACTGATTCCAGTAATAAGACTGAGAGCATGGGCCTGACTCTAGTAATAATACTGAGAGCATGGACCTGACTCCATGAATAATACTGAGAGCGATGATCAGACTCCAGTAATAATACTGAGAGCACAGGCCTGACTCCAGTGATAATACTGTGAGGACGGGCCTGACTCCAGTAATAATACTGAGCACACGCCTGACTCCAGTAATAATAATAAGAGCGATGCACCGACTGCAGTAATAATACTGAGAGCACTGTCCTGACTCCAGTAATAATACTGAGAGCGAGGCTCCGACTCCAGTAATAATACTGAGAGCACAGGCCTGACTCTAGTAATAATACTGAGAGCATGGCTCTGACTCCATTAATAATACTGAGCATAGGCCTGACTCCAGTAATAATACTGAGAGCATGGGCCTGACTCTAGTAATAATACTGAAAACATAGGCCTGACTCCAGTAATAATACTGAATGTGTGGCCCCGACTCCAGTAATAATACTGAGAGCAGGGCTTGACTCCAGTAATAATACTGAGATCACGGATCCGAATCCATAATAATACTGAGAGCATGGCCTGACTGCAGTAATAATACTGAGAGCATCGCCCCTACTCCAGTAATAATACTGAGAGCAAGGCCTGACTCCTGTAATAATGCAGAGAGCATGGCCTGATTCCAGTAATAATACTAAGAGCACGGGCCCGACTCGAGTAATAATACTGAGAGCGAGTCACCTACTCCAGTAATAATACTGAGAGCATGGCCCTGACTCCAGTAAAATACTGAGAGCACAGGCCCGACTCCAGTATTAATACTGAGAGCAAGGCACTGACTCCAGTAATAATACTGAGAGCACGAGTCTGTCTCCAGTAATAATACTGATAGTGAGGTGCTGACACCAGTAATAATACTGAGAGCAAGGCCCCAACTCCAGTAATAAGGCTGAGTTAGAGGGCAAGACTCCAGTAATAATACTGATAGCACAGCCCTGACTCCATTAAGAATACTGAGAGCATGTGCCAGTCTCCAGTATTAATACTGAGAGCCGGGCTTGTCTCCAGTAATAATACTGAGAGCAGGTCTTGACTCCAGTAATAATACTGAGATCACGGATCTGAATCCATAATAATACTGAGAGCATGGCCTGACTGCAGTAATAATACTGAGAGCATCGCCCCTACTCCAGTAATAATACTGAGAGCAAGGCCTGACTCCTGTAATAATGCAGAGAGCACGGCCTGATTCCAGTAATAATACTGAGAGCTCGGGCCCGACTCGAGTAATAATACTGAGAGCGAGTCACCTACTCCAGTAATAATACTGAGAGCATGGCCCTGACTCCAGTAAAATACTGAGAGCACAGGCCCGACTCCAGTATTACTACTGAGAGCAAGGCTCTGACTCCAGTAATAATACTGAGAGCACGAGTCTGTCTCCAGTAATAATACTGATAGTGAGGTGCTGACACCAGTAATAATACTGAGAGCAAGGCCCCAACTCCAGTAATAATGCTGAGTGAGAGGGCAAGACTCCAGTAATAATACTGATAGCAAAGCCCTGACTCCATTAAGAATACTGAGAGCATGGGCCAGTCTCCAGTATTAATACTGAGAGCAGGGCTTGATTCCAGTAATAATACTGAGAGCAGGGCTTGACTCCAGTAATAATACTGAGAGCACGGGCCCGACTTCAGTAATAATGTTGAGAGCAAGGGCCTGACTCCAGTATTAATACTGAGAGCATTGCCCAACTCCAGTAATAATACTGAGAGCATGGGCCCGACTCCAGTAACAATACTGAGAGCATGGCCCAACTCCAGTAATAATACTGAGAGCATGGGCCTGACTCCAGTAACAATACTGAGAGCACGGGCCAGACTCCAGTAGTAATACTGAGAGCAAGGTTCTGTCTCCAGCAATAATACTGAGAGCACCTGCCTGACTCCAGTAATAATACTGAGAGCAAGGCTCTGACTCCAATAATAATACTGAGAGCACGAGTCTGTCTCCAGTAATAATACTGATAGTGAGGCGCTGACACCAGTAAGAATACTGAGAGCATGGCCCTGACTCCAGTAATAATACTGAGATCACGGGCCTGACTCCAGTAATAATACTGAGAGCGACGCCCCGACTTCAGTAATAATACTGAGAGCATGGACCTGACTCCAGTAATAATATTGAGAGCATAGGCCTGACTGCAGTAATAATACTGAGAGCACAGTCCCGACTCCAGTTATAATACTGAGAGCAAGAGCCTGACTACAGTAATAATACTGAGAGCGACGCCCCGCCTCCAGTAATAATACTGAGAGCACTGCCCCGACTCCAGTAATAATACTGAGAGCACAGTCACCGACTCCAGTAATAATACTGAAAGCAAGGCCCTGACTCCAGTAATAATACTGAGAGCATCGCTCCTATTCCAGTAATAATACTGAGAGCAAGGCCTGACTCCTGTAATAATGCTGAGAGCACGAGTCTGTCTCCAGTAATAATACTGAGACCATGGACCTGACTCCAGTAACAATACTGAGAGCATGGCCCAACTCCAGTAATAATACTGAGAGCATGGGCCTGACTCCAGAAACAATACTGAGTGCACGGGCCAGACTCCAGTAGTAATACTGAGAGCAAGGTCCTGTCTCCAGCAATAATACTGAGAGAACCTGCCTGACTCCAGTAATAATACTGAGAGCAAGGCATGACTCCAGTAATAATACTGAGAGCACGAGTCTGTCTCCAGTAATAATACTGAGAGCACGGGCCCGACTCTAGTAATAATACTGAGAGCACGGACCAGACTCAAGGAATAATACTGAGAGTGATGCTCCGATTCCAGTAATAATACTGAGAGCACAGGCCTGACTCCAGTGATAATACTGAGAGCATGGCCCTGAATCCAGTAATAATACTGAAAGCACAGGCTTGACTCCAGTAATAATACTGAGTGCACAGGCTTGACTCCAGTCATAATACTAAGAGTGAGGCCCAGACTCTAATAATAAAACTGAGAACACGGGCCTGACTCCAGTAATAATACTGTGAGCAAGGGCCTGACTCCAGTAATAATACTGAGCACAGGCCTGACTCCAGTAATAATAATGAGAGCGATGCCGTGACTCCAGTAATAAAACTGAGAACACGGGCCTGACTCCAGTAATAATACTGAGAGTGAGGCCCCGGCTCCAGTAATAATACTGAGAGCACGGCTCTGACTACAGTAATAATACTGAGAGCACAGGCACCGACTTCAGTAATAATACTGAGAGTAAGGCCCTGACTCCAGTAATAATACTGAGAGCATGGGCCTGACTCCAGTAATAATACTGACAGCATAGGTCTGACTCGAGTAATAATACTGAGAGCACCGGCACCGACTCCAGTAATAATATTGAGAGCATGAGCCCGACTCCATTAATAATACTGAGATCACGGGCCTGACTCCACTAATAATACTGAGAGTGATGCCCCAACTCCAGTAATAATACTGAGAGCATAGGCCTGACTCCAGTAATATTACTGAGAGCACAGGCACCGACTCCAGTAATAATACTGAAAGCACGGCCCTGACTCCAGTAATAATACTGAGATCATGGATCCGAATCCATAATAATACTGAGAGCATGGCCTGACTCCAGTAATAATACTGAGAGCATGGCCTGATTCCAGTCATAATACTGAGAGCACGGGCCCAACTCTAGTAAAAATAATGAGAGGACGGACCTGATTCCAGTAATAATACTGAGAGCGATGCTCCGACTCTAGTAATAATACTGAGAGCACATGCCTGACTTCAGTGATAATACTGTGAGCACGGGCCTGACTACAGTAATAATACTGAGAGCACAGGCTTGACTCCAGTAATAATACTGAGAGCAATGCACCGTCTCCAGTAATAGTACTGAGAACATGGGCCTGACTCCAGTAATAATATTGAGGGCATATGCCCAACTACAGTAATAATACTGAGAGTGAGCCCCCGACTCCAGTAATAATACTGAGAGCACGGGCCTGACTCCCATAATAATACTGAGAGCGAGGCCCCGACTCCAGTAATAATACTGAGAGCACAGGTAATGACTTCAGTAATAATACTGAGAGTAAGGCCCTGACTCCAGTAATAATACTGCGAGCATGGGGCTGACTCTAATAATAATACTGAGAGCGACGCCCCGACTCCAGTAATAATACTGAGAGCATAGGTCTGACTCCAGTAATAATACTGAGAGCACGGCTCCAACTCCAGTAATAATACTGAGAGCACAGGCACTGACTTCAGTAATAATACTGAGAGTAAGGCCCTGACTCCAGTAATAATACTGCAAGCACAGGGCTGACTCCAATAATAATACTGAGAGCGATGCCCCGACTCCAGTAATAATATTGAGAGCATGGGCCTGACTCCAGTAATAATACTGAGAGCATAGGTCTGACTCCAGTAATAATACTGAGAGCACAGTCACCGACTCCAGTAATAATATTGAGAGAATGGGCCTGACTCCAGTAATAATACTGAGATCATGGGCCTGACTCCAGTAATAATACTGAGAGCGATGCCCCAACTCCAGTAATAATACTGAGAGCATGGGCCCGACTCCAGTAATAATACTGAGAGCTTAGGCCTGACTCCAGTAATAATATTGAGAGTACAAGCACCGACTCCAGTAATAATACTGAGAGCACGGCCCTGACTCCAGTAATAATACTGAGAGCATCGCCCCTACTCTAGTAATAATACTGAGAGCAAGGGCCTGACTCCAGTAATAATACTGAGAGTGAGGCCCCGACTCCAGTAATAATACTGAGAGCATGGCTCCGACTCCAGTAATAATACTGAGAGCATGGCCCCGACTCCAGTAATAATACTGAGAACACGGGCCTGACTCTAGTAATAATACTGAGGGCATAGGCCCGACTCCAGTAATAATACTGAGAGTGAGGCCCCAACTCCATTAATAATACTGAGAGCACGGTCCCAATTCCAGTAATAATACTGAGCACAGGCCTGATTCCAGTAATAATAACGAGAGCGATGACCCGACTGCAGTAATAATACTGAGAGCACGGGCCTGGCTCCAGTAATAATACTGAGAGTGAGGCCCCGACTCCAGCAATAATACTGAGAGCACGGTTCCAACTCCAGTAATAATACTGAGAGCACAGGCACCGACTCCAGTAATAATACCGAGAGTACGGCCCTGACTCCAGTAATAATACTGCGAGCACGGGGCTGACTCCAGTAATAATACTGAGAGCATGAGCCCGACTCCAGTCATAATACTGAGAGCACAGGCCCGACTCCAGTAATAATACTGAGAGCACGGGCCTGACTTCAGTAATAATACTGAGAGTACGGGTCCGACACCAGTAATAATACTGAGAGCACAGGCCGGACTCCAGTACTAATACTGAATGAGGCTTCCACTGTAGTAATAATACTCAGAGCGAGGCTTCCACTGCAGTAATAATACTAACAGGGTCTTTTACTCTTCTGTTAAGCTCTGTGGCCTTCTAGAATAATCTTGGTATGCTCCCTGAACTAACTTCACTAAAACAGATTATTTGATCATTATCTTATTGCTGTTTATGGGAGCTTACTGTGCACAGGTTGGCTGCTGTGTTTCCTGCATTTCAACAGTGACCACACTTCAGAAAGTATTTAATTGGTCTTGAAGTGCTTTGGGAAGGCGTGTGGTCTTGAAAGATGCTGTATAAGTGCAAGTTGTTCTTTCCATCTACGATTGAGAAGTGTTAAAGCTAAGCAATAAAGCAGCTGATAGCTTGAGGTAGCTAAGGGCAGCCATGTTGTGTTGGACATCCTCCTCCTGAGGCACTGTGAATGGACATTCCTTCCTTATTTTCCATAGGAATACTGGAGATGACAAGGAGTTGGGTGAGCAGTGGGTTAGACACTGGCATTTTACCTCTGGGACCTGGTTGATTCCTAGCCCTCTGATGGGATGAAAGTCTCCTCTGCAAGTATCCCACATAAAATGATTGGGTCAGTCTCAACACAGCTCCTCGTGGACAGAGGCCTACGACAGAAAGCTTCCTCTAATTTGGTGCAAATTGATTAGCCTGAGAATGACTGTTGTGGGAAATGGGGTGGGGGGGTGCAATGCTGTACTGCCATGGTGCTGGTCTGAAATTGGGTTTGTTGGAGATTAGAGAGAGCCTCTGGGTATTGTACCGGGCCTGGGGGCCTGTATGAAATAGGAAGTGCTCTGTCCCTTTGCATTAACATCCCTGACCTTGACCAGCACCAAATTAAACAGGAATTAAATACTGGAGAAGACGGCAGGTTAATCCCTCCATGTTTTCAACTCCCTCCATGGCCTCAACCCTCCCTATCTCTGTAATCTCCTTCAGCCTCACAACCCTCCCCCCCCCCCCCCCCCCGCCCCGACCCCGAGATGTCTGCGCTCCTAAAATTCTACTCTCTTGAACATCCCTGATTATAATCTCTCAATCATTGGTGGCCATGCCTTCAGCTGTTTGGGTCCTAAGTTTTGGAACTTCCTCCCTAAACCTCTCCGCCTCTCTACCTCTCTTTCCTCCTTTAAAACGCTCCTTCAAACCTACCTCTTTGACCAAGCTTTTTATCACCTGCCGTAATTTCTTCTTCTGTGGCTCGGTGTCAAATTTATTTATTTTTCATTAACACTGCTGTGAAGCGCCTTGGGATGATTTACTACATCAAAGGCGCTATATAAATGCAAGTTGTTGTTGTAATGTTGAAGGTTGGCCCTTTCGTCAGTCATGTTTCCATTCGCATGCAAGGATTGATTGCATCACATTCCACATTACACAGTATGCTGGATCCAGGGGTTTTGGTTTCCTGCTTAAACCAAAACCCACCAATAAAACATTGGGATGAAAAATCAATAACTGACAACTACAACAAATAACCAGTGACAGCAAATTGCCCGCTCGATTGAGAGATCTTTTAGCCTCCTCTATGTTTGAATATTTTATTTATTAACAAGGGAAACAGAATCTGAATGGTTCAGTAGACCTGGTTGCTGGTTATGAAACATGAGCCCGTGCTGGCATGACTTGATTCTATATCTAAAAATAACTACAATGACTAACTCAGTGTAGTTCTGACCCTAAAATTAGTGCCACTTTTTGGCTCAGTTGGAAGAGCAGCAGTCTTTAAACCTCTGGAAATAAATGATTTTGGCAAAACAGAAAGGCACAAATAGGCCAAAAATAAACAGTGAAAATAAGGAAAATCAGCAAAAGGAACTCTGTGGAATAGGAATGGCAGCCTGCACTTACAGAGAGCCACACAGGATTAGAGCCTAATGTCCCAAGCGCAATGTCACATTACCAGACTGAAGAGGAACCAACATTCATTTTAGTATATCTATAAATTAACAAGCACAAAAAGGAGGCGAAAATGTTTATTCATAAAAATAATGGGGCTGAATTCAAGGCCCGTAGGAGCCCCGCAAGTTCTGGGTTTAGGTATGCACTGCAAATCGTCTTGGCAGATTGCACACGTCGAGTTTAAAGGGCCTCCGCGGGTGGAGAGTTGGGCAATTTGCCCAGTTTGGGCTATTTGCCCAACTTCCGCCCAGCAAAAGCCCTTGAAATTCTTACGCTGGTAAAAGTAGGAGCGAAGCCTGCTTTTACCACTGTAAGAGTTTTTAAAAAAATAGAAAAATACATTTTTTTTACTCATTTATATAATAAGAACCCTGTCCATTAAGGTAAGGTTAGTTTTAGCCCTGTAAACACATATTCAAAAAAATGTCAAAAAAATAATTTTAAAAAATAGAATATTTAATTAAATTGCATTTTAATTAATTTTAAAGATGCACTTTGTTTTTTTATAATTTATTAAAAGTGTGTGAATATTTTTGGGGGTCTTCCCATTCATACTTATGACAGCTCCATGAAACGGAACTCACCATAAGTATGAATGGCGATCCTCTACTTTGATTGGTTGGCATGGCCACGTGATCCCAGGGACCACTTGCGAAGCGCTTGCTCTCCTGAGATACATGGGCCTCTACACAGGCCTACACGGAGAGGCCCAGGAGCACAAGTTGCTGAACTACCTGGACCAGCAGGTAAGTTTATAGATGTTTTTCAGGTTGGAGGCATCTGCCCGCGGGAAGCCCCCGACCGCAAAATATGGGCCAATGTACTTTATCTTTTACCCTCCTTTCAATGACTGCCCAGTTTGTTCTGTTTGTAACCCTATGGAGCCCTGTGGCAAAGGGGTAACTAGAGACACATTCAGTTGTGGCTTAGATGAATCAAATGCTAAGAACAATCATCTTGGAGCATTCAATTGCTCACACTAGTTCTTGCGAGGGTAAGTGACTTGGGCGAGACCTGACACCCATTGTCCAGCCTGTGATTTCCTAAACCTGAGTCGCTTTTTGCAACCATTGAAGGTAGTCATCCCGCTGGGTGAAACTAGGATGTGTGATCTATCTAATCTGTGACAAACCTTTCCCTATCACTCACTTCAATCCTTTGTCAAGATCTGCTTCAGATCGGCGTGGGGGACTGAACCATGTATCCACATGGAGTGTAGCCACCCAGTGGAAAACCCCGGCAAAAATACAGTGGATCGCGAATGGAGTGGTAAGTCCACCACCTCCATTTTAGCTTTGTGACCTCTCCCTTTCTGCCAAATTGAAGGAATGAAAGTCTCCCCTGGGCTTTGGTTTTCCTCCAAGCATCGAATGCCACAACTGTCCAATTAGAAGCCTGCATACCTTATTGTTTCACGAATAGTGTTAGCTGAACCAGACTGTTCACAACCTTGGTGTCATATTTGACCCTGAAATTGATCCAAAACTCGGCTGCACATGTCCTAATTCGCACCAAGTCCCGCTCACCCATCAGCCCTATACTCGCTGACCTACATTGGCTCCCGGTTAAGCAATGCCTTGATTTCAAAATTCTCGTCCTTATTTGCAAATCCCTCCATGGCTTCGCCCCTCCCTATCTTTGTAATCACCTCCAGCCCCACAACCCTCGCGCCCCCCCAAGATATATACGCTCCTCTAATTCGGGCCTCTTGAGCATCCCTGATTAAAATCATTCAACCATTGGTGACTGTGCCTTCTGTTGCCTGCACCCCCAAGCTCTGGAACTCCCTCCCTAAACTTCTCTGCCTCTCTACCTCTCTTTCCGCCTTCAAGATGCTCCTTAAAACCTATCTCTTTGACTAAGCGTTTGGTCACCTGTGGTGATTTCTGCTTATGTGGCCCAGTGTCAAATATTTTGTCTCTTACTACTCCTGTGAAGCGCCTTGGGATATTTCACTACATTAAAGACGCTATATAAATACAAGTTTTGTTGTTAGAGTGTGTCTACTTGGTGCTTCTACCATTTGCTCCCCTTTATAACCTGAAGTAAAACCTCTTCAACATGCGTTTCTCCAGCAGCAGCAGTGCACACCACTGGGTAAGTGCTCACTCAGCTGCCATGGTTCCTAAGTTTGTGCGAGCACTGGTGGGAGTTTGTGCTCGTTGTGATGGTGACAGTGTTGATATTTTGTCATATGGTCCAAGGTTACCCAATAAGGAATGAGGATCGTGTCACCTTTACAAGCATCGCATCATCAGATGTAAAGAACTATACAGGAAGTTACAGGACCAATCAGTCAATGCCTCTGCATTCTGTACTGCAGTCATTCATATTTTCCAGCCATTCACAGTAGTGTCAGCCCCAGCTGAAATGATTTCCATCCAGAACTTTGCAATTCATGCCAAGGACCAGTAGAACCTACAAATCTTCTGGGAGGACAGACGCACCAACATTAGTGTCCTTGACCAGGCCAACATCCCCAGCTTGAAGCACTGACCACACTCGATCAGCTCCGCTGGGCAGGCCACATTGTCCGCATGCCAGACACGAGATTCCAAAATTCCCAAAGCAAGCGCTCTACTTGGAGCTCCTTCATGGCAAACGAGTCAAAGGTGGGCAGAGGATACATTACAAGGACACCCTCAAAGCCTCCCTGATAAAGTGCAACATCCCCACTGACACCTGGGAGTCCCTGGCCAAAGGCCGCCCGAAGTGCAGGAAGTGCATCCGGGAGGGCGCTGAGCACCTCGAGTCTCATCGCCGAGAGCATGCAGAAATCAAGTGCAGGTAGCAGAAACAGTGTGCGGCAAACCAGTCCCACCCACTCTTTCCCACAACGACTATCTGTTCCACCTGTGACAGATTCTGTGGTTCTCGTATTGGACTGTTCAGCCTCCTAAGAACTCACTTTTAGAGTGGAAGCAAGTCTTCCTCGATTCCGAGGGACTGCCTATGATGATGATTAAATACTCTATCCACTGAAGGTCATCTGTCTCTCCCTGAGGTCCCCGTCGCCAGTTTTAATTTAAAAAAAACAATCACTGAGAAGTGTATTCTGTTATTTATAAACGAATCTGATATTGGCGGCTCCAGCCTCAGTGTGACTCCTCCGTTCCCACACTCCCTGGGTCTCAAGTCAGAATGCTGAATTCGTGACGTAGTGACAAATATGTACAAGGTTGGTGCTGTGAACTCAAGTCCCCTGAGATGGAAATACCCTGAATGGTCCATCTGATCATGTGCAGCTGCTGGGGAGAGGACATGCTTCTCTCCTCGGGGGTTAGGGTCAGGTTTGAACCCCAAGAGACAGAATCAGTGGTTTAGCATCCAGCGCACAGCTCCAGCACCAACCCACTCTGACATATCTGTGTGAGTGATAGCTAAAGTCCCATAATCACACTGTTACTGTACAGTATTCTTATGGACAATTACTGAAATATCTATCCCAGTAACATGGCCACCACGCTCAGCTCTGGTCGCAGGCTCTCTGACAAACAGGCTCTTGGGAACCGAAAATGGATTTGATTCCAATTTGTATGACTTTCAATGAGAATAGTTCCAAATATACAAATAACAAGATATGAATAGTGAGGGATCTCCAAATGCAGAGAATTACATCAAACTTTACTGAACAGAAACAGGCCATTTGGCCCCACAGGTATGCTCAACATCTGCCTCCTTCCTCCTTACTTCATAAGAACATATGAATTTAAGAAATAGGAGCAGGAGTGGTCCATACAGCCCCTCGAGCCTGCTCCATCATTTAATACGATCATGGCTGATCCGATCATGGACTCAGATCCACTTCCCTGCCCGCTCCCCATAACCCTTTATTCCCTTATCGGTTAAGAAACTGTCTATCTCTGTCTTAAAGTTATTCAATGTCCCAACTTCCACAGCTTCCTGAGGCAGCAAATTCCACAGATCCACAATCCTCTGCGAGAAGAAATTCCTCCTCATCTCAGTTTTAAATGGGCGGCCCCTTATTCTAAGATCATGCCCTCTAGTTATACTCTTCCCTATCAGTGGAAACATCCTCTCTGCATCCACCTCATAATCTTATAGGTTTCGATAAGATTACCTCTCATTCTTCTGAATTCCAATAAGTAGAGACCCAACCTACTCAACCTTTCCTCATAAGTCAACCCCCTCATCTCCGGAATCAACCTAGTGAACCTTCTCTGAACTGTCTCCAAAACAAGTATATCCTTTCTTAAATATGGAAACCAAAACTGCACGCAGTATTCCAGGTGTGGCCTCACGAATACCCTGTATAACTGAAGCAAGACTTCCCTGCTTTTATACTCCATCCCCTTTTCAATAAAGGCCAAGATTCCATTGGCCTTCCTGATCACTTGCTGTACCTGCATACTATCCTTTTGTGTTTCATGCACAAGTACCCCCAGGTCCCTCTGTACTGCAGCACCACTTCATCTCACCCGATCAAGATATCCTCCTGTTGCTTTCTCCCTCCTGTACATATCTAGCTGTCCCTTAAATGTATCTATGCTATTCACCTCAACTACTCCCTGTGGCAGCGAGTTCCACATTCTCATCACTCTCTGGGTAAAGAAGTTTTGCCTATTGGATTTATTAGTGACTTAATTATATTTATAGCCTCTAGTTTTGGTCTTCTCACAAGTGGAAGCATCTTACCTACATCCACTCTATCAAACCCTTTCATGAGCCCTCAATCAGCTCACCCCTCAGCCCCCGCTCTCTGAGCCCCCGCCTGTTCAGCCTTTCCTGACAGGTATAACCTCTCAGTTCTGGTATCATCCTCGTAGATCTTCTTTGTACCTTCCCCAATGCCTCTGTATCTTTTTTTGTAATATGGAGACCAGAACTGTGCACAATACTCCAATTGTGGTCTAACCAAAGTTCTATATAAGTTTAACATAACTTCTGTGTTTTTCGATTCTATCCCTCTGGAAATGAACCCCAGCGCTTGGTTTAGATTACCGAGATATTTCTTAAGATTGGGGCAGAGATGCCATTTTTGGCACTTTTCTCTGAGAAGTGTCAGCCTTTGCTCAGTATTAGCACCTCAGGGGAAGAAAGTTGTGGGTTCAAGCCCCATTATAAGACTTGAACACAAAAGAACATAAGAATTAGGAGCAGGAGTAGGCCATTCGGCCCCTCGAGCCTGCTCTGCCATTCATTATCATCATCATCATCATAGGCAGTCCCTTGAGCCGAGGATGACTTGCTACCACGCCAAAAAGTTCACAGGTGTTTCAATGAAGGACCTACTATTCCAGGTCCCGAACTACATGTTGAAGGGTGGAAGATGCCTGTGCGTGGATTGTTTTTAACGTGTGGTGGCTGTTGTACACCAGCCACCACACAGGCTTGACAGAGCCAGTGGCAAGGATTAACCAGGACGACTGGAAACCAGCTCTGCTGCACGGACCTAGTGCGCACACATATCTCAGTGTGGGCTGGCCTGTGCTGCCCCTGGGCCCTCGTCTCTTCTGGAGCCCGAACCCACGCCTCTCCTTGGCCCCGATCACATCACTTTACATTCTCTCGCCGCTCCTTTGCCCCGACCTCTCCGCTCCTGCTGTAACTGCCCACGCTCCAATCACCGACCTGGATCTTGGTGATGTCCCGCTCCTGCTCCAGCACGTACTGCTCCCTGGAGTGGTATGCCGCCATGCTTCTGCTACCGCTCCCCGGCCTGCTCCGATGGTGCTCGCAGACCGGGGCTCTGCCATTCAGTAAGATCATGGCTGATCTTCTACCTCAACTCTATATTCCATGTTCCCCTTAATATTCAAAAACCTATCGATCTCAGTCTCAAACACTCAGCCTCCACAACCCTCTGGGGCAGAGAATCCCAAAAAATTCACCACCCTCTGAATGAAGAAGTTTATCCTCATCTCAGTCCTAAATAGCCGACCCCTTATTCTGAGACTGTGACCCCTGGTTCTAGACTCCTCAGCCAGAGGAGACATCCTCCCTGCATCGACCGTGTCAAGCTCTATAAGAATTTGTATGTTTCAATGAGATCACCTCTCATTCTTCTAAACTCAAGAGAATATAGGCCGAGTCTACTCAATATCTCCTTATAGGATAATTCCCCCCATCGCAGGAATCAATCATTCCATTCCCTCTATGGCAAGTATATCCTTCCTTAGGTAAGGAGACCAGAACTGTACACAATACTCGAGGTGTGGTCTCACCAGGGCCCGATGTAATCCAGGCAACAGTGCACTATTGAGTGAGTGCTGCACTGTTGGAGGTTCCGTTTTTCGGAGATGTTAAACCAAGGCTCCAATTGCTTGTTCTGCTGGTTTCGATGGATATCAGGAATACCATGGTACTACTTGAAGAACAGTAGGGAGTTCTCCAGAAGTCTTGGTTAACATCTACCCCCTACCCAACACCACCAAAAAAAGATTAACCACTTATTTATTTCATTGCTATTTGAGCATCTTGGCTGTGTGCACAATGGCTCCCATGTTTGCCTATGATCATCATCATAGGCAGTCCCTCGAACGAGGATGACTTGCTTCCACATGAGTTCACAGATGTTTTAATGAAGGACCCGATATTCTAGTCCTGAACTCCAGTTGAAGGGGTGGAAAGTGTCTGTGCATGGATTTTTTTAACATATGGTGACCGTTGCACACCAGCCACCACACGGGCTTGACAGAGTTAGGCCTTTATCCAGTGGCAAGGGTTAACCAGGACGACTGAAGACCTGCTCTGCTGTATGGACCTAGTGCGCACACATATCGCAGTGTGGGCTGGCCACTGCTGCCCCTGGGCCCTCGGCTCTTCTGGGCCCTGTACCCTCATTTGCCGCACTTCTATGATAAACCAACAGTGGTTATACTACAAATGTAATTCATTGACTGTGAAGGGCTTTGGGACATCCTGAGGACATGAAAGGTGGTATATAAATGCAAATTTCTTTCCTCCTGCACTTGACCAGTACCATGGTCTTCCAATGGTCCACTGCTTAAGCCAACTGGCCGTCCTTCATGTGCGAGACAGATTGATAGATCATCTTATCATGGAGTGCATCTTGGTCAATGCTGCCATGAACCACAAGGACCATTTCAGCATTGGTCACTGGACAATGACCAGGAGCAAGAGCTTTGTCTTTCCCCTCCCTAATCCGGGCACAGCGGGAAACTTACGGCCCCTACCACTCAGATCACTTAACTCAGAATAGACTGGCAATCAAATCTACGACCTTCCCGAACTGCACAGTTCAGCTGAGCAATTCATGAATTGAATGATGTCTTCAAACAAAAGAGCTGGATCAATATGCGACTGGAAATGGCAGCAGAGGCAGTAGCAATACAGCAGTAACAGCAAGAGCACTGAGCCAAGGGAGGAGATAGTAGGAAAGGTGACCAAAAGCTTGGTTGGAGGTGGGTTTTAAGGAACATCCTAAAGGAGGAAAGAGCATTGGAGGGACTTCCAGAGTGTGGGGCCAAGATGGCTGAAGATACAGCCACCAATGGTGGGGCAAAAGAAATGGCGCAATGCATGAGGCCACAGTTGGAGCAACAGAGAATTCAACAACAATTTATATTTATATAGCACCTTTAACATCCCAAGGTGCTTCACAGGAGTATTAGAGATAAAAAAATTTATACCGAGCCGCACAAGTAGAAATTAGTGCAGATTGGTCAAAGAGGTAGGTTTTAAGAAGTGTCTTTAAGGAGGAAAGAGAGGTAGAGAGGCGGAGATGTTTAGGGAGGGAGTTCCAGAGCTTGGTGCCGAGGCAGCTGAAGGCACAGCCTCCAATGGTTGAGCAATTATAATCAGGGATGCTCAGGATTGCAGAATTAGAGGAGTGCAGACATCTCGGGGCGGGGGATGGGGGGTGGGTTGTGGGGCTGGAGGATATTACAGAGATAGGGACAGGCAAGGGCCATGGAGGGATTTGAAAATAAGGATGAGAATTTTGAAATCGAGGCGTTGCTTAACCGGAAGCCAATGTAGGTCAGTGAGCACGGGGTGATGGGTGAATGGGACGGTGAGGGATAGGATAGCAGAGTTTTGGATAAGCTGAAGTCTATGGAAGGTGGAGGATAGGAGACAGGCCAGGAGAGGGTTGGAATATTGGATAGACATTCACTTTTGCCTTAGGATGACTTCCAGCTGCTCTATGCCTGGCACATTCTGGTGCATTCATAGCAGAGGCAACACAGATTCATTCATCCTTACTTATACCTTTACCCAGGGCCACAAAGACTCCTCCAGTGTGGGTCAGTGATTTAAGCCTGCAATCTTGTTTACTGCATTCACTGCTCATGGTCAGGTTTTCTCTACATTAGGGAGACCATTACATTAGGTGTTCGCCATGCTGAAAACCTCTCTTCTCTGACCCTCTCCCCACCTCCCTGACGCCTTCCCCCACTACATCGCCTCCTCCCATTCCCACTGTAATTGCAACCTTTGCTCTCTGACACTGGCCCAATGAAGCACAGGCTTCATGGACAGTGTCTCCACTTGCTCCCATGCACTCTGCTGTTCCGTGGACAGGACCATGGCTTTAGATGTTAGGTATCCCTGGCCTTTTCATGGAGGCAGGGGTGCTGACGATGGACAGCGAGTGCATTATTTTGGGGGGAGGAGTGTTGACATGCGGGCGGGCCTGCTCAACGTTCACAGCAATTTTCTCTTTGTTTCAAAGTTCCTGCATTCGAAATTCTTTCTTTATCCCCCATTCTACGCTTAATGTATCATCTGTGGCTCAGTGGCAACAACTTGACCGCCCAGTGCTGACCCCTGTCATCATCATCATAGGCAGTCCCTCGGAATCGAGGAAGACTTGCTTCCATTCCTGAAGTGAGTTCTTTAGTGGCTGAACAGTCCAATACGAGAGGCACAGACACTGTCACAGGTGGGACAGGTAGTCGTTGAGGGAAGGGGTGGGTGGGACTGGTTTGCCGCACGCTCTTTCCGCTGCCTGCGCTTGATTTCTGCATGCTCTCGGCGATGAGACTCGAGGTGCTCAGCACCCTCCTGGATGCTCTTCCTCCACTTAGGGCAGTATTGGGCCAGGGACTCTCAGGTGCCGGTGGGGCTGTTGGACTTTATCAGGAAGGCTTTGAGGATATCCTTGAAACGTTTCCTCTGCCCACCTGGGGCTCGCTTGCCGTGTAGGAGTTCCGAGTAGAGCGCTTGCTTAGGGAGTCTTGTGTCAAGCATGCGGACAATGTGGCCCGCCCAACAGAGCTGGTCGAGTGTACCAAGTGCTGTCCCCTGTATCCAGGGCTGACCTCTGTATCCAGTATGACTTTTGAAGCAATTTATTCGATTACTCATTACTGAGTCATGTGTCTTGTCTTCCATTTCTTTTATGGAATAAGAAGCTGTTACATTTAAGAGAAAGAAGCTTGCACAATTACATTTTCTTCAACATGCTGAATGTGCAAAATTGATGATTCGATGGCTTCGAACATTCAGGGGTAAAAATCCATCATGGGCGGCAGCACAAACCATGCCTTATTGAATCACCCTCCCCTGACCCACCACCCCATCGCCATCCCACTGACCCCTCATCCCATCGCCATCCCGCTGACCCCTCACCCCATCACCCTCCCGCTGACCCCTCACCACATCGCCATCCCGCTGACCCCTCACCCCATCACCCTCCCGCTGACCCCTCACCACATCGCCATCCCGCTGACCCCTCACCCCATCGCCCTCTCGCTGACTCCTCATCCCATTGCCCTCCCGCTGACCCCTCACCCCATATCCAGTCCTATTGAAGCCAATGGAACTGAGCATGGGGCGGGCCGTCTGTACGATGTTCAACGACCAAGGCGAGTTTTTACCTTTACATTTCATAACATTGATAAGATGATTCTACGATTCTAAGATAAAAAGAACTTTAGATGGAAGGTGGTGTATGTCTCACATTCTCCTCAGGCCCTGATAGGTATTCTAATTTTCATCAGGTTTTATGTTGTGCTAATAAAATTCTCAGGAAATTCCGGTGTGATTTGGCAAGATGGGCGTAGAATTCGAGGTAAACTTCAGCGCAATTTTGCCGTAAGTCAAATCGAGGAAATTCCAGCCTTTATGTATCAGTGTTTCCTCTTTGGCAAAGGCCGAGATCTCTCATTCTGAACACTTCCTCGCTTCCACCAACGACAGTACGGCTAGAAACTGCTGCCCGACAGGCAGCGCGTCCTCGGAGCAAGAGCAACAAATTCCATTCCCTACACACTGACTCCATCCCTCTCCTCAACTTGTGTCTGAGGGTGAACCACACTGTTCGCAACCTTGGTGTAAGATTATCTGCAGCATACCTAAAACCGCCTATTTCCACCTCTGTAACATTGACCATCTCCGCCCCTGCCTCAGCACATCTGCTGCTGAAGCCCTCATCCATGCCTTTGTTAAATCTAGACTTGACTATTCCAAAGCACTCCTGGCTGGCCTCCCACATTCTACCCTATATAAACTAGAGGTGATCCAAAACTCACATGTCCGTGTCCTAGCTCGCACTAAGTCCCGCTCAGCCATCGCCCCTGTGCTCGCTGACCTACATTGGCTTCCGGTTAAGCAACGCCTCGATTTCAAAAGTCCCTCCATGGCCTCGCCCCTTTCTATCGCTGTATTCTCCTTCAGCCACACAACCCCCCGAGATGTCTGTGCTCCTCTAATTCTGCCCTCGTGAGCATCCCTGATTGTAATCGCTCCACCATCGGTGGCTTCTGTTGCCTAGGCCCCAAGCTCTGGAACTCCCTGCCTAAACCTCTCCGCCTCTCTAACTCTCTTTCCTCCTTCAAGACCTCATTGACCAAGCTTTTGGTCACCTGCCCTGATTTCTCTTTATGCAGCTTGGTGTCAAATATTTTGTCTCATAATACTCCTGCAAAGCGCCTTGGGACGTTGCACTCCGTTAAAGGTGCTATATAAATACGAGTTGTTGTTGTTGTTGTTTATTATGCTGACACCCTCCTGACCCCTGCCCAAAGGCATCGCCGGATCCCCCCTCACTAGGTTACCACAGCAAATGTTCAGCCTTGCCTGATAGAGGGGAGATGCTAAGTTGACGTTGAGAGCACAAGTTCCTTTCTGTTTTACTGAGTGCCTGACTCCATTTAACAGAGGGGCAAATTCTCATGTAACCCGCCCTACTGTTTGGCTGCATGCTCCTTTTGTGAGTGTGCCTTTGATAAGCAAATGAAATGCTGTGCAAGCAGGTTATTTGTGTTATACAAGCCAGCTGTAGTTAAATATTGGGCTCTATTGTGTGTGGATTTCAACAAACGGCATTAGATGAAGCTCCTATTATGCTGTTCAATCATAACACGTTTGCGAATTTTTCCCAGTATTTTTGCTGTAGTCTGCAGACACTGTGTCAGTGTCCTGATTTCCACTCCACATCTGGTTCCCATTAAGACTTCATTTTGGGTCAGCCCTGCTCGGTTGAAGTACACAGTACCCCCACCCACCCTCACCCCACCCCCACCCCCCAACTCTCTCTCTCGATGGTGATTGGCCCGAGCCGGTGGGAGCAGACTCAAATGCCGTAATCGCACTCAGACAGCCCCCCCCCACCACCGCCCCCCCCCTCATTCAGCTGCTCACCAGAACAGACAGTACGTCCAAAGCAAACATATGGCTTTCATTTCCGACTGCTTTCAGACCGAGGGGAGCTATTTACTTTCACTGCCGCCTCCAGGCAGCGTTGTTAACCCTTGTGCTCCTGCCAGGCCTCGTGCAAGCAATGCACCAGCCTGAGGCGTGGTGGGGGTGGGGGGGTGGTGGCGGGGGAGGGGGGCTGTCATCTGCCCCATTGCTGGAGCCTTTAAATGTTGGCCTCAGTGCCCCATGGCTACTGATTGGGACAAACAATGTGCTCGAGCCCCTGCACCTGATCACTGTGCGATGATCCCTCTAGAAAGTTGGCGCATCGACGTGGACAGAATCTGTGATGCCTCCCAAGTGAAAATAGCCCACAGATACCATGAGCTAGTTGGGGGTGGGCAGTGCCCGTGGAACGTGTTCCAGTCAGAATTGGCACCTTTAGGTGAGGAAGGTGTGACCAAAGGTCAAAGGGAACATTGAACAAAGAAATCAGCGAACGTACGAGACACGTGAGAGAAACTCAGCCCTATCCACCCTGTGTGTTAGACAGTGCAGACTCGTGCCTCACCCTCGCCAGTCCCTGGGGGCAGCTCGAAAACAGGCAAAGTGAACAAACCTGTGGACAATCTCAGGAAATCCGCTGTGAAATTCCTCAGCATTTCTATAAGGCAATCAATCCATGAAGCATCACCGGAGCTAGAAACATAGGAGCAGTAGTAGGCCATTCGGCCCTCCGTGTCTGCACCGCCATTCAATATGATCATGCTGACCCTCTATCTCAACACCATATTCCCACTTTTTCACCATACCCCTTGATGTCTTTTGGGTACTTAACCAACCCTGCGATGTCTCCATGTCCTGAGGAACATCGGACTGTACAGGACCGTGAGTGATCATCTCCATCCAATGGGCCAGGCCCAATGGTCACACGCTTCATACCCTACTTTATCTCAGAGTTACCTCAATAATCCCCCTCTTTGCCAAGCAGTAAATACCACTCTCTAAAACATTGTAAGTTCCTCCACTCCCACTGCCTCCCTCGATTCTGTAAGCTTCACTATCCTCTGTCTGAAGAACGATCTCCCTTGTACTAGAGCTTGTGCTCATATTGAATCTCAATGAGATCCAGAGTTTCTTTTTTGTAGAATCTTAAATGTTCAAATCAGGTCACCTCTAAGTTAACTTTATTCAACTGCCATCATCCCCAGTACCAGGAGCCAGCAGTTGACACGTGACACACAAAAACACTCTATTGTTTCTGTCCTTTGCACTCTGCTCAAGGGAGTTCTTATTTCCTTGAGGAATAGTTTCATTCCCTTGAGGAATAAAAACTCCAATGGAAAAGTGGTACAACTAGAGCTAAGTAGAGCAATTAAGGATAGTATTAGATTAAAAGAGAAATGTTGCCAAAAAGTGTTGTAAATCCAAGGATTGGAAGGGTTTTAAAAATAAACAAAGGATGACCAAGAAATTGATAAGAAGGGAGAAAATGGAATGAGAGCGAACTAGTAAGAAATAAATAGAACAGATTGTAAGAGCATTTACAAGGATGTAAAAAAGTCTGCAGCACAAGTCTTCAGCACAACAGCCGGGATGCTGTCGGGGCCCATATCTTTTGCTGTATCTAGTGCGCTCAGCTGTTTCCTGATATCACGTGGAGTGAATCGAATTGGCTGAAGACTGGCTTCTGTGGTGGTGGGGACCTCAGGAGGAGGCCGATATGGATCACCCACTCGGCACTTCAGGCTGAAGATGGTTGCAAATGTTTCAACCTTGTCTTTTGCGCTCACGTGCTGGGCCCCACCATCATTGAGGATAGGGATATTCATGGAGCCTCTTCCTCCCGTTAGTTATTTAATTACAAGAGATTTGATCTGATCCGTTGATTGTGGGATCGCTTAGCTCTGTCTATAGCATGCTGCTTTCACTTTTTAGCAAGCATGTAGTCCTGTGCTGCAACTTCCCCAGGTTGGCACCTCATTTTTAGATACGCCTGGTGCTGCTCCTGGCATGTTCTTCTACACTCTTCATTGAACCAGGGTTGGTCCCCTGGCTTGATGGTCATCATCATCATCATAGGCGGTCCCTCGAAACGAGGATGACTTGCTTCCACGCCAAAAAAGGATGAGTTCACAGGTGTTTCAAAGAAGGACCTAGTATCTAGGTCCCGAACTATACATTCAAGGGTGGAAGATGCCTGTGCGTGGAGTTTTTTAACGTGTGGTGTCCATTGCACACCAGCCACCACAGGGGCTTGACAGAGCTAGGTCTTAGTCCAGTGGCAAGGATTAACCAAGACGACTATAGACTAGCTCTGCTGCATGGACCTAATGCGCACACATATCGTAGTGTGGGCTGGCCCGTGCTGCCCCTGGGCCCACGCCTCTCCTGGGCCCCGATCATGTCCCTCTACAATCACTTGTCGCTCCTTCACCCCAACCTCGTCGCTCCTGCTGAACCTTCTCGTGCTCCAATCAGCGACCTGGATTTGTGTGACATCAAATCCAGTCACCCTTTTCGCAGCCGTCGCCCTCCTGCACCAGCACGCGCTGCTCCCTGCAGTGGCATGTCGCCGCACACTGCTCCCTCTAATAACCTTGGCCCGCTGATGTCTTGCAGGCCGGGACCGTGCCGATTTCCTGGCTCGGTAGCAATGGTAGAGTGAAGGATATGGCAGGCCATGAAGTTACAGATTGTGGTGGAATACAATTCTGCTGCTGCTGATGGCCCACAGCATCTCATGGATGCCCAGTGTTGAGCTGCTAGATCTGTTCTGAATCTCTCCCATTTCGCACGGTGGTAGTGCCACACAACACGATGGAGGGTGTCCTCAGTGTGAAGACAGGACTTCGTCGCCACAATGACTGTGCGGTGGTCACTGCTACCAATACTGTCATGGACAGATGGATCTGTGACAGGTAGTTTGGTGAAGTCGAGGTCAAGTACATTTTTCCCTCATATTGGTTCTCTCAACACCTGTCGCAGGCCGACACCTTAGGGTTTTAAAAGAGGTGGCAGCAGAGGTAGTGGGTGTATTGGGTTTGATCTTCCAGAATTCCCTAGATTCTAGAATAGTCTCCATGGATTGCAAGATAGCAAATGTTACCGTGCTGTTCAGGAAAGGAGGGAGAGAGAAAACATTAAACTACAAGCCAGTTAGCCTGACATCAGTTGTCGGAAAAATGCTAGAATCTATTATTAAGGATATGATAATGCGATATTTATAAAATCATAATATGATTTAGCAGAGTCAAAGGAAAATCGTGTTTGACAAATTTAATAGAGTTTTTTGAGGGTACTCACAGGGTAGATAAGGGGAACCAGTTGATGTAGCATATTTGGATTTTCAGAAGACATTTGATAAAGTGTCACATAATAGGTTGTTACCAAGATTAGAGCTCATGATATTGGGGTAATATATTAGCATGCATTGAGGATTTATTAACTGACAGAAAACAGAGATTAGGAATAAACTGGTCATTTTCAGGTTGGCAGGATATAGCATGGGATGCCACAAGGATCCGTGCTGGATCCTCAGCTATTTACAATCTATGTTAATGACTTAGATTAGAGGACCAAGTGTAATATATCCAATTTCACTGATGATACAAAGCAAAGGTCTGAAAGTAAGCTGTAAGGAGAATATAAAGAGGGTATAAAGGGATTACAGATCGGTTAAGTGATTGGGCAAGATTGTTGCAGATGGAGCATAATGTGGCGAAATGTGAAATTATCCACTTTGGTAGGAAAAGTGGAAAAGCAGAATATTTGTTATAAGGTGAGAGACTAGTAAATGTTGGTATTCACTGAGGGCAGGCATTGGGATGGCCAGAGGTACATTTCGTGGAAGGAGAGGTCAGAATGCCCACAGCCATTGAGCACATCATGTGCTCGCCAGGAGCTCCACCGTTGAGTGGGACCAGCACCCCGGAGGAGGCCAGAACATCGCCGGAGGGAGGGAGGAAGGCCTGGACTATGCCAGAGGGAGGAAGGCCTGGCCAATGCCGGAGGGAGGAAGGCCTGGATGATGCCGGAGGGAGGAAGGCCTGGCCAACGCCGGAGGGAGGAAGGCCTGGTCAACGCCGGAGGGAGGAAGGCCTGGATGATGCCAGAGGGAGGAAGGTCTGGACGATGCCGGAGGGAGGAAGGCCTGGACGATGCCGGAGGGAGGAAGGCCTGGACAACACCGGAGGGAGGAAAGCCTGGACAACGCCGGAGGGAGGAAGGGCTGGACGATGCCGGAGGGAGGAAGGCCTGGACAACGCCGGAGAGAGGAAGGCCTGCACGATGCCGGAGTGATGGAGGCCCGAATATCGCCGGAGGAAGGTAGGCCAGAATGTCGCCGGAGGGAGGGAGGAATTCCCGAACATCGCCGGAGGCAGGAAGGCCTGGATGACGCCGGACGGATGGTGGCCGGAACGTCGCCGGAACGAGGGAGGCCACAATGTGAGAGCTGAAAGAGAGGATAGGGCCCAAATCTGTGGTCGGAGCTGGTCAGAGACTCACCGGACACCATCAGGGATCGGGTGAAGCAGCCGAGTCGGGCACGTCCAGTGGGCAGTGGGGAGCGAAAGACTTGGTGGCAGGAAGGTCGATCTGGAAGGTAAGTCCGACGCTCAATGATGAAGGTGACCAGGCATGGTTGGGGGATGGGCAGTTACAATGCGGATTCCGCCCACTGAGAGGTACAACGGACACGATCTTCACCACTCAACAACTACAAGAGAAATGCAGGGAACAGCACCAACCCTTGTACATGGCCTTCTTTGACCTCACAAAGGCCTTTGACACTGTTAACCATGAGGGACTTTTTAGAGTGCCCTCCTCCGTTTCGGCTACCCCCAAAACTTTGTCACCATCCTCCGCCTGCTCCACGACAACATGCAAGCCGTGATACTGACCAAAGGATTCACCACAGATCCAATGCATGTCTGGACCGGGGTCAAGCAGAGCTGTGTCATCACGCCAATGCTCTTCTCAATATTCCTTGCTACAATGCTCCATCTCACTTTCAACAAGCTCCCCGCTGGAATGGAACTAAACTATAGAACCAATGGCAACCTATTCAACCTTCATCGCCTCCAGGCCAGATCCAAGATCATCCCATCCTCTGTCGTCAAACTACAGTATGCGGACGACGCTTGCGTCTGTGCACATTCAGGGGCCGAACTCCAAGCCATCGTCAACATCTTCACCGAGGCGTACAAAAGCATGGGCCTTACACTAAACATCTGTAAGACAAAGATCCTCCACCAACCTGACGCCGCCACACAGCACTGTCCCCCCTGGTCATCAAAATCCACAGCGCAGCCCTGGACAACGTGGACCACTTTCCATACTTCAGGAGCCTACTGTCAACAAGGGCAGACATCGACGATAGGTCCAACACCACCTCCAGTGTGCCAGCGCAGCCTTCAGTCGCCTGAGGAAGAGAGTGTTTGAAGACAAGGACTTCAAATCTGGCACCCGCCCTCCTATATGGCTCAGAGACATGGACCATATACAGCAGACACCTCAAAGCGCTGGAGAAATACCACCAGTGCTGCCTCCGCAAGATCCTGAAGATCCACTGAGAGGATAGATGCACCAACATCAGTGTTCTCGATCAAGCCAACATCTCCAGCATTGAAGCACTGACCACATTCAACCAGCTCCGTTGGGCGGGCCACATCATCCGTATGCCCGAAACGAGACTCCCAAAGCAAGCGCTCTACTTGGAACTCCTACACAGCAAATGAGCCCCAGGTGGGCAGAGGAAACGTTGCAAGGCCTCAAAGCCTCCTTGATAAAGTGCAACATCCCCACCGACACCTGGGAGTCCCTGACCAAAGACCAGCCAAATTGGAGGAAGATCATCCTGGAGGGCGCTGAGCACCTCGAGTCTCGTTACCGAGAGCATGCAGAAAACAAATGCAGACAACAGAATGAGCGTGCGGCAAACCAGTCCCACCCACCCTTTCCTTCAACCACTGTCTGTCCCACCTGTGACAGAGACTGTAATTCCCGTATTGGACTGTACAGTCACTTGAGAACTCACTTTTAAAGTGGAGCAAGCCTTCCTTGATTTCGAGGGACTGCCTATGGTGATGATGTTGGTATTCAGAAGGAATTGGGGGTCCTTGTACACAAATCACAGAAGGTTAACATGCAGGTACAACAAGCAATTAGGAAGGCAAATGGTATGTTAGCCTTTATTGCAAGGGGATGCAGCATAAAAGTAAGGAAGTCTCCCTGCAACTGTACAGAACTTTGGTGAGACCACCCCTGCAGTGCCGTGTACAGTTTTAGCCTCCTTACCTAATGAAGGATATATTTGCCTCAGAGGGGTGCAAGAACGGTGCACTAGATTGATTCTTGGAATGAGAGGGCTGTCTATGGTGAGAGATTGAATAGAATGGGCCTATATGCTCTGGAGTTTAGAAAATTAAGAGGTGATCTCATTGAAATGTATCACATTCTTCAGGGGCTTAACAGTGTAGATGCTAAAAGGCTGTTCCCCTGGCTGGAGAGTCGAGAAGTAGGGTTCATAGGGGGAAAATTCAGGTCGTGGGGCGCTAATGGGGCACATCGACTTTTTGCTCGTGCTTAACGATGCTACTGACTCCCGTGAAAGTCCGCGGGAGTTTAGCGGTGGCGGTAACCGGTAACGACTCGCTCCTGCCGGTAGCGCCCCGGGCCGCTGGCGATGACGTCATCACTATGCGCAATGACACGTTTTCACTCCAGCGTGAACATTGGGTCGTGCCCCATGAGGCCGCTCCTGGGGTGAAAATTAAAGATGAGGTGCTGAGCTGAAAATTTTCAAAATGGCTGACTTACTGGTGGCGGACTTCACAACTCCATATCGCAATGCTGCAGTTCGGCACTCCGCTTCTGTGCTGGGCTGTTGCCATGGCACCCTGCTCCCTAATCGTCTAGTGGTGGCCCTTCCTTCTTAAGGCAGAGTCTGCAGCATGCCCTCCCCCTGTGCTCCCGTCATGCTACGCCTCTCTCCACGTTGCGCTGGAACATTCCCGATGGTTAACGCATTGGTCCCACCCCCGAGAGGAAGTGGGGTGGGAAACTTTGCCGGGCACAGGAAGTCCCGCCTCACAGCTGTTCCCACCCCCAGCCAGGGCTGTACGCAATTTTGCCCCCAAGTTTTCCCTGGCTGGGGTGTCTGGAACCAGGGGTCACAGTCTCAGGATAAGTGGTCGGCCATTTGAGACCCAGATGAGGAGAGTTTTCTTCATTCAGAGGGTGGTGAATCTTTGGAATTCTCCACCCCGGAGGGCTGTGAAGGCTCAGTCATTGAGTATATTCAAGGCAGCGATCAATAGATTTTTGGAAACTAAGGGAATCCAGGGATATGTGGTTAGGGTGTGTAAGTGGAGTTAATGTAGAATTTCCGTCATGATCTTATTGAATGGCGGAGCAGCCTCGAGGGACTGTATAGCCCACTCCTGCTCCTATTCAGAAAGACTAGCTGCCCCCTGTGGCAAAGTGCAGTGGTTTCTTGTTGAAGCTGTGACCTGCTGGGATTGGGGCTCTATTATTTAACCTGAGAATCCCAAGGTCACGTTGCCCTTTTTGCCACCCTGCTCACACTATAAGCATGTTTTCCACGAACACTCCCAGATCCCGCTCACTTTCTGTTCACTCTTCCCGTTTATTTTGTATTCCCACTATTTAATTCCCTTCTCCAGTATTATGACTTTGTTCCTCCTCAGTGTCAGTGTCAGATGTGGCTCAGTGGGTAGGATTCTTGCAGGTCAGAAGGTTGTGGGTTTTAGTCCCACTCCCAGAACCTTGAGCAGAAAAATCCAAGCTGACACTCCCAGTGCTGTACTGTTGGATGAGACGTTAAACCGAGGCCCTGCCTGCTCTCTCAGGTGGATGTAAAAGATCCCATGCCACTATTTTGCAGAAGAGCAGGAAAGTTATCCCTGGTGTTCTGGCCATAATTTATCCCTCAATCAACAAAACAAAAAAAAACAGATTATTTGGTCATTATCACATTGCTGTTTGCGGGAGCTTGCTGTGCATAAATTGGCTGCTGTGTTTCCCGCATTCCCACAGTGACTGCACTCCAAAAGTACTTCATTGGCTGTAAATCGTTTTGAGACATCTGGTGGCTGTGAAAGGCGCTATATAAATGCCTTTCGTTTTCATGCCATTTTGGTCCATGTGATCTCCCTTATCGGCCCTGAATTTTTCTCTGTTTTTTGCCTCTCCCAGGAGATTACATGTCTGCGGGTTGGTGCAGGGGAGCAGGGGTGGGGGGTCGGTTTGGAAGGAGGGTGGGGAGAGTGGGTGGTGGGGAGGGAAGAAACGTTTCATCACGATGCTCCGGACATCATGGTGTGGGGCAGGCTTGATAGAGCTGCAGGTCCTTTCCTACCAGTCTATAGTGATATTAATATTAAATTATTATTATTGATATAAAACAATATTTACCACTTCATGGTACAGGCACCGATCCCTATAGATCCTCCCATTACTGGTCTGCCTATCCCCTGCGATTTCTAACTCCTCCCAATTCCATATCATCGGCAAACTGGGAAACTTGGCATCACCGGTGACCCAAAGCCATCAGATACACTTTGAGGCCAGTGTTTACAACAGGGGCTTACACTGCCAGACGTTCAATCCTCACCCTCGGGTAGAGCTGGAGATGTGCCCGGGGCTCAGTCATTGGGCAGATACACCCCGCAGAAATTGCTCCACCTGCCGCCTGTTTTGGGCACAAGTCGAATTTCTCCCATCAAGTCTTTCCTGTCAGACCTCCCATGGCCTTGCTCATGGTCAGTTAGATGATTTCCTGTTTGCAGGCGTTATGGCGTGTCATATTCTGCTGATCAGGTGGAGCTGTATTTGGGCTGGTCTGTCCCTTTAAGACCCAAATGTCTAAATGCTACTGAATGCCGAGGTCAATAGACGATAATTTGCTGAAGAAAGTTTTCAGGTCAGAAGAAACCAGCAAAGAATGACAGGCTTACTTGGTGCAGCAGTGCGCCTGCGTGACCTGAGGTGGAGGAGAGGGGAGCACCCATTGGCACAAAGCAATACAGCCACCCCTCAACCCACCACTGCCCCACCCTCCACCCCGCTCCGCCCATCCCCACACCCCCACCCCTCCACACCCTACCCTTTCCCTACACTCTTAACCCCTCACTCCTCCACACCCTACCCACCCCCTCACCTCTCCACCCCATCCCCACACCCTCAGCCCTCCACACCCCACCCTTCCCCTCATCCTCTCACCTCTCCACCCCCACTGCTCCATCACCTCCCTCACCCTCTCATGGCCACTTCCTCACCCCTCACCCTCCCCCACCCCCTCACCCCTCCACCTCCTTCCCCACACCCTCACCCCTCCCTACACCCTTAACCCCTCACTACCCCACACCATACCCACCCTCTCACCTATCCACCCCTGCTACCTCCTCACCTCCCACACCCGCTCATGGCCACTCCTCCTCCCCCCATCCCTGCCCCCACTCCCTCACCTCTCCACCCCCTCCCCACCCCCTCTCCCCTCAATTCCCTAACCCCTCACCCACTACACCCCACCCCCTCTCCCCTCAATCTCCTACCCCTTCGCCCCACTCCCTACCCTCTCTCCCCTCCCCTCCCATCGCACTCTCCCCCAGCAGGAAGAGCAGTGCAGCAGTAATGGAAAGCGGTGGAAGGAGCAGTCAGTGAGCTCTCGACAAGCTCGCACACAGCAAGGCAAGTGGCTCACCGGTTTGGTGACATTATCAGGCCAAGAGAGGCCAGTAACACCTCGTGAAAACACGCTGTACCGAGTGTACAGTGGCCTCACCTCACACTCTGTTAAAGTGTTGGAGTCCTTTCCCATCAAAGCCCAGGAAGCCTTACCCCTTCAACCTTCACCTAGAAGTGTTTCTTAACTGACAGCCTTACGTTCAGTCACCCAGTTAAAGCCTCCCATGGAATGTAACGGCTATTATGGGCTCACCTGCTGCCTCATTAGCTGCATGGGTGAAAGTGTAACATTGGGTACTGTGTCGGATAATGGCCCTGACTTTGCTGGAACAGCATGTTCTGTTAGTTAGACGTTTTCCCTCACCCTTCAGCTCGGGTTATTACTTGCTGGGAGTGCATGCTGATAGGGGCCGTGAGGGCAACGGGGCATCTGGGACCTTGGTGAGCGACAGGGCCAACAGTCTGTCTCCTTAACCAATGGGATTAAAGGATTGAGTAATAAACAGTGGATTGACAGAACAGGAAATAGGGTGAAATAAAGTCAAATCTGGTCAAATCGTCTTTCGGAAGAGACATTCCGCTCTCTTAATTGGACGTAAAAGATCCTGTGGCACTATTTTGAAGAAGAGCAGGGAGTTATCCTTGGTGTCCTGGGGCCAATATTTATCCCTCAATCAACAAAACAAAAAATAGATTATCTGGCCATTATCACATTGCTGTTTGTGGGAGCTTACTGTGTGCAAATTGGCTGCTGCATTTCCTACATTACAATAGTGACTACACTTCAAAAAGTACTTCATTGGTTGTAAAAAGCTTTGAGATGTCCGGTGGTCGTAAAAGGCGCTATATAAATCCAAGAGCTGGATTTTCCGGATCGGCGTGAAAGGCGGCATTTAGGTCTTCAGCGCTCAGTGCGCCACGCTCAGCAGCACCGCCAGGAAGACCTGCGTCGGGTGTGCAACGCCTCTCGTTGCGACAGCGGCAGGATTTTGGCCTTATCCCCGTCCCGTCCGCCCGGAAGTACGCCTCGCCATGACCTTCTGGGCAACCAGAGCGGCCTAGCCGTGCCGGCGGTGGTGAGGAAGGCAAAGTACTCCGAAGGTAAGTGCAAGTGTTTGTTCCTTTTAATTTTTGTTGTGGTGGCGTGGGCAATGTTTTTTTTTCTGGTTGACCCCGCCCCCCCCCCCCCCCGCAGGCCTCTCTCGTAGTGCTCCTGGCCCGGCAGGTTAGTTTGCGCGGTTCCCATTTTGCGCCTCCCTTTACACTGCGCCCCCTGACGCAGGGCCCAGATGCCGAAACTTCCTTCTCAAAGCACAAACCGGCCAGTAACTTTCCCGCCCCGCCTCCGTTTTTGTCCCAAAAACAGAAAATTCTAAAATCTAGCCCCATGTGTTTCTTTCTTTACAGAATGAGAAATAGAGAGGAAAGAAATACTGGATTAAGGGAGAGAAAAGAGACAGAGAGGAAAATCAAGAAAGAAAATGTATTTAAAATGTAAAACAATCTTTCAGAACAATTTGCTACCTGCAGGAATGAGATTCCATTGCTTCAATTACCCCCTTTCTGGGCCGGAGAGGTCGTGTGGCATTGCAGGCACATAAATCTCCTCATCAAAAGATAATTACGCTGTTAAGTACTATCGCTAATTTCTGTGGCGAGTGTAATGGGTAATTAATGCAGTAATTGCGTGAATCTAACGGGGAGGTTGAGGGAGCTGCTGTTTGCACGAGGCTAACGGCAGAGCATCGCAAATCCGGCAGCAACTTGTGGCGATTCGCAACTCACGGGGAATCTCTCCCTCGCTACAAGTTGCTGAACGATTTACACGCGACGCCATTAAACTCACAATTATTTTGCCAGCAAATTCTAGCCCTAATGGTGACTGGACTGGAGGTTCCATGACCTACACATGCAGTACTCTGATAGATGGCTGCATTCTAGTCCACACTGCAGTATTGGCAGCCCAGGTCAGAAATACCAGATGCCACCCTGACAGAGCCTGCCCCAAGGGCAGTGTTTAATTCCTCGATAGATGCTCTGACTACCATAGAGACCTGGGGGGGGAAAAATTCGGTGGGACAGCGTCCCTCGTGCTACAGGGTTTGCAATCGCGAGTGCCGGCAAATTCAGTGTGCCGATACCAGCGGTGCTGAGGAGTATCGCCTTAGAGCGCCGCACCGGTATCCACACGGAAGCGCACCCTAGTGACCCTGCCAGAGAAAGCTGGCATGCAGCGCTGTCCCGGGGTGCTAAGGGAAGGAATGACTGCCTGGGGTAAGTGTGATTGATATATATATAGATATATATTTTCTTTTTGCGATTTAACTTTACTTGGGGTGAGTAATATATAGAGAATATTTTCTATGTTTTTGTTCCGATTGTTTTTTTTTGCAGGGAGGACTCTCTCGGGACGCTACGAAGCCGGCTCTTTAGCACGGGATATTCGGTTACTCACCCGGCCTAGCGCCCTAAGAGAAGAATGGAACACCTCCCTAACTGCTCCGTTCCATTCTCAGGGCACAACAATTGAACTTTGCTGTTCCCGCTGCTAAAAAATTTCCGCGGCTAAATTTAGTGTCCGCTCAACATTCATCATCATCATAGGCAGTCCCTCGAAATTGAGGAAGACTTGCTTCCATTCCAAAAATGAGTTCTCAGGTGACTGAACAGTCCAATATGGGAATTACAGTCTCTGTCACAGGTGGGACAGTCAGTGGTTGAAGGAAAGGGTGGGTGGGACTGATTTGCCGCACGCTCCTTCTGCTGCCTGCGCTTGGCTTCTGCATTAGCGCCTTAGGAGCCCTCCAACCAAATTTCTAGTGCCGAATATGCTGAATTTGAGATTGCTCGATTTTCAGGCTAGTATTTCATAGGCCTTAGCTGATATCTGGCATCGTTATGTCCTCTTTTCTGCTCATCAGCAGCCATGCTGATCCAGTGCCCAATATCACAGGCATGGCAGGAATGGCGTCGCATTATGTCGCTGTCTCGGGGTAGCATGGCCCATCCAAGAGCCCACTCAGCCACGTTGTATATGGGGTGTAGCCTGCAGCAGGTCCATGTTGAGAGGCAAAGGTCAGCCGGCTCACGTACTGCCACAATCAGGCTCTCCCGGCACCCGGGTAAGCTCTGGCCCTCCGAAGCCTCTTCACCAGCATGGTGATCTGAGAGGCACAGACCAGAGATTGGGGGGCACACACTCCAAGTGATACTGGTTCATAAAATTGAACTATCTCTGCTGACAGTCTTGATGCCAACAGTAATTTCTAGGCTTAATCATAGACTGATAAAACTCAGAAAGGGGCCAATCGGCTCATCGTGCTTGTCCTGGCTCTTTGAAAGAGCGTCTCCAATTCGTCCCACAACCCTGCTCTTTCCCAATAGCCCAGTAAATGTTCACCTTTTCAAGTATTTATTCAACTTCCTTTTGAAAGTTACAATTGAATCTGCTTCCAGCGCCCTTTCAGGCAGCGCGTTCCCGATTATAACAAATGGCTGAGTAAAAAAACCTCCTCATTTTCCGCCGAGTTCTTTTGTCAATGACCTTAAATCTGTGTCCTCTGGTTACCGACCCTTCTGTCACAGTCAGCAGGATCTCCTTATTTACACGATAAAAATCCTTCATGATTGTGAACACCTCTATTAAATCTCCCCTTAACATTCTCTGCTCTAACGAGAACAACCCCAGCTTCATATTCTCGCCACATTCCTGAAATCCCTTACCCCTGGTACCATTCTGGTATATCTCTGCTGTACCCTCTCCAAGGCCTTGGATCAAGAGACAAAATATTCGTTTTGAAAACTAAAATTGATCACCTCTCGCTTTCTTCTCCAATCCTCTCCTCTCCTCTCATGTGAAGCACCAACTGTTCCCTGGCTCCTTGGCCATCTGCCGACCCGTTAGGTCTGAGCATGGACATTTGTTTAAAATAAATGGGTTAACGCAGATCAGAAATCAAGGCGTCAGAGCCAGCAGGCTACTTGACCATGGGGCGGGAGGGGAGTTCAAAATCAAGCCCAAATTTTCACTGGAGAAAGACAGACTTGCACTGATATAGCGCCTTCACAATCTCAGAACATCACAGAGTGCTTCACAGGCAATGAAGTAATTTTGAAGTGTTGTAATGTTGGAAACATGGCAGCCAATCTGCTCACAGCAAGCTCCCACAAACAGCAATTTGATAATGACCGCATAATGGGCTAGAAATAATTTTGATTAGCGCCACCTGTTAGCGCCAGAGAGGGACAGTAACGGGCCGCGAAACTCTTACCGCCCGAGCGCCATGCAGGCACCGCCTCCCACGACCTTCGGTGGAGGTTTGGCGGCGGCACTAACAGTTAATGCTGTGCACTCCAGCACCGCCAACTTGGTGACATACCGGCCTTAGCGCCGTGGTTGCGAAATTGGATGCTTTATCCTGCTGTAGGGCCTGGCGCTAATCCCGACAGGGAAAGCAGGTGTCCCCGAGAAGTTGCTGGGGCGATATGTCTGAGGGGGAGCAGGTGGGCGGTTAAAATGGAACTTATTTGTACTAATGTATCTTTCTTAGGTGTTCAGCACTGTTGCTAATCTCCCCTGCATTTTCTGTCAGTTTTCAGGTAGTCAGCTGACCTCCCATTTAGGCGCTGGGATTCCGGTTCCCTAGTGCCAGAATTTCAGCAGCGCTCCCGCGATATTGCCCCAAGAATCAGGGTTAGCGTCCGAAGGGGAGTGGGAAACGCTTCTCTTAACGTGCCATTCCCTTCTTGGGGTGTTAAAACCAATACCCTGGTTAGAAGCGGTAAACATTGCCCGCCGCTAAAGTTAGCGATCAGGTGGTGTTACGGCCTCAAACGAGCTATAACGAATTTTTAGCCCAAATCTGTTTTAGTGATGTTGATTGAGCGATACATATTGGCCAGGCCACCGGGGATAATTCCCCTGCTCTTCTTTGAATAGTATATGGAATCATTGGTGTCCACTTCAGAGGGCAGATGGGATCTCAGTTTAACACCTCATCTGAAAGATGGCACCACCGACAGTGCAGCATTCCCTCAGCACTGCACTGGGAGTGTCAGCCTAGAACCACACAAGCTACGTTTTCAACAGGAGGGTCACTGGACGGTGATCAGGAGAAAAAAATCACAGTCGATCTCCCCCTCTCTAGTCGCTCTGAGGTCAGCTTTAGCACCATCTAATGTCATACTGAGGTCAGCTAATTCAGGGCACATCAGGAATGCAACCTGGAACCTTCACTAACCTTCACCTTTATTTGTAGAACAAGCTGCGTTACCTGGGGGCTCTGACACATACATTATACAGGTCAAAGAAAATCGCACCTCGACAGACATCTTGCCAGTCACTAAAATGGAATGGATTTGGGAGGAGCCCTGGTGCGAACTGTTGTGTGGCCAGTGGCCTCGATTGGTACGGGAGGTAGGGGGCACGGGAAGGGTGTGGGAGGTCCCGGAGCTGCGATGACCCGGGACAGGTCGGGGTCGTGGAGCCCAGCCGATCCTAACGGCAGGGATTTGACTGAATAGACGTTCCCAGAGCCCCGCCAGCTTCACTACCTGTCCCCCGGGTGGGGGCAGGAATTAGGCCCCGTCAGTCAGTGGAGGAGGGGCTCCAGCGCAATCGCCGAGGTCGGGGAGGGTGGGGGATTCTCCACATTAAACAATTGGGGAGGCCCAAGACTCCTTGACAGGCCTGGACGGGTGGGTGGGACTGAGCACTCCTGCTCCTCATGGCCCACAAGGAGTGCAAAGAGAATGGAGTTTCTTAAACTTACCTGGGCCCTTTCTGGCTGATCGTCTCCGCACTGTGTTGCCCCCGGGGTCAGACAGTGTGGGACGCCCCCTGTGTTGCCGGGGATGGGGGGGGGATCAGACAGTGTGGGACTGCCCCTGTGTTGCCGGGGGGGGGATCAGACAGTGTGGGCCTCCCCCTGTGTTGCCGGGGGGGGATCAGACAGTGTGGGCCTCCCCCTGTATTGCCGGGGGGGGTTCAGACAGTGTGGGACTCCCCCTGTGTTGCCAGGGGGGAGGATCAGACAGTGTGGGACTCCCCCTGTGATGCCAGGGGGGGGGGGATCAGACAGTGTGGGACTCCCCCTGTGTTGCCGGGGGGGAGGGGGGATCAGACAGTGTGGGACTCCCCCTGTGTTGCCGGGGGGGAATCAGACAGCGTCGGACTTCCCCTGTGTTGCCGGGGTCAGACAGTGTGGGACTCCCCCTGTGTATTGCCAGCGGGGGGGTGGGGGATCAGACAGTGTAGGACTCCCCCTGAGTTGCCGGCGGTGCGGGGGAATCAGACAGTGTGGGACTACCCTGTGTTGCCGGGGAGGGGGGTCAGACAGTGTGGGCCTCCGCCTGTGTTGCCGGGGGGGGATCAGACAGTGTGGGCCTCCCCCTGTGTTGCCGGGGGGGGATCAGACAGTGTGGGACTCCCTCTGTGTTGCCAGGGGGGGATCAGACAGTGTGGGACTCCCCCTGTGTTGCCGGCGGGGAGGGGGGGGATCAGACAGTGTGGGACTCTCCCTGTGTTGCCAGCGGGGGGGGGTGGGGCTCAGACAGTGTGGGACTCCCACTGTGTTGCCGAGCGGGGGGGGGATCATACAGTGTGGAACTCCCCCTGTATTGCCGCCGGGGCGGGGGGATCAGACAGTGTGGGACTCCCCGTGTGTTGATGGCGAGGGGGGGGGGGGGCATCAGACAGTGTGGGACTCCCCCTGTATTGCCAGGGGGGGATCAGACAGAGTGGGACTCCCCCTGTGTTGCCGTGGGGGGGATCAGACAGTGTGGGACTCCACCTGTGTTGCCGGGGGTGGATCAGACAGTGTGGGACTCCCCCTGTGTTGCCGGGGGGGGATCAGACAGTGTGGGACTCCCCCTGTGTCGCCGGGGGGGGGGGATCAGACAGTGTGGGACTCCCCCTGTGTTACCGGGGGGGGGATCAGACAGTGTGGGACTGCCCCTGTGTTGCCGGGGGGGGGATCAGACAGTGTGGGCCTTCCCCATGTGTTGTCGGGGGGGGATCAGACAGTGTGGGCCTCCCCCTGTGTTGCCAGGGGGGAGGATGAGACAGTGTGGGACTCCCCCTGTGATGCCAGGGGGGGGGGGATCAGACAGTGTGGGACTCCCCCTGTGTTGCCGGGGGGGAGGGGGGATCAGACAGTGTGGGACTCCCCCTGTGTTGCCGGGGGGGAATCAGACAGCGTCGGACTCCCCCTGTGTTGCCGGGGTCAGACAGTGTGGGACTCCCCCTGTGTTGCCAGCGGGGGGGTGGGGGATCAGACAGTGTGGGACTCCCCCTGAGTTGCCGGCGGTGCGGGGGAATCAGACAGTGTGGGACTACCCTGTGTTGCCGGGGAGGGGGGTCAGACAGTGTGGGCCTCCGCCTGTGTTGCCGGGGGGGGATCAGACAGTGTGGGCCGCCCCCTGTGTTGCCGGGGAGGGTTCAGACAGTGTGGGACTCCCTCTGTGTTGCTGGGGGGGGATCAGACAATGTTGGACTCCCCCTGTGTTGCCGGGGGGGTGGATCAGACAGTGTGGGACTCCCCCTGTGTTGCCGGAGGGGGGATCAGACAGTGTGGGACTCCCCCTGTGTTGCCGGGGGGGGGGAGATCAGACAGTGTGGGACTCCCCCTGTGTTGCCGGGGGGTGGATCAGACAGTGTGGGACTCCCCCTGTGTTGCCGGCGGGGAGGGGGGGGGATCAGACAGTGTGGGACTCCCCCTGTGTTACCGGGGGGGGGATCAGACAGTGTGGGACTGCCCCTGTGTTGCCGGGGGGGGGGATCAGACAGTGTGGGCCTCCCCCTGTGTTGCCGGGGGGGGATCAGACAGTGTGGGCCTCCCCCTGTATTGCCGGGGGGGGATCAGACAGTGTGGGACTCCCCCTGTGTTGCCAGGCGGGGGGATCAGACAGTGTGGGACTCCCCCTGTGATGCCGGGGGGGGGGGGGATCAGACAGTGTGGGACTCCCCCTGTGTTGCCGGGGGGGAGGGGGGATCAGACAGTGTGGGACTCCCCCTGTGTTGCCGGGGGGGATCAGACAGTGTGGGATTCCCCCTGTGTTGCCGGGGGGGGGGGATCAGACAGTGTGGGTCTCCCCCTGTGATGCCGGGGGGGGGGGCGATCAGACAGTGTGGGACTCCCCCTGTGTTGCCGGGGGGGGATCAGACAGTGTGGGACTCCCCCTGTGTTGCCGGGGAGGGGGGGGGGGATCAGACAGTGTGGGACTCCCCCTGTGTTGCCGGGGGGTGGATCAGACAGTGTGGGACTCCCCCTGTGTTGCCGGCGGGGAGGGGGGGGATCAGACAGTGTGGGACTCTCCCTGTGTTGCCAGCGGGGGGGGTGGGGCTCAGACAGTGTGGGACTCCCCCTGTGTTGCCGGGGGGGGATCAGACAGTGTGGGACTCCCCCTGTGTTGCCAGGCGGGGGGATCAGACAGTGTGGGACTCCACCTGTGTTGCCGGGGGGGAGGGGGGATCAGACAGTGTGGGACTCCCCCTGTGTTGCCGGGGGGGGAATCAGACAGCGTCGGACTCCCCCTGTGTTGCCGGGGTCAGACAGTGTGGGACTCCCCCTGTGTTGCCAGGGGAGGTGGGGGATCAGACAGTGTGGGACTCCCCCTGTGTTGCCGGCGGTGCGGGGGAATCAGACAGTGTGGGACTACCCTGTGTTGTCGGGGGGGGGGGATCAGACTGTATGGGCCTCCCCCTGTGTTGCCGGGGGGGGATCAGACAGTGTGGGACTCCCTCTGTGTTGCCGGGGGGGGATCAGACAATGTTGGACACTCCCTGTGTTGCCGGGGGGGGGGGGGATCAGACAGTGTGGGACTCCCCCTGTGTTGCCGGGGGGGATCAGACTGTGTGGGATTCCCCCTGTGTTGCCGGGGGGGGGATCAGACAGTGTGGGTCTCCCCCTGTGATGCCGGGGGGGGCGATCAGACAGTGTGGGACTCCCCCTGTGTTGCCAGGGTCAGACAATGTGGGACTCCCCCTGTGTTGCCGGAGGGGGGATCAGACAGTGTGGAACTCCCCCTGTGTTGCCGGGGGTGGGGGATCAGACAGTGTGGGACTCCCCCTGTGTTGCCGGGGGGGATCAGACAGTGTGGGATTCCCCCTGTGTTGCCGGGCGGGGGATCAGACAGTGTGGGACTCCCCCTGTGTTGCCGGGGGGGATCAGACAGTGTGGGATTCCCCCTGTGTTGCCGGGGGGGGATCAGACAGTGTGGGACTCCCCCTGTGTTGCCGGGGGGGGGGGGGGATCAGACAGTGTGGGACTCCCCCTGTGTTGCCAGGGTCAGACAATGTGGGACTCCCCCTGTGTTGCCGGAGGGGGGATCAGACAGTGTGGAACTCCCCCTGTGTTGCCGGGGGTGGGGGATCAGACAGTGTGGTACTCCCCCTGTGTTGCTGGGGGGTGGGGATCAGACAGTGTGGGACTCCCCCTGTGTTGCCGGGGAGGGGGGGGATCAGACAGTGTGGGACTCCCCCTGTGTTGCCGGGGGGTGGATCAGACAGTGTGGGACTCCTCCTGTGTTGCCGGGGGGTGGATCAGACAGTGTGGGACTCCCCCGTGTTGCCGGCGGGGAGCGGGGGGATCAGACAGTGTGGGACTCTCCCTGTGTTGCCAGCGGGGGGGGTGGGGCTCAGACAGTGTGAGACTCCCACTGTATTGCCGGCGGGGCGGGGGGATCAGACAGTGTGGAACTCCCCGTGTGTTGCCGGCGAGGGGGGGGGGATCAGACAGTGTGGGACTCCCCCTGTATTGCCGGGGGGGGATCAGACAGAGTGGGACTCCCCCTGTGTTGCCGGAGGGGGGGGATCAGACAGTGTGGGACTCCTCCTGTGTTGCCGGGGGTGGATCAGACAGTGTGGGACTCCCCCTGTGTTGCCGGGGGGGGATCAGACAGTGTGGAACTCCCCCTGTGTTGCCGGGGGGTGGGGGGATCAGACAGTGTGGGACTCCCCCTGTGTTACCGGGGGGAGATCAGACAGTGTGGGACTCCCCCTGTGTTGCCGGGGGGGGGGGATCAGACAGTGTGGGACTCCCCCTGTGTTGCTGGGTGGGATATTGCACGACAGTGCCGATGACACCATCAGGCCAAGGCTTCGTCATCTGAACTAGGCCCTCTTTTGCCTTTAGTGGGAGTCTTGTCCAGGGCAATAAACTTATAGCAGTTTTGGGTGCCATAGGTTTCCGAATTCCAAGATTTGAACTGCTCGTCTGAAACTTCCCGGCCCATTGTGGTGGATGGTGGGAAGACGGGGTTAAAATTGAGGCCAGTGTATCTCTGATAAGGTACCGTCACAGGAGATGTGTGGAGCAGATATCCCAGTGTCCGAGAGGCAACTCATTAGTGAAGACAGTGGTCTATTGAGTTCAGGTCTGACCAGCTGAGGACTGACCAGCTCGTGAACTGCATGGACCTGCCCAGACTTCCCAGCATGGTGCTGTAGATGGGCAGTGGCTCCCCAGGTGAGCAGTGTTATACGATACAGCATCATCTGGCTAAGGGCACTGGAACTGTGGGATCCGAAAGGAATCTCCTCACCAATCCCGCAGTCCGGGATGAAGATTCTTTTGTGGTTTTTCTCAGTCTTTAATCAGCAAAAATGACAACTTTTAGAAACATTCTACATGGTACAGGAGTCCAGATCCTCTACAAATGAATTAGGGATGTTTTAGGGGTACAATTTACTCTGGGGGTTAGCACAGTTTTAGGGGCACAGTTTCTTCCTGTCATTGGTAGATTCATTTCAACGCATCAATTTTAAACTTCTTATCCTTTTGTTGAAATCCCTCCATGTCCTCGCCCCCTCCCTATCTCTGTAACCTCCTCCAGCCTGAGAACCTTCCATGATCTCTGCGCTCCTCCAATTCTGACCTTTGATGCAACCCCCATTTCCTTCGCTCCACCAATGGTGGCTGTGCCTTCAGCAGCCTGAGCCCTAATCTCTGGAACTCCCTCCTTAAACCTCTCCGCCTCTCTACCTCTCTTTCCTCATTGAAGATTCTGCTACCTCTTTGACCAACCTTTTGGTCACCAGCCTTAATATTTCATTCTGTGGCTCGGTGTGTATTTTTTTGAATTACGTTCCTGTGGAGCAGCTTGGGACATTTTAGTACATTGAAGGTGCTATATAAATGCAAGTTGTTGTTGTCACTGACTGCACACTCTCTCCATTGGGACACCGTTTCTTAAGCTGAGAGAACCTTGGCACCGGTTAGAACTAGTTGAGATTGAGGGACACTCACTTGTACCACCTCATCAGGGGTAATCCGATCAAACGCAGAGCCCTGATAGATTCCCACTTCAGTTAGCTAGGATATTTTTACCTTTTAGAGCACTGACTTGCAGGTTTACATGAACCCCAATGATTAGTCGACTATTCCAATGAGTCAAACTAGTTTGTCAATCATCAGCAGCACCCTGCCAATGTCAGGAGCAAACTGTAACCCGAAAACTCAGGCAGACCTGCCTGCACTGAATGGGTTACGGAGTCTGCTTCAATGTCCAGCCCTCCCATCCTCGGGCCAAAGATTTGCCAAGAAGTCAAGCCTGGTGCAGTAATAAGAACATAATGAGAAAACTAGTCGAAAGCCCGTCACTTCATTAAGACATGGAGTGATATAGAGATCGGGTGGGAAAGGGGAGTTGAGGCCCACGATCAGCCATGAGCTTATTGAATGGCGGAGCAGGCTCGAGGGGCCATATGGCCTACTCCTGCTCCTATTTCTTACATTGTTAAGTGCTGGTCTTTACGTGACAATACCTATGTCAATGCGGGACATATATCAGTAGATTCCAGTGACAGAGGCCTTGAATTTCCACAGACCATAATCTCAGCAGTTATGCCAGGGTTATGCCCACTAGTGTCCTCCAATCTTGACCTCATTGGAGTATGAAAGGTCAGGGTAGGGGGCATCTAATTTGCATGGAGGCCATCTTGGATGTTTGTTTGCCCGAAGCTGCTGGAAAGTCCAGCCATGCTGGGAGCTCTGGGGGCGATGGGGGAGTTGGCCTCCCCTTCCACCCCCTCCAATCATCAACTGCTTCATTCTAAGGAAAGGCGATGTTCCCAAACTGGAGTCCATCTGGTGGGGCCCACTTCAATGATTAAGTAGGTTGATATGCCCAAGGCCAACCTGGGATTGTCGGAATCTATCCCAACACCGGGTCCCTGATGGACATGGAAACTCCCAGTAAGAAGTTCCTCCCTGTTAAATATGGAGAAAGAGTCAGACTGAACACTGTGAGTTCAAAGTAAAGTGTGACCTTAGTCTTTTATTGCAAGTCTCCAGAGTGCCTCTCCAATGTGTGAAGCCTCCTTAAATACCTGTGCTCCCAAGGGATTATGGGATTCCAGGGGATGAGCCCTCTGGTGGCTGTACAGAGTAAATACAAGTTTACATATATAACACTCCCCTTAGTGCTTCTTTCCTCAGATGCATGTACCCTGTAAGGGCCAAACGGAAGGTCTGCTTCCCAGTGGTCTCCAGGGAATCCCCCAGACAAGGCCAGGAGCTAGAGGGGCAGAAATTCAGATGCACCTACCAGCGTGAGGAGGTGCGTCGCTGAGTCGGGAGCAGCGTCGAGGAGGTGCGTGGAGAGGCATGAGTTCCGGGGTCGGCGAGAGGCCTACAAAAGGCCCAACGCAGCGGTAGTCGGTAGCAGCGTGAGGAGGTGCGTCGCTGAGTCGGGAGCAGCGTCGAGGAGGTGCATGGTGAGACGTGGCTTGTGCAGCTACAGGGAGAAGGCAAAAAAGAAGTAGAAAGAAACAGAAAGGTGACGTCACAGCCAAGGGGGTAAGTGATTGGCTGGTGATTGGTGAGTAGTTTTTCTTTTTTCTCTTCTATATCAGTGAGTAAACTTTAGCACTGTTGTTGCCAATTTAAGTGTATCTAAGGGTTAAGTCATGGCAGGAGAGCTCAGTCACGTGATATGCTCCTCCTGTACCATGTGGGAATTCAGGGACACTTCTAGTGTCCCTGACGACTACAATGTGCGGTAAGTGTATCCGCCTCCAGCTCCTGACAGACCGCGTTGCGGAATTGGAGCTGAGGGTGCATTCACTCTGGAGCATCCACGATGCTGAGAATGATGTGAATAGCACGTTTAGTGAGTTGGTCTTACCGCAGTTGAAGGGTCCACAGCCAGCTAGGGAATGGAAGACCAGCAGGAAGAGCAGTGCAAGGAAGGTAGTGCAGGGGTCCCCTGCGGTCATCCCCCTGCAAAACAGATACACCGTTTTGAGTACTGTTGAGGGGGATGACTCATCAGGGGAGAGCAGCAGCAGCCAAGTACATGGCACCGTGGCTGGCTCTGCTGCACAGGAGGGCAGGAAAAAGAGTGGGAAAGTGATAGTGATAGGGATTCGATTGTAAAGGGAATAGAAAGGCGTTTCTGCGACCGCAACCGAGACTCCAGGATGGTATGTTGCCTCCCTGGTGCAAGGGTCAAGGATGTCTCCGAGCGAGTGCAGGACATTCTGAAAAGGGAGGGTGACCAGCCAGTTGTCGTGGTGCACATTGGTACTAACGATATAGGTAAAAAAAGGGATGAGGTCCTACGAGACGAATTTAAGGAGCTAGGAGCTAAATTAAAACATAGTACCTCAAAAGTAGTAATCTCAGGATTGTTACCAGTGCCACGTGCTACTCAGAGTAGGAATCGCAGGATAGCTCAGATGAATACGTGGCTTGAGCGTGGTGCAGCAGGGAGGAATTCAAACTCCTGGGGCATTGGAACCAGTTCTGGGGGAGGTGGGACCAGTATAAACCGGATGGTCTGCACCTAGGCAGGACCGCAATCAATGTCCTAGGGGGAGTGTTTGCTCGTGCTGTTGGGGAGGAGTTAAACTAATATGGCAGGCGGATGGGAACCTATGCAGGGAGACAGAGGGAAACAAAAAGGAGACAAAAGCAAAAGACAGAAAGAAGATGAGTAAAAGTGGAGGGCAGAGAAACCCAAGGCAAAAAACAAAAAGGGCCACTGAATGTAAAGGGGCTGCAGGAGGGGTCAAAACTAAAAATCATGGTTTAAAAACTAGTATTAAAACACTCTACCTAAATGCACGCAGCATTCGAAATCAAGTAAATGAGTTGACGGCACAAATCATTACAAATGGATATGATTTGGTGGCCATTACAGAAACGTGGATGCAGGGTGACCAAGACTGGGAATTAAGCATACAGGGGTATCTGATGCATCAGAAAGATAGACAAGAAGGAAAAGGAGGAGGTGGGGTAGCTCTGTTAATAAAGGATGATATCAGGGCAGTTGTGAGAGACGATATTGGCTCTAATGAACAAAATGTTGAATCATTGTGGGTGGAGATTAGAGATAGTAAGGGGAAAAAGTCACTGGTGGGCGTAGTTTATAGGCCCCCAAATAATAACTTCACGGTGGGGCGGGCAATAATCAAGGGAATAATGGAGGCATGTGAAAAAGGAACGGCAGTAATCATGGGGGATTTTAACCTACATATCGATTGGTCAAATGAAATCGCACGGGGTAGCCTGGAGGAGGAATTCATAGAATGCATACGGGATTGTTTCTGAGAACAGTATGTTACAGAACCTACAAGGGAGCAAGCTATCTTAGATCTGGTCCTCTGTAATGAGACAGGAATAATAAACGATCTCCGAGTAAAAGATCCTCTCGGAATGAGTGACCACAGTATGGTTGAATTTGTAATACAGATTGAGAGTGAGGAAGTAGTGTCTCAAACGAGCGTACTATGCTTAAACAAAGGGGACGACAGTGGGATGAGGGCAGAGTTGGCTAAAGTAGACTGGGAACACAGACGAAACGGTGGCACAATTGAGGAACAGTGGAGGACTTTTAAGTGCTCAACAAAAATATATTCCAATGAAAAAGAAGGGCGGTAAGAGAAGGGATAACCAGCCGTGGATAACCAAGGAAATTAAGGAGAGTATCAAATTAAAAACCAATGCGTATAAGGTGGCCAAGGTTAGTGGTAAAATAGAAGATTGGGAAAATTTTAAACGACAACAAAGAATGACTTAGAAAGCAATAAAGAAAGGAAAGATAGATTACGAAGGTAAACTTGCGCAAAACATAAAAACGGATCGTAAAAGCTTTTACAGATATATAAAACAGAAAAGAGTGACGAAAGTAAATGTTGGTCCCTTAGAAGATGAGAAGGGGGATTTAATAATGGGAAATGTGGAAATGGCTGAGACCTTAAACAATTATTTTGCTTCGGTCTTCACAGTGGAAGACACAGAAACCATGTCAGAAATTGCTGGTCACAGGAATGTGGGAAGGGAGGACCTGGAGACAATCACTATCACTAGGGGGGTACTGCTGGACAGGTTAATGGGACTCAAGGTAGACAAGTCCCCTGGTCCTGATGAAATGCATCCCAGGGTATTAAAAGAGATGGCGGAAGTTATAGCAGACGCATTCGTTATAATCTACCAAAATTCTCTGGACTCTGGGGAGGTACCAGCGGATTGGAAAGCAGCTAATGTAACGCCTCTGTTTAAAAAAGGGAGCAGACAAAAGGCAGGTAACTATAGGCCGGTTAGTTTAACATCTGTAGTGGGGAAAATGCTTGAAACTATCATTAAGGAAGAAATAGCGGGACATCTATATAGGAATAGTGCAATCAAGCAGACGCAGCATGGATTCATGAAGGGGAAATCATGTTTAACTAATTTACTAGAATTCTTTGAGGATATAACGAGCATGGTGGATAAAGGTGTAGCGATGGATGTGGTGTATTTAGATTTTCAAAAGGCATTCGATAAGGTGCCACACAAAAGGTTACTGCAGAAGATAAAGGTATGTGGGGTCAGTGGAAATGTATTAGCATGGATAGAGAATTGGCTGGCTAACAGAAAGCAGAGAGTCGGGATAAATGGGTCCTTTTCGGGTTGGAAATCGGTGGTTAGTGGTGTGCCACAGGGATCACTACTGGGACCACAACTATTTACAATATCCATCGATGACCTGAAAGAGGGGACAGAGTGTAGTGTCAGAAAATTTGCAGATGACACAAAGATTAGTGGGAAAGCGGGTTGTGTAGAGGACACAGAGAGGCTGCAAAGAGATTGAGATAGGTTAAGCGAATGGGCTAAGGTTTGGCAGATGGAATACAATGTCGGAAAGTGTGAGGTCATCCACCTTGGGAAAATAAACAGAAAAAGGGAATATTATTTGAATGGGGAGAAATTACAACATGCTGCGGTGCAGAGGGACCTGGGGGTCCTTGTGCATGAATCCCAAAAAGTTAGTTTGCAGGTGCAGCAGGTAATCAGGAAGGCGAATGGAATGTTGGCCTTCATTGCGAGAGGTATGGAGTACAAAAGCAGGGAGGTCCTTCTGCAACTGTATAGGGTATTGGTGAGGTCGCACCTGGAGTACTGCATGCAGTTTTGATCACCTTACTTAAGGAAGGATATACTAGCTTTGGATGGGTACAGAGACGATTCACTAGGCTGATTCCGGAGATGAGGGGGTTACCTTATGATGATAGATTGAGTAGACTGGGTCTTTACTCATTGGAGTTCAGAAAGATGAGGGGTGTTCTTATAGAAACATTTAAAATAATGAAAGGGACAGACAAGATAGAGGCAGAGAGGTTGTTTCGACTGGTCGGGGAGACTAGAACTAGGGGGCACAGCCTCAAAATATGGGGGAGCCAATTTAAAACCGAGTTGAGAAGGAATTTCTTCTCCCAGAGGGTTGTGAATCTGTGGAATTCTCTGCCCAAGGAAGCAGTTGAGGCGAGCTCATTGAATGCATTCAAATCACAGATAGATAGATTTTTAACAAATAAGGGAATTACGGGTTATAGGTAGCGGGCGGGTAAGTGGAGCTGAGTCCACGGCCAGATCAGCCATGATTTTGTTGAATGACGGAGCAGGCTCGAGGGGCTAGATGGCCTACTCCTGTTCCTAATTCTTATGTTCTTATGTTCTTATGTTATGTTTCTCGATGTTTTTGCCGTTGGGTCTCATGAGGTGGACACTCGATCCATTTTCACCTCTTTCGCAATTTTTTGGGAGTGGAGATGGAAGTCGGTCATAATGGGGGCTGAGGTCTGGTGGTAAGAGCTGGTGGAAGTTGGGGTGGGATGGATTCTCCGCCGCTGTCACTCAGCAGTAGAGTGGTGGTGACGTCAATGCGCATGTGCGTCACCTCGTATCTCCCCTCATTTAAAGGGGAGAGAAGCAGCGATTGTCTAGGTTTGGCCACTGGGCCACCAGAGATGTTTATGGCCGGGCCAGCAGCCTGGCACCCAAGAAGGGGTGCCAGGCTGCCTGTTGGCGGCCCGGACGAACCCAGGGGGGGGGCGATAATTGTCCGGTCGATCGAGAAGTCAGCCGGCCAAAAAAACATGGCGCCTGTGGCAGTGCGTCCTCCCTTGAAGGGCCGCCGCAAGGCTGTGGCTCGCACACACAAAACCAGGTGCACCGACAGAAAAAGCTGTCGGGGGCACCGCGCGGCAGATCGAGGGTCTTTTCAGTAAACTTCGCGCAGAGTGTGATGGAGGTGCGGGAGACCACAGGTGCGCGCTTTGATGATGCGCTTGGGGTGTCAGCAACAGCGGGGCGGAAGTGGGGAAATCCCCGAGCTGAATTTGGGTCGTAGCAGCCCATGCACTGCAATACGGCGGCCACTTGATTCTGCCGCATGGCCGCTGCAAAATGGTGGTACCCGACCTAATCCGGACCCTGAATTCCAGCCCCGGTGTGTCCTGATTTTGCCAGATTGCGTGTCTGACTCCCCCCAAAGCTACAGTGTGAGTCCATCAGACTAGCAGAGGGATTTTGTCCCCATGGTTTTGAGTACCTTAAGCTGTCGTACTGAGGAAGACATGCAAAGTCCACGGTCGCATTTGCTTTTGCAGTTACATTTTTAGTTTACCTTGGTGGTTGTCTTCAATCATTGCACTTCTTCCTCTTATTTCTTCAACGTCTTTTGGGTTTCTGAGCTATCGAGGAAATGCTGGACAATCGCCATCCAGAGAGCAGGAATTTAGTTAACATGACGCCTCTGACACAGAGGCTGGTCAAAGCACCATCAAGCACCCAAGTTTGGGGACAATGTAAGCACCTATTCTGATTTCCTCACTGCAATGCTCTCATTATGGACAACTGAGGAGATTAAACAGCCCATTATGTGCTGTAGAAATGGAGGTGATGTCCTGCTTGAGGATGATATTTAGGTGTCATGCGGAAGATGGTGGATTCAAGCCCCACTCCCGATGCTTATTTTTTCTCCAGTTTAGACGTATTTAATTCCCAAGCTTTCTTTGAACTATTCTGCTTGATGACAGGTGGCCCAGCCAAGTGAATGTGGTTAAATGTGTGTGAGAGAGAGGGAACAACATTTACATTTAATTCACACTTTATCGTGTATTTCAGAAATGCTTTTAAGTACTTCACATACACTAAGTTACTTTAAAGGTTAGCAAATGTGTGGGAGGTAAATGCACCAGTCACTTTGCACACAACAAGCTCCCACAGTTATCAGATATGGTCGTGCTGTTTGAAGGAGGGTTGTTAGCCAAGATACCCGGAAAGCTTTGTGTCGTGGGATCTATTATGCTAAGGGCTCTCTCTGAGATTTTATATTTATACAGTGTCCTATAATTAAAAATGTGCATCCTAATGCTTATGAAAAAGGAGGTGGTCATGAATATGGGTAGGGGGAGGTGAACTGAGAGGAGAGAGGGGATGCTGAGTTGAGATGGAGGTTAAAATCACCAAGGATGAGAAGTCGCTCGGTGCAGAGGCTGAGGGAGGAAAGCAGTGAATTCATAACGAGGAACAAGGAAATGGCAGACCAATTGAACAACTACTTTGGTTCTGTCTTCACAAAGGAAGACACGAATAACCTCCCAAAAATACTAGGGGACCAAGGGTCTAGCGAGAAGGGGGAACTGAGGGAAATCCTTATCAGTCAGGAAATGGTGTTAGGGAAATTGAAGGGACTGAAGGCCGATAAATCCCCAGGGCCCAATAGTCTGCATCCCAGAATACTTAAGGAGTACTTGGCCCTAGAAATAGTAGATGCATTGTTGGTCATTTTCCAACATTCCATGGACTCTGGATCAGTTCCTATGGATTGGAGGGTAGCTAATGTAACCCCACTTTTTCAAAAAGGAAGGAGAGAGAAAACAGGGAATTATAGACCGGTTAGCCTGACATCGGTAGTGGGGAAAATGCTGGACTTAATTATTAAAGATGTAATAGCAGCACATCTGGAAAACAGTGACAGGATCAGTCCAAGTCAGCATGGATTTATGAAAGGGAAATCATGCTTGACAAATCTTCGAGAGTTTTTTGAGGATATAACGAGTAAAGTGGATAAGGGAGAACCAGTGGTGTATTTGGACTTTCAAAAGGCTTTTGACAAAGTCCCACACAAGAGATTAGTGTGCAAAATTAAGACACATGGTATTGGGGGTAATGTATTGACGTGGATAGAGAACTGGTTGGCAGACAGGAAGCAAAGAGTGGGAATAAACGGGTCCTTTTCAGAATGGCAGGCAGTGACTAGTGGGGTGCCGCAGGGTTCAGTGCTGGGACCCCAGCTATTTGCAATATACATTAATGATTTAGACGAAGGAATTGAATGTAATATCTCCAAGTTTGCAGATGACACTAAGCTGGGTGGCAGTGCGAGCTGCGGGGAGGATGCTAAGCAGCTGCAGGGGGACTTGGAAAGGTTAGGTGAGTGGGCAAATGCATGGCAGATGCAGTATAATGTGGATAAATGTGAGGTTATCCATTTTGGAGGCAAAAACAGGTAGGCAGATTATTATCTGAATGGTGACAGATTAGTAAAAGGGGAGGTGCAAAGAGACCTGGGTGTCATGGTACATCAGTCATTGAAAGTAGGCATGCAGGTACAGCAGGCAGTAAAGAAAGCAAATGGCATGCTGGCCTTCATAGCGAGGGGATTTGAGTATCGGAGTAGGGAGGTCTTACTGCAGTTGTACAGGCCTTGGTGAGACCACACCTGGAATATTGTGTGCAGTTTCGGGCTCCTAATCTGAGGAAGGACATGTTTGCTATTAAGGAAGTGCGGCGAAGGTTCACCAGACTGATTCCCGGGATGACAGGACTGACATATGAGGAAAGACTGGATCGACTAGGCTTATATTCACTGGACTTTAGAAGAATGAGAGGGGCTCTCATAGAAACTTATAAAATTCTGACTGCACAGGTTAGATGCAGGTAGAATGTTCCCGATGTTGGGGAAGTCCAGAACTTGGGGTCACAGTCTAAGGATAAAGGGTAAGCCATATAGGACTGAGATGAGGAGAAACTTTTTCACCCAGAGAGTTGTGAACCTGTGGAATTCTCTGCCACAGACTGTTGTTGAGTCCAGTTCGTTGGACATATTCACGAGGGAGTTAGATGTGGCCCTTATGGCTAAAGGGATCGGGGGTATGGAGAGAAAGCAGGGGTGGGGTACTGAGGTTGCATGATCGCCATGATCATTTTTGAATGGTGTTGCAGGCTCGAAGGGCCGAATGGCCTGCTCCAGCACCTATTTTCTATGTTTCTATATCTCAGTGAGAAATTTGCCATGTTACCTGGGTAGGCAGGAGAGAATGAGGATGTTAAAGGAGAGACGAGAGTAGTAGAGAAAGGGTGATATGCTGAAAGGAGGAGAAGGTGCCAGAGAAGTAGGGGGCCAGACCAATGTGTGATTTGGCGATAATGGTTTCACCGCCACCCCACGTGTCCTCAGGGATCTGCATCATTGTATAATTGGTCACTAGGCTGCGTGACAATCGTTTAAAGTGCTAGATGTTTTAACTTCCTCTCTGCACTCTCCCCATGATCAATGGTTCAGAGTCTTCCAGTTCTAAACTTATTTCAGGTTCCTTACAGATGATAGATGTTGGAGGGGTGGCGGACGCGGGGGTTGGGGGCGCAGTAGTAAGTGATGGAAGGTATAACCAGGCAGGGAGGCTTCATTAAAGGGCAAGGTGCCATTCAATCAAATTTCCATCAAGGCCACGATGTCGAGGCAATCATCCACGATAAGCTCGTGGAAGGCAAGGGCCTTGTCCACAAGTGCATTAACATTTTTGAGGGAGATGTGGAGAGGTGCGGTATTAGCTGATACGCTGGCTGAGGTCATAGCGTCAGCACTGGGAGGGGTGAGTAGGACGGGAAGGAGGTTGGAGAGGTTAGCCCCTAGCGGGTTCGCTGGGTGGGAAGGTCGGCGAGAGAGTAGGATGGGACAGTTGGGGTTGCTGCTCGTAAGGAGGAAGCGGCGAGTGCCTTGATGCCAAGATGTCACAGGATGCCAAGAGAGGCACTGAAGGAAGCTGTGGGCTTGTCTCGGAGGGAATGAAGCAGCAGGAGAGTAGGAAAGTCAAGGAGTAATAAATGTTTGAGGTAGGGATTTGGGGGCTGAGTGTCTGAGAGAAAGAAGGGAAGACAAATTTATATAGCGCCTTTCACGGCCACTGGACATCCCAAAGCACTTACAGCCAATGAAGTAGTTTTTGGAGTGTAGTCACTGTTGTAATGTTGTAATAAGAGAAGAAATTAAAGGTATCACAACAAGAAAGAGGGGCCAGGAGGGGCAATGAGAAAAGAAGAAAAAAGGTTGAAATAAAAGTGATAGGCTCGTGCCCGGAGCAGCAACCAAAATGCACACGCAAATGAACGCAGGTAACCTCAGGCTGTATAGGTATGGTTACATAGCAAGATTCAGTAGGTCTCCTGGCTGGCCTCCCACCTTTCTCCCTCTGTAACTTCGAGATGATCCAAACTCTGCTACCTGTATCCTCATTCACCCATCACCCCGTGCTTGCTGACTAACATTGGCTCCCGTCCGGCAACTCCTCGATTTTAAAATTCTCATCATTTTGTTTAAATCCCTCCATGGCCTCGTCCTTCCCTATCTCTGTTCCCTCCTCCAGTCCCATAACCCTCCGAGATCTCTGTGTTTCCCCAATTCTGGCTTCTGGCGCATCACTGATTTTCAGCGCTCCACCATTAGCTGCCGTGCATTCAGCTGCTTAAGCTCTTCAATTCCCTCGCTAAACGTCCCTACTCTCTACATCTTTCTCCTCCGTTAAGACAATCCTTCAGATCTAAACCTTTGACCACCTGTTCTAATATCTTCTTATGTGTCTATGTGTCAAATTTTGTTTGATAATGCACCTGTGAAGCACTTTGAGATGTTTTACTACGTTAAAGGTGCTACATAAATGCAAGTTTTGTTGTTATTCTGAACAAAAATAGCCACAGATCCACAATGGCCCTTTTCCCATAACATATCACACCAGACGTTACACAGCTGCCCACTATTCAGTCCTATCCTCTATAGAAAACAGAAAACATCACCCTGTCAGGCTATATCATTCAGGCTAAAATTGGCAAATACATTTATTTCCTTGAATTTTAATTATACAGAAGCAAAAACAAATTACAGCCGATAAATAGCAATATAATGCTGGACTTACAGAATATTTTAAATTGTCTTGAAACAATAGTCAGAGAAATCCTAGAGAACTTTTCATAACCTTTTCCCTGAGTGTTTAAAGATTGTAATGTCGGCAAGCTTCTACCCAGAGTCCAGTATCACCATCACCATGTGGAAACAATTGGTTGAAGCAACGGAACTGCAGTATAGGGAGAGCCAGCAGCATTTATATTCCTCCAAGTCAGCTTTTGTCATCCCAATTAAAGCAGTCCTTTCAGACTGAGTATATAAACATATTTTATTAATCAACGTTACCGTTGAGGCAGATAGACTATAAAGTATTGGTTTCCGGCATTTGGTTGTGTTTCATAATCTTCTAACACCTGACATGAATATAAATAGTTTAGTCTCGAAACAAACTTGCAGGGTGATTCTGGTATTCTAATCTCCCACCAGGAGCCATTTCTGCAGGGACTGAGAATCAGAGAATTGGAAGGTCAATGATACAGTTCTGCTGCTGACTGCCGCTCCCTTTGGGGGAAAAGTTTCCCCTGATCATGAAACCAAAGCTGAGCATGCAGCTAAGGTTTCAAAGGCAGGAGAGAATGTCCAATGCAATTAAAACTCAGAGGGGGGAACTTGGGGCATTTTCAGCCCAGTTAGCCATGGTGCAAATGACTTTTCACCCGGGTGCGGCACCCGGGCGCAGATGACTCCGGCGAAAATCCGCGGGGTTTAGCGGTGGTGGTGACCAGTAGAGCCACGCTCTGCTGCGCCAGCGAAGACGATGTCATCACTGTGCACAGCTACCCGTTTTCAACCCGGAGCGAAAATTCGTGAGCGCCCCCTGAAGCTGCGCCGGACGATGTAGGCCGTTCGCGGGGTGAAATTTAAAGGGGAGGTGGCGCTTTGAAAAAAAAAATCGTCTGACTTACCGGTCGCGCCCTGCTTCATGATGGAACGTGGGTTCCATGCCGCGATCTTACAGCCCGACACTCCACTTGTGTGCTTGGCCGATGCTACGGCACCCCGCTCCCCGGTGGTCCAGGTAGGGACCCATTTCTCCCCCGCAGAGTTGGCACCTTAAATGAGGGGGAGGGCGCCGTTAACGCGGCAACGCTATGCATCCCACCGTGCAGTGCAGCACCCCCTCACGGAGTCCATCCGCCCCGCTCGTTCCCCACAGTGCGATATTTTGTGCTCCACTTGCTCTCGGGGACGGTAATCCGAATTTAGGATTGGTTAACTAACAGAAAACAGAGAGTAGGGACAAATGGGTCATTTTCTGGTTGACAGTGGGGTACTGCAGGGATCGGTGCTGGGTCCTCAACTATTTACAATCTATATTAATGACTTGGATGAAGGGACCGAGTGTAATGTAACCAAGTTTGCTGATGATATAAAGATGAGTGGGAAAGCAATGTGTGAGGAGGACACAAAAAATCTGCAAAGGGATATAGACAGGCTAAGTGAGTGGGCAAAAATTTGGCAGATGGAGTATAATGTGGGAAAATGTAAGAACACTTTGGCAGAAATAATAGAAAAGCAAATTATAATTTAAATGGTGAAAAATTGCAAAGTGCTGCAGTACAGAGGGATCTGGAGGTCCTTGTGCATGAAAAACAAAAAGTTAGTGTACAGTTACAGCAAGTAATTGGAAGGCAAATGGAATGTTGGCCTTTATTGTAAGGGGGATAGAGTATAAAAGCAGAGAAATCCTGCTACAACTGTACAGGGTATTGGTGAGGCCACACCTAGAGTACAACGTACAGTTTTGGTCTCCGTATTTAAGGAAGGATATACTTGCACTGGAGGCTGTTCAGAGAAGGTTCACTAGGTTGATTCCGGGGATGAGGGGGTTGATTTATGAAGATAGGTTGAGTAGGTTGGGCTTATACTCAGTGGAGTTCAGAAGAATGAGAGGTGATATTATCGAAACATATAAGATAATGAGAGGGTTCGACAAGGTGGATGCAGAGAGGATATCTGCACTAGGGGACATAGTCTCAGAATAAGGGACCGCCCATTGAAAACTGAGATATGGAGGAATTTCTTCTCTGAGGGTTGTAAATCTGTGGAATTCTCTGCCCCAGGGAACTATGGTGGCTGAGTCATTCAATATATTTAAGGCGGAGATAGACAGACTTTTGAGCGATAAGGGAATAAAGGGTGATGAGGAGCGGGCAGGAAAGTGGAGCTGAGTCCATGATCAGATCAGCCATGATCTTATTGAATGGCGGAGCAGGCTCAAGGGGCCAAATGGCCGACTCTTGCTCCTATTTCTTATGTTCTTATTGTCTTATGGTTTTATGTCATCATGTGACCTTGCCTTTATTATTTATATCAGTAATTGCATTACAACAGTGGTCTGCTAGGTGGAGCAGCTGTTCACTAGGGGGAGCTTTATTCGGTTAACAAAATAACTTGCATTTATATAATGCCATTAATGTAGACAAATGTCCCAAGGTGCCTCACACAGACGTAGTCAAAAATAAATCGAGGCTTGTCCAGAAAAGGAGGTATTAGGAGGGGCGACCATAGAGGGAGGCGAAAAGGCAGAAAGCCATGGTTCGTCAAGGCACTCTTGCCAATCCACATCCTCTACCACCGATACAGTCTTCATTCACTCCTTTACCTTTCATATGCCCCCACTTGGGGTGGGGGGGATTGTCCTACGAGAAGAGATTGAGTAGACTAGGCCTATATTCTCTAGAGTTTAGAAGAATGTGAGGTGATCTCATTGAAACATACAACATTCTTACAGGGCTTGACAGGGTAGATGCAGGGAGGATGGGGAGTCTAGAACCAAGGGTCATGGTGCCAGAATAAGGGGTCGGCCATTTAGGACTGAGATGAGGAGAAAGCTCTTCACTTAGAGGGTGGTGAATCTTTGGAATTCTCTACCCCAGAGGGCTGTGGAGGCTCAGTCTTTGAGTATATTCAAGACAGAGATTGATAGATTTTTGGATATTAAGGGAATCAAGGAATATGGGGATAGTGCAGGAAAGTGGAGTTGAGGTAGAAGATCAGCCATGATCTTATTGAATGGTGGAGCAGGCTCGAGGGGCCAAATGGCCGACTCCTGCTCCTAATTCTTATGTTCTTATATTCTTTATCAGGGTGTCACGGAAACTCTTTTAAGCAAAGGGACTCCTCCCCAAATACTCAAGCAGCATGTTTCCAACCCTGGCAAAAATCTTCAGTCCACGAGCAGGAGATATGAGAGGTCATAGGTTAAAAGACAGAAGGGGCTGTGGGGGATAGCAACGTTGGAGGGGAGGTGGCAACAGAAGGTTGGGAAAAGCTTGGAGATGCTCCCCATAGGCTTATGGCTTTACACGCATTCTCAAAGCCTTGCAATTCCTTAATACGCTGTTTCTTCAAGGGGAAATAAGAATATCCGAATTAGGAGCAGGAGTATGCCATATGGTCCTTCGAGCCTGCTCTGCCATTCAATATGGTCATGGCTGATCTTTGACCTCGACTCCTCTTTTCCGCCCAATTCCCATATCGCTTGATTCCCCGAGAGTCCAAAAATCTATCGATCTCAGCCGTGACACAGCTTCCAGAGTCCTCTGGACAGAGAATTCAAAGGATTCACATACCCTCTGAGTGAAGAAATACGTCCTCATCTCGGTCTTAAATGGCCGACCCCTTATCCTGAGACTATGCCCCCTAGTTCCAGACATTCTAGCCTCTCAGCATTTATCCTGTCAATCTCCTTCAGAATCTTTATGTTTCAGTGAGATCACCTCTTATTCTTCTAAACTCCCGGCCCAACCTATTCAATCTCTCCTCATAGGACAACCCTTTCATCCCAGGAATCAATCTAGTGAACCTTCGTTGCACTGCCTCTAAGGCAAGTATGTCTTTTATTAGATAGGGAGTCCAAAATTGTGTACAGTACTAGCAGTGTGGTCTCAGCAAAGCCCTGTACAATTGTAATAAGACTTCCTTACTCTTATACTCCAACCTCTTTACAATAAAGGCTAACAGGCCATTTGCCTTCCTAATTGCATGCTGTATCTGCATACTAACTCTCTGTGTTTTCTGTATGAGGACACCTACATCTCTCTGATCAACAACATTTCATAGTTTCTCACAATTTAAAAAATATGTTATGTTTCTATGCTTCCTACCAAAGTGAATCATCTCATATTTCCCCAAATTATACTCCATCTGCCAGCTTATTGCCCACTTGCTTAACCTGTTTATATCCCTTTTGCCGGATGGCAGAAGATGGTAGTTGTCCACAGGGGAGCTCCCTAGGGAGCTGCCACCCCAGCGGCCCCCCTCTCACTGTCTAAACCTCCTTTAGCCCTAATAGACCCTACTAGGGGATCTTGGACACTTAAGCCCCTGCTCTAAACTCAAACCTGCAATCCAAGGCCTACCTCAGGCTTCACCACGCCACCCATCAGCGACGATGACCAGGGTCCTTGATCCACGACGATGCCCGGCGAGCAGGTGAGCCTCTGACCAGGCGACCGGGACATCACCCCTCCCTCCAGCGATGGGCCTTCACCCCTCGGCGACGGGACTTCACCCCTCCGGCGGTGGGCCTACATCCTTCCAGCGGCGATCGGGCCTCTCCCCCTCGATGGCTGGACCTTTCCTTCCCCACTGGTGACCTGGCCTTTTCTAACTGGTGAGCACCATGGCTGTGACTCACTCTCCCACTCCTTACTGACCTCCCACACGGAGCTCCAGCGGACCACTGACCCTCCCAACGCCTGCCCCCAACCAGGCCTCGGACTATCTACCATCAAGGGCGCTACTCGGCACCGAGCTTGTGGCCAACATCTTGCCGTAGGCAATTAGGCTCATACAGCAGTGCCTGGTCTCCAGTCGTCTTGGACTTGCCACTGGTTCAAGACCTCGCTCGGCTAAGCCTGTGTGGTTGCCGGTGTGCAGCGGCCACCCCACGTTAAAAGAACTCACGCACAGGCATTTTCCACTCCGTTAACATGAAGTTCGGGACCTGGAACGTCAGGACCCTCATGGACAACTCCAACAGCGACAGGCTGGAACGCTGCACCGCCATAGTTGTCCGGGAACTTAGACGCTTCGACATCCACATCGCCGCCCTAAGCGAGACCTGACGGGCAGGGAAAGGCCAGCTAAAGGAACAAGGTGGAGGTTACACCTTTTTCTGGAAAGGGAAACCAGAGGAAGAACGCCGTCTTCACATAGTCAGCTTCACCATCAAAAACGAGCTGGTCGACTGCCTCAAAGACTCCCCCGAGGGGTTAACGAACGTCTCATGACTCTTCGACTCACCCTATCCCGGAACCAGTACGCCATAGTCATAGTGCGTACGCCCCAACACTCGATGCAATGGTTGAGACCAAAGAGGATTTTTACTCCAACATCGAAAAATCCCTATCCTGCATCCCCACAAACGACAAACTGATCCTCCTCAGTGACTTCAATGCCAGGGTCAGCATGATTGGCAGAGAGGGGGTAGGGAAAGTCAACTCCAGTGGTACCCTATTCCTGACAAAATGTCGAGAACGTGAACTTCTCATCACCAACACCTTGTTCCGCCAGAGGGACAAATGCAAGGCATTGTGGCAACTCCCTCGCTCCAAACATTGGCACCTGCTCAACTATGTCATCGTCCAAGCCAGGGATCGCAAGGATGTGCGCATCACCCGCGCCATGACAAGAGCTGACAACTGCTGGATGGACCACCGCCTAATCCGATCCATCATCGATATCAACATAGCCCCAAAGCGGAGGATGCAGCAGAAGCAGTGCCGCAAAAAAGTCAATGCAGGGGCACTTAAAGACCCTGCTAATGGAGCCCTGTACAGCCAGTGCCTCACAGCTAACTTGGCGTACTTTGATAACCCTGAGACGCAGAATGCCTACAGCACTCGGTCTGCCCTCCAGGTCTCCATAACCAGTGCCTACGAAGAGACGCTTGGTCACTCAACCAGAAAACACCAGAACTGGTTTGATGAGAATGATCAGGAGATCTGAGAGCTAATATATCACAAGCACAGAGCATTTCTGAGCCTTAAGCAACAACCCAACTCGGGAGCAGCAAAGCAACATGACAGGCGGCTCAAGGCTGAGGTCAAACAAAAAACCCGGGACCTAAAGAACATGGATGGAGAAAGCACAGCAGATACAACAGCTGGCCGACAGCCATGATGTGCGAGGATTCTTCATTGCAGTCAAGGCCACCTACGATCCAAACTCCCAAGGCCCCACCCCACTGCTGGCCAAGAACGGGGAACATTTATCAAGGACAACGAGGCAATCAGGGCCCGCTGGAAGGAGAACTTCAAAGATCTCCTCAAAGGATACTCTGCCTTTGACTTGAATATTCTCGACTCCATCCCGCTGCATGCGACCCGCCACCACCTCAGTGAAACCCCAACATTGCATGAGGTAGGCAAAGTCATAAGACAGCTCAAGAACAAGGCTACGGGTGTGGATGGAATTCCTGCTGAGGCACTAAAGTATGGCGGAGAGGCGCTGTTGGCGCAGATACATGACCTCATCCCTCTCATCTGGAGAGAGGAGAGCATGCCGGGAGATCTCAGAGATACAGTGATTGTGACCATCTTTTAAAAAGGGGACAAGTCCGACTGCGGCAACTCCCTGCTATCAGCCACTAGGAAAGTTGTCGCTGGAGTCCTCCTCAACCGTCGTCTCCCTGTGGCCAAGGAGCTCCTCCCGGAGTCACAGTGCGGATTTTGTCCCCTATGGGGCACAATGGACATGATCTTTGCAGCGCGACAGCTGCAGGAAAAATGCAGGGAACAGCACCAGTCCTTATACATGGCCTTCTTCGACCTTACAAAGGCCTTTGACACAGTCAACCGCGAGGGTCTATGGAGCGTCCTCCTCCATTTCGGATGCCCCCAAAAGTTCATCAACATCCTCCACCTGCTCCACGAAGACATGCAGGCCGTGATCCTTACCAACGGATCTATTATAGACCCAATCCACATCTGAACCGGGGTCAAACAGGGCTGCGTCATCGCTCCAACCCTCTTCTCAATCTTTCTCGCTGCCATGCTCCACCTCACAGTCAACAAGCTCCCCAGTGGAATGGAACTAAACTACAGAACCAGTGGGAAGCTATTTAACCTTCGCCTCCTTCAGGCCAGGTCCAAGACCATCCCAACCTCTGTAGTCGAGCTACAGTACGCGGACGATGCCTGCGTCTGCGCACATACAGAGGCTGAACTCCAGGACATAGTCGACGTATTTACTAAGGCATACGAAAGCATGGGCCTTACACTAAACATCCGTAAGACAAAGGTCCTCCACCAGGCTGTCCTCGCCGCACAGCGCCCCAGTCATCAAGATCCACCGCGCGGCCCAGGACAACGTGGACCATTTCCCATACCTCGGAAGCCTTTTATCAACAAAAGTAGTCATTGATGAGGAGATTCAACACTGCCTCCAGTGCGCCAGTGCAGCCTTTGGCTGCCTGAGGAAAAGAGTGTTCGAAGACCAGGCCCTCAAATCTACCACAAAACTTATGGTCGACAGGGCTGTAGTAATATTTGCTCTCCTGTATGGCTCAGAGACATGGACCATGTACAATAGGCACCTCAAGTCGCTGGAGAAATATCACCAACAATGCCTCCGCAAGATCCTACAAATCCCCTGGGAGGACAGATGCACCAACATTAGTGTCCTCGTCCAGGCCAACATCCCCAGCATTGAAGCACTGACCACACTTGATCAGCTCCGCTGGGCAGGCCACATTGTCCACATGCCAGACACGAGACTCCAAAAGCAAGTGCTCTACTCGGAGCTCCTTCATGGCAAACGAGCCAAAGGTGGGCAGAGGAAACATTGCAAGGACACCCTCAAAGCCTCCCTGATAAAGTGCAACATCCCCACTGACACCTGGAGTCCCTGGCCAAAGACTACCCTGGGTGGAGGAGGTGGATCTGGGAGGGCGCTGAGCACCTCGAGTCTCATCGCCGAGAGCATGCAGAAAACAAGCGCAGGCAGCGGAAGAAGCGTGTGGAAAACCTGTCCCAACCACCCTTAACCTCAACGACTATCTGTCCCACCTGTGACAGGGACTATGGCTCTTGTATTGGACTGTTCAGCCACCTAAGGACTCATTTTAAGAGTGGAAACAAGTCTTCCTCGATTCGGAGGGACTGCCTACGATGATGATTATATCCCTTTGCAGGCTCTGTGTTTCCTCCTCATAGCTTACTTTCCCATTGAGCTGTGTATCGTCAGCAAACTTGAATACATTGTTCTCAGGCCCTTCACCTAAGTCATTAATATAGATTGTAAATAGCTGAGGCCCAGCACTGATCCTTGTGGCACCCCACTAGTTACAGTCTGCCAAACTGAAAAGGACTCATTTATCCATACTCTCTGTTTTCTGTTCGTTAATCAATCCTCTATCCACGTTGATATGTTACCCCCAACCCAATAGCAACCTTTTATGTGGCACCTTATCGAATGCCTTTTGGAAATCCAAACATACTACATTCACTGGTTTCCCTTTATCTATCCTCCTAGTAACATCCTCAAATAACCCGAATAATTTTGTTAAAAATGATTGCCCTTTCATAAGACCATGTTGACTCTGCCTAAAATTATGATTTTCTAAGTGCCCTGTTACCACTTCCTTGATAATGGATTCCAGCATTTTCCTGATGACTGATGTCACGCTAACTGGCCTGTAATTTCTCATTTTTTTCTTGAAGAATAAGGTTACATTTTCTACCTTCCAATCTGCTGGTACCATTGTAGAATCTAGGAAGTTTTGAAGGTAACAGCCAATGATTCCATTATCTCTGCAGCCACCACTTTTAGAGCCCTTGGATATAGGCCATCAGTTACTCAAATACTTATTCAAATACTTCGGCCATCTGAGGAAAAGAGTGTTTGAAGACCTGGCCCTCAAATCTACCACCAAGCTCATGGTCTACAGGGCTGTAGTAATACCCGCCATCCTGTATGGATCTGAGGCATGGACGATGTATAGAAGGCACCTCAAGTCGCTGGAGATATATCACCAACAATGTCTCTGCAAGATCCTGCAAATCCCCTGGGAGGACAGTCGCACTAACATTAGTGTCCTCGTCCAGGCTAACATCCCCAGTATTGAAGCACTGACCACACTCGATCAGCTTCGCTGGGCAGGCCACATAGTTCGCATGCCAGATACAAGACTCCCTAAGCAAATGCTTTATGCAGAGCTCCTTCATGGTAAACGAGCCAAAGGTGGGCAGCGGAAGCGTTACAAGGACACCCTCAAAGCCTCCCTGGTAAAGTGTGACATCACCACTGACACCTGGGAGACCCTGGCCAAAGACCGCCCGAGGTGGAGAAAGTGCATCCGGGAGGGCATTGAGTTCTTCGAGTCTCAACGCAAAGAACATGAAGAGGTCAAGCGCAAACAGCGGAAGGAGTGCGCGGCAAACCAGCCCCACCCACCCCTTCCCTCAACGAATGTCTGTCCCACCTGTGACAGAGTCTGTGGCTCTCATATTGAACTGATTAGCCACCAGAGAACTCACTTTGGGAGTGGAAGCAAGTCTTTCTCGATTCCGAGGGACTGCCTATGATGATGATGATATTCTTTACTGATATTAATTACTTTAAGCTCCTCATTCTTATAGTTCACACCATATTTAGTATGATTTTTGAGTTTTCTACTGTGATGATAGAGACAAAATATTTGTTTAAAGTCACTGCCATTTCCTTACTCCCCATTATAATTTCACCTGTCTCAGCCTCTAAGGGACCAACACTTACTTTTGCTACTCTCTTCCATTTTACATACTTGTAGAGGTTCTTACAATTTGCTCTTGCTAGTTTACTCTCAAATTCTATTTTCTCCATTTCTATCAATTGTTTGCTTGTTTATGAAGCTCCCCCAATGCTCAGGCTTACTACTATTTTTTGCAACATTATAAGCCTCTTCTTTTAATCTAATTTTATCCTTAACTTCTTTTATGAGCCACTTTTCCTGTGGAGTTCTTATTTCTCGAGGGAACGTATATTCATTGAGAATTTTGGAATATTTCTTTAAATGTCTGCCACTGCTTATCAACCGTCATACCATTTCCCAATCTACCTTAGCCTACCTACCTCATACCTATGTAATTGGCTTTATTTAAGTTTAAGACTCTCGTTTCAGATTTCACTGAGAAGTATTTCACTCTCAAACTCAACGTGAAATGTTCTTATTATGATCACTCTTCACCAGAGGATCCTTTAATGAGATTACTAATTAACCCCGTCTCACAATACAAGATCTAAAATAGCCTGCTCCCTGGTTGGTTCCATGACATAGCGTTCTTGGAAACTGTCCCAAATGAATTCCATGAATTTGTCCTCCAGATTACCTTTGCCAAGTTGATTGTCCAGTCTATATTAAAGTCCCCTATGATTATTGCATTACCTTTGTTACAAGCTCCTGTTATTTGTTGATCAATCCTTTATCCAAAGGTTTAGCTACTATTTGGGGAGCTATAAACTAATCCCTCCAGTGTTTTCTGCCCCTTGTTATCTCCACCCATACTAAATCTACTTCCTCATCTTCCAAGCCAAGATCCTTTCTCACTATTGTCCTTATGCCATCCTTTATTATCAGGGCTACCCCTTCCTTTTCCAGTCTGTCTGTCTTTTCGAAATATCAAGTACCCTGGAATATTTAGTTTCCAACCTTGGTCACCTTGTAACTTTGTGGAAGTGTTTGGAGCTTTCTGGAGCTGTTTGAAGTTGGTGAGGTGAGGGAGCAGTGTACAAGTGGAGAAGACCGTGCTTCTGAATTCAAGGGTTCTGGTCAGACCACTTGCTCCCAGTCATGGGTTCTCTAGTTCTTGGCCTGCAGCATGACAGGGGGATGGAGCAGAGGCAGAGAAGAAGAGGACAAGATGCTCACAGAGGGAGGAGGCGGTGGCGAAGGGCTCTCAGCACCTAGGGTTTTCCAGAAGCATTTTTCTTACCTCAGCCTGAGTCCGGAGCAGTGTGTGAGGTGTCTGCACTTTACGAAGGAGGTGCTCACAGAACTCTGCCACCTCTTGCAACCAGACCTGCAGCCTCTCTCCAGGGCAAGGACAGCGCTGCCAGTGGCTGTGAAGGTGACCATGGCCCTGAATTTCTTAACATTGCAATACTTCCAGACTGGAGCAGGTGACACCTGTAACATCTCCCAGTTGGCCAGTCACTGCTGCATAAGGGAGGCAATGGACAATCTTTATGCCGGGAGAAGAGAGTTCATTGTATCTCTCTGTCAAGTATCCTGCAGAGCTCAACAGAGCGTGTCTCAGGACATGTTGTGGTCTGCTGCATGCTCCACAACATCATCATCCTGAGGGCAAGAGTCCTCCCACCAGCCTTATGGCCATCAACTGAGGAGGAGGAGGTAGAGGAGAAAGCGAGGAGCAGGAACCAGAAGAGGCGGATGAGGAAGAAGAGCATGAGGAAGTGGAGGAGGAGGAAGCAGAAGAGGAAGAAGAGAAGGAGGAAGTGGAAAAGGAGGAAGGGGAAGAATAGTAAGCAGAAGGGAGGAGGCAACCCAGACAGCCCCTTTCTGCCCGAGCTGTGCATGTGGTACCAGTGAACACAACCCCAAGTCCCTATTCAACAATAGCCCCACACCTTACCTTCCCTCTGTCACTGAACATCCTCTTGGTCACAATGCTGAAACAAAAGAAACATTCCAGTCCAACTTTATACATCAATCCATCCAATATTACATAACAAAGTCAACTAATCACCCTTGTGCATTCCCTTAGTGCCTGTGTTCGGGGTGCCTTTGCGTGTGCTAGTGCTCCTACACAGTGCTATCCCAGTGGCTGCAGCACGGCTGGTGGAAGGATGCAGTAGGGGAGATTGCAGATGGCCTTGGAGGCCCAGCTTCGGAATGCACCACCTCGGTATGGGCGGCAGTAGTCTCGGCTGGCTGATTGACAGGCAGCAGCAAGGGCAATGGCGGAGTGGAGGCAGTGGTGGGAGGATGAATGCTGTCATCCTGAGAGAGGACAGCAGGTTCGTGCTCCACACAGCCACTGTCGGGGCGGCGCCTCAGTATTCCTAGCCATCTGTTGGAGGACAGATTGCTGGACTGCTGTGACATGCTGCAATCCCGTTTCCACACTGGCAAATGCGGCCACGATGGCAGCAGTCTGCGCTTCCACTGCTGCACACAGACATCGAGTGGCCTCTGCTTGTGCTGCAATGGTATTGGAGACATCGACCATCAGACTCTGCATCCTGGTTGGATCCACAAGTGTGTTGAGGGAGTTACCCATTTTTCCATCCTGGAAATCGTGGACTCCAGGCTCTGCTCAAAGCCCTGTGCAAGGCTAGAACTGGACTCCCCCATGCTCCTTGACATGCCAAGAGGCTCTCTGCTAGGCCTGCCATTGTACCAAGCATTTCTGTGTACATACCCAGAACCCTTCTTCTGATGGCCGCCTCAATGATGTCCTCATCTGAGCTTTCTGCAGCAGAACTCATGTGCAACCTCACCTTGTGGGGAGCTGGCACCCCCTGCTACCCTTTTCCCCTGCCCTGGCTGCAGCCCACTCGTGCCCGGTGACTCACCATGTGCAGACCCCGCCTCTAAGCTACCTTCTAAACTCCGCGCAGTGCCAGTATCTGAGCTGGTGGCTACGAGTGTCAGATCGAGTGATGGTGTTTCTTCCTCATCATCATTCTCCTCTTCCTCTTCTGTTTGAACTACTGGCTAGCCAGGTTGGATTGCTTGGGTCTCTGAAATGAGAAAAGCACAATGGTAGGGTTGTGGTGAGAGGGATGGGGGGGGGAAGTAAAAGGTACAAGCTTATACCATGTGCAGCTTGTAAATCAGAAGAGATTGTGGGATGAGGAGGAAGTGGGATGTTAGAAGGAGGATTATGTATGAGAATACCAGCATCTTGTTTTATTTCAACCCCGCCGCAGGCCACGGCCTCAGCAATGCCCCACCCAAGAAGGCCCAACACTGTCTCCTCCATGGTGGTCAGGTTATGCAGGCATGCCTGTCCCCCGACAATTAGGTCCTGCTGGCATTGGTTGTGAGCCATCTTTTCCTACCAGCAAAAGGGAATTATGTCAGTGAGTGTGGTGCATTGTGTTTTACATAGGATTACATGGGATATACAGTATTGTATGCAAGGTGTGAGATGTGGGTATGGTGCAATGTGTTTGGGTGCTATGTCTGTCATGACTGAATAGCTGACAGTGTGTGCAAGCAATGAGATGTGTGTGCATGTGAGGCTTGCAGCAGTGGTTTGTGTTATATCTGTGGACTTGTATTTACTCTGTACAGCCACCAGAGGGCGCATTCCCCTGGATCCCATAATCCCTTGGGAACACAGGTATTTAAGAAGGCTTCACAGGTTGGAGAGGCACTCTGGAGACCTGCAATAAAAGACTACGGTCACACTTTACTTTGAGCTCACAGTGTTCAGTCTGATTCTTTCTCCATACACAACAACTGGCGACGAGATACAGATAGCGAACCCAAGAATGCAGAGAACAGTGGGCAACCTGAAGAAATTTTCGGAGCGAGATGATTGGGAAACTTTTGTGGAGCGACTCGACCAATACTTCGTGGCCAACGAGCTAGATGGGGAAGAAAGCGCTGCCAAACGAAGGGTGATCCTCCTCACCATCTGTGGGGCACGAACGTATGGCCTCATGAAGAATCTGCTCACTCCAGCGAAACCCACGGAGAAATCGTACGATGATTTGTGCACACTGGTCCGAGAGCATTTGAACCTGAAGGAAAGTGTTCTGATGGCGAGGTACCGGTTCTACACCTACAAAAGGTCTGAAGGCCAGGAAGTGGCGAGTTATGTCGCCGAGCCAAGACGCCTTGCAGGACATTGCGAATTTGAAGGACATTTGGAGCACATGCTTAGAGACTTTTTCGTACTTGGCATTAGCCACAAAACCATATTTCGCAAGCTTTTGACTGCAGAAACCTCAACCTTGAGTAAGGCCATAGCGATAGCAGAGGCGTTCATTGCCACCAGTGACAATACTAAGCAAATCTCTCAGCACACAAGTGCAGCTACAAGTCCTGTGAACAAAGTGATGTCGTTTTCGAATCGTAACGTACAGGGCAGGTCACACATACCTGCAGCTACACGTCTGCAGATGACTCAGAGTCCACCATCAAGGGTGATGAATGCAAGGCCATTAACACCTTGTTGGCGCTGCGAGGGTGATCATCATTTCCATTCATGCCAATTCAAAGGATACGTTTGCAAGGGCTGTGGAATGATGGGACACCTCTAACGAGTGTGCAGGTGAGCTGCTAAGCCTGTTAAACCTGCAAACCACCACGTTGCAGAGGACATAACCACAGAGGATCACTACGAACCAGAGCCTCAGATAGAGGACGCAGAGGTACATGGGCTGCACACATTCACCACAAATTGTCCCCCGATAATGCTGAATGTTGAACTAAATGGACTCCCGGTGTCAATGGAGCTGGCCACGGGCGCGAGCCAGTTCATCATGGGCAAAACGACTTTCGAAAGGTTGTGGTGCAACACGGCATAAAGGCCAGTCTTAACTCCAGTTCGCATGAGACTAAGAACTTACACTATAGAAATGATTCCTGTAATCGGCAGTGCTACCGTAAAGGTCTCCTACGAAGGAGCGGTGCATAAGCTACCACTCTGGGTGGTACCGGGCGATGGTCCCACGCTGCTCGGCAGGAGCTGGCTGGGAAAGATACGATGGAACTGGGACGACGTCCGATCGCTATCGCCCACTGACGACACTTTGTGTGTCCAGGCCTTAAACAAATTTCCTTCGCTGTTCGAACCAGGCATCGGGAAATTCCAAGGAGCAAAAGTGCAGATCCACCTAATTCCAGGGACACAACCCATCCATCACAAGGCGAGAGCAGTACCGTACATGATGAGAGAAAGGGTAGAGATCGAGCAAGACCGGCTGCAACGAGAGGGCATCATTTCAGCGATCGAGTTCAGCGAGTGGGCCAGTCCTATTTTCCCAGTCCTCAAAGGAGATGGCACCGTCAGAATCTGTGGCGATTACAAAGTAACTATCAAGAGTTTCTCCTTGCAGGAACAATACCCACTATCAAAAGCCGACGACCTCTTTGTAACGCTGGCGGGAAGAAAGACGTTCATGAAGCTGGATCTGACTTCAGCCTACATGAGGCAGGAACTGGAAGAATCATCAAAAGCCCTCACCTGCATCAACACGCACAAAGGTCTTTTTGTTTATAACAGATGCCCGTTTGGAATCCGATCAGTGGCGGCGATATTCCAGAGAAACATTGAAAGTTTACTGAAGTCGGTCCGGCACACCATGGTCTTCTAGGACGACATCTTGGTCAAAGGTCGGAACACAGTCGAGCATCTGCAGAACCTGGAGGAGGTGTGGAAATGTATTTTTATCTAAGCTGATACCATACGGTATTTGTGTGCCTTTTGATTAAAATGGAGTCCTGGCCCTTCCAGAACTTTCTGCATTTTAGCAGCCAGCTTATTATGAACAGCTAAACCTGCTGTTAGATGGCTGATGGTTATCAGACAGCTAGGAGACAAGTCATGCTGAGACAAGTAACCCCCCATGGTGCTCTCCTATTGTCTACACTACAGGAGTTCCATGTCACCCCACCCTTATCTTCTAGCCATTATCTCTTTCCTTTACCTCATCCATTTGAAACAAACAGGTAAACTGACCAGGAAATTGGATAATCCTGACACAATACAAGACAGGCGATAGCCCATTACCTATGACTCATGGAGTAATGGCCGTTTGGCTTTCTGATAACCCTGACAAAAGGAAATATCTTGACACCATTTCAGGACCAGGATATAGTAATTAACTCTTTATCTGTATTCACTGACTGTGAGACAGAGCAATACACAGGGAGAGGCCAGAACTTGGGTTTTACTGTATAAATATCTTGTGAAGCTGTACCATTGCGGAGGTTTCATTTAGCCCTTGACTGAGTGAAACCTACCCCTTGCGAGCAAGTAAATTAAAAGGGAAACTTCCATCGGAGCTGTAAGTGTCGGAGTCATTCTTTTCTGAGGTCGAGATTTCGACAGAGGTTCTTAGTCGACTCAACCGCATGGGGCTCAGGTTAAAATGCTCGAAGTGCGCTTTCCTGGCACCTGAAGTGGAGTTTCTTGGAAGGAGGATTGCGACGGATGGCATCAGGCCCACCAACGCGAAGACGGAGACAATCGAGAACCCACTGAGGCCACAGAACGTGACGGAACTGCGGTCGTTTCTGGGACTCTTGAAGTACTTTGGTAACTTCTTACCGGGTCTCAGCACCCTGCTAGAACCACTACATGTCTTACTACTAAAAGGGAATGAATGGGTTTGGGGCAAAAGCCAAGAAAATGCCTTTGTAAAAGTGAGAAAATTGTTATGCTCAAACAAATTGCTTGTGTTGTATGATCCATGTAAGTGTTTGGGACTAGCATGTGATGCGTCGTCATATGGCATCGGATGTGTATTGCAACAAGCTAATGATTTCGGGAAACTGCAACCGGTTGCTTATGCATCTAGGAGTCCGTAGAAGGCCGATAGAGCCGACAGCATGATTGAAAAAGAAGCATTGGCGTGTGTCTATGGGGTAAAGAAAATGCATCAATATCTGTTTGGGCTAAAATTCGAATTGGAAACTGACCATAAGCCACTTATATCCCTGTTTTCCGAGAGTAAAGGGATCAATACCAATGCATCGGCCCGCATCCAGAGATGGGCGCTCACATTGTCCGCATACAACTATGCCATCTGCCACAGGCCAGGCACAGAAAACTGCGCCGATGCTCTCAGTAGGCTGCCATTGCCCACCACGGGGGTGGAAATGGCACAGCCTGCAGATCTAGCCATGGTTATGGAAGCATTTGAGAGTGAGCAATCACCCGTCACTGCCCGGCAGATCAAAACCTGCACAAGCCAGGACTCCTTATTATCTTTAGTCAAAAGCTGTGTGCTTCACGAGAGCTGGTCCAGTGTCCCAGTGGAAATGCAGGAAGAGATAAAGTCGTTCCAGTGGTGCAAAGATGAAATGTCTATACAGGCAGACTGCCTTCTGTGGGGCAATCGAGTATTGTCCCAATCGAAGGTGTCCCCAAGAAGGGCAGAGACACTTTCATCAATGACCTCCACAGTATCCACCCAGGCATCGTAATGATGAAAGCGATAGCCAAATCCCACGTGTGGTGGCCCGGTATCGATGCGGATTTAGAGTCCTGCGTTCACAGATGTAATACATGCTCGCAGTTAAGCAATGTACCCAGGGAGGTACCGCTAAGTTTATGGTCTTGGCCCTCCAAACCATGGTTTAGGGTACATGCAGGCCCATTCTTGGGTAAAATGTTCCTTGTTGTTGCAGACGCATACTCCCAAGTGGATTGAATGTGAGATTATGTCGGCTAGCACGTCTGCTGCCACCACTGAAAGCCTGCAGGTCATGTTTGCCACTCACGGCTTACCCGATGTCCTGGTGAGCGACAACAGACCATGTTTTACCAGTGCTGAGTTCAAAGAATTCATGACCCGTAACAGGATCAAACATATCACATCTGCCCCATTTAAACCAGCGTCCAATGGTCAGGCAGAGAGAGCAGTGCAAACCATCAAGCACGTCTTGAAGTGGGTAACTGAAGGCTCACTGCAGACTCGCCTATCCCGAATCCTGCTTAGCTACCGCATGAGACCACACTCACTCACTGGGATCCCACCTGCTGAACTGCTCATGAAAAGAGCACTTAAGACGAGGCTCTTGTAAGTCCACCCTCATCTACATGAACAGGTAGAGAGCAGGCAGCCCAGCAAGGCCAGCTGCACAGCCCAGTGAGGGCCCAACAAATGATTCAACAACACCAGCTTTTACACCGAGACGATCAACCAGGGCAAGAAGGGCCCCAGTTCGACCCACATTGTAAATAGTTACACTATTGACTTTGGGGGGAATGTTGTTATGTATGTGGGCTTCTATTTACTCTGTACAGCCACCAGAGGGCTCATTCCCTGGAGTCCCAAGGGAGCCCATAATCCCTTGGGAGCACAGGTATTTTAGAAGGCTTTATAGGTTAGAGAGGCACTCTGGAGACCTGCAATAAAAGACTATGGTCACACTTTACTTTTGAGCTCACAGTGTTCAGTCTGACTCTTTCTTCATACACAACAGTAAGTGTGTGAGGGTGAGGTGTATCTTTGAATGTGAGGTATGAGTCATGTTTGGTCGAGATTGTAGGTAGGTGTTTCGGGGGGGGTATGGGGCTACTGGTGCAGATGGTGGGATATGGCATTTGAAAATGTATTCACTAACCTTGACCACTTGACATCATTTTACCTCTTCCTGCACTACATCCAGAGCCATCTTGAGCACACTCTCTCTCCCCTATTGTGATATAATTGTTGTTTTTTTTCCTCCTCTCACTCTCTGCACCAGCCAGTTGCATGAGCCGCTGCATGCTGAATGCACTGCCCTTTAAGAGGTGCAGCCTGCCTTTAAGAAGCACGGGCGAACTTTAATTGGTGGGAACCTCGCACGAGCTCGGGCCTGCTGCAGAGGGTTCAGCCAATCAGCGACGCAGTCAGCGCTGGGCTGAACGCTGCAATCAGGCTCATCAGTAGGCAGCATGAAGTTTGTGTGCTGCCTTTGAACGGGCATGGGGTGATCAGACATCATGAACCCCGAGCCCGTTTTCAGGGGCTAACAATTTTCTAAGCCAGTGTGTGCAGGTGATTGCATTGGTGAGTGACCTCAGTGGGTCCATGGTGGCGATGTTGATGGCGGATCACGATCACACTGCTGGCTCTAGACCGCTGTGTAGAATGAATTTACCTTGACAGGACTTGTTAAGCCTGCCCAGCGCACTTCCCGGCCAATTAGAGGAAGCGGGTCTGGTGATGTCATTTTATGACACATCATCAGCTAGTTTCCTTAAAGGGACCATGACCTTACCTTGCATATCCACCCATCCCTCTCTATCTACATTATCACATCACCATCTCACTAGCCACCCCTCACACATCCCCTCATCCTAACGCAATCATACCAACTAACAGCACACAAAGGTTGGCTAGTGAGATAAATGCACTTTAGAGAAGCTAGTGACTAAGGGAACATTTCTCAATCAACAGGGAGCTTTGACTTGACATTTAAAGTTGTCAACTCATCAGCTGAAACAATGGTCTGACCTCCTGGCTCAACTTCACAGATGAGGTCGAGGCACAGTGGGAAACTGGTAGGCGACCTGTCAAGTTCAAAAACCTGAGCAAATAGCACTGTTAAGTGGCTGTAAACAAACCACTAATGAAGTTATTTGCCTCCCCCGCCACTGTGTATTGGGTTTGCTCAGCGCTGACTGAGCCGATATTTGGGAAAGACATGTGGCGGGGGAAACAAACACGTTCCCATCCGATCCGCCAACCATCGCGCCCGCTGACCCCACGCAAAATCCTGTCCATTGTGTGCTTGGAGTGCATTAGTGAGTGATAGTGTGATGGGTGTGTGTTACTGAGTGTGTAAGGACAGTGTTAGTGAGTGTGTGTGTGTAGGGAGTGTGTTAGTGAGTATGTGTGTGTAGAGAGTGTGTTGTGTGTGTGCAGGGAGTGTGTTAGTGAGTGAGTGTGTGCAGAGAGTGTGTTAATGAGTGAGTGTGTGCAGGGAGTGTGTTAGAGAGTGTGTGTAGAGAGTGTGTTAGTGAGTGTGTGTGTGTAAGGAGTGTGTTAGTGAGTGTGTAGAGAGTGTTAGTGAGTGTGTGTGTGTAAGGAGTGTGTTCGTGAGTGTGTAGAGACTGTGTTAGTGAGTGTGTGTGTGCAGCGAGTGTGTTAGTGAGTGAGTGTGTGCAGGGAGTGTGTTAGATAGTGTGTGCAGGGAGTGTTAGAGAGTGAGTGTGTGCAGGGACTGTGTTAGTGTGTGAGTGTGTTAGCGAGTGAGTGTGTGTAAGGAGTGTGTAAGTGAGAATGTGCAGGGAGTATGTTAGTCAATAGTGGGCCTTACGCTAAACATCCGAAAGACAAAGGTCCTCCACCATCCTTCACCGCACAGCACTGCCCCCCAGTCATCAAGATCCACGGCGTGGCCCTGGACACCATGGACCACTTCTCATATCTCGGGAGCCTCCTATCAACAAGAGCAGGCATCGACGACGAGATCCAACACCACCTCCAGTGCGCCAGTGCAGCCTTCGGCCACCTGAGGAAAAGAGTGTTTGAAGATCAGGCCCTCAAAACTGCCACCAAACTCATGGTCTACAGGGCTGTAGTGATACCCACCCTCCTGTATGGCTCAGAGACATGGACCATGTACAGCAGAAACCTCAAGTTGCTGGAGAAATATCACCAATGATGTCTCCGCAAGATCCTACAAATTCCCTGGGAGGACAGGCGCACCATCAGCGTCCTCATTCAGGCTAACATCTCCAGCATTGAAACATTAACCACACTCGATCAGTTCCGCATAGTTCGCATGCCAGACACGAGACTCCCAAAGCAAGCGCTCTACTCGGAGCTCCTTCAGGGCAAACAAGCCAAAGGTGGGCAGCCGAAATGCTACAGGGTCACCTCAAAGCCTCCCTGATAAAGTACGACATCCCCACTGACACCTGGGAGTCCCTGGTCCAAGACCGCCCTAAGTGGAGGAAGTGCATTCGAGAGGACGCTGAGCACCTCGCGTCTCAACGCTGAGAGCATGCAGAAATCAAGCACAGGCGGCGGAAAGAAGGTGCGGCAAACCAGTCCCACCCACCCCTTCCCTCAATGACTATCTGTTCCACCAGTGACAGAGTCTGTGGCTCTCGTATTGGACTGTTCAGCCACCAAAGAACTCACTTCAGGAGTAGAAGCAAGTCTTCCTCGATTCCGAGAGACTGCCTATGATGATGATGATGATGCATAGCATGTGTTAGTGAGTAAGTGTGCAGGGAGTGTGTTAGTGAGTGAGTGTGTGCAGGAAGTGTGTTAGTGAGTGGCAGTGTGAATGGGGGTGTGTTAGTAGTTGTGTATGTATAATATATGTATATACCCTGTATATACAGCCTTTGATACTATCAACAGAGCAGTGCTGTGGTCAATCTTGACGAAACTTGGGTGCCCAAGGAAGTTTGTCCACATCATTGAGCTGTTTCATGACAACATGACAGGTGAAATGCTCTAAGACGGCACAACCACGGCCCCATTTGCCGTCTCAAATGGAGTGAAACAAGGTTGTGTACTCCCTCCAGTTCTGTTCAAACCTATTCTTTATCTGCGTCTGGAACTATGCCATAAAAGACTTGGAGTTTGGGGTCTACTTGAAATATCGATTAGATGGTTCACTGTTCAACCTCCTTGCTGCAAAGACCAAAGTACGGAAACGACTCATCCTAGAGGTACTCTTTGCTGATGACTGCGCCCTTATGACACACAAGGAGAGTGACCTACAATTCATACTCAGCAAATTTGCTGAGGCAACAGAATTGTTTGGCCTAACCATCAGCCTTAGTAAAATCGAGGTTCTCTATCAGCCTGCTCCTGGCACCACAGCAATTGCTCCCACAGTCTTCATCGGCAGTATACAACTAAAGTCAGTGAACAGCTTCAAGTACCTTGGCAGCACCATATCAAATGATGGTCCTTAGACAAGGAGATTGATGCAGGGATCTGTAAAGCCAGCCAGGCACTTGGTCACTTGCGCACTAAGGTGTTGAGTCACCACCACATCTGACTGTCAACTAAACTGTTTGTGTATGGAGCAGTCGTTCTCTCATCTCCTCTTTATGGATGTGAGACCTGGACACCGTACAGGCGTCACATCAAAAAGTTGGAAGCTTTCCATATGCGCAATCTCAGATCTATACTTCACATACGCTGGCAAGACCAGGTGTCAAACTTTGAGGATCTGGAGAGAGCACAATCAACTAGCATCGAGGTGATGATCATGCGAGCCCAGTTCCGGTGGGCTGGACATGTCATCCGCATGGATGAGTCAAGGATCCCTCATCAGCTTCTTCACGGCGAGCTCTGTGAAGGTCAAAGTCACCAGGGGCACCCCCGTAAGCGCTACAAAGATTGCATTAAGGCTAACCTCCAGTACTGTAGCATCCGACCAAAGGACCTCGAGAATACAGCAGCTAATAAAATCCAGTAGCGAACCCTCACGAGGACTGCCTGCCAGACCTTCGAAGAAAGCCGATGTCAACGGCTGCGGGACACTAGAGATAGACGACATCAGGTGGCAGTACTGTCAGCATCAGGCACATCGAACTTCCCTTGTCCGACGTGCAAGAGACTATGTGCATCCAGAATTGGCCTATACAGCCACTTGAAGACACATGCCATTGATGATTAGCACATCAACGCCTTTGTTGGATACGTCAGACTACCAAGATACCCTGTACACTCAATGTACAGTTACATAAGACCACTGAATGTATCTTCATGCTGTATATACTATGTCTGTACCACCAGAGGGTGCAACTGGTGGAGAGCTAGAGGTCACCTGCACACTGCAGGTAACCAGGTATAAAAGGGAGCTCACCTTACTGTACCCTCATTCAGGAGCTGAAATAGATGGACTAAGGTCACAACAGTTCAAGTACAATACCTTACCTCGTGGAGTCATTACTAGAGTGCTTACAGACACAATAACTGGCGACGAGATTACGAATTTCCACGTGAAAAATGGCTAACCTTGGCAACTTTCAACAATTCGCCGATGGGGAAGATTGGGATGCCTTTGAGGAAAGGCTCTAACAATACTTCATTGCGAACGACCTAGCGGGAGACACACTGACCTTGCTGGCTGATAAACGCAGAGCTGTCCTGCTCAGCAGTTGTGGACCCACCATTCATGACCTTGTCAGGGACCTGCTAGCCTCAGAGAAGACGACAACTAAAACATACGCAGAGCTCGTAACGATGATACAGGAACAGATCAAGTCTAAAGAGAGCATCCTCACAGCCAGACACCAGTTCTACACACATCGGTGGCCCGAAGGCCAAGAAATGGCAAAATATGCTGCAGACCTCAGACGATTAGCTGCACCGTGTGATTTTGGCGACCACCTCACCGAAGCACTGAGGGACATCTTTGTTATTGGAATCAGCCATGAGGGCCTCCTCCACAAGCTGCTCTCTGTGGACACTATGGTCACACTGCAGAAGGCAATTAGTGAGCCAGGCATTCATGATTTTGGCCTGCGATTCCAAGAGGATGATGACTCACCCCCAGGACTTTAACCCGGCAAGTACAGTGAACCGAATGGTGCCTTTTTGAGGCAAGGCTGCTGCCCCGAGTCCCGCAACCTTGAGTCCGCCCCATGGGGCCAACCGGCCTGCCCCATGCTGGCGCTGTGGAGCAAATTACAGGGCCCACCAGTGCCAATAAAGAGAGTATACTTGTAAAGGCTGTAACACTAAAAGCCATCTACAGCGAATGTATAAAAGAGTCGCTGAAGAGTTGGCCGATCACCCGGGCTCCAGCGCTGATGAAGACGAAGAGAGAGTCCAGGAGGCAGCTCAGCCCCAGGAAGAGGTGTACGGAGTGTTTGCCTGCTCAATCGAGAGTTCTCTGTTGTAAATGGAAGTCGAAATCAGCGGTGTTCCAGTCTCGATGGAGGTCGACACAGGGGCGAGCCAATCGCTGATTGGGCCTTCGAGCAAATCTGGGACAATCCTATCGAACGACCTAAAATGATCCCAATCCAGGTAAAGCTGCTCACTTACACAAACGACACCATCCCAGTCGTTGGCAGCATGGATGTCCAGGTGTCCTACGACGGCGCAATGCACAAGCGACCTTTGCCAGGAAGAAGATGGATGAAACAAATCCAAATTTGTTGGAGCTGGGAAAGCCTCCAGGCCCCAGCGATCGATGTCGTATGTGGCCCCAAATTTGGATCTATCACAGCACCTGAAGATCCTACCGTTCAACTCGACTGCACTGCGACAACTCAGACCACACAACTCAAGGCGAGATGATCCAACCCGATCAACCAGACCTCACCGTCCGGGCTCCAGTGGCAGGATGCCAAAGGAAGAAGATCGACGCAGAAGGTAAATTCCCGGCTTCCGTGGCAGAACCTGCGGAGAAAAGGATCACCGCAGCCTACCTTGTGGAGAGAGAGAAGATGGCACCCGCACCACGAGGTGAAGCACCTGAAATCAAGATGGCCGCGACCAGACCACGAGGGGCAGCGTTGAGGGAGCAACACATGATGCCGAACAGCGAACCAGATTTGGGTAAAGATTGTAAGGCCCTTTTAAAGGAGACCGGCAACCCAAAACAATTAAAGGGACAGTTCCACTTTTTGTACAGCGATGCTGGTGATACTAATGTAAAAGATGTCATGAACAAATGCAAGTATCGAAATGTAACATTGTACAGCGATGCTGGTATTATACAGGGAAAAGATGTAATTGACAAATGTGAATTTGTAAAGACAACTAACAATGTCGAGTCGGGTGATTGCGGTCGGAGCCAATGTATCATAAATGTAATTGATGGAATAATGTGTGATGCCGGGTTCTACATGTACGCCGACAAAACCAAGGGCCACCTCCCGTGGGAAGCACCCAGGTCCAGCGGACTACCCGATCCTGTAGCCTGCGCCTCCGGAACCAATGTGATGCCCCAGGGAGTGTGCCCACACACAGAGGGAGCATACCCACTGCAGGGCCAGCGATCAGTGGACAGCATAGGCACCACCACTGGCACTCTGCCCCAGATTGGCCCTACCTCTCTGGCCATCAGGGCCAGTACCGGGAGCAAGAGGCCAGCACTCTCCAGCCCTCCCGACGGGATCTGGAATGATCAGGCTCCCACTACTGCTGAAGGGCAGCAGGGAGACCCTGCAGCCCTCAAAGGAGGACAGGGAGGCTACACATTCCTGTGGCTCTGCCCTCCACTAGGCAACGGCAAAGGCTCTGAGACTCAGCCAGGGGAGCGATCCAGCTGGCAGGGGGCTCAGCGCTGCCATCGGACAACATGGACACAATCCTGTTACTCTGGAACTCGCGTCCTCACCCACCTGCACCTACACCCCAGGGGCAAGACGGCAATACCACGTATATACTTTACCTGTAATATGTACTTGTTCCACTTCTGCAAAACCCAAACAGTGATGTAACTAATCCTATTTTTTATTCTCTGTACATGTATGCAAATGCAGATGTCAACCCACAGACATGGTCTATGTATGGTGGGGGGGGGGCGGGAAATGGATGTATGTAGCCATGGACACATGGATCACACCCAGATCCCAATCAAACCCCACTGCAACCTCCAACCGTCCACTGCTGACCATTTCCCAATGTGGTGGCAATAAGAACTCGGGGGTCGACAGGGAGATAGCATTCTCAAGAACAGACAAAGTGCAAGGGCTTTGGGCACTCAAGTCGAGGGCCAGAGCACACAGTGCAAAGGCCAGTGGCACAAGACTTAGGGGGGAGTGATGTTGTGTATGTATATACCCGCTACACTCAATGTACAGTTACATAAAATCATTGAATGTATCTTCATGCTGTATACACTATGCCTGTACCACCAGAGGGTGCAACTGGTGGAGACCTGGGGGTCACCTGCACACTGCAGGTAACCAAGTATAAAAGGGAGCTCATCTTACTGTACCCTCATTCAAGAGCTGCAATAATTGTACTAAGGTCACAACAGTTCAAGTATAATACCTTACCTCATGGAGTCATTACTAGAGTGCTTACAGACACAATATTAATGAATGACAGTGTGGTTGGGGGTGTGTTTGTGAGTGACAGTGTGGGGGTGGGGGTGTGTTAGTGAGTGATGGTGTGGGGGTGGGGGCGAGTTAGTGAGTGACAGTGTGAGTGGGGGTACAGGGAGTGTGTGACAGTGGGGGTGGGGGTGAGTTAGTGAGTGACAGTGTGAGTGGGGGTGCAGGGAGTGTGTGACAGTGTGAGTGGGGGGGTGTCAGAGGACAGGCAGTGCTGGATCGGGGACCTGATTTTCCTCAGAATTTGATGGAAAGTTGGGTTTGGTTGAAATTCCCCGCTCTGTTGTGTACGAAATTGCACAGCAACCCCTTTCCTCGGCAGACAGGAGTTGCCCAGCACGCCCCCACCCTATAAACACTAAATGCTAAAGGGGTGGAGCTGTGTGCTGGCGGAGTCCCCGGTGGTGACTGGGGTTTCAGGTTGCGACAGCGTTAAGCCCCTGCCACTCCACATGCACCTGTACTGTCAGCACTGTCAGACCGCTGGTTCACAAGGGGCCACTGACTGATGGGCCTGCTTTAACTCCACATCAAATCCCGTCTTTCAGCACAGTATTTCCTGCTGGTGTCCAGGATAGAATGCAGAAATCTTACAGTAACTTATTAAACATTCCTTTTTCTTTTACATGTGCTATTTCACAGTTAGTGTGCAGCTGCTCTCTGTTATTGTAAAATGAAATGACTTTTACAGTGATAAGGTGCAGACACAGAGTGGATTCACTGGCAGGTAATGGCTGACGAATAACAGAGATCTGGAGGCATGCATTTCCGGTTTCGTTCTTAATATCGAGGTTCTGGGCACAGTTTAAAGGCACAGTGGCCTGGATGCTGTGACTGAAAGCTGAATGGTGCATGTTCCACCCTTACTCCAACAGTACTGTGCTGATCCCACACAAATTTTCAGAGTGAGTCATAGAATCATAGGCATTTACAGCACGGAAGGAGGCCATTCCGGCCCATCGTGTCCGCGCCGGCCGACGAAGAGCTATCCAGCCTAATCCCACTTTCCTGTAGGTTACGGCACTTCAAGTGCACATCCAAGTACTTTTTAAATGTGGTGAGAGTTTCTGCTTCTACCATACTTTCAGGCAGTGAGCTCCAGACCCCCACCACCCTCTGGGTGAAAACATTTTCCCTCAACTCCTCTCTAAACCTTCCCCCCCAATTACTTTAAATCTATACCCCTTGGTTGTTGACCCCTCTGCTAAGTGAACAGCTCCTTCCTATCCACTCTATCCAGGCCCCTCATAATTTAAAAACCCCAACCTGGTCTCCCCCCAGCCTCCTCTGTTCCAAAGAAAACAAACCCAGTCTATCCAATCTTTCCTCATAGCTAAAATTCTCCAGTCCAGGCAACATTCTTGTAAATCTCTTCTGCACCCTCTCCAGTGCAATCACACATTTCCTGTAATTTGGTGAGCAGAACTACACGCAGTACTCCAGCTGCACGCAGTACTCCAGCTGTGGCCTAACAGTCCAGTGTAAACATGATGGGGGCCCTTCACAATGGGGGGGTGCGAGGTTTGGGAGTGGGTAGTGGGAGAATGAGGGGTTTGGGAGTGGGTGTTGGGGATGGGTTTGGGAGTGGGTGCTGGGGGCGTATGGGGATTGGGAGTGGGTGGTGGGGGGTGGGGTTTGGGAGTGGGTGCTGGGAGAATGAGGGGCTTGGGAGTGGGTGTTGGGGATGGGTTTGGGAGTGGGTGCTGGGGACGTATGGGGATTGGGAGTGGGTGGTGGGGGGTGGGGTTTGGGAGTGGGTGCTGGGAGAATGAGGGGCTTGGGAGTGGGTGTTGGGGATGGGTTTGGGAGTGGGTGGGTGGTGGGGGGGTTAAAGCCGGTGACATTGACAGTGTACCGGTAAGTGGGCTCCCAGCTTCCAGCTCAGAGTTTCACTCCAGCATGTTCGGCTGCGTGCGAGTAGCCCCCTCAGAAGCGGCGGGTTGGTAAAGAACATATGGTAATGACTCAATTAGAGTACCATTGACACAGATTTTTAATCATAGAATCCTAGAAATTTATGGCATGGAAGGAGGCCATTTCAGCCCATTGTATTCACTAGCCGACAAAGACCTATCCAGCCTAATCCCACTTTCCAGCTCTTGGTCCGTAGCCCTGTAGGTTACGGACCAAGTACTTTTTAAATGCAATGAGGATTTCTGCCTGTGCCACCCTTTCAGGCATTGAGTGCTGGACACCCACTACCCTCTGGGTGAAGAAATGTCCCCTCAAATTCCCTCTAAACCTTCCACCAATTACTTTAAATTTATGCACCCTGGTTGTTGACCACTCTGCAAAGGGAAATAGGCCCTTTCTATCCACTTTATCCAGGTCACTCATATTTTGATACATCTCGATAAGGTCTCCCCTCAGCCTCCTCTACTCCAATGAAAACAAACGCAGCCTATCCAATCTTCCCTCATAGCTTAGATTCTCCACTTTACTGTGCTTCCTGGAACTCGCCAGTGGGAGCAAGGCCAGGACACAGCGACAATTGAGGAGGTCAATCCGTCTCAGGGATACATGGCACTGCATATGCAGCAATCGCAGCTGCTTTCTTACCTGCTCGTGAGCAAGGGTGTTCACAGTACTTTAGCAGAGAGTTGACTTTCTACACCTTGTAGCTTTTATCTATCAGATCAAGATGGCTGCCTTAGATTGGGACCTCAGATGACTAGCACCACCAGCAGCAGCCTGCTGGTCACAGACCTATAGCAGCACAGGGGAGAGGGGAGCAGCAGAGAGGTGCTGCTTGCAGGAGGCTACTGTTTGAAGACCAGGATCTCAAACCCAGCACCAAGCTCATGGTCTGCAGAGCAGTAGTGATGCCCGCCGTCCTTTCCTTCAACCATTGCCTGTCCCACCCGTGACAGAGACTGTAATTCTCATATTGGACTGTTCAGTCACCTGAGAACTCACTTTTAGAGTGGAAGCAAGTCTACCTTGATTTCAAGGGACTGCCTATGATGATGATATGCTTCAGAGACGTGGACTATGTATGGCACGCACCTCAAAGCACTGGAGAAGATCCACCAACGCTGCCTCTGCAAAATCCTGCAAATCCATTGGCAGGATAGGCACACCAACGTCAGTGTTCTCTCTCTGGCCAACATCCCCAGCATTGAAGCATTTGATCACGCTGAGTCAGCTCCGGTGGATGGGCCACATCGTCCGTGTTGTGTATGGAGAAAGAGTCAGACTGAACACTGTGAGCTCAAAGTAAAGTGTGACCTTAGTCTTTTATTGCAGGTCTCTAGAGTGCCTCTCCAACCTGTGAAACCTCTTGAAATACCTGTGCTCCCAAAGGATTATGGGATGCTTTGAGACTCCAGGAGATGAGCCCTCTGGTGGCTGTACAGAGTAAATACAAGTTTACATATATAACAACACTCCCCCCGCAAATTCATTAGTGTAACTATTTACAATGTGAGTCGATCTGGGGCCCTTCTTGCCCTGGTTGATCATCTCAGTGTGAAAGCTGCTGTTGTTGAATCATTTGTTGGGCCCTCGCTGGGCTGCTGTGCAGCTGACTTTGCTGGACTGCCTGTTATGCTGGGCCCTGCTGGGCTGCTGTGGATGATGGGTTCTGCTTCGTGGTCAACCATGGTGCCAGTTGACACTGGCTTGTGTGTGTTGGGGGATCAAAAAAAGGTAGGGTCCAAGGTGGGTTGCTCAGGGTAGTCCGTGTATCTGAGTTTGATTTGGTCCAAGTGTTTCCAGTGAATGAGTCCATTTGAAAGTTTGACCTGAAACACCCTGCTCCCCTCTTTGGCCACGACAGTGCCGGGAAGTCACTTGGGATCTTGTCCATAATTTAACACAAATACAGACAGGATCATTGATTTCAATCTCACGTGACACATTTGCGCTATCATGGTATGCACTTTGTTGAAACTGCCTGCTCTCTACCTGTTCATGTAGATCAGGGTAAACTAACGAGAGCCTTGTCTTCAGTGCTCTTTTCATGAGCAGTTCAATAAGTGGGATCCCAGTGAGTGGGGTCTCGTGTGGTAGCTAAACAGGATTCGTGATAGGCGAGTCTGCAGTGAGCCTTCAGTTACCCTCTTCAAGCCTTGCTTGATGGTTTGCTCTCTCTGCCTGACCATTGGACGCTGGTTTAAACGGGGCAGATGTGACATGTTTGATCCCGTTACTCAGCACTGGTAAAACATGGCCCGTTGTCGCTCACCAGGACATCGGGTAGGCCGTGTGTGGCAAACATGGCCCGCAGGCTTTCAGTAGTGGCAGCGGACGTGCTAGCTGACATTATCTCACATTCAATCCACTTGGAGTATGCGTCTACAACCACAAGGAACATTTTACTCAAGAACGGGCCTGCATAGTCGACGTGTACCCTAGACCACGGTTTGGAGGGCCAAGACCATAAACTTAGCGGCACCTCCCTGGGTACATTGCTTAACTGCGAGCATGTATTGCATCTGTGAACGCAGGACTCTAAATCCGCGTTAATACCGGGCCACCACACGTGGGATCTGGCTATCGCTTTCATCATTATGATGCCTGCGTGGGTACTATGGAGGTCATTGATGAAGGTGTCTCTGCCTTTCTTGGGGACCACTACTCAATTGCCCCATAAAAGGCAGTCTGCCTGGATAGACATTTAATCTTTGTGCCGCTGGAACAGCTTTATCTCTTCCTGCATTTCCACTGGGACATTGGACCAGCTCCCGTGAAGCACACAACTTTTGACTACAGATGATAAGGGATCCTGGCTTGTCCAGGTTTTGATCTACCGGGCAGTGACGGGTGATTTCTCACTCTCAAATGCTTCCATAACCATGGCTAGATCTGCAGGCTGAGCCATTTCCACCCCTGTGGTGGGCAATGGCAGCCTACTGAGAGCATCGGCGCAGTTTCCTGTGCCTGGCCTGTGGCGGATGGCGTTGTTGTATGCGGTCAACGGGAGCGCCTAGCTCTGGATGCGGGCCTTTGCGATGGTATTTATCGCTTTACTCTCAGAGAACAGGGATATAAGGTCAGTTTCCAATTCGAATTTTAGCCCAAACAAGTATTGATGCATTTTCTTTACCCCATAGACACACGCTAATGCTTCTTTCTCAATCATGCTGTAGGCTCTCTCAGCCTTAGACAGACTCCTGGATGCATAAGAAACCGGTTGCAGTTTCCCAAAATCATTAGCTAGTTGCAATACACATCCGATGCCATATGACGGCGCATCACATGCTAGTACCAAACGCTTACATGGATCATACAACACAAGCAATTTGTTTGAGCATAACAATTTTCTCGCTTTTACAAAGGCATTTTCTTGGCTCTTGCCCCAAACCCATTCGTCTCCTTTTTGTAGTAAGACATGTAGTGGTTCTAAAAGTGTGCTGAGACCTGGGAAGAAGTTCAGGAGTCCCAGAAATGACTGCAGCTCCGTCATGTTCTGTGGCCTCGGTGCGTTCTCGATTGTCTCCGTCTTCGCGTTGATGGGCCTGATGCCATCTGCTGCAATCCTCCTTCCCAGGAACTCCACTTCAGGCACCAGGAAAATGCACTTTGAGCGTTTTAACCTGAGCCCTACGCGTTTGAGTCGACTAAGAACTTCCTTCAGGTTCTGCAGATGCTCGACTATGTTCCAACCTGTGAACAAGATGTCATCCTGGAAGACCATGGTGTGCGGGACCAACTTCAGTAAACTTTCCATGTTTCTCTGGAATATCGCCGCCACCGATCGGATTCCAAACTGGCATCTATTATAAACAAAAAGACCTTTGTGCATGTTGATGCAGTTGAGGGCCTTCGATGATTCCTCCAGTTCCTGCGTCATGTAGGCTGAAATCAGATCCAGCTTTGTGGACGTCTTTCCTCCTGCCACGGTTGCAAAGAAGTTGTCGGCCTTTGGTAGTGGGTATTGGTCCTGCAGTGAGAAATGATTGATAATTACTTTGTAATCACCACAGATTCTGATAGTGCCGTCTCTCTTGAGGACTGGGACAATAGGACTGGCCCATTCGCTGAACTCAATCGGTGAAATGATGCGCTCTTTTTGTAGCCGGTCTAGCTCGATTTCTACCTTTTCTCTCAACATGTACAGTGCTGCTCTCGCCTTGTGATGGATGGATCATGCCCCCGGAATTAAGTAGATCTGCACTTTTTCTCCTTGGAATTTCCCGATGCCTGGTTCGAACAGCGAAGGAAATTTGTTTAAGACCTGGGCACACGGAGTGCCGTCAGTGGTGATAACGCTCAGACATCATCCCAGTTTCAGCATATCTTTTCCAGCCAGCTCTTGCCAAGCAGCATGGGACCATCGCCTGGTACCACCCAGAGTGGTAGCTTGTACACCGCTCCATCGTAGGAGACCTTTTCGGTAGCACTGCCAATTACAGGAATCAGTTCTTCCGTGTAAGTTCTTAGTTTCGTGCGAACTGGAGTTAAAACTGGCCTTGAGGCCTTGTTGCACCACCATCTTTCGAAAGTCTTTTTGCCCATGATGGACTGGCTCGTGCCCATGTCCAGCTCCATTGACACTGGGAGTCCATTTTGTTCAACATTCAGCATTATCGGGGGACAATTCGTGGTGAATGTGTGCACCCCATGTACCTCTGCCTCCTCGATCTGAGGCCCTGGTTCTTTGTGATCCTCCATGGATCTGTCCTCCTCTGCAACATGGTGGTTTGCAGGATTAATAGGCTTTGCAGCTTGCCTGCACACTCGATGGAGGTGTCCCATTGTTCCACTGCCCTTGCAAACGTGCTCTTTGAATCGGCATGAATGGAAACGATGATCAACCCCGCAGCACCAACAAAGTGTTAATGGCCTTGCATTCATCACCCTTGATGGTGGACTCTGAGACATCTGCGGACGTGCAGCTGCAGGTATGTGTGACCTGCCCTGTACGTTATGATTCGAAAACAACATCACTTTGTTCACAGTACTTGTAGCAGCACTTGTGTGCTGAGAGATTTGCTTAGTATTGTTACTGGTGGCAATGAATGCCTGTGCTATTGCTATGGCCTTACTCAAGGTTGGGGTCTCTACAGTCAAAAGTTTCCGAAGTATGGTTTCGTGGCCAATGCCAAGTACGAAAAAGTCTCTGAGCATGTGCTCCAAATGTCCTTCAAATTCGCAATGTCCTGCAAGGCGTCTTTGTTCGGCAACAGAACTCACCATTTCCTGGCCTTCAGACCTTTTGTAGGTGTAGAACGCTTTCCTTTTGGTTCAGATGCTCTCGGACCAGTGTGCACAAATCGTCGTATGATGTCTCCGTGGGTTTTTCTGCAGTGAGCAGATTCTTCATGAGGCCATACGTTGGTGCCCCACAGACGGTGAGGAGGATCGCCCTTCGTTTGGCAGCACTCTCTTCCCCATCTAACTCGTTGGCCACGAAGTAATGGTCGAGTCGCTCCACAATAGTTTCCCAATCATCTCCCTCCGAGAATTTCTCCAGGATTCCCACTGTTCTCTGCATCTTTGAGCTCACTATCTGTATCTCATCGCCAGTTGTTGTGTATGGAGAAAGAGTCAGGCTGAACACTGTGAGCTCAAAGCAAAGTGTGACCGTAATCTTTTATTGCAGGTCTCCAGAGTGCCACTCCAACCTGTGAAGCCTCCTTAAATACCTGTGCTCCCAAGGGATTATGGGATCACTTGGAACTCCAGGGGATGAGCCCACTGGTGGCTGTACAGAGTAAATACACGTATACCTATATAACAAGCCGCATGCCCAATACTAGACTCCCGAAACAAGCCCTCTACTCTGAGCTATGTCACGGCAAGCGAGCCCCAGGAGGGCACAGTAAATGCTTCAAGAACAGCCTCAAAGCCAGCCTGAAAAAAATGTAATATCCCCACCGACTCTTGGGAATCCCTGGCCCAAAGTGGAGGAGAAGCCTTCTGGAAGGAGTCGAACACTTCGAGTCTCTTCGCCGGGAACACGCGATATCCAAGCGCAAACAACGTAAGGAGCGCACGACAAACCAAGCACCCCACCCACCCGTCCCTCCAACCTCCATCTGGCCCACCTGTGACAGAGACTGTAGATCCCACATTGGTCTCATCAGCCAGCTTAGGATTCATGTTAGTGTGGAAGCAAGTCACCCTCGACTCCAGGGGACTACCAGAGAAGGTACCCAGCACACAGAGTGTACAGGCAGAGGCTCAGCTGCCCGACAGGTCGGAACAGCAGTACCCCAGGAGGCTCAGGTTGTTGCATCAGTTGGTGGCGGACATCTGTAGCCTGCTGGAAGAAGCCCTGCTGCTAGCTGGACCTGGTGACTGTGCTTTACCAGTGGCCATCAAAGTCACCACCTCCCTCAACATTGTTCTCCCAGTCAGCGACCTACAACTGCATAAGACAGGCCTGCTCGCCAGGGACGCCAATTATGTCAACGCTGCCAGTGATGAAGCCAGTCAGAATTAGCAGGCGCTCATGTTTGCGGCTCTGGCTGGCTTCCCACTGGTGCAGAGTATCAAATTCCCCCCCTCCCCCCGTTCACACAGGAATATTCATCAACTGCAAGGGCTTCCTCTCTGTCAATGTGCAGCTCGTGTGCAACCAAGACATATCTTTGTGAAGGTGTGCACCAGATTCCCGGGCAGCTGCCATGGTGCTTTTGTCCTGCGGCAGTCCAAGCTCCCTGATATCTTCGCACCTTGAAACAGAATTAACGGGTGGTCGCTCAGGGACAAAGGATACCCACTGAAATCGTTGGCTGTGCCGTGTTTTCATTGTTAGCTTTTGCTCTAAAGAGTGACCATGGTAATTGGGTGGTGGTGGATTTGGTGGTTCTTTTTATTTTCTTCATAGGGAGGAGTTGAAAGGATTGAGTGCAGATGGTGCACTTCTTGATGGATCCTCAGGCCTGGAAGGTAAGACACATGGCCACAGTGCTCGGAGGTGTAATGGTGGTGGATGATGCGCAAAAGCGGTCTTCAATTAGATGCCGGGGAGCATCCCACCCAGGTGCGGGCCATCTACCTGGGACCCTCTAGTGATCCCCCGGGCACCTAGTCTTCCTCCTCCTCCTCCTCCTCCTCCTCCTCCTCCTCCTCCTCCTCTTCCTCCTCCTCCTCCTGCTCTACCTCCTCTTCCTCCTCCTCCTGCTCCTCCTCCTCCTCTTCCTCCTCCGCCTCCTCCTCCTCCTCCTCCTCTTCCTCCTCCTCTGCCTCTTCCTCTTCCTCTTCCTCCTCCTCTTCCTCTTCCTCCTCCTCCTCCTGCTATTTCTCCTCCTCCTCCTCCTCCTATCTTCCTCCTCCTCTTCCTCTTCCTCTTCCTCCTCCTCCTCCTCCTCCTCGATGGGGAATGATGTATCGGCATTACTCAGAGCGTGTAGAGCATCAGCAACCTCCCTTATGCAGGAATGCACAGAGGATTGTGATGTGTGACTGATATCCGCTGTGACAGCCTGGAAGGTTCCAGTAGCATTAAAATGAAGTGCCACTGTGACCGTGCCTGGCACAGGCCGTGCAGTCCTGGCTGTGCTGCGACATCTGAGTCTTCATCCCACCAGGCCACAGATCTCTGTGACAACCTGCTTGGTAAAGCACCACCTCCTGGTGCACTGGTCTTGGGTCATGTGAATGTAAGAGTGGTGCTGCCTGAACACCCTGGGTGCATGGGGCCTCCTGCTGAGTGCCCTCCTGTCCCTCTCTCCTGCAGCAGCTGGTGCTGCTCTGCCTGCCCTTGTCTCCTCCTCCCATTCCTCATCGACCCAGGGGGACCCCCAGCAAGAACCCGACACCCAAGCACACCCTTTCTCCTGTTCATTCCAGTAAGGTGTCCAATAAGCTAGTGTAGCACAGTACACACTCTCTTTAGGGGAAGTCCTCAGAGAATTTCCAGGGAAAATGTTGATAGATTCTTGGTGAAATCTTGACAAGCAGTCCCAGAAAGTCTCCCGATGTGTATCAGAAACCCTCTTCGAATGCAGTGTTGTCAGTCAATCTCCAGCACCAAATGACCAGTGAAAGCTGAGCTTGGCTTTAATCGCTCACAATCCTCACCAACAACGTCTTTACCCGTGTTCAGCAGGTTGCTGTTAGGAGCAATATTCCCTCTAATTTTGCCCCCTGCACGGGCTCTTTAGATTTCGCAGCCGTGTACGCACGGCATCTCCTCCAGCGGCAGCAGCTGGTGAATGGACGGTGCAGGACCTCGCGATCGGTACGCAGCTACCTTGGGGGGAACGCTGGTTAGGGACGGTCGTTAATTGCGGTGCTAGCCCTCAAAATGGTGTGCAGCCTCTTTAATGAACATGAGGAGCCAATTTAATTGTCAATCAGAGCCTTAACAATCCTCGGGGTGATCGTTCTTGTAACATATTCTTTATGACATCACTAAGCACACTACACACAAGATGGCTCAACAGGAACTTGTCATGTGACCACATGATCCTTTTATGATATACATCAGCAGTTGCAGTACCACAGTAGTCCACTAGGTGGAGCAGTAGGCCACTAGGGGGCGCTCTATATTACAGTTCCTCGCTCAAGTTTCAACTCTTTTACCAAGATGGCATCTTGCGTTAAACACAGGCTAAACCGGCATAGCAGCTCAAGACTCGCAAAGTGCCTAAAGTATCAGGGGAAATCGCTGCGATGTCTGAATTTATTCTGTTCCAACAGTGGGCTGACTAATCTGTGGTGAAGCTACAATCTTTTCCACTGAAAGACCTTCATTCGGGGTGACCAAACTATCAGGTATTAACCAGCTAAACAGGACGGGGCTCCTACACTGATGAGTTCTTTCAGATCTCGTTAAAAAAACATACTTTTTGAAGATTGGAAAATTAAGCCCAGAATGTTTCTATTTGTCACCGCTTTCAGTCAACTCACAATGTGACAAACAGTTTAATGTTTTCTGTAATGCTTTCTCTGGTGTCCATGCACCTTGAGCAGAGTGCTGGGCAAGAATTGTTATTTACAATTATTATCTCATCTAGCCTCCAGAACAGACAGAATCAGAGGCTATTTCCGACAATAGGAACTGGGAACTTTACAACAGGAGCTGTTTCATGGACTGGGGTTGGACGTGTCTCGAGTGAGTGGAATCGAGTTCCAAATGAAACATTCGAGTGAGAGCAGCTGAACTGTGCTGCCTTTGTGTGTGACCAAAGTCTGATCCCTGCTGTGCTAATAAAGTAGTCAACGAGCCTCCGTAACTGTGCTCCAAAAGTCACGGGTGCAAATAGTGAATATCTCACTATCTGAGCTCGGGGGAAAGGAACTCCAGAGAGATTCTGAGAAACAAGGCTGCACTTTTTTTTATGCTCTCATCATTCAGAAGGAACTTCTTTACCCAGAGAGTGGTGAGAATGTGGAACTCACGACCACAGGGAGTGGTTGAAGTGAATAGTATAGATACATTTAAGGGGAGGCTAGACAAGCAAATGAGGGAGAAGGGAATAGAGGGTTATGCTGATAGAATTAGATGAGGAAAGACGGGAGGAGGCTCGAGTGGAGCATAAATGCGGCATGGAGTGGTTGGGCCGAATAGCCTGTTTCTGTGCTGTATATCCTGTGTAATCATTTTGGCCATATTTCTATTTTTTCACAATGTCTATTTTTTATGATTAATGTGGCTGTATCCATGTATGTGAGTGTATGTGTGTGTGTGTGTGTGTGTGTGTGTGTGTCTATGTGTCTGTGTGTGTGTCTCTGTGTGTGTGTTTCTGTGTGTCTCTGTGTGTGTATGACTGTGTGTCTTTGTGTGTCTGTGTGTGTGTATGTGTGTCTGTGTGTCTGTGTGTGTGTGTGTGCGCGTATGCCTGTGTGTGTGTGTGTGCCTGTGTGTGTGTGCGCCTGTGTGTGTTTGTGTGTGTCTCTGTGTCTGTGTGGGTGTGTGTGTGTGTGTCTGTCTGTGTCTGTGTGTGCCTGTCTGTCTGTGTCAGATAAACTCAGTTCCCACACCCAGGTAGCTTCACTTAATTAGACTGTCTCTTGCTTGTTCTGTAGGTCCGCCCGCAGCCTTGAGTGTGTGTGTGTCTGTGTATGTGTGTCTGTGTGTGTATGTATGTCTGTGTGTGTGTGTGTATGTCTGTGTGTGTGTGTGTGCCTGTGTGTGTCTGTCTGTCAGTGTCTGTGTCTCTGTGTGTGTGTCTGTCTGTGTCTGTGTGTGTGTGTGTCTGCGTGTGTGTTCTTCTTCCCACTGCTTTTGGTCTGCTCCTTTTTAACTGCTTTTCATCCATAATATCCTTCTTAGACCAAACATTTAAGGAGATATTTCATAACACTCAGCAAAACTATATTCCAGTGAGAAATAAAGATTCTAAAAGAAGGATGAACCATCCGTGGCTAACTAAGGAAGTAAAGGATGATATCAAGTTAAAAACAATGGCATACGATGTTGCGAAGATTAGTGGTAGGCCAGAGGATTGAGAAATGTTTAGAAACCAGCAAAGGAAAACTAAAAAAAATAATGAAGAGAGAGAAGATAGGTTAGGAGAGTAAACTAGCAAGAAATATAAAAACAGACAGTAAGAGCTTCTACAGGTATATAAAAAGGAAGAGAGTAGATAAAGTAAATGTGAGCAGCAGGGAGTCCGGGGATCGGCGGAGGCCTATAAAGGCACAGCAGTCGTCGGAGGCAGGAGTACGAGCAGCGGGGAGACCGGGGATCAGCGGAGGCCTATAAAGGCACAGCAGTCGTCGGAGGTGGGAGTGCGAGCAGCGGGGAGACCGGGGATCAGCGGAGGCCTATAAAAGCCAGCCAGTGCAGCTGCAGCAGGGAGAGAAGGCAAAAAAGAAGTAGAAAGAAATCAAAAGGTGACGTCACAGCCAAAGGGGTAAGTGATTGGCTGGTGATTGGTGAGTAGTTTTCTTTTCTTTATCAGTAAGTAACCGTTTAGCATTATTGTTGCTTAATTAAGTCAATCTAAGGGTTAATTCATGGCAGGAGAGCTCGGACACGTTTATGCTCCACCTGTACTATGTGGGAAGTCAGGGATGCTTCCAGTGTCCCTGACGACTACATGTGCGGGAAGCGCATCCACCTGCAGCACCTGACAGACTGCATTGCAGGTGGATTTACTCTGGAACATCCACGATGCTGAGGATGACGTGAATAGCACATTTAGCGAGTTGGTCTTACCACAGGTAAAGGGTACACAGCCAGATAGGGAATGGGTGACCAACAGGAAGAGCAGAGGAAGGAAGATAGTGCAGGTGTAAGGGGGGGTGGGTCCCTATGAGGGGATCAGGTTCCCTTCTGACCAACTTGAGCGGTTCAAATCACTTCCACTCCCTTGGGTTCTGTACTCTGGATTTATTTAGGGGGTGTGACAAAAGTGCAGAGGACACTGGTTTGAAGCAAAGAACTTTGTTTTTATTACAGTCTAAGTAATACAGGCTTATTACTCTAGTAAGAAAATACAAGGCCAAACTTACAACCAATCTCATAAAGGACAATACAAGGAAAGGTACAAGGTCAAACTTAAAATCTGTCAAATAAAGAACCATACACTACACATTCAAAGGGGGTTACAGTAAAATTACACCTCCCACCTCCCAATACCTAATTCTAGCTAGGTTAGACTCCAGGGCAGGGACTATGCTTACCAATCCTTTTGATAGTTAACAGTAGATCGCGGTTGTTTTTCCATTGATACCACGTTGACTGTGGTCGGTCGCTGCTGTGATGGTGATGTTCTTCCTTCCTTCAGGACTTCAGGACTCCAAGGCTGGAGAAGTTAGTTTACAACTGTTGCATTGGTTTCTCTCCTTGTCTGGATGACACAGCATAGTGTGGTACTAGTCTGTCAGTCAAAGTATCACCTGAGGTGGTAGCAGCCTTGTAGCTACCGAGCAACCACCTCTCTAACCTCTGTTGAAAACAGTGGCCAATTATATGATTTCAGTGTTCTAATCTTAGCGCCAAATCTCTTCAAAATCCTTTGTATAATTTTGGCGGGCTTGGTTCTTCTTTGTAATATTTTGTCGGGCTCGTTAAAAGTTGATATGACCTGGGTGGGTTGATTTTCGAAAATATTAGTTTGGTAATTCCAATATCCTTTTGTGCTTAGTCTTTCGCATATAGGCTGGACTAGGCCTCTTTGTGATGTATATGCTGAAATGTTTGTCCAGACCCATGTTGATCGGTAGCTATCTCTGGGTGATTTTGTGATGTTAATGTCTCTTGTGGAGAAGGATTTTCAAATACTCGTTCTTCCAGACAGGTAAACTCAGTTCCCACACCCAGGTAGCTTCACTTAGTTAGAGTGTCTCTTGCTTGTTCCGTAGGTCCGCCCACAGCCTTGAGTTTGTCTTTTAAAATCCAAAATTCTATTAAAGTTCGTACTTTCTTCCATAAGCATGTTAGAGTTCCAAACGTTTCGGTAGATAGTCCCAAATTAAATTTCCTTTTGAATGAGCCCAAACACAGGGGAGGTTTCATGTGAATTTTGCATTCCTTCACAGGGGTCCCCTGCGGTCATCCCCCTGCAAAACAGATACAGCGCTTTGGGTACTGTTGAGGGGATAACGCATCAGGGGAGGGCAGCAGCAGCCAAGTGCATGACACCGTGGGTGGCTGTGTTGCACAGAAGGGCAGGAAAAAGAGTGGGAGAGCTATAGTGACAGGGGATTTGATTGTAAGGGGAATAAATAGGCGTTTCTGCGGTCGCAACTGAGACTCCAGGATGGTATGTTGCCTCCCTGGTGCAAGGGTCAAGGATGTCTCGGAGTGGGTGCAGGACATTCTGAAAAGGGAGGGTGAACAGCCAGTTGTCGTGGTACATATAGGCACCAATGATATAGGTAAAAAAATGCTGTGAGGTCCTCGAGATGAATTTAGAGACCTAGGAGCTAAATTAAAAAGTTGGACCTCAAAAGTAGTAATCTCAGGATTTCTACCAGTGCCATGTGCTAGTCAGAGTAGGAATCGCAGGATAGCTGAGATAAATACGTGGCTTGAGGAGTGGTGCAGAAGGGAGGGATTCAAATTCCTGGGACATTGGAACCGGTTCTGGGGGAGGTGGGACCAGTACAAACCGGACGGTCTGCACCTGGGCAGGACCGGAACCAATGCCCTAGGGTGAGTGTTTGCTCGTGCTGTTGGGGAGGAGTTAAACTAATATGGGAGGGGGATGGGAACTGTGGAAATGTATTTTTATCTAAGCTGATACCATACGGTATTTGTGTGCCTTTTGATTAAAATGAAGTCCTGGCCCTTCCAGAACTTTCTGCATTTTAGCAGTCAGCTTGCATAAACCTGGTTTGAGATGGCTGATGGCCATCAGACAGCTAGGAGACAAGTCATGCTGAGACAAGTAACCCCCCATGGTGCTCTCCTATTGTCTACACTACAGGAGTTCCATGTCACCCCACCCTTATCTTCTAGCCATTATCTCTTTCCGAGACCTCATCCATTTGATGCAAACAGATAAACTGACCAGGAAATTGGAACAATCCTGACACAATACAAGACAGGTGATAGCCCATTACCTATGACTCATGGAGTAATGGCCGTTTGGCTTTCTGATAACCCTGACAAAAGGAAATATCTGGATACCATGTCAGGACCAGGATATAGTAATTAACTCTTTATCTGTATTCACTGACTGTGAGACAGAGCAATACACAGGGAGAGGCCAGAACTTTGGTTTTACTGTATAAATATCTTGTTAAACTGAACCATTTTGGAGGTGTTCACTTAGCCCTTGACTGAGTGTGACCTACCCCTTGCGAGCAAGTAAAGTAAAGAAACTTCTACCGGAGCTGTAAGTGTCGGAGTCATTCTTTTCGAAGGTCAAGATTTCGACAGAACCTATGCAGGGAGACAGAAGGAAATAAAATGGTGGCAGAAGCAAAAGATAGAAAGGAGAACAGTAAAAGTGGAGGGCAGAGAAACCCAAGGCAAAAAATAAAAAGGGCCACATTACAGCAAAATTCTAAAGAGGCAAAGTGTGTTAAAAAGACAAGCCTGAAGGCTCTATGCCTCAATGCGAGGAGTATTCGGAATAAGGTGGACGCATTAACTGCGCAGATAGCAGTTAACGGATATGATATAATTGGCATCACAGAGACATGGCTCCAGGGTGACCAAGACTGGGAACTCAACATCCAGGGGTATTCAACATTTAGGAAGGATAGTCAGAAAGGGAAAGGAGGAGGGGTGTCGTTGCTGGTTAAAGAGGAAATTAATGTAATAGTAAGGAGGGACATTAGCTTGGTTGATGTGGAATCGGTATGGGTGGAGCTGCGGAATACCAAAGGGCAGAAAACGCTAGTGGGAGTTGTGTACAGACCACCGAACAGTAGTAGGTTGGGGACAGCATCAAGCAAGAAATAAGGTATATGTGCAATAAAGGTACAGAAGTTATCATGGGCGACTTTAATCTACATATTGATTGGGCTAACCAAACTGGTAGCAATGCAGTGGAGGAGGATTTCCTGGAGCGTATTTGGGATGGTTTTTGAGACCAATATGTGGAGGAACCAACTAGAGAGGTGGCCATCCTAGACTGGGTGATGTGCAATGAGAAGGGACTAATTAGCAATCTTGTTGTGCGAGGCCCCTTGGGGAAGAGTGACCATAATATGGTAGAATTCTTTATTGAGGTGGAGAGTGACACAGTTAATTCAGAAACTAGGGAGCTGAACTTAAGGAAAGGTAACTTCGACGGTATGAGGCATGAATTGGCTAGAATAGACTGGCAAATGATATTTAAAGCGTTGACGATGGATAGGCAATGGCAAACATTTAAAGATCACATGGATGAGCTTCGGCAATTGTAGATCCCTATCTGGAGTAAAAGTAAAATGGAGAAGGTGGCTCAACTGTGGCTAACAAAGGAAATGAAGGATATTGTTAAATCCAAGGAAGAGGCATATAAATTGGCCAGAAAAAGCAGCAAACCTGAGGACTGTGAGAAATTTAGAATTCAGCAGAGAAGGATTAAAGGTTTAATTAGGAGGGGGGAAATAGAGTATGAGAGGAAGCTTGCCGGGAACATAAAAATTGGCTGCAAAAGCTTCTATAGATATGTGAAGAGAAAAAGATTAGTGAAGACAAACATAGGTCCCTTGCAGTCAGATTCTGGTGAATTTATAATGGGGAACAAATAAATAGCAGACCAATTGAACAAATACTTTGGTTCTGTCTTCACTAAGGAAGCCACGAATAACCTTCCGGATGTACTAGGGGACTGAGGGTCGAGTGAGAAGGAGGAACTGGAGGATATCCTTATTAGGCGGGAAACTGTTAGGGAAATTGATGGGATTGAAGGCCGATAAATTCCCGGGGCCTGATAGTCTGCATCCCAGAGTACTTAAGGAAGTGACTCTAGAAATAGTGGATGCATTGGTGATCATTTTCCAACAGTCTATCGACTCTGGATCAGTTCCTCTGGACTGGAGGGTAGCTAATGTAACACCGCTTTTTAAAAAAGGAGGGAGAGAGAAAGCGGATAATTAAAGACCGGTTAGCCTGACATCGGTAGTGGGGAAAATGTTGGAATCAATTATTAAAGATGAAATAGCAGCGCATTTGGAAGACAGTGACAGGATCAGTCCATGTCAGCATGGATTTATGAAAGGGAAATCATGCTTGATAAATCTTCTAGAATTTTTTGAGGATGTAACTAGTAGAGTGGACAAGGGAGAACCAGTGGATGTGGTGTATTTGGACTTTCAAAAGTCTTTTGACAAGGTCCCACACAAGAGATTGGTGTGCAAAATCAAAGCACATGGTATTGGGGGTAATGTACTGACGTGGATAGGAAACTGGTTGGCAGACAGGAAGCAGAGATTCGGGATAAACGGGTCCTTTTCTGAAGGCAGGCAGTGACTAGTGGAGTGCCACAGGGCACAGTGCTGGGACCCCAGCTCTTTACAATATACATTAATGATTTAGATGAAAGCTGTGAGGTTAGATGCAGGAAGTATGTTCCCGATGTTGGGGATGTCCAGAACCAGGGGACACAGTCTCAGGATAAGGGGTAGGCCGTAGGCCATTCCGGACTGAGATGAGGAGAAACTTCTTCACTCAGAGAGTTCTTAACCTGTGGAATTCCCTGCCGCAGAGAGTTGTTGATGCCAGTTCATTGGATATATTCAAGAGGGAGTTAGATATGGCCCTTATGGCTAAAGGGATCAAGGGGTATAGAGAGAAAGCAGGAAAGGGGTACTGAGAGAATGATCAGCCATGGTCTTATTGAATGGTGGTGCAGGCTCAAAGGGCCAAATGGCCTACTCCTGCACCTATTTTCTATGTTTTGAAGGCCCCAAGTTTCCACAAGCGGCAAAACAGGCGCCCCTCTGAGCTGGGCGCCCATTTTTCGCGCCAAAAACGGCGCCTGAAAAAGAACGCGCTATTCTCGAGCGCTTTGCAGCTCGATGTCTGCTTGGCATGGCACACAGGGGGTGGAGCCTATTACTCGCGCCAATTTTGTAAGTAGGAGGGGGCGGGTACAATTTAAATGAGTTTTTTTCGTGCCGGCAACCCTGCGCGTGCGCGTTGGAGCGTTCGCGCACGCACAGTCTGAAGTAAACATTGGCACTCGGCCATTTTAAAAAGTGCTGCAGAAAAAGTGAAAATTTGTTTATTGAACCCTTGCAAAGGCTTGCATTTTAATTTTCTTGATATTTCTGTGTGTGAGGGAATGCATTCTGTAATTAAAGATAGACTGTGATAAACGGGACACATGCACTTGTTTGAGACTATTCAAATTCTTTGTAGCTGTTCAATTTTTAAAATTTTTTAATAAAACCACATTGCACTTCCATGATCAGCACTGAGGCTTCTTGCAGCTTTCTCCCTCCCTCCTCCTGCCGTCCGTCGGGCCCGACGGCAAACGGCTGCCTGAAAGGCCTGCCTGAAGCACTTTCACACAGGTAGGAACATGGTTTATTTCATCTTTACTTTGCTTATAAATTTTTCTTCAGGTTGGATTTATTTGTATAATATTTGTATAAGTATAACTAAAGATTTATTGTAGAATTTAATGACTTCCCTCCCCCCGCCCTCCCCTCCCCACCTCGTTCCCGACGCCTAATTTGTAACCTGCGCCTGATTTCTTAATGTGTAGACAAGGTTTTTTCAAGCCTACAAAAATCTTCACTTGCTCCATTCTAAGTTAGTTTGGAGTACGTTTTCACTGTGGAAACTTTCAAATCAGGCGTCAGTGGCCGGACACGCCCCCTTTTGAAAAAAAATTCTGTTCAAAAGTGAAACTGTTCTACCTGACTAGAACTGCAGAAAACTTAAATGTGGAGAATTCCGATTTCTAAAATATTCCGTTCTCCACCAGTTGCTCCTAAAAATCAGGAGCAAATCATGTGGAAACTTGGGGCCGAAATTTCTATGTTTCTCTTAGAGGATGAGGCTAGAGAATTAATAATGGGAAACAGGGAAATGCAGAGACTTTGAACAAATATTTTGTAACGACCTTCACGGTAGAAGACACTAAAAGCATCCAATAGTGGATAATCAAGGGGCTATTGGGAGGGGGAACTTAAAACAATGACGATCACTAAAACATATGTACCAGGTAAACTAATGGGACTAAAGATGGATAAGTCCCCTGGACCCGATGACCTGCATCGTAGGTTCTTAAAATAATTGGCTGCAGAGATAGTGGATGTAATGGTTGTAATTGACCAAAATTCCCTGGATTCTGGAGAGGTCCCAGCTGACTGGAACACCGCAGATGTAACGTCCCTATTTAAGAAAGGAGGGAGACAGAAAGCAGGAAACTATAGACCAGTTAGCCTAACATCTGGCATTGGGAAAATGCTGGAGTCCATCATTAACGAAGTACTAGCAGGACATTTAGACAGTCATAATGCAGTCAAGCAGAGTCAGCATGGTTTTATGAAAGGGCAGTCATGTTTGACAAATTTGCTAGAATTCTTTGAAGATGTAACAAGCAAGGTGGATAAGGGGGAATCAGTGGATGTGATGTATAAAAGATTCTTGCACGAGATAAGGGCTCATGGGGTTGGGGGCAATATATTACCATGGAGAGAGGATTGGGTAACTAACAGAAAACAGAGAGTCGGGATAAATGGGTCATTTTCAGGTTGGCAAACTGTAACTAGTGGGGTGCCGCTGGAATCAGTGCTGGGGCCTCAACTATTTACAATCTATATTAATAACTTGGATGAAGGGACCGAGTGTAATGGAACCAAATTTGTGATAGGTGGGAATGCAAGTTGTGTGAAGGACACAAAGAATCTGCAAAGGGAGTGAGTGAGTGGACAAAAAATTGGCAGATGGAGTATAATGTGGGAAAATGTGAGGTTATCCACTTGGCAAAAAAATAAAAAAGCAAATTATTCTTTAGATAGATAAATTACAAAATGCTGCATTACTAAGGGATCCGAAGGTCCTCGTACATCAAACACAAAAAGTTAGTATGCAGGTACAGCAAGTAATTAGGAAGGCAAATGGAATGTTGGCCTTTATTGCAAGGGGGATGGAGTATAAAAGTAGGGAAGTGCTGCTAGAACTGTACAGGGTATTGGTGAGGCCACACCTGGAGTACTGTGTACAGTTTTAGTCTTCTTATTTAAGGAGGGATCATCATCATCATCATTATAGACAGTCCCTCGAAACGAGGATGACTTGCTTCCATGCCAAAAAGGCATAAGTTCACAGCTGTTTCAATGAAGGACCTAATATTCCAGGTCCCAAATTACATGTTGAAGGGTGGAAGACCAATGTCCTAGGGGGAGTGTTTGCTAGTGCTGTTGGGGAGGATTTAAACTAATATGGCAGGGGGATGGGAACCAATGCAGGGAGACAGAGGGAAACAAAAAGGAGGCAAAAGCAAAAGACAGAAAGGAGATGAGGAAAAGTGGAGGGCGGAGAAACCCAAGGCAAAGAACAAAAAGGGCCACTGTACAGCAAAATTCTAAAAGGACAAAGGGTGTTAAAAAAACAAGCCTGAAGGCTTTGTGTCTTAATGCAAGGAGTATCCGCAATAAGGTGGATGAATTAATTGTGCAAATAGATGTTAATAAATATGATGTGATTGGGATTACGGAGACGTGGCTCCAGGATGATCAGGGCTGGGAACTCAACATTCAGGGGTATTCAACATTCAGGAAGGATAGAATAAAAGGAAAAGGAGGTGGGGTAGCATTGTTGGTTAAAGAGGAGATTAATGCAATAGTTAGGAAAGACATTAGCTTGGATGATGTGGAATCTATATGGGTAGAGCTGCAGAACACCAAAGGGCAAAAAACGTTAGTAGGAGTTGTGTACAGACCTTCAAACAGTAATAGGGATGTTGGGGAGGGCATCAAACAGGAAATTAGGGGTGCATGCAATAAAGGTGTAGCAGTTATAATGGGTGACTTTAATATGCACATAGATTGGGCTAACCAAACTGGAAGCAATACGGTGGAGGAGGATTTCCTGGAGTGCATTAGGGATGGTTTTCTAGACCAATATGTTGAGGAACCAACTAGGGGGGAGGCCATCTTAGACTGGGTGTTGTGTAATGAGAGAGGATTAATTAGCAATCTCATTGTGCGAGGCCCCTTGGGGAAGAGTGACCATAATATGATGGAATTCTGCATTAGGATGGAGAATGAAACAGTTAATTCAGAGACCATGGTCCAGAACTTAAAGAAGGGTAACTTTGAAGGTATGAGGCGTGAATTGGCTAGGATAGATTGGCGAATGATACTTAGGGGGTTGACTGTGGATGGGCAATGGCAGACATTTAGAGACCGCATGGATGAATTACAACAATTGTACATTCCTGTCTGGCGTAAAAATAAAAAAGGGAAGGTGGCTCAACCGTAGCTATCGAGGGAAATCAGGGATAGTATTAAAGCCAAGAAAGTGGCATGCAAATTGGCCAGAAATAGCAGCAAACCTGGGGACTGGGAGAAATTTAGAACTCAGCAGAGGAGGACAAAGGGTTTGATTAGGGCAGGGAAAATGGAGTATGAGAAGAAGCTTGCAGGGAACATTAAGACGGATTGCAAAAGTTTCTATAGATATGTAAAGAGAAAAAGGTTAGTAAAGACAAACGTAGGTCCCCTGCAGTCAGAATCAGGGGAAGTCATAACGGGGAACAAAGAAATGGCGGACCAATTGAACAAGTACTTTGGTTCGGTATTCACTAAGGAGGATACAAACAACCTTCCAGATATAAAAGGGGTCAGAGGGTCTAGTAAGGAGGGGGAACGGAGGGAAATCTTTATTTGTCGGGAAATTGTGTTGGGGAAATTGATGGGATTGAAGGCCGATAAATCCCCAGGGCCTGATGGACTGCATCCCAGAGTACTTAAGGAGGTGGCCTTGGAAATAGCGGATGCATTGACAGTCATTTTCCAACATTCAATTGACTCTGGATCAGTTCCTATGGAGTGGAGGGTAGCCAATGTAACCCCACTTTTTAAAAAAGGAGGGAGAGAGAAAACAGGGAATTATAGACAGGTCAGCCTGACCTCAGTAGTGGGTAAAATGATGGAATCAATTATTAAGGATGTCATAGCAGTGCATCTGGAAAATGGTGACATGATAGGTCCAAGTCAGCATGGATTTGTGAAAGGGAAATCATGCTTGACAAATCTTCTGAAATTTTTTGAGGATGATTCCAGTAAAGTGGACAAAGGAGAACCAGTTGATGTGGTATATTTGGACTTTCAGAAGGCTTTCGACAAGGTCCCACACAAGAGATTAATGTGCAAAGTTAAAGCACATGAGATTGGGGGTAGTGTGCTGACGTGGATTGAGAACTGGTTGTCAGACAGGAAGCAAAGAGTAGGAGTAAATGGGTACTTTTCAGAATGGCAGGCAGTGACTAGTGGGGTGCCGCAAGGTTCTGTGCTGGGGCCCCAGCTGTTTACATTGTACATTAATGATTTAGACGAGGGGATTAAATGCATTATCTCCAAATTTGCGGATGACACTAAGTTGGGTGGCAGTGTGAGCTGCGAGGAGGATGCTATTAGGCTGCAGAGTGACTTGGATAGGTTAGGTGAGTGGGCAAATGCATGGCAGATGAAGTATAATGTGGATAAATGTGAGGTTATCCACTTTGGTGGTAAAAACAGAGAGACAGACTATTATCTGAATGGTGACAGATTAGGAAAAGGGAAGGTGCAACGAGACCTGGGTGTCATGGTACATCAATCATTGAAGGTTAGCATGCAGGTACGCAGGCGGTTAAGAAAGCAAATGGTATGTTGGCCTTCATAGCGAGGGGATTTGAATACAGGGGCAGGGAGGTGTTGCTACAGTTGTACAGGGCCTTGGTGAGGCCACACCTGGAGTATTGTGTACAGTTTTGGTCTCCTAACTTGAGGAAGGACATTCTTGCTATTGAGGGAGTGCAGCGAAGATTCACCAGACTGATTCCCGGGATGGCGGGACTGACCTATCAAGAAAGACTGGATCAACTGGGCTTGTATTCACTGGAGTTCAGAAGAATGAGAGGGGACCTCATAGAAACGTTTAAAATTCTGACGGGTTTAGACAGGTTAGATGCAGGAAGAATGTTCCCAATGTTGGGGAAGTCCAGAACCAGAGGTCACAGTCTGAGGATAAGGGGTAAGCCATTTAGGACCGAGATGAGGAGAAACTTCTTCACCCAGAGAGTGGTGAACCTGTGGAATTCTCTACCACAGAAAGTAGTTGAGGCCAATTCACTAAATATATTCAAAAGGGAGTTAGATGAAGTCCTTACTACTCGGGGGATCAAGGGTTATGGCGAGAAAGCAGGAAGGGGGTACTGAAGTTTCATGTTCAGCCATGAACTCATTGAATGGCGGTGCAGGCTAGAAGGGCTGAATGGCCTGCTCCTGCACCTATTTTCTATGTTTCTATGTTTCTATGAGGAGAAACTTCTTCACCCAGAGAGTGGTGAACCTGTGGAATTCTCTACCACAGAAAGTAGTTGAGGCCAATTCACTAAATATATTCAAAAGGGAGTTAGATGAAGTCCTTACTACTCGAGGGATCAAGGGTTATGGCGAGAAAGCAGGAAGGGGGTACTGAAGTTTCATGTTCAGCCATGAACTCATTGAATGGCGGTGCAGGCTAGAAGGGCTGAATGGTCTTCTCCTGCACCTATTTTCTATGTTTCTATGTTTCTATGTTTTTCTATGTGTGTGGATTTTTTAACGTGTGGTGACCGTTGCATACCAGCCACCACACGGGCTTGACAAGGATTAACCAAGACGTGTGGTATATATCAATGATTTTGACTTGAATGTAGTAGATATGGTTAAGAAGTTTGCAGATGATACAAAAATTGGCTGTGTGGTTGATAATGAAGAAGAAAGCTGCGGACTACAGGAAGATATCAATGAACTGGTCAGGTGGCAGAACAGTGGCAAATGGAATTTAATACGGAGAAGTGTGAGTTAATGTATTTGGAGAGGGTTAACAAGGCAATGGAATACATATTAAATGGTAGGACACTGAGAAGTGCAGAGGAACAAAGGGACCTTGGAGTGCAGGTCCACAGATCCCTGAAGGTAGCAGGCCAGGTAGATAAGGTGGTTAAGAAGTCATACAGGATACTTGCTTTAATTAGCCGAGGAATAGAATACAAGAGCAGGGAAGTTATGCATGAACTGTACAAAACTCTAGTTAAGCCACAGCTAGAGTACTGCGTGCAGTTCTGGTCACCACATTACAGGAAAGATGTGATTGCACTGGAGAGGGTACAGAGGGGATTTATAAGGATGTTGCCTGGACTGGAGAATTTTAGTAATGTGGAAAGATTGGATAGACTGGGTTTGTTTTCTTTGGAACAGAGAAGACTGAGGTGAAACCTCCATAAAGTGTATTAAATTATGAGGGGCCTAGATAGAGCGGATAGGAAGGACCTATTTCTCCAGTAGAGGGGTCAACAACCACAGGAAATAGATTTCTTAGTAAAGTAATTGTTCGGAGGTTTAGAAGGGATTTGTGGGTGGTGGGGGTCTGGAACTCACTGCCTGAAAGGGTGGTAGAGCCAGAAACCCTTACCACATTTAAAAAGTGCTTGGATGTGCACTTGAAGCGTCATATCCTACAAGGCTACGGACCAAGAGCTGGAAAATGGGATTAGACTGGATAGCTCTTTGTCAGCCGCCATGATCATGATGGTCCAAAATGGCCTCCTTCCATGCTGTAAATTTCTGGGATTCTATGACTGGAGACCAGCTCTGCTGCACGGACTTACTGCACAGTGTGGGCTGTGCTGCCCCATGACCCTCGCCCGGTAAAAAGGGATATATTTGCTTTGGAGGCAGTTCAGAGAAGGTTCACGAGGTTGATTCCTGAGATGAAGGGGTTGCCTTATGAAGAAAGGTTGAGCAGGTTGGGCCTATAATGATTGGAGTTTAGAAGAATGAGAGGTAATCTTATTGAAGCGTATAAGATTCTGAGGGGGCTTGATAGGGTAGACGCAGAGAGGATGTTTCCCCTCGTCGGGGAATCTAGAACTAGGGTGCATAGTTTCAGGCATTTAAAATGGAGATGAGGAGGAATTTCTTCCCTCAGAGAGTCGTGAATCTTTGGAATTCTCTACCCCAGAGAGATGTGGAGACTGGGTCATTGAATATATATAAAGTGGGGATCGACAGATTTTTGGACGATAAGGGAATCAAGGGTTCTGGGGAGCGGGCAGGAAAGTGCAGTTAAGGCTAAGATTAGATCAGCCATGATCTTATTAAATGGCGGAGCAGGCTCGAGGGGCCAAATGGCCTACTCCTGCTCCAATTTCTTATGTTCTTATGTTTTGATGAAGAGCCCACACATGAAATGTTAATTCCCTGTCCTCTCCTCAGATGCTGTCTGACCTCAGACATTTTGTGTCGTGCATTAAGTTGCTCAGCTTCCTGGGAGTCAATGCCTGTGACTGGATGACATACAATGAGTCCTCTCCCTGCAGTTGTATGTCATTAATATGAGAGTCGCTGATGACCCACAGGGAAAGCACCGCACAGTATCTCACGCATCTTATAGTGACCATCAGCTCAGTTAGGCCAATGCAGTCGTGGTTGAAAATGCGGGATGGTTTGACAGTGGGGTCGTAGCAGGCAGTATGGCCAGAACTGAGACTGTGGGTTTTATCTGTCAGTGGGTGTCAAGTGTGTGTTAGAGCAGATGTGACAACATGATCCGTGATCATCATTTGCATTCTACTGAAAAATCACACTGCTTTTGGCAAAGTTCAAATCAGTTTGCTTCCAAACATTTTCAATTGACTCCAACAAGCATGTTCCTGCTGTTAATAAGCAACAAGCTTTTCGTTCCCCTCCACTTGTTATTTGCATCTCAGGATTTCATTCATGAGAAGGAAAGATAAATGATCTGGTAACGTGAGTTCAAATCTCACCACGGCAGCTGGGAACCTTTAATCCAGTTAATTTAATACGTCTGGAATAGAGACATAGAAACATAGAAAATGGGTGCAGGAGTAGGCCATTCGGCCCTTCGAGCCTGCACCGCCATTCAACATGATCATGGCTGAACGTGCAACTTCAGTACCTCATTCCTGCTTTCTCTCCATACCCCTTGATCCCTTTAGCCATAAGGGCCACATCTAACTCCCTTTTGAATATATCTAACGAACTGGCCTCAACGACATTCTGTGGTAGAGAATTCCACAGGTTCACAATTCTCTGAGTTAAGAAGTTTCTCCTCATCTCGGTCCTAAATGGCTTACCCCTTACCCTTAGACTGTGACCCCTGATTCTGGACTTCCCCAACATCGGGAACATTCTTCCTGCACCTAACCTGTCCAGTCCCGTCAGAATTTTATATGTTTCTATGAGGTCTCCTCTCATTCTTCTAAATTCCATTGAATATAAGCCTAGTCGATCCAGTCTTTTTTCATATGTCAATCCTGTCATCCCGGGAATCAGTCTGGTAAACCTTCGCTGCATTCCCTCAATAGCAAGGATGCCCTTCCTCAGATTAGGAGACCAAAACTGTACACAATACTCAAGGTGAGGCCTCACCAAGGCCCTGTACAACTGCAGTAAGACCTCGCTGCTCCTACAATCAAATCCTCTCGCTATGAAGGCCAACATGCAATTTGTCTTCTTCACCGTCTGCTGTACCTGCATGCCAACTTTCAATGACTGATGTACCATGACACCCAGGTCTCATTGCACCTCCCCTTTTACTAATCTGTCACTATTCAGATAATAATCTGCCTTCCTGCTTTTACCACCAAAGTGGATAACCTCACATTTATCTACATTATGCCGAATTTGCCATGTATTTGCCCATTCAACTAACCTGTCCAATCACCCTGCAGCCTCTTAGCATCCTCCTCATATCTCACACTGCCACCCAGCTTAGTGTCATCTGCATCGTCTAAATCATTAATATATATTGTAAATAGCTGGGGTCCCATGAAACTACCGGATTGTCGTAAAAACCATCTGGTTCACTAATGTCCTTTAGGGAAGGATATCTGCCGTCCTTACCCGGTCTGGCCTATATGTGACTCCAGACCCACAGTAATGTGGTTGACTCTTAACTGCCCCCTGAAATGCCCTAGCAAGCCACTCAGTTGTACACAACCACTACGAAAAACAATAATAAGAATAAAACCGGACGGATCACCCGGCATCGACCTCGGCACCGGCTTCAGACACAACGGCACACCCAGCTCAGTCAACCTGGCAAAGTCCTCCTCACCAACATCTGGGGACTTGTACCAAATTTGGGAGAGCTGTCCCACAGACTGGTCAAGCAACAGCCTGATATAGTCATACTCACAGAATCATACCTTTCAGCCAATGTCCCAGGCTCCTCCATCACCATCCCTGAGTATGTCCCTGTCCCACCAGCAGGACAGACCCACCAGGGGTGGCAGCACAGTGGTATACAGGAAGGAGTGGCCCTGGGAGTCCTCTACATTCACTCCAGATACCATGAAGTCTCATGGCTTCGGGTCAAGCATGGGCAAGAAACTTTTAAAATTCTGACGGGGTTAGACAGGTTAGATGCAGGAAGAATGTTCCCAATGTTGGGGAAGTCCAGAACCAGGGGACACAGTCTAAGGATAAGGGGGAAGCCATTTAGGACCGAGATGAGGAGGAATTTCTTCACCCAGAGAGTGGTGAACCTGTGGAATTCTCTACCACAGAAAGTTGTTGAGGCCAATTCACTAAATATATTCAAAAAGGAGTTAGATTAAGTCCTTACTACTAGGGGAATCAAGGGGTATGGTGAGAAAGCAGGAATGGGGTACTGAAGTTGCATGTTCAGCCATGAATTCATTGAATGGCGGTGCAGGCTAGAAGGGCCGAATGGCCTACTCCTGCACCTATTTTCTATGTTTCTATGTTTCTATGTTTCTAAAACCTCCTGCTGATTACCACCTACTGCCCTCCCTCTGTACTTCTCCATGTTGAACACCACTTGGAAGAAGCACTGAGGGTAGCTAGGGCACAAATTGTATACTGGTTGAGGGACTTCAATATCCATAACCAAGATTGGCTCGGTAGCACCTCTAAAGACTGAGCTGGCCGAGTCCTGAAAGACATAGCTGCCAGCGACAGATGGTGAGAGAACCAACACGAGGGAAAAACCTACTTGTCCTCGTCCTCACCAATCTACCTGTCATATAGATGCATCTGCCCATGACAGCATTGGTAGCAGTGACCACTGCACAGTCATTGTGGAGAGGAAATCTCGGTTTAACACTGACACCTTCCATCGTGTTGTGGCACTACCACTGTGCAAATGGGATAGAATCAGAACAGACCTAGCAGCTCAAAACTGGGCATCCATGAGGCGCTGTGGGCCATCATCATCAGCAGAATTGTATTCACATAGCCCAGCATATCCCTCAATCTACCATTACCATCAAGCCAGGGGACCAACCCTGGTTCAATGAGGAGTGCAGAAGAGCATTAGAGGAAGATGCAACGCAGGACTCCTTGCATGCTAAAGCATGTGAAAGCAGCACGTTATAGACAAGGCTAAGCGATCCCACAATCAGCAGATCAGATCAAAGCTCTAGTCCTACCACCTCCAGTCATGAATTGTGGTGGGCAATTAAACAACTTACGGGAGGAGGAGGCTCCATGAATATCCCCATTCTCAACGATGGTGGAGCCCAGCACGAGTGCAAAAGACAAGGCTAAAGAATTTGCAACCATCTTCAGCCAGAAGTGCCAAGTGGATGATCCATATCGACGTTCTCCTGAGGTCCCCACCATCACAGAAGCCAGTCTTCAGCCAATTCGATTCACTCCATGTAATACCAAGAAACGGCTGAGCACACGGGATACAGCAAAAGCTATGGGCCCCGACAACATCCCTGCTGTTGTACTGAAGGCTTGTGCTCCAGAACTAGCAGCGCCTCTAGCCAAGCTATTCCAGTACACCCAAAATGGTGGCATCTACCCGACAATGTGGAAAACTGCCCAGGTATGTCCTGTCCACAAAAAGCAGAACAAATCCAATCCGGCCAATTACTGTCCCACAATTCTACTCTCAATTGTCACCAAAGTGATGGAAGGTGTTGTCGACAGTGCTATCAAGCGGCACTTACTCACCAATAACCTGCTCACTGATGCTCAGTTTGGGTTCCACCAGGACCACTCGACTCCAGACCTCATTATAGCCTTGGTCCAAACATGGACAAAAGAGCTGAATTCCAGAGGTGAGCTGAGAGTGACTGCCCTTGACATCAGTTTCATCAATGACCTTCCCTCCATCATAAGGTCAGAAGTGGGGATGTTCGCTGATGATTGCACAGTGTTCAATGCCATTCACAGCTCCTCAGATAATGAAGCAGTCCATGCCCACATGCAGCAAGACCTGGATGACATTCAGGCTTGGGCTGATAAGAGGCAAGCAACATTCATGCCACACACTGTGGCTACAAGAGCAGGTCAGAGGCTGGGTATTGTGAGGCGAGTGTCTCGCCCCCTGACTTCTCAAAGCCTTTCCACCATCTACAAGGCACAAGTCAGGAATGTGATGGAATACTCGCCACTTGCCTGGATGAGTGCAGCTCCAACAACACTCAAAAGGCTCAACACTAGCCAGGACAAAGTAGCCAGCTTGATTGGCACCCCACCCACCACCTTAAACATCCACTCCCTCCACCGTGGCTGCAGTGTGCACCGTCTACAAGATGCACTGCAGCAACTTGCCAAGGCTTCTTCAGCAGCACCTCCCAAACCCACGACCTCGACCACCGAGAAGGACAAGGGCAGCAGGCGCATGGGAACACCATCACCTCTACGTTCCCCTCCAAGTCACACACCATCCTGACTTGGAAATATATCGGCCGTTCCTTCATCGTCACTTGCCAAAATCCTGGCACTCCCTCCCTAACAGCGCTGTGGGAGCACCTTCACCACATGGTCTGCAGCGGTTCAAGAAGGCGGCTTACCACCACCTTCTCGAGAGTAATTAGGAATGGGCAATAAAATGCTGGCCTTGCCAGCGACGCCCACATCCCAGGAAAGAATTTTAAAAAAGATAGGTATTAAAAATGCATTCCGTACAAAGTTATATAAACTCTCATCCTACCTCACCAATCTCCACCCTGCGCCGTTTCAGAACGAGGACAATGTGCCCCCAACGTGCACAGTCCAGTGAGCAATGCTTGGTGAGGAGATGGCGGTTCATTGCTTCAATACCGATCTAAAATTCCGCATAGTTTAAGTCTCCTTGAGATGGTGGATCAGAGCTGTAAATAATATTTGCTTTAAGTCTCAAAGGCATGCACCGGGGTAAAAGCTACAAGATTTTGAGAATGACGGCCCAATAAGAAAATGTTAAAACGAGCTGAAGCATAGCAGGGCTGAGCGGGCAATAGAATGTGCCGGTCACTGGGCCCTGAGTGATTTATTTCATCATAAGAAATTTAAGACCACAATGTGATGTCAGCTCAATAGGAGCATGCACTTTTTAACAAGAACAAATTAAGAATTCACTGTGAAGTCAAGCATCAGGGAAAAGACCCGGATCTCCCAGCTTCCTTCCATGAAGTCTGACACCTAAGGATTGCCTCCTATGGCCTTGAAATTAAATTAACTCCAACGAATCTAACTTTCAGACTCAGATCAAACAAATGTTAAAAATAAAACAAGGATGTTGACCTGTCCTAATTTTCAGACGGACAGTAAAGGGCACCATATAACAAACCTCTTCCACGTAGCTGGAGAGTAGAAGAGTTTGCTCAATGCCAAAAATGTACTCGCCCCTAATCAAATGAAACTGCCACTCAATCGTCTGTGTCGCTTAAAAGCCAGTCTGTGGAAAATCCTCTGTAAAGTAAGTCAGATTTAAATGTTGTTCCAGGATCGTGAACCACAGGTTGTGGTGAATAGTTGGAGGTTGAAAGGCAGCTTTGTCGAACAGATCAATGTGTTGAGCCTGTGTGAGAAGATTGCACCACTTAAAGATCGTAAAGATTTATCAGCATCTGAAGGTGGAAAAATATAAAGAATCATTCTCTTGTTGACGAAGACAAAGTTGAAGAACATTCGAAAGAAAAAGAAATACTTGCATTTATATAGCACCTTTCACAACCACCGGATGTCTCAAAGGGCTTTACAACCAATGAAGTACTTTTGGAGTGTAGTCACTGTTGTAATGTGGGAAATGCGACAGCCAATTTGAGCACAAACAAGCTCCCACACTGCAATGTGAAATGACCAGATAATCTGGTGATAACTCCCGAGCTCTTCTTCAAAATAGTGCCATGGGATCTTTTACTTCCACCTCAGCACTGCACTGGAGTGTCAGCCGAGATTTATGTTCTCAAATCCCTGGAGTGGGGCTTCCACCCACAACTGACACGTTAGATTGGCTTGTCTCTTGAGGTAGAGTCAGTGGAGAGTGTAGGTGGTTTTCTCGGGCGTACCAAAAAAGCACCTCCTGTTACAAGTTCTGGACCATAGGGATTATATGGACAGATCAGACTCGGACACATATTTTTCGAGCTCAACTGTATTGTGTTTAATAAGATTAACAACACCACTCATAAACAGTGCAGAACAGTACAATCCTGGCTTGTCCAATAAGCCCTGCCGCGCTAAGTTACCACGGCTTAATAAAAGAACCCTCCTGTGAAATAAACTAACACAGGACCCCCCCCCAGCACTAAACCCCCAGGGTTTGGTTGGGACTTACAATCACCCCTTCACACAGCTAAGTGGTCTTGTTGATGTGTAGGCACAGGCAATATGCTCACCCTGATTGCCCGTGGTCTTGCTTGCAGCTTCTTTCTGTACGTCTCGCTCCTGGGCTTTTTCCTGGGCTTTCTTCCTCCTGTGCTCCAACCTGTTGCAAAGCGGTTCCTTAAATCTTCAAAACCCATCACCTTTTCACCCGCCAATACTGACCGATGGATTGACTCCGGTGGTCTGTCTGGACTGCACACCCCCCACCCTCACCCCCTCCCCCACCTGGAGTCGCTCGTAGCCTTTTAAATCTTTGTGAAAAATGATATTTTGTTTTCCCGCTCCCAGGCCTTGCATATGAAGAGACAATGGGTGCTGATTACTGGATGTCTGTCGTTTCCTGAGTGGATAGCCCCCATTAGCAGGTAATGGGTTTCGATCACAAACCGATCTTGCTTAACCGGCTTATTTCCTGGAAGATAATGGCACAGCCATTTCCTGCCTTGCACCAGTAATAATGCAAAGGCGTAGTGTCTCTCAGTTAGCTCTCGGGATATTGTTCCCAGTAATCACTTTAGATGGTGATGACATCATCGACCTGGCTTCCCTTCTACCCAGCCCATCAGCGTGAAATATCCATTTGGATGGGTCGGAGAGGAAGTTTCCTAGATTTTTTTCCCCAACTGGCCTGGGTTTTTTTAACCTTTTTTTTGCCTCTCACAGGAGATCACATGGCTCCAGTTGGGGTGGAGTATAGAATGTTGTGGTGCAGGGGGTGTCGCAGTTGAGTGAGGCGGACTGATTGGGCCAGAAACTCTTTACCTTTCTGCCATTGTTCAGTGTTCGTAGGTTTATATGTAACCTTTGGGGCTGTGCGGCTCTTTGTCGGCCGGCGTGGACACGATGGGCCGAAATGACTTCCTTCTGTGCTGTAAATTTCTATGTTTCTATTAGGAAAAAGGGGGTAGTCAGGACCAATGTTGGCCCATAAAAACTGAAAGCAGTGATATTGTCAATGACAATGGGCATCAGTATTTACAGTAGAGGAAGAGAATAACATGCCGGACATCCCAAGGAAACTAATATTGAATCAGGTTCAGTGACTCAATAAAATGAACACAAGTAAAATAACAGTAATGAAGAAAATAATGGCACTAAAGAATGACAAATCCCCAGGGCCAGATGGTTTTCCTTCCAGGATTTAAAGGAAGTAGGTGAGCACATTGCCGATGCCCTAACTATAATCTTCCAAAATTCTCTCGACTCAGCAACTGTCCCTTTAGATTAAAAAATTGCGCATGTCACTCCCACTTTTTAAGAATGGCGAGAAAGGGAAACCAGAGTATTATAGACCAGTTAACCTAACATCTGATGTTATGAAATTACTAGCGTCTATAATTAAGGACAGGGTGACTGAACAGCTCAAAAATTTTGAGTTGATCAGAGAGAGGCAGCATGGATTGGTGAAAGGCAGGTCATGCCTGACAAACCTGATTGAATTTTTTGAAGAGGTGACTAATGTAGTTGACAGGGGAATATCTCTGGATATTATTTATATGGAGTTCCAGAAAGCATTTGATAAAGTCCCACATAAGAGACTATTAGTTAAGCTCGAAGTCGACAGAATTAAGAGCAAATTATTGACCCGGTTAGGAAATTGGCTGAGCGGCAGGAGACAGAGTGTAGGGATAATGGGCAGGTGCTCAATTGGCAGGATGTGACTAGTGGTGTCCTGCAGGGATCTGTGTTAGGCCTGAACTATTCACAATATTTATTAACGACTTAGATGATGGTGCAGAAAGCCATCTATCCAAATTTGCCAATAACACAGGCAGTGTAGATGGAAGCACAAAATTACAAAGGGATATTGATAGATGTAATGTATACACCTGCGAGCATGCTGTTGAGTTGGGAGTGGCTTATCCAGTCACATGATGCTCACAAGACTCAATAAAACCCCAGCCAGTTGGGTTCGGGGAATCGACGATGAGGCAGGTGGTTGTGAACCTGGTGGATGAACTGGTAATGTGTAGTGTGATTGTTAAACCTTTGTTAATAAACCAACTAGTTCTTAATAGCAATGTGTTGATATGAATTCTTAAGCAAAGAACCCATGAAGCAAATATATTACAATAGAATGGACAAAACTGTGACAAATGGATTTCAATGTCGGCAAATGTGAGGTCATCCACTTTGGACCTATAAAGGATCAAACAGGATACTTTCTAAATGGTGAAAAGCTAGAAACAGTGGAGGTCCAAAGAGACTTGGGAGTTCAGGTAGTTAGATCATTAAACTGTCACGAACAGGTACAGAAAATAATCAAAAAGGCTAATGGAATGCTGGCCTTTATATCTAGAATACAAGGGGGTAGAAGTTATGCTGCAGCTATGCAAAACCCTGGTTAGACCACACCTAGAGTGCTGTGAGCTGTTCTGGGAACCACACCTTAGGAAGGATATATTGGCCTTGGAGGTAGTGCAGCGTAGGTTTACCAGAATGATATCTGGACATCAAGGGTTAAGTTATGAGGAGAGATTGCACAAATTAGGGTTGCATTCCTAGAATTTAGCAGGTTAAGAGGTGATCTGATGAGGATATTAAGGCGAACAGATAGGTAGATAGAGAGAAACTATTTCCGTGGTTAGCGATTCTAGGACTAGGGTGCAGAGTCTAAAAATTAGAGCCAGACCTCTCCATATTTGGTTTCCATATTTACGAAAGGATATACTTGCTTTGGAGACAGTTCATAGAAGGTTCACTATGTTGATTCCAGGCATGAGGGGGTTGACTTATGAGGAAAGGTTGAGTAGGTTGGGCCTCTACTCATTGGAATTCAGAAGAATGAGAAGTGATCTTATTGAAACGTATAAGTTATAAGGGAGCTTGACAGGGTGGATACAGAGAGAATGTTTCCACTGATGGGGGAGACTAGAACTAGGGGGCATAATCTTAGAATAAGGGGCCGCCCATTTAAAACTGAGATGAGGAGAAATTTCTTCTCTCAGAGGGTTGTAAATCTGTGGAATTCACTGCCCCAGAGAGCAGTGGAAGCTGGGACATTGAATAAATTTAAGACAGAAATAGATAGTTTCTTAAACGATAAGGAAATAAGGGGTTATGGGGAGAGGGCAGGGAAGTGGAGCTGAGTCCATGATCAGATTAGCCATGATTATTGAATGGCGGAGCAGGCTCGAGCGGCCGTATGACCTACTCCTGCTCCTATTTTTTATGTTCTTACGAGTGAAGTTAGCAAACACTTCTACACACAAAGGATGGTAGAAGTTTGGAACTCTCTTCCACAAACGGCAATTAATGCTAGATCAATTGTTAATTTTATATTGGCTATTACTAGCTTTTTGTTAACCAAAGGTATTGAAGGATATGGCTAAAGGTGGGTATATGGCATCAGGCCGTAGATCAGTCCTGATCTCATTGAATGGCAGAACAGGCTCGAGGAGCTGAATGACCTACTCCTGCTCCTATGTTCCTAGAGTATTAGGGCATTCAGATTTGGAGAAATTGATTCTTTTCTGACTCGAGTCTGTATTATGTAATAACAGCCAGCGTTCTGTGCCACAAACTAGTTATCTAGAGTTGGACACTGATGTGTATGGATCTGTGAATATCCACTTTCCTCTTGTTCCTCATTCTTCTTCACTCCCTTTCCCTCCTTCATTAGTCTTCATCCATAATGGATATTCCCACAACTTAAAAACCAGTTAACACTTCTCCGGATGTTAGCAATAAATTGAAGTAAATTATTGTAAATTTTTAAGTGTGCAGGAATCTGGTTTAAGTTAATGGGACCCCCCGACAGTAATTGAAAAATAGCCTTCATCGCAGCTTGAGATTACATCAAGAGGGACTAATGCTGCAGGTTGGAGAATCAATTAGATTTCAGTCTGTATGTAATTAAAAGCTTATCAGAATTTGGACAATACAGAGTTGTCCCCCTGTTATTCTCAGATGTTGTTTTATTTCTATTTTTAAAAAAGCATTAATACAACCTTTGAAAATCCCAGTCAGATGGTGGCCAGTTGCTAACTGTAATTCAGAAACTGGGGATGATTAGGCGCAGCTCCCTATTTGATCCCAGCAATTTGGAAAGTTTGCCTTGCGCCAGTCTGGCCGGCCAACAGCTGTTCCTCATTTGCTGCGTTCGGCTTGCCAGCTGCCTGCTCATTCTCGTTATTCACTCTTGTCAGGTGCAGTGCTGGCTGGGAGCGCCCATGCTCACTGACCCAACTGCTTGCTGATGCTTGGGCCAGCACCCAGGGTGCACGTGTCAGTGGGTGCAGGACACCTTAGCTTTTCTCCACCAGCTCGGCTCTTCCTGAGAGTTGGCGCTTGACAAAATTAATATCCCCAGACTTTCCCCAATCTCCTGCACATCCCTAAATTTCTCCACCACTTCCCAAAGCGACACATTCCTTCTTAGCATCTCCACTCATTACCGCATTTAACACAAACCTTCCCTTTGAACTTCTCCACATTGACTCGTGGTTCTTCAAGTCGCGCCATCGCTTTATGTGTCTCTCACTCCTTCCCATATCCACAAGCCACACTGTTGGGGCTCACGCATGGTGGGTGCCAATGTGGGTGAGTAATTGGAATGCTTGTGGTGTCTGTGCAATAATATGATGGAGGGATATATATTAGAAATGTTCAAAATGAAAATAGATGTTATAGTTAGGAAGGCAGGGTCCCAGAGGGAAGGGCTTCAATGGGACAGTCAATAGTCCAGAGGAACGGGCTTCAATGGGGGAGTTATGATCACAGGGGGCAGGGCTTCAATGGGAGAGTCATGATCCCACAGGGATGAACATCAATAGGAGAGTTGGGATCCTATGTGGATGGAATTCAATGGGAGAGTTATGATCCCAGGGGGATGGACCTCAAAGGGAGAGTTGGGGTCCCAGAGGGATGGGTTTCAGTGGGGAGTCAGGGTCCTGGGGTTGGGCTTCAATAGGTTAATTGGCTTTTTGTCATCCTTCTCTTTCCTTGTGTTTTTCACTCATTTCTTTAAAAAGTTTCAGCAACAGTCAGGAGACACTCTGCACAATGATTATGGAGCAGAAAGTGCGGTCTCCGTATAAGTCCGTCGTAATCCGTTCCAAATGTCCCGAAGTTCTGGATTTCTGCAAATGCTTGCGCATACGAGAAATCCGAAATTTACAATCTGTCGAGGTATGGCTTGACAGATTATCCAAACCAACTGTAAAATGAGTATTGTTGGTGCAGAGTTGCCCAACAATTGCCCAGAAATTGTTCACGCAACGCTTACAGCTGCTAAAAGCAGGCGTAGGGCATGCTTTCATCAGCGTATTGGTACATATAAAGCTTAAATAAAACATTTAAAATCCAAAATAATGCACATCCACTTTTAAATGATCCAAAATGATGCATATACACATAAAGTTTATGCAAACATTGGCACGTATTACAATGTTTAAAATTATTCATCAAAAAATGTAATTTTTATTGAGGTTGGTGCAATGAAAAGGAATAAAATTAGGAATTAGGAATAAAATTGAAATTGCGTACCTTTATAACCATTAGAATTCTGTAAATTGTATAATTATTTGGAGATTAAATTGCATATCATTAAGGGATTTCCTTCATAAATAAGAACATAAGAAATAGGAACAGGAGCAGGCCATACGGCCCCTTGAGCCTGCTCCGTTATTCAATACGATCATGGCTGATCCGATCATGGACTCAGCTCCACTTCCCTGCCCACTCCCCATAACCCATTATTCCCTTATAGTTTAAGAAACTGTCTATTTTTGACTTAAATTTATTCAATGTCCCTGCTTCCACAGCTCTCTGAGGCAGCGAATTGCACAGATTTACAACCCTCTGAGAGAAGAAATTTCTCCTCATTTCTGTTTTAAATGGGCGGCCCCTTATTCTAAGATTATGCCCTCTAATTCAAGTCTCCCCCATCAGTGGAAACATCCTCTCTGCATCCACCTTATCAAGCCCCCTCATAATCTTATACATTTCGATAAGATCACCTCTCATTCTTCTGAATTCCAATGAGTAGAGGCCTAACCTACTCAACCTTTCCTCATAAGTCAACTCCCTCATCTCCGGAATCAACCTAGTGAACCTTCTCCAAAGCAACTATATCCTTTCTTAAATATGGAAACCTAAACTGCACGCAGAATTCCACATGATTGTAATAGAATCCTCCTTTGTGATTGGAGGACCAGGCCCATGTGGTCCCAGGGACGTTTCCGAACTGCCTGCATCCCTGGGATCCGCTGGCCTTTATGCTGCTGGACGCCTGGAGGCCCGAGACTGGAACTCTGACCACCTGGAGGTAGGTTCGTCAGGTTTCGTGGACCTGAGGCGTACTCCGGAGGAAAGCCTCCGACCGCAATTTATAGCCCATTAATTTCTGGCTGCGTCTATTTGTACTAACTAAAATGCAGTCATTTCTCCATTTTCACATGACCTATTGCTGATTGGTCCCCATGGAAGACAAGCCATACCCAGCCCAAGTTCTGAGTGACTTTCCAATTTGTAATTCAATCCACTTTGACTTCAGAACCCACAGAGGATAGATCTCCCCAAAAGCCACAAAGTTCCACTCGAAGTCCCTTACACTAGCGCTAGTACATCCCTCCCCCAGCCGAGGTTCCTTACCCAAACGCCAGACCCCTCTCCCACCTCCCCGCCAACAGAGGGGGCATTGTGTGTGGATTGTTAACAAGTTTATTGGGTATGAAGTGAATAGTGACAGTGTCGTGACTTCTGGACTTCATTCACCCCGACGATGTCCCTTGTAATGAGCTTGCATGCACCAGGGAGTTGGAAGAATGTGATCCATCTTCTCTGAGTTCCCTCTTTTCCCTCTGATCAACCCCGCCTACCCCAACTCGCTTTCTCCCTCCGCCACACCCCCCTCAAGCTCTCTCTCTCTCCCCTCAAGCTCTCTCTCGCTCTCTCTGTCCCCAAACTTGCTCTCTCCCACCAAGCTCTCTCTCTCCCCCAGCTCTCTCTCTCCCCCCAATCTCTCTCTCTCTCTCTCTCTCTGCCCCCCAGGCTCTCTCTTTCTCCCAGGGTCTCTCTACCCCCCCCCCCCAAGGTCTCTCCCCACTTCTCGCTCTCCCCATTGCCCCGTTCTCTGTCCACCCTCCCCTGAAGCAGATGCTTGCAGCACTGAGGGTGGTTTGGAGGCTCGGCGGATGCGTTTGGCTGCTGCTGGATGAATTGGAGGCAACATGGTGTTGGACACATGCGCAGAAAAGCGTTCTTGGGAATTGCGCTGGGGGGGGTGGGGGGTCGGAGTCGGTGTTATTTGTCCCAAATCTCACTTCTGCATGTCGAGATGCATGCGCAGAAAGGAGACTGAGTACAAATAGTTAGTCCATTAATTTCTACTCTGTTTTCATATAACTCCTCAGTTTTGTCTAATCAGTAATTACTGAGTGTGACTTGGCAGGAAGGGCAGGCGAAGCATTTGCCCTTCTGTTGCAGCCGTACAACTTTCTACCAAAGTGCAGAAATTTAACCCTGGGTAACCATATCAAATATCCATTTGATATATTTTTACTGATGCTGCACCAAACACGTTCCTCCAAAGCAGACACGAATTTTATAATATAAGTTGTCATTCGGAGAATACAACAGGAACGGGCCCTACCAGCTGCACATCAAGCCAGTGTGTATACAGATTAATAAGACCATGGGCTGGGTTTTCGGTTTTCCTGATTTTGGGGCGGTAATCACGGCAGGGCGGTAAAGTTAGCGCCCGGGAACAGTTTGTGCCTCAGTCAGCAAAATTCATCAGCTGGGCCCTGAGTGTGGGGCGGAGCGCTAAGGGAGGAGTTACACATCTCTCTCAGGGCAGTCGGCCAGCTGAGCAAGGAAAAATCCCAAGCTAAACTCTGAGAGAGGCCCAGGGAGACAAAAAAAACTGTAAAAAAAACACTCCAAAAGTGTTCCCAATACATAGCCCACGACACCACAATATAAATTGCAAATAAAAAGAAAAAACGATCACACTTGCCTTAGCTCGACATTACTTATCGCACTGCAGCCTTGACAGCCGCTTTCACAGGCGGTCCCAGCAGGGGGCACTGTGGGGCGTTAGGGATCGGGCGGGAGTCAAAAATCAAGTCGGTGCTGCAACCAGGGGCGTTGCACACCAGCTCGCCTCTCCCGGGCGGTAACTCTCCTCCGAAACCGGCCCCAAAAGTCCCGGCGAGGCGCTGGAAGCTGGCCGCCCGCCCGGAAGAGCTCACCGCCACCATTGCCGCCTCTCCGGGGCGAAAACAGAGGTGGACAGGACCAGAAAATCCAGCCCCATATTCTTTATTATGCCTCTGCAGATTGTGACTCCTTGAGTTCTATTAGCTCAATGAAATACGATAATATAATGGCACTTTCTGGATTTTATTAGTTTCTCCCTGCGAGAGCAGTGTGACCCCTTTGTGTAACTTGCACTAGATGACACTAAAGGGACACTGGATTGAAGGCGTGCTGCACTCTATGGAACTCATTGTGCACCAGTATCCCGACAGACAAAATGCCACGTTAACATTTACATTTCTGTGACTGAAACTGCAACATCTATTGCAGGCATCTATTGGACGTGCTCAGCACCCTGTGTCTCTTTAGATCTCCATTACATAGTTAGCGTGTCAGCACTCTATATATACGATGTCAAGAGCTAAACCTTGCATTCACCCTCAGGATAAAACCAAGTGTCTCCTGACTGTCGCTGAAGCTTTTTAAAGGAATAAGAGTGAAAATCGCAAAGAATGGGAAGGATGATAAAAAGCCCATCAGCTCTGTGCCCTCAGGATCACTGGCTCCAGGAACTGGCACAGAAATGGCAAGGCTCATTGCAGACTGCTAAATGCCAGCTAGCCTCAGCAAACAATACATGTGCATCTCTTAATATCTGAATTTGTTTATTCCCAACTGAAAATGTATGCACGTGTGAGCATGCTCAAAGGTTTGTTGAGCTGTTGAGTTGGGAGTGGCTTAGCCAATCATGTGATGTTCACAAGACTCAATAAAACCCCGACCAGTTGGGTTCCACAATGAGGCATGTGGTTGTGAGCCTGGTGGATGAACTGTAATGTGTAATGTGATTGTTAAACCTTTTGCAAATAAGCCAATTAGTTTTTAATAGCAATGTGTTGCTATGAATTCTTAAATAAATAACCCATGAAGCCAATACATTGCACCAACCTTCTCCCAACAACCCCAGTTGCATTGTGCTGATTGATAAAGACAAGCATTCTATGAAATCAAGACAAAATCATAAATGTGTATCTAAAATTGCTGTTTAACAAGTCCAGTTCCAATGTGAGGGAGCGGATTTGCCTATCTGGGACACACTCTCATGTCACCAGTGATCACAGGCCCACCACGCACTCTCTACCCAGGTCGTTACACTGCCAGGCCTCTGATATATTATTAATCCATGAGACCTTCAGTGATCAGACACTCACCCCCTCCCCAGACCTCCAAGCTCAGTTAGTCCTCACTGGGAAACACCGAGACAGTCATCTAAACCAGCGCTACTTAAAAGCAAGTCACTTTTCAGTCTGTCGCTGAAACAAAGACACAAAGGGAGAGAACTTTGCGTTGTTTGCGCCTCTTTTTAGCATCCCCAGGGGGTGCTAACGAGACGCAAGTGAGTTCTAGCCCAGGGCGCGTGGCACGGGGCTGCTAACAACCCCTGTGGAATTTCACGGCCGTTCGTGGAGGTACTAACCGGTAGCGACCAGCTTCTGACGGTAGCGCGCCGGGCCATTATCACCATCATGACGACGGCATCACCGTGCGCAGCGAGATGTTTTTGCCCCAGAGCGAAAATTAGGTCGAGCCTGTGAGGTTGCTGTGGGCAATGTGCGCACCAGGGTCACGGGGTGCTCGCGGGCAAAAATCAAAGGGGAGGTGCGGCGTGCACTTTTTAGAAAATGGCCGATTTATAATTCGCGGGGTCCATGCGGCGATGTTGCGGCCGGACACTCCGTTTCTGTGCCAGGCTGAGCCACGGCTCCCCACTCCCCAGTGGTGTGGTGGTGGCCCCTTCTCCACAACTCAGAGTCCGCGGCGGGCCAAACGCACGCTACCGAACCTCGTCCCCAAAACATCTGCCATGACTAAAAAAGGCCTGGATTTTCTCTTCTGTTTTTGGTCGGTATTTAGACAGGGATTGGGAATGAGATTGAATCTGCCACTTTAATCCCTGTCCATTGTTCACCATCATGTCCAGCAAATGGTGGAGCATGTTTGATTGGATGTAGTCAGAGGTGGCAGCAATCATCATCATCATCATCGTCATAGGCGCTCTCTCGAAACGAGGATGACTTGCTTCCACACCAAAAGGGATGAGTTCACAGATGTTTCAATGAAGGACCCGATATTCTAGTCCTGAACTCGATGGGTGGAAGATGCCTGTGCGTGGATTGCTTTAACGTGGGGTGACCGTTGCACACCAGCCACCACACCGGTTTGACAGAGCTAGGCCTTTATCCAGTGGCAAGGATTAACCAGGATGACTGGAGTCCTGCTCTGCTGCACGGACCAAGTGTGCACATATCTCGCAGTGTGTGCAGATCTGTGCTGCCCCTGGGCCCTCGGCTCTTCTGGGCCCCGTACCCTCATTCGCTGTACCTCCGGCTCGATCTCTCGCCGCTCCTCCACATAGCACGCCGATGTCACACATCCCACTTCCCATCTCACTGTTCTCGTTGCACCCAGTCATGGGCTGTCTGCTACCGACAGACAGAAGTGGCTGTAAAGGGGCCAGGAGTCATTACCAAGCACGGGGTGGGGAATCTCCACCGACCTGCTCTACCTCTGGCACTGTAACTTCTCCGGAGCTTCTGCGGAGAGGGGCAATTTGAATCTAACTTACTGGGTGGGAAACGTGCGGATCAGATGGAACGTCGGTGTTAGACCCCGCCCGAGTTCACCCTCCATTGATGCTAACAGAGAGTAATATTGAGCGGTGTGGCTCCCCCCACCCCCCACCCCCACCCGATCTTGTGGTTTCTGTGCGTCTGCGTTCTCAAATTCTGACCTCTTGAGCATCCCTGATTATAATCGCTCAACCATCGGTGGCCGTATCTTCAGCTGCCTGGGCCCCAAGCTCTGGAACTCCCTCTCTAAACCTCTCAGTCTCTCTACCTCTCTCTCCTCCTTTAAGACGCTCCTTAAAACCTGCATCTTTGACCAAGCTTTTGGTCATCTGCCGTAATTTCTTCTTAAGTGGCTCGGTGTCAAATTTATTTGTTTTGTCTTATAACACTGCTGTGAAGTGCCTTGGGAGGGTTTACAACATTAAAGGCGCTATATAAATACAAGTTGTTGGTGCTGTTGTTTCCCTCCCCGCTAGTTAAGTTAAAATCGCCTCCCTGATTTACCTGTGTATAAAGGCAGTTTCCCGGTACCTCAGATAAAGTTATGTTATTGGAGCGGGAGAAACACCAGGTAGATTGTCTCCCACACAATTTTTGTATATTTGTTGGTAGCTGATAATTGTACAGCCTGTACCTTTGTACCTCTGGCTATGGGGCTGTCGTTTACTCTACCCCTCCGGCCCACTGCACAGAGGACTTAATGAGTTTGCCAGTGTCATAACTCAGCACATTATTGGCTTGCTGAAGGGCCAGCAGGTTCCTGCTACAAGGATTGTGGTTGTGTGCCGCATACTGCCCAACTCTGCCTCGCTAAGCGACTTCAGCATGGTGGCTTCAGAGGAGGAAAGCACCCAGGGCCTTGAGGAGCAGCAACAGCCTGTCGAGGATGTAGACAACCCATTGGCAGCTGAAATAAATATTTGTACCATTCTCATACAGGAATCTTCTCTAAACTACTATATTTCTGTTGTCAACATTTCCCTATGGAGATGCCGTCATCCACAGAATCTTCTCTGTGCTCAACAAATCACACAGCTCCCATTCTTTCTTCTTAGGCAGTGCCCCGGAGTCGAGGATGACTTGCTTCCACTCTAAAATGAGTTCTCAGTTGACTGATGAGTCCGATGTGGGACCTACAGTCTCTGTCACAGGTGGGGCAAACGGTGGTTGGAGGGACGGGTGGGTGGGGTGCTTGGGTTTGTTGTGCGCTCCTTCCGCTGTTTGTACTTGGCTTCCGCTTGCTGTCGACAAAGAGACTCGAGGTGTTCGGTACCTTCCCGGACGCTTCTCCTCCACTTTGAGCGGTCTTGGGCCAGGGATTTCCAAGTCGGTGGAGATGTTAGAATTTTTTCAAGGAGGCTTTGAGGGTGTCATTGAAGTGTTTTCTCTGCCCTCCTGGGGCTCGCTTGCCATCCCATTCATGTCACTGATGAAAGCAAGTTTCACATCTGTCCAAAAACAGAGTCTGCGTACAAACCTTTACAGCCACTGTAAGTTTGTTCACGCTTTGTAAATGCCAAGTACGAGTTACCGTGGTGCTTACTCTTGGGGCAATGTATGAAATAAGACTCTTAACCCTAACCTGGGTGCTATTTGAGTTCTAGAAGTATGTGCAGGGGATACAGGCAGCGTAGCGTAGTGGTTATGTTCATAGAATCATAGAATGTTTACAGCACGGAAGAAGGCCATTGGCCCATCAAGCCCGTGCCGACTCTCAGCCAGTCCCACTTCCCCGTAGCCCTGCAATTTTTTTTCCTTCAGATGCTTATCCAACTCCATTTTGAAAGATAAAATTGAGTCTGTCTCTGGTGTTACTGGACTAGTAATCCAGAGGCCTGGACCAGTGATCCACAGACATAAGTTCAAAGCCTACCACCTGCAGCTGGGGAATTTAAATTCAGTTAATTAAATAAAACCTGGAATAAAAAGCTGGTATCAGTAATGGTGACCATAAAACTACCAGATTGTCGTAAAAACCCATCTGGTTCACTGATGTCCTTTAGGGAAGGAAATATGCCGCCCTTACCCGGTCTGGCCTATATGTGACTCCAGACCCACAGCAATGTGGTTGACTCTTAACTGCGCTCTGAAATGTACCAAACCGCTACAAAGAAGTATCACCACACGAATTGCAGCGGTTCAAGAAGGCGGCTCACCACCACCTTCTCAAGGCCAAGTCGGGATGGACAATAAACGACGTCCACATCCCGTGAATGAATTAAAAACTGCCATGTATCAAGAGGAACATCTTGGGACAAAGGTGGCCCTTGTCCCACAGCAGCCAAGCATAGAAATAGACCTGCATCCAGCTTCACCCAAAACAGAGTGCCGGACTTCACGAGGGTGGCCTGGACTACACTGGGGCCACCATACTGGTGCCGACCCGAGAGTCGGCAAACCAGTAAAGATGGCAGCGCCCTCCCCTTTCAGGAATCTTCGTGACCTGTGAAGCTGGTGTTGACATCCGCTCGCGCCAGCCTCGCGACCCGCGGGGCAATTTCCCCCGTGGGGAGGTGAGGGATCAACGCAGGGCAGTGAGGGGTCAACGTGGGGCGGTGAGGGGTCAGCGTGGGGAGGTCAGGGGTCAGTGCGGGGTGGTCAGCGGTCGGTGCGGGGCGGTCAGGGGTCAACGTGGGGCAGTGAGGGGTCAATGTGGGGCAGTGAGGGGTCAGTGGGGGAGGTGAGGGGTCGGCGTGCGGCGGTGAGGGGTCAATATGGGGAGGTCAGGGGTCAATGTGGGGAGTGAGGGGTCAATGCGGGGCGGTGAGGGGTCAGTGCGGAGCGGTGAGGGGTCAGCGCGGGGAGGTCAGGGGTCGGCACAGGGTGGTGAGGGGTCAGTGAGGGGAGGTCAGGGGTCGGCGCAGGGCGGTGAGGGGTCAATGCGGGGCGGTGAGAGGTCAGCGGGGGGAGGTCAGTGGGCCGGCGCAGGGCATTCGGGGTCAACACTGGGCGGTGAGGGGTCAATCCGAGGAGGTGAGGGGTCAATGCAGGGCAATGAGGGGTCAACACACATGACGATGATGTCATCGCTGGTTGTGTGGTGGCCCGGGGCACAGGGGTGAAAACTCTCTTCTACCCGGAGCTGACAGGCCTCTAAAAAGGGGACAATTTTTCCACCACTGTTTTTCAAATGAAGCCCTGGCCAGTTGGATATAAAGATCACATCGTTTGACGAATTAAGCTCGTCCAGTCTCCTGGCCAACATTCCACCCTCAGCCAACACCAACAAAAACAGATTCCATCATCTTGCTTTTTGCTACATCTGCCCTTGGAGGACTGGGTCCAGTTTTGTCACCAACGTTGGTGAAGGTGCAGAGGATGACACCTAACATTAGCGCTCTAGTTACGTAGTTTAGTGTTCAATAGTTAAGGTCAATAACTTTAGAGAAACACAAACTTAGAGGGGATACACTTGAGTTTTCTGATATAGTGATTGGATTAGTCTGGTTCCATAGATTATTTGAAATGGATAGAGATTTGGAAATAAATTTTCCAGAGCTTTTCCTCAAGTTGCCACATTTTTTATGCTTTCTTACTTCTCCCGGGTGATTGCGTGGTTAGAGGTGTGCAAATGGTGCATGAGGTTACACCAGTGTTGGATGGGAACAACTTGATTGTCCTCATACAAAAATAAAGGACATGCATTTATATAGTGCCCTCAGGACATCGTAAAACACTTCACAACCAATGAAAAACAACAACAACATTTATATCGTGCATTTATATAGCTGTCGGTGTTTTTGCCCGGTGATGCTGCAGGGGGCGGAACCCAAATTCAGGTCTGGGACGCTACCGGAACGATGAGGAAGTCATGATCTTCGGGCAAAGGAGATCGGGGCGCAATGCCGCACCGCTGCCGCAAAACTCCCGCCGAATATGGCAGGAGTCGATGTTATCGCCGCGCCCGCTCACAGCCTTGTTAGTGCCCGTTACTGCCCCCCTGAGGCGAAACTGGGAGGCACTAATGAGGCCAATTTCTCGGCCAATGGCTTCAGTCTTCCCCATAATTAGTTGGAAGCAATTTCTGGTCATCCAGTACTGTATGTCAGACAACTGGTCTGACAATTTGTATACAGTGGAGTACGTTTGAAGTGTCGTCGCTGTGGTTATGTAGGGAAAAACATTTGCATACAGCAAGGTCCCAGAAACAGCATTGAGGTAATCTGTTTTTGGTGAGGTTGGCTGAAGGAGCAATGCTGGCCAGGTTATCAGCAGAACTCCCCTGCCCTACGATCTTTGCTGCTGCCTGAACAGGGAGAAGGGGCCTCACTTTAACGTCTCATCCAGAAGACAGCTTGAACAATCCAGCACTCTCTCAGTATTGCACTAAATGATGTGACTAACTCCTACAGTGGGGATTGAACCCACAACTTTTCATTTAGATCATCATCATCATCATCATAGGCAAAATCGAGGAAGACATGCTTCCACTCTAAAAGTGAGTTCTCAGGTGACTGAACAGTCCAATATGGGAATTACAGTCTGTGTCACAGGTGGGACAGACAGTGGTTGAGGGAAAGTGTGGGTGGGACTGGTTTGCCACATTCTCCTTCCGCTGCCTGCGCTTGTTTTCTGCATGCTCTTGGCAACGAGACTCGAGGTGCTCAGTGTTCTTCCTCTACTTGGGCGGTCTTTGGTCAGGGACTCGCAGGTGCCGGTGGGGATGTTGCACTTTATCAGGGAGGCTTTGAGGGTCCTTGAAACGTTGCCTCTGCCCACCTGGGTCTCGCTTGCCGTGTAGGAGTTCCGAGTAGAGTTCTTGCTTTGGGAGACTTGTGTCGGGCATACGGATAATGTGGCCTGCCCAATGGAGCTGGTCAAGTGTGGTCAGTGCTTCGATGCTGGGGATGTTGGCCTGACCGAGGAGGCTAACGTTGGTTTTGATTTACAATCAAGAGGATAGCTACTGAGACAAAGACTTGCCTTTTTCATATGCAAATTGGGTATTTTCTGTATGTAAATTGGCCAATCTGTTGTCCACATAACAATAAATAATTCATGACTTGTTACAGGCTTTGTAAGCATTTAAAGATGTGATAAGATGCTATATAAATGCAAGATCTTTCCTTCCAACAGGTCGTCAAAGATCAATTGCATCTTGTCGCTAAGAGACACAAATTCCTCTGCTCACTACAACAACAACTTGTATTTATATAGTGCCTTTAATGTAATAAAACGTCCTGACATTCTGCGTTAACGACATTGAAATCCAACTGTGACGATTTCCCTTGTGTGATTTCACGTGTGTCACAGTGTAATAATAAACATGCTGAAAATACCAAAATCCTTTATAAATACATTCAGTGTCTATAACATGCAATCTATCTCCCATATCTCTCAATCTTTTCCTTTTCCTGAAATGCATCCAATTGTCTCAGGGACCCCTTCCTGGTAAGTCGTCATTTTTCACGTGTGTCCCTGGTGTTATGTAATGATGTGTGTATCGTCCCAGTACCTTAAATGTAATGTAAGTACTATGCCACACCACAGAGGGCGCTGTGGTGGGAAACCCTGGTAGTACCTGTAACAAGGGCTATATAAGGCTGACCACCACACCTGGGAGGCACTCTGGAGCTGAACAATAAAGGACAAAGGTCACAGCAGTTAGACTTACACCAGACCGTGTGGAGTCAGTGATTTGTGTGCTACATACACCACACCTGGTATTTGAATCCTTTGTCTCTGTTCCCTGACTCAACTTTGTGGATTTCCCTGAAAACTTCAGATTCCAATGCTATCATCTCAAAGCCTCGTGTTTTCCTTCCTTAACCATCCTTTGCTGTGTAGGTGAGCTGGGAGGGATCTCCAACCTCTGTCCCTCCACACTGATAAGCAGATCCCAGAGCAGGAGCCAGTGCCAGAACTAAATTAATCCTGACATGGGTATTCACAAATACCAGGCTGGGACATTAAACAAATTCTCTTTTACTCAGGATAGTCCCCTGAGGAGAACCTCTCCTTCCTGGCCCTGTGTGCCTCACACAGATAACTGTGTGTTTTCCAGTCATAAGGGTGAAGCTTTCATTTAAATTATACTGCGTGATTCATTTTTCTGTTTTCATAAACTAAGCCTCATTAAAAGTGTGACAAATTGTCCTCTCTAGAGAGGGCGGTTTGTTTTAAGCGGATCCAGGAGTTTTTTTGGAAACATTCCATTCAAATTCCTGGCAGCACTTCAAGACACTTGGAGATATAATTCACTTGTAAGCGGGGTCATTAGTCACAGTGCCACTGTCACCCATGGCATGGAAAGATATCACTTTCGATATTTTCCAAACTTATTCAACTCACAGAAAAAAGGATTCTTTACCATATATGATGACAACTTTATAGTCCTGACACTCTGACTAGCCACGACAAGGACATTGTCTGCTTGTTTGTTCAAGTCTACGTGGGAAAGACAATTTATTTTACTTGAGGAAAATTCAGAAGCCATTCTTAAAGAAATAAATAATGATGGCGGCTGGAGTTGTCCAACCATCTTGCACCTCCTCCCTCCCCTCTTGATCCCCGTTCCTAAATCACTCCAATGTCCTTCAGGGAAAGGAACCTGTCCCTCCTCCCTGGTCGGGTTTACATGTTCCTCCAGTCCCGCACCATGTGGTTGACTCTAAGGGGGAGAAATTTGCTGCATTTGCGCATCCTGTTAGCGCCCCCGGGGACACTAATGGGACACTAACGTGTTTTCTCCGGGGTGCGGCACCGCGACATTCCGCCGGAGTTTATTGGTGGTGGTAACTGGTGGTGCCCCGCTCCAACCGGTGATGCCCCAGGCCGCTGTGTCGGCAATGAAACCGTCATCACCGCACAGCGACCCGTTTTCACCACGGAGCAAAAATTCAGTAGCCCCCCCCCGCTCCCCCCCCCCCCCGCCGTGAAGCAGCGCTGGGCGATGCCCGTGTCAGTTTCAGGGGGCTGTAGACTGCTCACGGGGAGAAAATTAAAGTGGAGGTGGGGATTTGTTAAAAATGGCCGACATACCGGTCGCGGCCTTCTTCCTCCTCCATCGCGAGGTCCGTGCCGCGATCTTGCAGCCCGACACCTGCGTGTGTGCCATGCAGCTGCCATGGCCCCCCGTTCCCCGGTGGTCCAGGGATGGCCTCGTTTCCCCCCCCCACAGAGTCGGCAGCTTGGCCCTCCCCTTTAATGAAGGGGGAGGGCCCTGTCTACGCGGCAGCGTCACGTGTCCCACCGTGTAGCGTTGCGCCCTTCACGGAGTCCTTCTGCCCTGCTCGCCCCCCACAGAGCAAGCGGAGCACGATATTTTGAACTCCACTTGCTCTTGGGGGCAGTAAGCCGAATATAGATCGCGGGGCGGAACAGTCACGCCTGGCGCAGGAACCCCCATCTCGTGACTGTTACTGCCCCCAGACAGGACGTTAAGCAATTTTGGCCCATTACTGCCTTCATAGCAACCAGGGATGGGCAATAATAACCACCTTGCCAATGTGGCCCACAGCCCAAGACAAATTTTTAAAACTCCAAGCTGATGGGAAGTATTGTTGATGAGTGAAATGGCTGACATCCGCTTCTGAAGTAACCTTTCTGGAACTATCTCTTGCCAATGGTTGCATTGCCGATAAGCATCTCTGCCACCCATCTGGCTGAAACCAGAGGCAGTTATGGCCAACATTGGAGATGGGTTTGAGTGTTACACCTCACTGAGACTCTGAGTCTTGTTCAGAGGCTCGGGCCGTGACTTGTATCTTTTACATCCTAGTGACTTGAATTTAAATGATTTGAGACTTATTAAATAGTGTGACACATGTGGCACCTCTGAGGGGAGGCTTCAAAAATTCAACACCTTATGAAATAACTCTCGAAATGTGGACGACATTAGTAAGTGCAAAAGAAAGGAACCAAACCCTAACTTCACCAATCATTGCAGCTCAGGTTGTGTCTTGGGATGGTTAAAATACACCCTATAATGTATTTGCTTCATGGGCTCTTTGATTAAGAATTCATAGCAACACATTGCTACTAAGAATTATTTGGTTTATTAGCGAAGGTTTAACAATCACAATACACATTACCAGTTCATCCAACAGGCTCACAACCACCTGCCCCATCGAGGATCTCCCGAACCCAACTGGCTGGGGTTTTATTGAGTCTTACATGCATCATGTGTTTGGCTAAGCCACTCCCAACACAACAGCGCTACAAATCTTTTGAGAGAGAACAATAAATAAACATTAAATCAAGTGCCCCCTTATTAAAGAGGGGGGGACACTCCAAACAGTTTTCAAGTGCCCCTTTTTTGTTTTTTGGCGGGGGGGTTTGTGTTTTTTTGTGAGGTTTTTTTGGACACTAAAACCACAAATTATACAAGTGCCCCCTGGCTAAAATGGGAGGGGGACCCGGCAATAAAACAAATTAAACTTTGAAACAAATAAAATCAAATTAAAATTTGGTTGCCGGGGTGATGATTCACTCCAGTCCCTCCAGCGCCACAACAGCTCTACAAACCTGTGAGCATACTCACAGCTGCATATATTACACACATCCCCATCTATTACTGAAGATTTCTTGGAATACCATGGTTGAGAAGCTATTGTTTTGCAGAAAGGCTTCAAACATTGGAGGAGAACAGAGAACCAATTTCTAGGCTGAGAACTCCATTTGGAGAGCTAGCATCAATACAAGTATAATAGGCTGAATGGCCTTCTTCTGCATTTTAATTTATATGATTCTATTAAATGTTTACAATCTTCTTGCTGAATAAAGTGAAAGATAATCTCATATAGCACTGTGGTCAGATAAGCAACAGGATTGGACATTAATCTAGGCCAGTTTTCTTGTTGAATTTTTGTGGTAACCTTTAGAAAAAAGGGGCTAAATTTTAATGGGGAAGGCGGGTTGGGAGCGGGGTGGGGCTCCAAAGCGGTTGGGAAATCCTGGAAAATAGGTTTTAATGACAGGGCCTCATTTGCATGGGAGACCTGTATCCCACCCACAGCCAGCTGCTTGGCCCTTGGAGGAGGGGGGGCCTGTCGCACTAGGCCACAGAAAGGAGGGAGGGAGGGATCACGTGTGGGCTGGGGGCAGCTAGAGGAGTGGAAGTGGGGAGGGTCGGGTAAGGATCGGAGGCCGGAGGAGCCTTGGAGGGGAGCCTTCGTGGGGGGAATCGGCCTGGGAAGGGGGGGGGATTGGAGGCCCCATGAGGGTTCTCCAATCATGGGGGTGGTGGGTCAGGTAAGGACCCTGGATCCAGAAGGTAGATGCAAAAAGGCCCAGCAGCCCTCATCTTCCATTAGCTGCCGGGTTTCACGAGGCCTGCAAAACTCGACCAGCCGAGGCTTCCAACCTCATTATAATATTTAAATAGATGTCCCTTCTCCTGGGAGCAGGTTGCCCCCATCGCCCCCCAACCCCACTCCCATACCTCCCCCTCCCCCATCCCGCCTCTGTTAAAACAGGAACTGGGTAGGTTGGAGGCAGGTTCTGGTCGGGATTCAGATTTTTAACCCTTTAACTTCCCACACAATGCCAACCCAACCATTTTTGAGGTTAAAATTCCCCATAATTTATCATTTATTGCCCTTGAGTCCATCATAGATTTGAAGCCTTACTCCAAAACTTGGGCATGTAATGTAGGTTAAAACTCAAATGCAACATTGAGGGAGTGTCGCACTGTTGGAGGTGCCGTCTTTCAGATGAGATGTTAAGCTGAGGTTCTCGCAGATGGATGAAAAAGATCATGTGGCATTATTGAAGAAGAGTAGTTTTCTAACCAATACTCACCCCTCAACTGAAAAAGATTAAATTGCCATTCATCTTGTTTGTTGTTTGTTGGACTTTGCTGTGTGCAAATAACCTGCCACTTATGATTAGATAACTACACACTACGCTTCATAAGTAATTGGGTGGCTGAGAAGGGCTTTGGGACATCTTGGGAATGTGAAAGGCCAGTTACACACAAATCTGGGAATCAACGGAGGCCATCGTCGTGCAACTCAGTGCGTCATTCAGGCCCCATTCTTGAATCTAAGCTGACCATTCGTTGCCTCTAACCCATATCCTGTGACCATCTGCTGAATCAGAAAATGATCCTATTCTCCTTCAAATGCTTTAACCAAGTCAATAGTGCCGACTGCCTCACCATTGAAGAGCCTCACCCATCGAGGCATATTGGCGGAAGTCCCAGGCACGTTGCCCATGATCTTGTGCCCATTCATTTTGAGGGACAGGATTTGTGAGCAGCCTGATTGCTCTTTCCTGATATACACGGTGGGCAGGTGGTGGTTCATGTGAGTAAAACCAGCACAAATATTTACTGTACCTGATGGCAGTCGATTCTACAGATCATTGAGTCCAAGGAAGCCGAAACTATTCCTCATATGGTTAGTGCATGGTCAATCTCGGCTGACACTCCAGTGCAGTGCTGGAACGTCAGTCTTTTGGATGAAGCGTTAAGCCGAGACCCTGTCTGTCCTCTCAGATCGATGTAAAAGATCCCACAACACTGTTTGGAAGAGAAGCAGAGGAGTTCTCCCCGGTATCCTGGCCAAAATATATCCCTCAATCAACCTCTAAAACAAATGGTCTGGTCATTATCGCATTGCTGTTTGTGGGAGCTTGCTGAGCGCAAGCTGGTTGCCACATTTCCTACATTACAACAGTGACTACACCTCTAAATGACTTAACTGGCTATAAAGCACTTTGGGATGTTGTGAGGTTGTGAAAGGCGTTATAGAAATGCAAGTCTTTTCCTGTTCTTTATAGCTTGTGCATGTTAAATCTTGGCCTCTCATTCTCTCATTCCTCCACCTCACTTTTCTGAAAAGCCTCCTTTCAAACACCCTCTCATATAATTTCTTTACTTCAGCAACACGTCAAATTGTCTTTAATTGTTTTTACAATGAGAGCCGATCCAGGTTCGACCCACCCCCACCCAATCCCTCTGTGTTCACTGAGACACTGAGTCACAGAGACACCACTGAGAGAACACCTACACTCCAGCTACTTGCCTTTACTGAAGCTCAGGTCTGCCTTTATGTTGACAATGAGCAGCCCAGCATGTTGCATTTTGTGTACCTTACCCAAACTTTATTGTGTGCCATTGCCTTGCTTGTCCTGCATTGCGATATTTCCAGTTTCAGGATCAATATTATGCTATGAGTTTTCTTTCCTTATCAGACTTAACAACATACCTGTTATTTTTCCGATATTAAATACCTTTTATAGCTCTACCTTTACTGACTTGAGGTGGGTCTCCCTGAACTTGAGCTCCGTCTCCAAAATATCCCCCTTTAATTTGCTATATCTTTTGAGATAGAACACTATGGAGAGCGAATAGGAAAGTGGCGTTGAGGCCAAGATCAGATCAGCCATCAAACGGTGACTGGTGGGGTGCCGCAGGGATTGGTGCTGGGGCCTCAACTATTTACAATCTATATTAATGACTTGGATGAAGGGCCCGACTGTAATGTAGCCAAATTTGCTGATGATACAAAGATGGGTGGGAAAGCAAGTTGTGATGAGGACACAAAAAATCTGCAAAGGGATATAGATAGTCTAAGTGAGTGGGCATTCATATGGCAGATGGAGTATAATGTGGGAAAGTGTAAGGTTATCCACTTTGGCAGGAAAAATAAAAAAACAAATTATTATTTAAATGGAGGGAAATTACAAAATGCTGCAGTACAAAGGGACCTGGGAGTCCTTGTGCATGAAACACAAAAAGTTAGTATGCAGATACAGCAAGTAATCAGGAAGGCAAATGGAATATTGGCCTTTATTGCAAAGGGGATGGAGTATAAAAGCAGAGAAGTCCTGCTATAATTGTACAAAGTATTGGTGAGGCCACACCTAGAGTACTGTGCACAGTTTTGGTCTCCTTATTTAAGGAAGGATATACTTGCATTGGAGGCTGTTCAGAGAAGGTTCACTAGGTTGTTTCCAGAGATGAAGGGGCTGACTTATGAAGAAAGGTTGAGGAGATTGGGTCTATAGTCATTGGAGTTTTAAAGAATGAGAGGTGACCTTATTGAAACATATAAGATATGGCTCAGAGACATGGACCATATACAGCAGACACCTCAAAACACTGGAGAAATACCACTAGCGCTGTCTCCGCAAGATCCTACAAATCCACTGGGAAGGTAGACGCACCAACATTAGTGTTCTTGCTCAGGCCAACATCCCCAGCATCGAAGCACTCACCACACTCGACTAGCTACGTTGGGTGGGCCACATCGTCTGCATGCCCGACACAAGACTCCCGAAGCAAGCATTCTACTCGGAACTCCTACACAGCAAGCGAGCCCCAGGTGGGCAGAGGAAATCTTTCAAGGACACCCTCAAAGCCTCCTTGATAAAGGTTAACATCCCCACTGACACCTGGGAATCCCTGGCCCAAAATGGAGGAAGAGCATCTGGGAGGGCTCTGAGCACCTTGAGTCTCGAAGCTGAGAGCATGCAGAAATCAAGAGCAGACAGCGGAAGGCGCGTGCGGCAAACCAGTCCCACCCACCCTTTCCTTCAACGACTGCCTGTCCCACCTGTGACAGAGTCTGTAATTCCCGTATTGGACTGTACAGCCACCTGAGAACTCACTTGTAGAGTGGAAGCAAGTCTTCCTCGATTTCGAGGGACTGCCTATGATGATGATGATGGTGATAAGAGATACTGAGGGGACTCGACAAGGTTGATGCAGAGAGGATATTTCCCCTCCTGGGGGAATCTAGAACTAGGGGGCATAGTTTTAGAAAACTGAGATGAGGAGGAATTTCTTCTCTCAGAGGGTTGTAAATCTGTGGAAATCTCTGCCCCAGAGAGCTGTGGAGGCTGGGTCATTGAATATATTTAAGGCAGAGATAGACAGGTTTATGAGCAAGAAGGGTTATGGGGAGCAGGCAGGGAAGTGGAACTGAGCCCATTATCAGATCAGCTATGTTCTTACTGAATGGTGGAGCAGGCTCAAGGGGCCAGATGGCCGACACCTGCTCTTAGTTCTTATGTTCTTATCACAGCCTGGAGTTTCCTCTGCATTTGCATACAGAGAAATGTGTAACTGTGGTGCACATTACATGGCTTAAAAGATTGTGGATATTTAGGCCAACTAAGTTATACTGCTGCCAACGAACTGGAAGCTGCACAGAACCCAAATGTAAAAAATATCGTTCACCACAACAGACGGAGGATCCGAGAGATGCTGAACCTATCACTAATAAAGTTTCATTAATGTTAGCGATTCCCAATCTACCGTCCATATGACTGTTACAGGAATATCCAAATGCTTCTGGTCTCAGAACAGTAATTTGCAAAATATTAACAGACCCAACTCCCCATAGGCAAAAGAGATGGTGCCTGGGCCAAAGTATCTCTGGAAACTGCCGACTCTGACCAACCACAATCTGGTGCACAAACAGGTGGCTCATACCTGAATAAATTTTACAATTAACACAATTAATAATTTAAACTACAACTGAACAACATTTTTTAAAATCCATTTTTTATTTTTTATTTAGAGAAGTCAAAAAATTAAGTTCAACACAGATAAATGTGAGATATTACATTTTGGTGGGAAAAATAGGGAGGTCACTTAATACTGGGAGGGTGCGAGTCGAGGTGGGGTTGAGGAACAAAGGGATCTCGGAGTACAAATACACAAATCACTAGAAGTAGCGACACAGGTTAGCAAGGCCATAAAAAGCAAACCCAGCACTAGGGTTTATTTCTAGAGGTATAGATTGAAAAGTAGGGAAGTTATGCTAAACCTGTATCGAACCTTGGTCAGACTACACTGCGTACAGTTCTGGTCGCCATATTATAAAAAGGATATAGAGGCACTGGAGAGGGAGCAGAGAAGATTTACAAGGATGATACCAGAAATGTGAGGGTATACATATCAGGAAAGGATGAACAGGCTGGGTCTCTTTTCTCTTGAAAAAAGAAGGCTGAGGGGTGACCTAATAGAGGCCTTTAAAATTATGAAAGGTTTTTATAGAATGGACACAGAGAGAATGTTTCGACTTGTGGGGAAGAGCATAACTAGAGGCCATCAATATAAGATAGTCACCAAGAAATCCAATCAGCAATTCAGAAGAAAATTCTTTACCCAGAGAGTGGTTGAAGTGAATAGTATCGATGCATTTAAGGGGAGGTTAGACAAGCATATGAGGGAGAAGGGAATAGAGGGTTATGTTGATAGATTTAGCTGAGGAAAAACGGGAGGAGGTTTGAGTGGAGCATAAACGCAAGCATGGACTGGTTGGGCCAAATGGCCTGTTTCTGTGCCGTATATCCTAGGTAAGTCCTGTCATGGCACTGCCATGTGCAACGAATTCCATGTCGTTGGCAGCAGTCGCGGCCAAGTACAATACGCCCGAGTCTCCGTGATCTTTTCTGTCCGTCCAGCAAACCTCTGGCTAAACGAAACTCCGCTCATAATGTCCACACTCCCGACTCTCAAACCCGACTAACCCACAATTCCACTTGTTCAGGGTCTTTCAATATCACAACCAGATTTTCAGGTGCAGCAGGATAGAAAGTCATTCATCTGGAGTTCAATTGCAATGTTTTTCACAATTATTCTGGCTGAGACCTGCTCTGTATCATCTGTTTTTTTCAATGGATTTTTATGGCATAAGTCACATAGAAAATTGTAAAACTTCCCCGATTACAGGTTCTTAAATATGCCGGTCTGGATTTTAGCCCAGAGGCAAGTTCCGTGCTGGAGGGCTGTTTTGAGGCTGGGAATCCCGAAAGAGTGGTTTTCCTGAATGTCCCGCAGATTTTAACCAAAGGATTACTTTAAATTTTTTTCTGTCTGTTTCCCGCCCACAGGCAGCCTGATTGACTGACCAGAGAGAGGGCTGTCGGGCGGGAAGCCTGCAGCACCAGGCCGCAGCTGAGGAGATCAGCTCGACCTAGTGGGGGGATGGTCCCGGGGGGGGGGTTCCTGATATCACGGGGGGATGGTCCCGGGGGTCCAGATCGTGGGGGGGGGGGATGGTCCGACCCCCCGGGGGGGGGGGTCTGATGGTGGCCGGTGGAGTCGGATGGTGGTAGGGGGATCTGATGTTGGTCAGGGGGGTCTGATGTTGGTCAGGGGTGTCCAATGGCGGTCGGGAGGGTTGATCCGATGGTGGCCGGCGGGGGGAGCAGACAGATCGCGGGGCCAGAGGGGGAGTTTGGAGTTTTACTGGGTACCTTGTTGGGCATGGATTAGGGTTAGGGTTAGGCTTAGGTTTAGGGTTAGGTTTAAGGTTAGGGTTAAGATTTCCTGCATTTAGGGTTCGGGTTAGGTTTAGGGTTAGGGTTATGATTTCCTGCATTTCGGGTTTGGGTTAGGTTTAGGGTTAGGGTTAGGATTTGCTGCGCCCGGAGAACGTGACGTTATCGCTGTGCGCATCGCCCCGTTTGCGCCCCGGCCCTGAAATTTTGTTTGCCCACTGCCGTAGCACCGGGCGATATCAGCGACAGCTGTCGGGGACGCGTACCCGGGCATCCGCCCGCTACCGGGGGAAATTTAAAGGGGAGGTGGCCGGCTGCTCCTGAAAAAAAATCTCCCGATATCTTTACTGCCCCGGTGCCGGTTTGGACGTGGGGTCGGTGGCGTGATTGCTCAGTCTGGCGCTCCACGTGAGTGCCGGGCTGATTGCGTGGCACCCACACTCCCCGGTGGTCCAGGTAGTGGCTTAGTGATATGGCGAGTTCGCAGCTTGGGCCTTTCCCTTTATTTCAGGGAGGAGCCCAGTGTGCAGCGCCCCTGAGCCGTGTGCCATGCTCCCACTCCAGAAAGGAATTTGATCGTTTGATTTAGCGCTCCTTTCGGGGGCAGTACCCAATTTCTAGGCTTGATCTTATGTCGGTGCACAACCACCTACAGCAGTCCTGATGAAGATTCACAGACATGAAACATTAACTCTGTTTCTCTCTCCACAGATGCTGCCTTACCCGCTGAGTATTGACTGTTTTTACTTTTTTTAATCACGTGCCGCTAAGTGCGCATTTGTGAACAATAAAAGGAGAATACATATCAAATATTGGATATCCTGACATCCAGAACTCTGTAAATTTGAGGGTTTTCTTCCAGTAGGAAAGCTTTAGGAAGAGGGGAGGGAAAGGAAGAGAATGTTTTTTTTTAATGGTTGTATTGAATTCTTGTCAAAATAGTAAAAAAAGAAAGACTTGCCTTTCAGAACCATTGGACATCCCAAAGTGCTTTACAGCCAATTAAGTACTTTTTGAAATGTAGTCGCTGTTGTAATGTGGGAAACGCAGCAGTCAACTTGTGCACAGCAAGCTCCCACAAACAGCAATGTGATAATGACCAGATAATCTGTTTTCGTGATGTTGATTGAGGGGTAAATATTGGCCCTGGACACCGGGAGTAACTCCGCTGCTCTTCTTCGAAGTAGTGCGAGAGGATATTTTACGTCCTCTGAGAGAACAGAATCTAGGCTGAGCGCTCCCTCAGCACTGCACGGGAGTGTCAGCCTAGATTTTTGTGCTCAGGTCCCTGGAGTGGGACTCGAAACCACAAACATTTGACTCAGAGGCGAGAGTGCTGCCCACTGAGCCGCAGCTGACACTGAATTGAAAGCACTGTGCCTCGCTGGTCTTTAATTTTCATTTTATTTTGCTGCAGTGTACATTTACAGTTCTCAGGTAAAAGCTAAATAAAAGTTTCTAGCCCTTTTTAAAATCTAGCGATTCAGGTGACCTGTTGTGAGCCACTTCAGGCTGAGCAGCTCCGTGGGATCAATTACTTTTCAAATTAATGATGATGCCTTAGGTATGAATGCAGGAAGTTTTGGTTTCCTTGGGCTGGTACGTTTCAATATTATAACATTCCCTTCTTCCATCTGAGGCTTCAGTTTGAAGTTTCTCATCAGCACTTGGGCTTTGATCCTCTGTCCCAGAGAAAAAACAACCCACTCTTGTACCTTATCCATCTCCAAGACTAGTTCAAAGTTTTTAAGTCCCTAACTGTCTTTCTTAGGCAGTAGTTCCCTACATTAGCCTATTAATTAAAAACTTGGCCTATGAGGAAATGCAAATGATCCAGTGGAGGAAAGTGAATTTGTTTTGCCAGTAACTCATGCTGCTTCTTTCAACGATTGATAGTACATCTTTACCTCGTTATGCAGCCAATACCAATCAATGCTTCTTGTAAAGCATCCATCATCACTGTGTTGTAGCCCCAGGCTTTCAAAATAGTCCCCCAGACCTTAGTGACCTCTAAGGTCATATGCAAGTTAACCTTCCCTTATAGGACTCCCAATTCCCACATCTGTTTTCGTAGGTTTCGTCCAGATGACAACATGCAACCAGTTGCAGAGTCCACGGAACGACTCTTCCATCCAATCCTTCGATGTTGATTCGCCTCGTTATGCAATCCCCAGAGGAGACAGATCTTTTGACCAATAACTTGTGAGGGACATGAAACCCTTCATCACTTTTCAATGTTTTTGTTAAGTATTGAACCCCTTGTAACCTGTATTATACTACCACCAGAAGGCCTACCTGTTGGAGTCCCAAGAGATCCCAGCATCCCTTGGGAGCACGGCATATAAGCAGGCCACCCACGAGGTACCTGCACTCTGGAGTCTTATTAAAGGAGCGAAGGTCACACTTGCTCATTGTACACAGTACTCAGTTTCATCCTTTAATATGAGTGTACCAATTGGCAACGAGGTAATGAACAACCGCGTGAAAATGCAAAGAACAGTTTGTATTCTGGAGGGGACGATTGGGAGGCCTTCAAGGAGCGATTCGACCAATACATCGTGGCCAACGAGCTGGAAGGGGACGAGAATGCTCCAAAACGAAGGGCGATCCTTCTAACTGTCTGTGGGGCAACAACCTATGGCCTCATGAAGAATCTCCTAACTTCGGCAAAACCAACAGAGAAATCCTATGAAGAATTGTGTACGCTGATCCGGGAGTAACTAAATCCTAAGGAAAGCGTTTTGATGGCGAGATATCGGTTCTACACGTGTCAACGATCGGAGGGCCAGGAAGTGGCGAGCTATGTCGCCTCGCAGGACATTGTGAGTTTGAGGGATTCCTAAAACAAATGCTGAAAGACGTTTTTGTACTGGGCATTGGCCATGAGACAATCCTTCGCAAACTGTTGACTGTAGAAACTCCGAATCTAAGTAAAGCCATAACGATAGCCCAGGCGTTTATGTCCACCAGCAATAACACCAAACAGATTTCGCAGAGTAAAGAAGTTTCGGCCAGTACATAAAGTAATGTCGGTTTCGAGCAGAAATGTATATGACAGAACATACACGTCGGCTGCTGCAGCCCGACCTCAGATGACCCAGAGTCCGCCATCAATTGTTAATGCGAGGAAGTTAACACCTTGTTGGCAATGCTGCTTCAAGACTATACATGCAATGGTTGCAGAACAATGGGACACCTCGAGCAAATGTGCAGGCGAGCTGCAAACCCTGCAAACCACCACGTTGCAGAGGAAGATCGATCCACTGTGGATCAGGCTGAATTGGAGACTTGTACTGAGGAGGTAGATGTGTATGGGGTACACACATTCACTTTGAAATGTCCACCAATAATGTTGAAAATTGAAATGAACCGAATTCCAGTATCTATGGAACTGGACACGGTGCGAGTCAATCCATAATAAGTAAAAAGGCCTTCGGCAGGCTGTGGGGCAAAAATGCACACAGGCCCAAGCTCAGCCCCATTCACACCAAACTAAGGACTTTCAGCAAGGAACTAATCCCTGTAATTGGCAGTGCAGAAGTCAAAGTCTCCTATGACGGAGCAGTACATGAATTCCCGCTGTGGATTGTGCCAGGGGATGGCCCCACGTTGTTTGGCAGAAGCTGGCTGGGAAAAATCTGCTGGATCTGGGATGACATCCGAGCGCTTTCGTCCGTCGACGACACCTCATGTGTCCAGGTTCTGAGCAAGTTCCCATCGTTGTTCGAGCCAGGCATTGGACGCTTCTCGGGGGCGAAAGTGCAGATCCATTTGGTTCTCGGTATGCGACCCATCCACCACAAGGTACGGGCGGTACCGTACATGATGTGTGAGAAAGTGGAAATTGAGCTGGACGGGCTGCAGTGCGAAGTCATCATCGTGCCGGTGGAATTCAACGAGTGGGCCAGTCCGATTGTCCCAGTACTTAAAGAGGACGGTTAGAATTTGTGGGGACTATAAAGTAACGATTAACCATTTTTCGTTACAGGACCAGTACCCGTTACCCAAGGTAGATGACCTATTCGCGACCCTGGCTGGAGGGAAGACATTCACCAAGCTGGACCTGACCTCGGCCTACATGACGCAGGAGCTGGAGGAGTCTTCGAAAGGCCTCATCTGCATCAACACGCACAAAGGTCTGTTCATCTATAACCGTTGCCCGTTCGGGATTCGGTCGGCCGCGGCAATCTTCCAACGGAACATGGAGAGCCTGCTAAAGTCAGTTCCTCGCACCATGGTTTTCCAGGACGACATACTAGTTACAGGTCGGAACACCATTGAGCACGTGAAGAATCTGGAAGAGATTCTTTGTCGGTTGGATCGCGTGGGGCTCAGGTTGAAATGCTTGAATTGTGTTTTCTTGGCGCGGGAAGTCGAGTTCTTGGGAAGAAGAATCGCGGCAGATGGCATCAGACCCACCGATGCCAAGACGGAGGCCATCAAGAATGCGCCGAGACCACAGAACATGATGGAGCTGCAGTCGTTCCTGGGACTCCTTAACTATTTCGGTAATTTCCTAACTGGGTTAAGCACTCTGCTAGAACCCTTACATGTGCTACTGCGCAAGGGAGATGATTGAGTAAGGGGGAATTCACAAGAGACTGCCTTTAAGAAATCTGTTGTGTTCAAACAAACTGCTTGTCTTGTATAACCCTTGTAAAAGATTAGTGCTAGCTTGCGATGCGTCGTCATACGGGGTCAGGTGTGTGTTGCAACAGGTTAACGAATCGGGGATCTTGCAACCGGTCACTTATGCATCCAGGAGTTTGTCCAAGGCCGAAAGGGCCTACAGCATGATTGAAAAAGAGGCTCTGGTGTGCGTTTACGGGGTAAAAAAAAATGCATCAGTTCTTATTTGGCCTCAAGTTTGAGCTTGAAACTGACCACCAGCCGCTCATATCGCTGTTCTCTGAGAGCAAAGGGATTAACACCAATGCCTCTGCCCGCTCCAAAGATGGGCGCTCATGCTGTCGGCATACAACTATGTAATCTGCCACAGACCGGGCACAGAGAACTGCGCAGATGCTCTCAGTATGCTGCCATTGCCCACCACTGGGGTGGAAATGGCACAGCCAGCAGACTTGCTCATGGTCATGGAGGCATTCGAGAACGAAAGGTCCCCCGTTACGGCCCGCCAGATGAGGACCTGGACCAGCCAGGATCCTTTACTGTCCTTGGTAAAAAACTGTGCCATCCATGGGAGCTGGTCTAGTGTCCCAGCGGAGATGCAGGAGGCGATTAAGCCGTTCCACAGGCGCAAAGACGAAACGTCCCTGCAGGCAGACTGTCTGATGTGGGGCAATCGTCTGGTCTTGCCCAAGAAAGGCAGAGATACATTTATATGTGAACTGCACCTACCCAGGCATTGTAATGATGAAAGCCACAACCAGATCCCATGTATGGTGGCCTGGCATCGACTCAGATTTAGAGTCATCCGCGCGCCAGTGCAACACTTGCTCTCAGCTGAGCAATTCACCCAGAGAGGCCCTCAAAACCGTGGTCGAGAATCCACGTGGACTAGGCGGGCCCATTTCTAGGCAAAATATTTTTGGTTGTCATGAACGCTTACTCAAAATGGATTGAATGTGCAATAATGTCTGTAAGCACGTCCACGGCCACCATTGAAAGCCTATGAGCCATGTTTGCCAAGCACGGCCTGCCTGATGTCCTAGTCAACGACAATGGGCTGTGGTTCACCAGTGCTGAATTCAAGGAATTCATGACCCACAATGGGATCAAGCACGTCACATCTGCCCCGTTCAAGCCTGCATCCAATGGCCAGGCAGAACGGGCAGTTCAGACCATCAAGCAAAGCTTGAAACGTGTGTCGGAAGGCTCCCTGCAGACCCGCCTGTCCCGAGTGCTGCTCAGCTACTGCACCAGACCCCACTCACTCACTGAGGTTCCCCCAGCCGAGCTGCTCATGAAAAGGGCGCTTAAAACAAGGCTCTCTCTTGTCCACCCTGATCTCCATGATCACGTGGAGGGCAAGCGGCATCAACAAAGTGTGTACCATGACAGCGCAAATTTGTCACACGATATTGAGATCAATGATCCTGTGTTTGTACTCAATTATGAACATGGTCCCAAATGGCTCGCTGACACTGTCATAGCCAAAGAGGGGAATAGGGTGTTTCAGGTCAAATTGGCCAATGGACAAATGCACAGAAAACATTTGGTCCAAATCAAATTGCGGCTCACCAACAGCTACGAACAACCCGAAGAGGACACCACCAACTTTGACCCTCCAACACACACACAAGTGGCAACTGACATCATGGTTGACCACGAAGCCGAACTCACCACCCCCAGCAGCCTGGCAAGGCCAGCTGCCCAACAGTCCAGTGAAGATCTGACCAACTCACCCACACCCGCATTTGTACCGAGACGATCGACAAGAGAGCGAAAAGCCGCAGATCGTCTCACCTTGTAAATAAGTGTACTGATGGCTTCACAGGGGAGTGATGTTATGTATTTACCCCCTTGTAACCTGTATTACACTACCACCAGAGGGCCTACCTGTTGGAGTCCAAAGGGATCCCGGTATCCCTTGGGAGCACAGTATATAAGCAGGTCACCCATGAGGTACCTGCACTCTGGAGTCTTATTAAAGTAGCTAAGGTCACACTTGCTCATTGTACATCGTACTCAGTTTCATCCTTTATTATGAGTGTACCAGTTTTCATTGCATATTTCATTCTGTGTTTGGTCTTTATCTTATCCACCTGCCTGCTTGGCACCATTCTCTGTCTGGCCTGCAAAATCAACCTCCAATATCAAAGAGTTCTTCCATCATCATCATAGGCAGTCCCTCAGAATCGAGGATGACTTACTTCCACTCTTAAAATGAGACCTTAGGTGGCTGAACAGTCCAATACAAGAACCACAGTCCCTGTCACAGGTGGGACAGTCAGTCGTTGAGGGTAAGGGAGGGTGGGACACGTTTGCCGCACACTCATTCCGCTGCGTGCACTTGATTTCTGCTTGCTCTCAGCGATGAGACTCGAGGTTCTCAGCACCCTCCCGGATGCACTTCCTCCACTTTGGCCAGGGACTCCTAGGTGGGGATGTTGCACTTTATCAGGGAGACTTTGAGGGTGTCCTTGTAACATTTCCTCTGCCCACCTTTGGCTCGTTTGCCGTGAAGGAGTTCCGATTAGAGCGCTTGCTTTGGGAATCTCATGTCTGCCATGCGGACAATGTGGTCTGCACAGCGGAGCTGATCAAGTGTGGTCAGTGCTTCAATGCTGGGGATGTTGGCCTGGTCGAAGACGCTAATGTTGGTGCGTCTGTCCTCCCAGGGGATTTGTAGGATCTTGCGGAGTTCTTTAGCTGTACTCAGGTCACTGGTGATATGTTGAATGGGATCAGTCTAATCACACCGTTTTCCCCCATCTTAGCATCTGAAGTTTCTGTTTTAGTCCTTATGGCCCTTACCTCGCCCTTTAATTATAAAAAGAAAAAATGCGTTGATAATATAGCGTCTTACATTACCTCAGGACGTCCCAAATTGCTTTAAAGCCAATTAAGGACTTGCTTGAAATATATGTCTAGAAATTGCAGTAGGCCCTAAACCTGCCAGTGCCGCTGCAGGCCAAAGTTACGGCCACCTGAAATAATAGCAGGTAGAACCGGTATTTTAGTGCTGCCTGCTAAATTAGCATAGGGCTAAATCAACCATGCAAGATTGGTTTTCCAATGCTACTCTCAGCAGGAGGCCCAGTGCAATGTGGCTGTTGCGTCCTTGGAGCAAGAGCATACTGACTGATAGCAAGGCTATCAATTTTGAAAGCAGTGTCAGTCCCTTGAAGGGGAACTGCCTTCTAAAAAGAAAAAAAAGATAAATCATTTTTTTTAGCCCTGAGAGCTCGACTGCCTTCTAAAACAAAAAACATTTAAAATAATTTCCAAATGACAGTCTTCAGTTCTTAAACTTAACTGCCTTCCACACCCAAACATGGTATAAAATAAAGCTTCAGCACGAACACACATGGCTCAGTAAGCCAGGGAAGGGGCACCCAGGGTCTCGCACACAGTGTCCAGGGGCTCCACACTATGGCCCCAAGTTTCCACATGATTTGCTCCTGATTTTTAGGAGCAACTGGTGTAGAACGGAATATCTTAGAAATCGGAATTCTCATCATTTAGTTTTCTCCAGTTCTAGTCAGATAGAACAGTTTCACTTTGGAACAGAATTTTCTTTTCAAAAGGGGGCGTGTCCGGCCACTTATGCCTGATTTCAAAGTTTCGTGAGTGAAAACTTACTCCAAACTAACTTAGAATGGAGTAAGTGAAGATTTTTGTACGCTCGAAAAAACCTTGTCTACACTATAGAAAATCAGGCGTAGGTTACAAATCAGGCGTAGGGAATGGTGGTGGGGGGGGGGGGGGTTTAAAGGGAAGTTTACAAACATTAAACACTTCAGTTTTATAAATAAAGAGCCATCGTCAATAATAAATGAGAAATACATCAATAAATCAACCAATAAATCAATCAAAAAAATTAATAAGAAATCATTTTTTTTTAAATCAATAACTAAAACATTTTCTACATACCGACTGCAGCACTGGGAGCCCTCCAACAGCGTGCTGGGATGCCTTCCCCAGTGTATCTCTGTCAGTGTCTCTATCTCTCTGTCTGTCTGTGTGTGTCTCTCATTCTCTGTCTGTCAGTGTCTGTGTTTCTGACAGCGAGGGGAGGGGGAGGAGGGGGGTAGAGGGAGAGAGGGAGGGAGCAGAGGGAGGGAAGGGGGAGGGATGGGGAGAAGGGGGAGGGGGGGAGAAGCGGGGAGGAGGGGGGGAGAAGGGGGGAGTGGGGAGAAGGGGATAAAGGGGAGAAGGGGGAGTAAGGAGATGGCGGGGGGAAAGGAGATGGGGGGAAGGAGATGGGGGGAAGGAGATTGTGGGGGAAGGAGATTGGGAGGGGGCGGAGATTGGGGAGGGGGGAAGGAGATTGGCGAGGGGGGAAGGAGTTTGGGGGGGAGGAGATTAGGGGGGGAGGAGCTTGTGGGGGTTGGGAAGAAATTGGGGGGGAAGGAGATTGGAGGGGGAAGGAGAAGGGGGAGGGAGGCTGAACGGGCTGGGCCCGAGTCTTCGGGCAGGGCCCGTCCCCAGCACCAGATTTACAGGTAGGTCACGTTGGGTCGGGTCGGGGGGAGCGCGGGTCAGGGGAGTGGTGGGAGGGAGGTCGGTTCGGTTCGGGTCGGGGGGAGGGAGGGAGAGGGAGGTCAGGTTGGGGGGAGGGAGGTCAGGTCGGATCCAGTCCGGGGGCGGGGGAGGGGAGGGTAGCGGGAGTCGGGTCGAGGTCGGTGTCGGGTCCGGTCCGGAGGCGGGGACGGGGGTAGGGGTGGGGAAGCGGGAGTCGGGTCGCTGTCGGTGTCGGTGTCGGGTCTGGTCCGGAGGCGGGGTGGGGGGGGAGCGGGAGTCAGGTCGGGTCCAGGGGCTGGGGGGGAAGTGGGAGTCAGGTCGGTGTCGGGTCCGGTCCGGGGCGGGGGCGGGGAGCGGGAGTCGGATCGGGTCCGGGCGCGGGGGGGAAGCGGGAGTCAGGTCGGTGCCGGGTCCGGTCCGGAGGCGGGAAGCGGGAGTCGAGTCGGGTCGGGAGGAAGCAGGAGCTGGCCGTGGGAGGAGCCTTATGCACGCAGCCCCAGTGAGGCCATTCGGCCAGGGCTAGGGGATGCGTGCTTCGGCCCCTCCCACACAGTTTTGGGTGCCTGGAGCTACTGAACATGCGCGCCCACTGTAGCACGCATGTGCAGAGGTCCCGGCACTGTTTTCAGCGCAGGGACCTGGCTCCGCCCCCTACAGCTTCTGCTGCGCTGCGCCGAGGGCCAGAGGACCTGCAGGGAGATGTGGAACCACACTGGAAACATCCTTCCAGTCACAAAAACACCCATCAACCATTACCCTTTGCTTCCTGCCTCTGAGCCAATTTTGGATCCAACTTGCCATTTTGCCCTGGATCCCATGGACTTTTACTTTTCTGACCAGTCTGCCATGTGGGACCTTATCAAAAACTTTGCTAAAATCCATATACACTACATCAAATGCACTACCCTCATCGACCCTCCTTGTTACTTCCTCAAAAAATTCAATCAAGTTAGTCAGACATGACCTTCCCTTAACAAATGCATGCTGATTGTCCTTGATTAATCCATGTCTTTCCAAATGAAGATTTATCCTATCCTTCAGAATTTTTTCCAATATTTTTCCCACCACTGAGGTTAGGCTGACTGGCCTGTAATTACTCGGTCTAACCCTTTCTCCCATTTTAAGCAAGGGTACAACAGTAATAATCCTGCAGTCTTCCAACACCACACCTGTAGCCAGAGAGGATTGGAAAATGATGGTCAGAGCCTCTGCTATTCCCTCCTTTGCTTCTCTTAACAGCCTGGGTACATTTCATCCGGGCCTGGGGATTTATCCACTTTCAAAGCTGCTAAACCCCTTAATATTTCCTCTCTCACTATGTTTATTTCATTAATATTTTTCACTACTCCTCCCTGATTGCTATGTCTGCATCACCCCTCTCTTTTGTGAAAACAGACGCAAAGTATTCATGAAGAACCATACCCACGTCTTCCGCTTCCACACACAGATTACCTTTATGGTCTCAAATTGGCCCTACTCTTTCATTACTTATCCTCTTGCTCAATGTATTTATAAAACATATTTTATACCCACTGCCCCTCTCCCAATCCCGCTCTCCCTGCTACATTTGTCCCTGACTTGAAGAAAAAAAAATATTTTTAAAAAATTGCACCTTTTATGTCGCCAGGATGTCACAAAGTGCATCTTAGCCAAACAATGGGCAGGATTTTCAGCTTTGCTCAGGGGGGTAATGACGGCGGGGCAGTAAAGTGTGCGCCTGGGAACAGTTTGCGCCTCAGTCAGCAAAATTGGGCATCTGGGCCCTGAGTGTGGGGTGGAGCGGAGCGCTAAGGGAGGCGTTGTACACCTCGCTCAGGGCATTCAGCCGGCTGAGCTTGGGAAAATCCCTGAGCTAAACAGCCGACCTCGGAGCGCTCTGAGAGGGGCCTGGGGAGGCAAAAAACCCACCAAAAACATTCCCAATTCATAGCCCACACCATCACAATATAAAAAATAAAATAAAAAGCAATCACACCCACCTCAGGTCGACATTACTTACCTCACTGCAGCTGCGACAGCTTGGACCGCCCGCTTTCAGACACGTTCCCAGCAGGGGGAGCTACACAGCGCTAAGGGTCGGGCGGGAGCCAAAATTCGTTGCACACCGGCTCGCCTCTCCCAGGCGGTAATGCTCCACGCACCACCGAAACTGCCCCCGAAAACCCCGGTGGGGCGCCGGAAGCTGGCCGCTTGCTTAAAAGAGCTCACCGCCACCATTGCCGCCCCTCTGGGGCAAAAACAGAGGCAACAACAAGCCAAAAGTCCAGCCCAATGACTTTTTTTGAAGTATAATCCCCTTTGTTTAGTAATCAAACACAGCAGCCAAGTTGTGCCCAGCAAGGTTCCACAATCAGCGAATGAGATAAATGACCAATTGATTTGTTTTGATGATGTTGGTTCAGGGGTGAATGTAGGATCGGACATCAGGAGAGCTCGCTGGTCTTCAAGTGCCATCGGATCTTTTACATCTATCAGACGAGGCCTCGTTTTAACATCTCATCTGAAAGGCAGCACCTCCAACAGTGCAACAACCCCTCAATACTGCACTGAAGTTTCAGCCTGGATTATTTGCTCAAGATTGTGGAACGGGGCTTGAACCCACAACCTTCTGACTCAGGGCAAGACTACTACCATTGCGCCAAACCAACACTTTGACAATCCCCTAAAAAACAGTCTTTCTGACTATACCGTCGGTCTTTCCTCCACATTCAACTTCCTCCACTTCCTGTTGAGTGCTCCCATGTCCCTCTGCGGAACACTCTCAAACATGGCTTTATGTGAGGCATAGTGTGGAAGTAGAAGTGATTGTTCTCTGGTGTGTGCCAAGAATTCTACAACATTATCAATGTGAGAAGACCTGACAATATCATAGAATCACAGAATGGTTACAGCACAGAAGGAGGCCATTTGGCCCATTGAGCCCGTGCCCATCTCACATCACACACACAAATAACAAATTGGTACATTGGACTAGTGAGTGCATCATTATAGTGTCACAAATATTAATCTCATGAATTATTTTATTAATAAATAATATAATTTCCAAAAAAGAATATTTTTCGTCACTTTGGGGGAGAAATCCCATCACGTCTGATTTGGGGCGGAGGAGCAGTAATTTATGGCCTTGAAAACGTTTGCACCCTCCGCCCAGAAATTCGTCAGAATCAGTCAAAGAGCCGATAGGGGCGATAAATCAGCCATTGCACACCAGAGCTGGGGGGCGGGGGGCGTGGGGGGGAGATAGCGAAAGTTTGGTCGGTACATTTGGCGGGCTCATTGCACATGCGCGGAACTCCGATTGTGATCTCGGGAAAAGTCGAGTCTTAAAGGCGCGGCATAGTAATGCACCCATTAAAGTTTTCAAAATCACTTGTTTCCAACCTGTACTGTTACGTCTGTCTGCCGCTGCAAACTGGGAGGCTCACGCACCGTGCTGTGTGTATACGTTGCACTGACTGTGACCTCCCAGGGAAGTGCTTCCTCATCCCATTAAGTGCTGCGAGTTAACGACTCTGCAAGCCTGGACCCACTGTTTTTCCAGACATTGCTCTTGGCGGGCACTCAATGAGCCGTCCGCATCTGATTGTCCGACCGGGACGCAAGCGTGAGCGTCATGATCGGAGAGATCGTCAGCAGCCGGGCACTACCGGTTTGCTCCCCCGGTGAGCCTCTAATGAATTTTTGGTCGGGACGCTAAACGCTGCACTCCCAGTCGCTAAGCTCAACGCTCCCATTAACGCCCCCTCTGGTCGCTAACTGAGGTGTTAGGCAACCGAAAATCCAGCCCCAAAGGTTTGGGTTTCTGTGGTGGAACAGAACGCATGTTAGCTAGTAATATGGGCTAACATTTTTTGTTGCTAGGATGGGTTGCTAAGGCCCACAGAGGCCCTGCAAGACCCATCACACCACTGCTATCACACAATTCACAGCATACACTTTCCCTGTGTAAACAAAGTCACTCGGCAAGTACTGATTCCATTGATAGGATACTTGAGGCCTCACTTGACTTAAAACAAATTCCATTTAATAATCGAGCATTGAGGTACTAAAACGCACTGTGAGCAGTTAACACTTACACAAACATCGTGTTGGATTGATGCAAGGTTGTCTAATTCAGAGTGATGGTTGTCTCCCTATCCAGGTGGTTTTGAAGACAGACTTTGTTGAATAATTATTTATTCTGGAGAATAGAAGGCTACGAGAAGAGATTATTCAAGGATTTAATATGATTAAGGGAATAGAAAAATTGAAACCTGTGATATACTTGAGGGAGTGAGTCATTGGCTTATTGGTGGCATTCCCACCTCTGAGTCAGATGGTGAAGGGTTTGATCCTCACATCAGACAGCCCCGGCGAGAGGAAACTAAAATATGGTCTCCAATTACTAGGTTGATATCCAGTGGGGTACTTAACTCTGGCTGGAGTGAGCACTGGCTCAGGGGTAGCATTCCCATCACTGAGTCAGAACTCTTGCGTTCGGCCCCCACTCCCGACATTCCCGGTGAGAGAAGACTGGAATGCCGGCTCTGAATCCTGGGTTGACGGTGGTACTTGTGTCCGATGGATGTGTGCACCCCCCTGCTCCCATCACAAAGGATCGGTGAGGATTTTTAGCCTTGGTTGCTGCCCACCTGGGGGAAGGTGTCAGGAAGCACCTCACCTCAGTTCTCGAGTAAGTGCCTCAAGAATCTCATGTGTGAGACTTGAGTTAGCACCTGCCCCTAGGGCAGAACACAACGCTTGGGCAGACAGATTAATTATTGTTGAGATTGCCACAGACTCGTCAACCAGGTTACATAAGCTGAAACCTAGAAAAATGAAGATGCACAAATAGTTTCAATTGAACTACATTCTGCAGGAGGAGAGGTTAATGTACAGAATTAACTGTTCGAGGAGGCAGATGGTGTGGACAAATGTAAAGAAGATTTAGGCAGATATTATAGGGAGTAGGCAATTGAGAGGTACTAGTTTTTGGGAATGGCCAAATGGATTTCAGCGCCTTTTCTGGTCCTCTACTTTCCTATGTACAGAGAAACAAACACAGGAATCTGATCGAGGCTGAACAGGATACACTCAGAATCTGTCGCTACTGGACATCACCTGAACAGCAATAATGGAGACACATTTACCAAAATTGAGAAAGATCCTTTTTAGAGCAACGCAGAGGTGGGTGACGGTGGTGAGAGTATCGGGTCACATGATGATGGTGAGAGTATGTGGTCATGTGATGGTGGTGAGAGTATGTGGTCACGTGATGGTGGTGAGAGTATGTGGTCACGCGCTGACACCAGGGTGAGCGATGGTGGTGAGGGTATGTGGTCACGTGCTGACACCAGGGTGAGCGATGGTGGTGAGAGTATATGGTCACGTGCTGACACCAGGGTGAGCGATGGTGGTGAGAATATGTGGTCACGTGATGGTGGTGAGGGTATGTGGTCACTGTCGAAATCTCGACCTCCGAAAAGAATGACTCCGACACTTACAGCTCCGGTAAAGTTTCCTTTTTAACTTACTTGCTCGCAAGGGGTAGGTCACACTCAGTCAAGGGCTAACTGAACACCTCCGAAATGGTTCAGTTTAACAAGATATTTGTACAGTAAAACCAAAGTTCTGGCCTCTCCCTGTGTATTGCTCTGTCTCACAGTCAGTGAATACAGATAAAGAGTTAATTACTATATCCTGGTCCTGACATGGCATCCAGATATTTCCTTTTGTCAGGGTTATCAGAAAGCCAAACGGCCATTACTCCATGAGTCATAGGTAATGGGCTATCACCTGTCTTGTATTGTGTCAGGATTGTTTCAATTTCCTGGTCAGTTTATCTGTTTGCATCAAATGGATGAGGTCTCGGAAAGAGATAATGGCTAGAAGATAAGGGTGGGGTGACATGGAACTCCTGTAGTGTAGACAATAGGAGAGCACCATGGGGGGTTACTTGTCTCAGCATGACTTGTTCTCCTAGCTGTCTGATGGCCATCAGCCATCTAACAGCAGGTTTAGCTGTTTATGCAAGCTGACTGCTAAAATGCAGAAAGTTCTGGAAGGGCCAGGACTCCATTTTAATCAAAAGGCACACAAATACCGTATGGTATCAGCTTAGATAAAAATACTTTTCCACATTCCCCCATTTTGTCCTTCACAAGGACAACTTAATCCATTCTGATCTTGTACAGTCTCTCCATTTCCATTTCCACACAAGAGCCTTCAGCAGTTGTTGCTACCATAACTCTAGCCGTGGTCTCGGTAGGTAACATAGTTTCTCCCACCCTGGCACAGCAACACTTAATGACGACAAATAATAGATACAGGGCGAAGACTATCAGCAGGAATATGATCAAACCCTGTACCACAGATTTCACCAGGGCTCCCAACCATCCTGATGTTTTCAGCTAGACTGCCGATATCTTCTGATTTATCTGGGATATACGTACAGCATTCTTCACCTATTAATGCGCATGTTCCTCCCTCCTTGGCTAGGAGATAATCTAAGGCCATACGATTGTGGAGAGCCACTGTTCGAATAGCTACCATTTCGTCATTTATCCCTTCAAAGGCTTGGGAAGTTGCGTTGGCTACTGATTCTACTAAGTTAGCCAGTTCCCGTAACTGCCATTCGGTCGATGCTATTCCATAGGGTGGTACCATTACCTTGAATATTCCGTTTAGCCACGTCAAATCCCGTTTAAATCTGTGGCTTCCATAGGCCTCCCTTAGAGTCCTTACTGATCTGATAAGGGGTACCACATATCCTAAGTAACAGGACCCTGTCCAGTTGGCTGGTAACCATGGGTAGGCTTTATGGCCACAAATAAAGTAGGTGCAATTATAGGGCGTCAGCTCCTGGTCCTTTCGCACTATCCCTACTCGAGTGGTCTCACCTTCCCACCCTTCACCCGGGGCTTTGTTATGGACCGTTGTCCAGCCAACGGTTGCTATCTTTCTCTCAGTGGGATTAGTTGTGGCTTGCCATTTAGGCATTTGGGAACACTTGCTGCGTCCCATTTCTGGTCCTTTAGTTTCATTACTCACTAGGCATATTATACCTTCAGGATTTCTTATTCTGGGAGTAATGCTTAGGAAGGGAGGCTGATGGTTTTTTATCATAATTGGGCTGGTACCATCCCTGGAAGGCTGTAAGTTTATACCCTGCCGACCTCCATTCTGTTTGCTCCTTCGTTTCTGGCCCCTTAGTTAGTTTTGTCCTGTTTTGCACTGTCAACCATTCTACCATTTCTGATTCATTAAAGGGGACAGATCTCAGGGGAATACCCCCCCTGGAGTGGACAGGTACATGGGAACATATCCAACAACTCGACAAGTTTCTTTCTTGAGCATACCTATGACTCAGTGCCATAAATACGTTTACGTGCAATTCCCTTCGGTGGCGGGTCTGTACCCCTGGTGTAATCAATAATGTGAAGTAAAACCCTGTCAAGCCCAGCACCATCAGTCCCCATAGTCCATACAGTTCCTTATTCAGTCTTCCTTTTTCTGTTCCTCTGATTCCTTCGTCCCTTCCTCCTGGTCGGGTGCCCGTTTGCAATGGGATGCGTGGATCCATGTTGGTCTTTCCTTTACCTTGATTGCAGTATTGGTCGCCAGCAAGACCTGGTATGGTCCTTCGAATCTTGGCTGTAGACTGCTTTTTCTTTTAAAAATCTTGATGTAAACGAATTCCCCTGGCTCCAGGTTATGACACTTCCCTTCCGCTGGCTTGACTTGGGCTTCCTTTACCTGTGAATGAAAGCTGGAAATACATTTGGTTAGTGCAATACAATAATTCAACATATTTTCCTCCATTTTGTGGATGTCCATCTGTTTTGCAGTAAATGGTGCTGTTAAAGGTAGTCGTTGGGGACGTCCCATAACTATCTCATGCGGTGACAGGCCTGTTGTTCTGTTGGTTGCAGATCGCATTACCATCAAAGCTAAGGGCAGCAGTTCTGTCCATTTCAGTCCAGTGTCATTGCATAGTTTTGCCAGCTTATTTTTAAGCATTCCATTATATCTTTCAACAAGTCCAGCTGATTGTGGATGATAACTGCAATGAAAACGTTGATTAATCTGTAAAGCTTTACACATTTCTCTTATAACAGTTCCCGTGAAATGTGACCCGTTATCACTGGAAAGCTTAGCAGGGATTCCGAAGCGCGGTACAATTTCTTTTAACAAACATTTAGCAACAGTAGTGGCATCGGCCTTTTTACATGGAAAGGCTTCAATCCATCTAGAGAACACATCTACAATAACTAATACATACTTGAATCCCATATACATAGGTAATTCAATAAAATCCATTTGTAAATGTACAAAAGGCCCGACTGGATTTGGGTGGGAGGCAGATTCTACTTTTTCCGTCTTACCCGGATTCATTGTCTGACAGGTAACACAATTTTCACAGATTTGTTTTGCAATTGCCGAAATACCTGGTGCATACCAAGTTGTCATAATATAATCTGCCAATCCCCCTTTGCCTGCATGTGTGAATGTATGAACACATCGGGCAATCCATGGAAGTAAGGATCTAGGGGCCACCATGCGGCCGTCATGGTGAACCCATATTCCTTCTGGATTTTTATAACATTGATCCTTCGTCCAGGTCACCACCTCCTCCGTACTGGCCTGTGTCTGAAAGGCCAGCACGTCATTAATAGTGGGTGGCGGGTCTGAGCAATTATTTTTCCTTAGTGGGAACAATGACACCTGCATTCCTCCTTTTGACAGAGCTGCTGACTTAGCTGCATTATCAGCTCTGGCATTCCCAAGTGCCACCTCATTCGACTGGCCTGTATGTGCTTGGCATTTGATAATGGCAAGTTTCAAAGGGCATTGAATGGCTCGCAGGAGATTTTCCACTTGTTCTGCATTTTTGATAGGGGTTCCTGAAGAAGTCAGGTACCCGCGAATCTTCCAAATTTGTCCATAGTCATGTGATACCCCAAAAGCATACCTGGAGTCAGTGTAGATATTAACTGTGTGTCCTTCAGCCAGAATACAGGCTCGAGTTAACGCAAACAATTCGGCTTGTTGGGATGAAAAGGAGTCTGGAAGAGAGGCTGTTTCGACAACATTAAACTGAGTTACAATTGCATAAGCCGCTCTAGGTTGGCCCCTATCATTTCGTAGGGCTGATCCGTCAACATAGTACATTAGATCAGGGTTACACATTTACATCTGTTAAATTGATACGTGGTTTAGTCACTAATTCGGTTACCATTTCACATGAATGGGGTTCGCCGTCGTCTTCCGTGGGGAATAGAGTGGCTGGATTTAAGGTAGTGCATCTTTTGATGATAAGGTTCAGATTTGATAACAGTTCGACCTCGTATTTAGTGGTTCTTGCGGAGGTTAGGTGTTGGGTAGCACATTTAGTAAGTAAAATCTCGACAGAGTGTGGGATATACAAAATGGTCTGATGATTTCGAGTTATCTTTCTGAGCCTGTTGTACAGTGTAATAAGCTGCTGCCAATGAAGGAAGACATCCTGGTAGTCCGGTGCCACTGGGTCTAGTTGGGTACTGAAATATGCTACCGGTCGCTGCCTGTCCCCATTTAACTGAGTCAAAAAACAGATTGTGCAAAACCCGACTTGTGATGCACAAATAAGTTGAATAGCTTAGTGTAATCTGGTAATCCCAAGGCTGGTGCTGAAGTGAGGGACTGCTTAAGACTCTGGAAAGCATTCCGGGATACTTCATTCCACATCCTTTAAGCATTGTAAGAATATAGTAGATTCATTCACAGCTCATAGGTCTTGGACACACCTCCATTTGTGTGGGCTTCTGAACTGGACGAATCTGTGTGTTACACGGACTTCTCATTTATGCTTATAGTGATTCCCAGATCACAGAATGTAAAGTACTTGTTTTCTAATCTTATTAAAAGGCTTCCAAACCCAAGATTTTTCCAATACACCTAAAATGTTGATCAAGGAGATCACCTGAAATATCTCAAAATCCCAATTGAAATATTGTACTGCCACTCTTTATCCAAAAAAATCCTCCTACTGAGCTAGAAGCTTTTGTACCAAGATTTTACACCAAGGACAATGAGAGCGTACTCCCCCAGCCTGCACCTCGAGAGACCCACAAAGGCTTTTTTTAAAAAAAAAGGCATTACAACTTTTAACCACCGGGACCATGTCTCAACAAACCTATCCTTTGTGCATTTCCTAGCTCTGTAACCTCTCATCCGAATAAATCCACACCAGCGCTTCTAACTTAAAATGTCTTAAACTTCCCACATACAGGACAACACTATGAAGGGTTAAAAAAAACGTCACTTTGTTTGAAAAAGTGGGTGGAGCTAAAACAAACAGGCAGCTCCACAACCTTTCCAAACAGGTTTCCAGACACAAGGAAAAAAGACAGAAGCACTCTCATTCAAAGACAAGACATTCACGCACTCTCATTCAAAGACAAGACATTCACAAGTCTCTCTCCATTCAATAAAGCTTTTTCTTTTGCTAGCTTTATTTTTTTTTGAATCCATAAGTCACTATCAGCTTCTCTTTTTTTTTTTGATTTACTTCCTCTGTTAATTTTACATGGGCTTGAAGAATCGGAACCCAGGCCTTTTCTATTACTTTCCATTTTTTTTTTTACCTGGATCTCTGTTTATAAGACGCTCCTCTCGACATGTTGTTCACTCTAAATTAAATGAACCATCGGATGGAAATGGCCTGTTTTCACCCTTAGTCCACTTTACCGGTTTTTGTTTCTTTGGTCAATTGAAGACTGACCACAATTCTGGAGCATGACATAGGCTGGTGTGCCTTTTGTGGTGTTTTAACTTGCTCCGGCACCTATTTCTGGATGATTAAGATTTTCCACAGTTTCTGATCTCACAATCCTTTCGGCCAACTGAGTTCTCTACGCCCACTTCTCCTGGCCGTTACGTGGCCTGAAAAGGCTCTTAATTCGGGCTCAGTCTGGGTGTGTGAGATATGTTGGCACGAACCAACCGTAGTTGATCAATCAGTTACTGTTTCTTTTCTTAATCAATCCTTGTGGTTTTTTTTTTTCCCCGAATCACAATTTTCCCTAGTGACTCTTCCCGTTTCTCTAATGGCAATAACTCACAAAGGTGTTGCACACAACAGTAATACAAGGACAACAAACAATATTCCCGCGAGTACACAAATCATAACGTCTAAACAAATTCTCAGTCTGCGTTGTACGCCACTACAGACCGAGTCCTTAACTTATCCTAATAAAAAACTGATAAAACTTAAGGTTCCGTACCCAAACTCTTTGATCGATTGCGCTTTCCTTTTTTTTTATAGTCTTATCACATAAGAACCCCTTCCGAATTAAAAACAATAAAAATCTTATCACATAAGAACCTTCGATCGATTAGCGCTTTCTTTTTTCTCTTTTTTTTTAATAGTCTTATCACATAAGAACCCCTTCCGAATTAAAAACAATAAAAATAAGAACCTGGAACCCTTTTCGATCGACTAGCGCTCCCTTACCTACTGAAACCTTCCCCGGGCTGTCTCGAGATTTTTTCCAGAACCTGTTCTCTTCTGCTGGCGAGCTGAGAAAGAAATGGTTATAAAAAAAATACCTTTAACTTTTAAATGCCGAGTCTTGTAGATGCAGCACCTCCGCTGTGGACAACAGATTACATATGCGATTCAACAGTGAAGAAACCTCTTGTGAGCAAAAGGCTCACCTTGTTTGGCCACTGAAGCCTTTCACTGGAGAGGCACTATGCCCGTATCCGTTTTACTCACAGGACAGAGAGTATGCATCTCGGTGGAACCTCCAATAACTGTCGAAATCTCGACCTCCGAAAAGAATGACTCCGACACTTACAGCTCCGGTAGAAGATTCTTTAATTTACTTGCTCGCAAGGGGTAGGTCACACTCAGTCAAGGGCTAACTGAACACCTCCGAAATGGTTCAGTTTAACAAGATATTTATACAGTAAAACCAAAGTTCTGGCCTCTCCCTGTATATTGCTCTGTCTCACAGTCAGTGAATACAGATAAAGAGTTAATTACTATATCCTGGTCCTGACATGGCATCCAGATATTTCCTTTTGTCAGGGTTATCAGAAAGCCAAACAGCCATTACAATAGGTAATGGGCTATCACCTGTCTTGTATTGTGTCAGGATTGTTTCAATTTCCTGGTCAGTTTATCTGTTTGCATCAAATGGATGAGGTCTCGGAAAGAGATAATGGCTAGAAGATAAGGGTGGGGTGACATGGAACTCCTGTAGTGTAGACAATAGGAGAGCACCATGGGGGGTTACTTGTCTCAGCATGACTTGTTCTCCTAGCTGTCTGATGGCCATCAGCCATCTAACAGCAGGTTTAGCTGTTTATGCAAGCTGACTGCTAAAATGCAGAAAGTTCTGGAAGGGCCAGGACTCCATTTTAATCAAAAGGCACACAAATACCGTATTGTATCAGCTTAGATAAAAATACTTTTCCACATCACGTGCTGACACCAGGGTGAGCGATGGTGGTGAGAGTATATGGTCACGTGCTGACACCAGGGTTAGCGATGGTGGTGAGAATATGTGGTCACGTGATGGTGGTGAGAGTATGTGGTTATGTGCTGACACCAGGGTGAGTGATGGTGGTGAGAATATGTGGTCACGTGATGGTGGTGAGAGTATGTGGTCACGTGATAGAGGTGAGAGTACCGGATCACATGATGGTGGTGAGAGTATGTGGTCACGTGATGGTGGTGAGAGTATGTGGTCATGTGCTGACACCAGGGTGAGCGATGGTGGTGAGAGTATCTGAGTGTGTACATTACTGGTCTTTACGTGCACCCCTTCAAGTGGGACTTTGTGTGAATCTTCTTCTGTCGGAACATTTTCACAGTTAGGTACACAGATTAACCCGGCTCAGCAATGGTCTGATGTGTAGTTTGCCATAAAAGGATGTGACACACAGCATATCTATGCAGCAGTACCGAGCACCATATTTCAATTAGACATAAAACCCTCACAAAGGAAGGAAGCAGACTGCCGACTAGCAGCTGGTTGGGTTGGCTCTGACAGAGGCGGAATTCTTTACTGGGTGGCACTGGGTGGAAATCCCAATGAAACCCAGGATGAAAGGGTTGTCTTGTGATGGGAGATTGTGTAGAATGGGCCGATACTCTCTGGAGTTTAGAAGGTTTAGAGGTGATCTCAATGAAACATACACGATTCTGAAGGGGATTGCCAGGGTAGATGCTGAGGTTGTTTCCCCTGGCTGGGGTGTCTGGAAGTACGACGCATAGTCTCAGGATAAGGGGTCGACCTTTTAAGACAGAGATGAGGAAGAATTTCTTCACTCAGAGGGTTGTGAATCTTTGGAATTCTCTGCCCCAGAGGGCTGTGGATGCTGAGTCTCTGAATATATTCAAGGCTGAGATAGATAGATTTTTGGAGTCTAGGGGAATCAAGGGATATGGAGATCAGGCGGGAAAGTGGAGTTGAGGTCGATGATCAGCCGTGATCTTATTGAATGGCAGAGCAGGCTCGAGGGGTCGAATGGCCTACTCCTGTTCCTATTTCTCTTATGAGCTCTCCAAACACACCCCCTTGACATGGAGAATAGCAATCTGCTTTCTGCACCCCTGTCCCCCCCACATCCACCCCCCCCCCCACCCTCACTGGAATTCCCCGACCTGCTCTCCATAGGGTGAAATGCTGGGGGAATCGGGTCTGCCGCATTTTCAGAAGTTCAGAGAGAATGCAAAAGTAATCGCTGCAATATCTGTGTCAATGTCGATAAGCACTGGAAGGATGGCTGTGTTAGGCTGGACTCTTGCAATTGTCGTTTGGAATGTCCATGCTGCAACAAATCCTGTCTCCTTCAGATCTCCACATCGGAGAGCTTCAGCGAATTGAGAACACCCCATTCGTCTCCTCGATCGGGATAGACACAAATCACAATGTCAACAAATGGCAGGGTCCTGTTCTAATGTTAGAGAGAAGGTACAAAAAGAGATAAGAAGTAACATGAGATAAATGTATAGAAACGACAGAAACAGTTGATAGAATAGAGCGGGTCTGTTTGGACAGTGAGTGAGGAGATAGTAACGGGGTGCGCTCGAGACCAATAGGTGGGGAGTTCTGGAGTTGGAAGGATAAGAGAAGTTCAGTACTAACTCACGTAAAATTGCAGAGTTTAGTTGCAGAAAAATCAGTTGATTTACTGGAATTATTCTGCACTTTGGGGAATAAATCAATTAATGTTGAATTTGGCTAGTTAAGGCTGGACCTGTTTGCATGAGCATGAACTAGCAAACTGAGAACATTGTACAAAGTGATCAAAGATTGCGAAGTTAAGTCGACGCTGCCCTTTCACAGCAGCTAATTACACGTTTGGCTTGAAGGATAGATGTGCTCGCTAAAGTCACATTTCAGCATGAGGGAAGCAGAGCTGGTCATGACTAGAAGCACTGTAAGCATTAGGCAACTCGGAGAACGTTCGTGTGCTATTGATATGTAGGAATGTTTAGTTGTGGGCTTAAAGCTGGCCATGAGCCAAAGACACTATCTGAAAGTGCACTTTCCCTTAAAAAAAGTGGTTCTTGAATTTTTAATTTATAATGACATTCCTCCCATAATCTTATTTGGAATAAAATGTGGGCGTTGGATCATAGGAGAGGAGAGGTCATTCAGCCAATTACTCCCACACCTTCCACAGGTCACGCATGATGTGCCCCATCAGAACTCTACCTCCATTACTTAACCTTCCTCAGTCCTCCAGGTACATCCATTCAAGAAGCTGAGACAGCTACTCCAGAAGCCTTGTTGCTACTTTGGAAAGCTCTGGAGTATGGATGTTGGAAGCTCAGAACTCCTGTTTGGAATGCCGAGTGAATGGAAAGTGGTTGCACCAGAAGAATCTAGCAGAGACCTTGACTGTCACCAGAAGGCTCAGTCTTTTGAAGAGTGAAATCACATTCGGAAGAAGCCTGTAATTGGAAGTCACAGCACCTCTCAAACACGCGACTTCCACCAGCTAGAAGGCAAGGGCAGCAGGCGCATGGGAGCACCATCACCTCCACGTTCCCCTCCTAATGACAAAGCATCCTGATGTGGACATATCTCAACCCTAGGTGAACTAGAGCAGCCCGTGTCCTAACTCGCACCAAGTTCCGCTCACCCATAACCCCTGTGCTTGCTGACCTTCTGGTTAAGCAAAGCCTTGATTTCAAAATTCTCATCTAATTTTCAAATCCCTCCATGGCCCCGCCCCCCTCCCTATCTCTGTAATCTCCTCCAGCTCCACAGCCCCCAATGATATCTGTGCTCCTCTAATTCTGCCCTCCTGAGCATCCCGGATTATAATCGATCAACCATTGGTAGCTGTGCCTTCTGTTGCCGAGGCCCCAAGCTCTGGAACTCCCTGCTGAAACCTCTCCACCTCTCTATCTCTCTTTCCTCCTTCAAGACACTCCTTAAAACATACCTCTTTGACCAGCTGCTGTAATTTCGATTTATGTGGCTCGGTGTCAAATTTGTTATCTCATAATACTCCTGTGAAGCATCTTGGGACAGCTTACTATGTGAAAGGCGCTATATAAATACAAGTTGTTGTTGTTGTTCCTTCATCATCACTGGGTCAAAATCCTGGAAGTCCCTCCCTAACAGCACTGTGAGAGTACCTTCACCACCATCATAGGCAGTCCCTCGAAACGAGAATGACTTGCTTCCACGCCAAAAAGGGATGAGTTCACAGGTGTTTCAATGAAGGACCCAATATTCCCGGTCCCGAACTACATGTTGAAGGGTGGAAGAGCCTGTGTGCGGATTTTTTTAACGTGTGGTGGCCGTTGCACACCAGCCACCACACAGGCTTGACAGAGATAGGTCTTGGTCCAGTGGCAAGGATTAACCAAGACGACTGGAGACCAGCTCTGCTGCACGGACCTAGTGTGCACAATTATCACAGTGTGGGGAGCACCTTCACCACACGGACTGCAGCGGTTCAAGAAGACGGCTCACCACCACCTTCTCGAGCAACTAGGGATGGACAATAAATTCTGGCCTTGCCAGTGATGGCATCATCTCGAGAATGAGTTTTTAAGAAGTCATCAATAGCAGAGTCGGCATTGAGGACCCACCATGAAGTGTGACATGGTACAGCGAACACACGTTTAGCTGGGAGTGTATGTGGTGAGGACCTGTGTTACGCCACAATAATGGTGAGCCTCAAAACCTCTATTCACAGGCACAACGAGGCTTGGATCATCATTGTGCAAACACTGCTCTATTGTCTCAAAGTTTGCTAACCATCCCTTTCATTCACCTCTTTAAATTTCACGTTTTGGACTGTTGTAAGTTTAAGGAGTGATTTTCCTGCCACCCCAAAGGCGGGCTGCTCCTATCCAGGCCCAGGAATTCTCTTCTTTCTCGTCCGAGAGCCCCAGTGCTGCCCATTCCTCCTCCGTACACGAGTCTCTGTCAGGGGGTTAGCTGCTGATCTGTTCCTGCGCTCCAGTCGATAGTCGGTGCCCAAGGCTGGTGCATCAGCCGTCTGGCATTCCCAGACTGCAGGGGGTGGTGACAGCTTCCATGTGCCCAGCTGCAGCCCATTTTGTGCGTCATTAAGTGACCAATGTCACAATGGTTTGATGGGTGTAGGCATTGGAAGAGTAAGCTTTCCATTTTAAGTTGCAGCTCAGGGACAGAGACATGGACAAGGTCACAGATGGAGACAGGAACAGAGACAGAGTCACAGAGAGAGACAGGGACAGAGACAGAGACAGGGTCACAGACAGAGACAGTGATAGAGACCGAGATCGAGACAGGGACAGGGACAGAGATAGAGAGACAGGGACAGAGATAGAGAGACAGGGACAGGGACAGAGACAGAGACAGAGACAGAGACAGCGAGACAGAGACAGAGACAGAGACAGAGAGACAGGGACAGAGAGAGAGACAGAGACAGGGACAGAGACAGGGACAGAGACAGAGAGACAGAGACAGAGGCAGAGAGACAGAGACAGAGGCAGAGAGACAGGGACAGAGAGACAGGGACAGAGAGACAGAGACAGGGACAGAGACAGAGAGACAGAGACAGAGGCAGAGAGACAGAGACAGAGGCAGAGAGACAGGGACAGAGAGACAGGGACAGAGAGACAGAGACAGGGACAGAGACAGGGACAGAGACAGAGAGACAGGGACAGAGACAGAAACAGAGAGACAGGGACAGAGAGACAGGGACAGAGAGAGAGACAGAGACAGAGACAGAGACAGAGACAGAGAGACAGAGACAGAGACAGAGAGACAGAGACAGAGACAGAGATACAGGGACAGGGACAGAGACAGAGACAGAGAGACAGGGACAGAGACAGAAAGATAGAGACAGAGAGACAGAGAGAGAGAGAGACAGAGACAGAGAGACAGGGACAGGGACAGAGACAGAGACAGAGACAGAGAGACAGAGACAGAGACAGGGACAGGGACAGGGACAGAGACAGAGACAGAGACGGAGAGACAGAGACAGAGATACAGGGATAGGGACAGAGACAGAGACAGAGAGACAGGGACAGAGACAGAGAGACAGAGACAGAGACAGAGAGACAGAGAGAGAGACAGAGAGACAGGGACAGGGACAGAGGCAGAGACAGAGAGACAGAGACAGAGATGGAGAGACAGAGACAGAGACAGAGACAGAGAGACAGGGACAGAGACAGAGAGACAGAGACAGAGACAGAGAGAGAGACAGAGAGACAGGGACAGGGACAGAGACAGAGACAGAGAGACAGAGACAGAGACAGAGACGGAGAGACAGAGACAGAGACAGAGAGACAGGGACAGAGACAGAGAGACAGAGAGAGAGAGACAGAGACAGAGAGAGAGGGACAGGGACAGAGACAGAGACAGAGACAGAGAGACAGAGACAGAGACAGAGAGACAGGGACAGAGACAGAGACAGGGACAGCGACAGAGTCAGAGAGACAGGGACAGAGAGAGAGACAGAGACAGAGACAGAGACAGGGACAGGGACAGAGACAGAGACAGAGACAGAGACAGGGACAGGGACAGGGATAGCAACAGGGACAGAGATAGAGACAGGAACAGGGACAGAGACAGAGAGACAGGGAGAGAGACAGAGACAGAGACAGAGAGACAGGGACAGAGAAAGAGACAGAGAGACAGGGACAGAGTCAGAGACAGAGACAGAGTCAGAGACAGGGACAGAGAGACAGGGACAGAGACAGAGACAGAGAGACAGAGACAGAGACAGAGACAGGGACAGAGAGACAGAGACAGAGACAGAGAGACAGGGACAGAGACAGGGACAGCGATAGAGACAGGAGCAGGGACAGAGACAGGGAGACAGGGAGAGAGACAGAGTCAGAGACAGAGAGACAGGGACAGAGACAGGGACAGAGTCAGAGACAGAGACAGGGACAGAGAGACAGGGACAGAGAAAGAGACAGAGAGACAGGGACAGAGACCGATACAGAGACAGAGAGACAGAGACAGAGACAGGGATAGGGACAGGGACAGAGAGACAGAGACAGAGACAGAAAGACAGGGACAGAGACAGGGACAGAGACAGAGACAGAGACAGAGACAGAGAGACTGGGACAGAGGCAGAGACAGAGAGATAGAGACAGAGAGACAGGGACAGTGAGAGAGACAGAGAGAGAGAATGAGACAGGGAGAGAGGCAGAGAGACAGAGGCAGAGAGACAGAGACAGAGAGACAGAGACAGAGACAGAGACAGAGAGAGAGGGACAGGGAAAGAGACAGAGAGACAGGGACAGAGACAGAGACAGGGACAGCGACAGAGACAGAGTCAGAGAGACAGGGACAGAGAGAGAGACAGAGACAGGGACAGCGACAGGGACAGAGATAGAGACAGGAACAGGGACAGAGACAGAGAGACAGGGAGAGAGACAGAGACAGAGACAGGGACAGAGTGACAGGGACAGAGAAAAAGACAGAGAGACAGGGACAGAGACAGAGACAGAGAGACAGAGACAGAGACAGAGACAGGGACAGAGAGACAGAGACAGAGACAGAGAGACAGGGACAGAGACAGGGACAGAGACAGTGACAGAGATAGGGACAGAGACAGAGACAGAGAGACAGGGACAGAGACAGACAGAGTGATAGAGACAGAGAGACAGGGACAGTGAGAGAGACAGAGAGAGAGAGACAGAGACAGGGAGAGAGGCAGAGAGACAGAGGCAGAGAGACAGAGACAGAGAGACAGAGACAGAGAAAGATGAACAGGGAAAGAGACAGAGACATAGACAGAGAGACGGGGACAGAGACAGAGAGACAGAGACAGAAAGAGAGACAGAGACAGAGACAGGGACAGAGACAGAGACAGGTACAGAGACAGAGAAACAGGGACAGGGACAGAGTCAGAGACAGAGAGACAGGGACAGAGACAGAGACAGAGAGACAGGGACAGGGACAGAGACAGAGACAGAGACATAGACAGGGACCGGGACAGAGGGACAGGGACAGAGACAGAGAGACAGGGACAGGGATAGAGACAGTGACAGAGAGACAGGGAGAGAGACAGAGTCAGAGACAGAGAGACAGGGACAGAGAAAGAGACAGAGAGACAGGGACAGTCAGAGACAGAGACAGAGACAGAGACAGGGACAGAGAGACCGGGACAGAGAAAGAGACAGAGAGACAGGGACAGAGACCGATACAGAGACAGAGACAGAGACAGAGACAGGGACAGAGAGACCAGGACAGAGAAAGAGACAGAGAGACAGGGACAGAGACCGATACAGAGACAGAGAGACAGAGACAGAGACAGAGACAGGGACAGGGACAGAGACAGAGACAGAGAGATAGAGACAGAGAGACAGGGACAGTGAGAGAGACAGAGAGAGAGACAGAAACAGGGAGAGAGGCAGAGAGACAGAGGCAAAGAGACAGAGACAGAGAGACAGAGACAGAGACAGAGACAGAGACAGAGAGACAGGGACAGAGACAGAGAGACAGGGACAGGGACAGAGACAGAGACAGAGAGACAGAGACAGAGAGAGTCAGTGACAGAGATAGAGACAGAGAGACAGGGACAGGGACAGAGAAAGAGACAGAGAGAAAGGGACAGAGACAGGGACAGAGATAGAGACATAGACAGGGACCGGGACAGAGGGACAGGGACAGAGACAGAGAGACAGGGACAGGGACAGAGACAGAGACAGAGGGACAGGTACGAGATAGAGACAGAGAGACAGGGACAGGGACAGAGAAAGAGGCAGAGAGACAGGGACAGAGACAGGGACAGAGACAGAGACATAGACAGGGACCGGGACAGAGGGACAGTGACAGAGACAGAGAGACAGGGACAGGGACAGAGAAGAGACAGAGAGAAAGGGAGAGAGACAGAGTCAGAGGTAGAGAGACAGGGACAGAGAAAGAGACAGAGAGACAGGGACAGAGTCAGAGACAGAGACAGAGAAAGAGAGACAGGGACAGAGAGACAGGGACAGAGAAAGAGACAGAGAGACAGGGACAGAGACAGAGACAGAGACAGGGACAGGGACAGAGAGACAGAGAGATAGAGACAGAGAGACAGGGACAGTGAGAGAGACAGA